>NC_088909.1:81557351-82187976 GCF_037157495.1 Lathamus discolor | reverse complement strand
TTAACATAGCTGCAAGTGGACATAGTGTGAGTACAGAAACCCCCAAAACACATCATACTTCTCCAGGCACAAGACCTGTGATGGCTGTAACTTGCTGTAACTCCTTCTCAGATGGAAGCTATTGGCCTTAGTAAAAAGAGGGGTAGTAAAAGGGTAAGCATAATGTCAGAGAAAAAGAGATGGATACTAGAAGTCCCAGGAAGATAATAACTTTATCGACAATGATTCTTTGATTTGACTGTTAAGATTTTAATTAAAGTAATAGCAAATTCTTGGTTCAAGATGTCTTTTGCCACATAAACCACACAAATGGTAGCAAAAAAATCTGTGAAGAATGTGATTTGGGCACAACAGCAATTCTTGGACAATCTCAGCAATTAAAATCCTCTTGGCCACACCAGAATTATCAAGTAAATGGCTACATTTGACTAAAAGATTATAATTAGAAGAAAGTTCATGTCTAGCAGAGGGGACTCACTTGGCTTCTTAATATAGGTACAGCCATAATACTATCTATTCTGAACTGACAGATAAGCCTGTACATGCCATTGCAATAACGGTGCGTTTTTGTTTCAGTATAGGGTGACATGCTTGACAAGTAAAATTGTTATTAACCAAGGAACAAATGTAGATAACATAATTCAAATATCCTCATATTATGCAATAAATGTGACAAGTTGCAGGTTACACCCCCTGAATTACCATTATGCCTCCAATAGTACTAACAACAAGTAATTTTTAAGTGTAGACAAATTATGCTATAAAATGCGTGGGAAGATTTGTGTTACAAGAATGCAACAGTTACATTTGATGAAGACTGTGAAAACAGACAAACTTCATATCTTTGGGCTCAAAAGATTCAGGTAACTTTCCTGATATATATTGTAACTGCATCCTTTGTTGCTATCATATATGGACTTTTATCAGTGCTGGTTTGCACGTGCTTTTTTGACATTAAAAAATAAGCCTTTCATTAGATATGCTGTAACTTTTATTCCAGAGATGCCTGTACACTGAATTAACGTCTTCACCCTAACTATTGGTCGCAGCCTTCTTATTCCATTGCCAGAGCTGTACTGTCAACTTTATAGATTATGGAAGCACCCTATATCTGATTTTGAGTTATAATTAAGATTTTGATTTAGCATTATCATAAAATAAATCAAATTATAGGAAACCAACCCAAAAGAGAAACGAGTGATCACTCTAGTCAATCACATAATTTACAAACCTAATTCTATTTTCTGAAAGTGAAACAGACAATTTCTGGAGTGGGAGTAACCGGACAAACTGCCTGATATGCAATTCTGTGAATCTGTCAGGATCTACAAGGCTCATCGTTCACAGATTTCAACATGAGGGGTCCCTGCCCATGGCAGGGGGGTTGGAACTAGATAGTCCTTTCCAACCCTAACTATTCTATGATTCTATGAAGATTAGAAAAAGATGAATTGCAGTCTGAAAACTTGCCTAAATATTTAAGCATGAGAGTCTGGCCTCTGTGTTTTCTATCACAACAGGACTCAACAGCAAAAAGAAAAACAATTCTTCAATTTCTGAAGGAAGCTAGCCATCAGCAACCTAAAAGGACATTCTCCTTCACCTATTAAATAAATACCACTATGGCATGTAATACATAGAGTCAGAGAATCATAGAATCATAGAACGGTTTGGTTTAGAAGGGAATTTAAAGATCACCCAGTTCCACACCCCCTACACCCCACCATAGGACACCCTCCACTACAGCAGGTTGCTCAAACCCTCATCCAACCTGGCCTTCAACACTGTCAGGGATGGAGCACCCACAGCTTCTCTGGGCAACTTATGCCAGCAACTCACCATCATCAGAGTGAAGATTTTTTCCCTAATGTCTAATCTATTCAAAAACTTCAATTAATTTATATAAATTGATTTTTTCCATTATTAATCTGGAGTATAAAAGTATATGAGAAAATGTTTCACAATATATAGTCTTCAGAATTCTGAGTAGAAACACAGACTTGTCTGATTCTCCACAAATGAAACTATAATCTTTAGAGAGGTTAATGTTCTCAAAATAATTAAACAATTTGGCTGTTCACAAAGTTGCTGTTCACAACAACACAGGCAAATTTTTCTTGTATAGTAGGGAAAGACGAAAGCAGCTCACTTGCTAAGGAGAGCTTTCTTACTGTCTTTTGTATCCCATTGACTGATTTTGAGGAAACTGACAAAGTGATTTCTGATTTAGATTTAGAAACACATTAAAATCATTGAAACCTGAAGGTTTGTACAAAGCAGCCAGTAACATCTGGTTCTAGTTTTACGAAGGACTGTAAATAGTCATGTAGTTCATATCTCAAACAGTGCCAAAAGTGTGTGGGTCCCCAGCTCACATAAGAACTTAAAAGTGGTGACTGGAAAGAGAAACCTGAATAATAGCCTTTTTAAGAATGACCCCTTTTGTAGGCTAACTGTTGTGGTCACAATGAACTCATGCTGCCACTGAGCGCTGTTTTGTGAGACATGCTAAATTTCAGTCGAAGTCAAATGCAGCAAATGGTATATTATGATTGATACCCCTAACACATTCTTCTTCATCCCTTTGGCAGCAGCAGAGTGCAGGCTGCAGTTTTCTTTCACTTGGAGGGGTATCTAGTATACCTGGAATTGACTGGCCCCGGAATGGAAACAGCCCTAGTATTTGCCATGCTCCCTTTTTTCCTGTACATGTTAAAAACCAGTTTTGGCTTTTGCAGTTACAAAAATCAAGTAGCAAATACTCTAACCAGGAATAAAGGGGCCCTGCCTCCAGTCAGGTGGAGGAAAGGGACAGCTGGGTTTGCTGTACTGTGTGAACTTGACTGCCTGGCATATCAGCCCCACAGGACACAGCTCAGACCATAGCATTTGAGCTGGTCTGAAAGGGTCAAAGTGTGAAAAAATAAGCTTTACACCACAGTCAGGGACCACATTCCCATACTGGGTGCCAAAAATGACTGTTGTGGTTTAATCCCAGCTGGCAACTAAGCCCCAAACAGCCGCTTGCTACCTTCTGCTCTGGTAGGATGGGGGAAGAATCAGAAGGGTAAAAGAGAAAACTCATGCACTGAGATGAAGACAGTTTTGCAAGTCATGCATGTAAGTAAAGCAAAAGAAGGAATTAATTCACTGCCTCCATGAGGTAGGAGGGGCAGGGCAGTGTTCAGCCACTTCCAGGAAAGCAGGGCTCCATCACATGTAATGGTTACTTGGGAAGACATCACTCCAAACATTCTCCTTTCTTTCTTCTTCCCCCAGCTTTCATTATTGAGCATAACATCCTGTGCTCTTAGACACCCCTTTGGTGTATCCCCAGGATATCACTTCCAGGGTAGTATGTGAAGCAGAAAAGGCCTTGGCTATGTGTAAGCAGTGCTCAGCAAGAACTAAAACATCGCTATTACTATCAAGGCTGTTTGTAGCACAAGTCCAAAATATAAATACAGTACAAAACACAAGGCCAATAGCAAGGGCTATGAAAAAAATTCTCTCTGTCAAAACCAGTACAACGAGGAAGTCTAATGCCTATTTAAGATACATTGTTTAGGATTTAAAAGTTAAAAGAAAACAGACAAGAAAGTAAGTGAAAAATTCAGTATGCAAAATGTGCTAGTAGAAATGACCAAAGTACGCTTCCAGTGTTAACATCAGAAGTCTCTGATCCAAATAATATTGCTCCTTTGAATCACTTTTGGATTACCATCAACAAATAAGTACCTGCAGAGAATAAAGAAGCTTTCCAAATTTATTTCTTTCCAAAGCCAGTAACAAGGCAAAAATGGTAAACGAAAAAGAGAGGTAGAGAAGCTTCTTCCAAAGCAACACAATCCTACTTTGATGTCTGAGCCAACTTCAAAGCTGGTGCTGCTCCAAGTTAGGGATTAGACTAGATAATCTCCAGAGGTCTGGTCAAGACTAGATTATTTAATATTTCTAAGCTTGGATATTGGAGAAAGGAACATGATTATTCAAAAGCATGTTCAAGGAAGCAGGAAATGCACAATAATGTGCAGAAAAGAGGCTACTGAACAGCAAAAGGAGACAGCATTACTCTCCTTCTGCCTCTTCTCCCTGCTTCGGAAAAAAACAATTATATTAGTACTTTCTTTAAAGAATAATAACAGCTGCTGCACCTTTCTATGCATTTGCCACTAGGATTGCAGCCAGGAAGACAGAAGGACTTGCCTTCTGTCCTCAGGACAGAAGTTAGCAGAGTACATCCTACAGGCAGAATCACAGAATCAACTAGGTTGGAAAAGACATTTAGGATCATCAACCGTTCCCCAGCATAGACAAGGCCATAAACTGAAAGGTACTGTTGTATCTTTCAAACACAATGCTGTACATGTAATTTCATGCAAGTACAATTAAAACAATCACAAGAATTCTACCTACACAAAAAATACGCCTCAACAAATTAATATTAATAAACACTTCATAAACAGTGTGAATTCATGTTTTCATTCAAAAAATTATTTTGACAATAAAAGAGCTTTGATTGAGTCATTTTTACTTCCACCTTAGAATACACTAGTTGGTAGAACGTAACTGAAAATACATATTTAACTTCACAGTTTAATAAACATTCAAATTCTGATCATTTGCCAACTTACATAGCTCCATTAGTGTAGACTGTGTCACTTCCCTCCACATACTGAACCTGGGCTGGGTAGACATGCTGTACCTGTTGCACAGGCTGCACTTGCTGTACCTGAAAAAAAAAACAGCAGAAATTTGGACTATTGTAAAGAAGGACTGATGCTTCAAGTGCACCTAATGGCTTCTAAACAATATAGAATAACCCTGTTCTCATAATTACTAAATGTATGTTATAGCAATAGCAAAGAAAGTTAACTTTTCTTCCACAATATCTGTGCCATAAGACTGGTAAATGGAGCCCTAACACTCAAGATGCCCACTCATGGAGCATACACACCTTCAGTGTCAAAGACACAACTGACTGGAATGCATAATAAGGATGAAATGAAGTATAGCTACGTTTTGCACCAAGCTGAAGAATTACACTTACTACAGAATAAGGTATTACCTGGCCACATGTGTGACTTTCCTTTCATTTCAGTCCTGCACAGGACAAACCTTAAACTAAGTTAAACCTTAAATTAAATTAAAAACGCTCAGAAGTGTTGTAGAAAGTTTAGAATAAAGGTTTGCATTAATATAATTCAGGTCTTGTGTAAGAGCTTTTGACCTTTGTACACTACAGTGATATGAGCTTTTTGTCCAGTAATGTTTTGATCCAATGTAAAATTATGGATCATAGCATTACAGAATCATAGAATCACGTAGGTTGGAAAACACCTTTAAGATCATCAAGTCCAACTGTTACCCTAGCAATGCCAAGTCCACCACTAAACCATATCACTGGGGGCCTCATCAAAACACTCAAACTGAGTAACCACTTCCACCAAATATTATCAGCTATAACAAACTCTGCCAACACCTGGTTTTACATCACTGAGCTAAAGAACAGAAGGCATTAAGGGATGAATTATCTTCATATATATTGCTGAGATGGCACACCTGTTTTGTAAAAGCACACATAGTCATAAACCATAGAATCACAGAATCATAGAATAGCTAGAGCTGGAAAGGACCTTAAGATCATCAAGTTCCAACCCTCCTGCCATGGGCAGGGACACCTCACGCTAAAGCATGTCACCCAAGGCTCTGTCCAACCTGGCCTTGAACACCGCCAGGGATTGAGCATTCACAATTTCCTTGGGCAAACCATTCCAGTGCCTCACCACCCTACCAGGAAAGAATTTCCTCCTTATATCCAATCTAAACTTCCCCTGTTGAAGTTGTAACCCGTTACCCCTTCTCCTATCACTACAGTCCCTAATGAAGAGTCCAGCATCCTTATAGCCCCCCTTCAGATACTGGAAGGCTGCTATGAGGTCTCCATGCAACCTTCTCTTCTCCAGGCTGAACAGCCCCAACTTTCTCAGCCTATCTTCATACAGGAGGTGCTCCAGTCCCCTGATCATCCTCGTGGCCCTCCTCTGGACTTGTTCCAACAGTTCCATGTCCTTTTGATGTTGAGGACACCAGAGAACTGTGCACAATAATCCAAGTACAGTCTCACGAGAGCAGAGTAGAGGGGCAGGATCACCTCCTTCCACCTGCTGGTCATGCTCCTTTTGATGCAGCCCAGGACACAGTTGGCTTTCTGGGCTGCAAGCACACACTGAAGCCGGCTCATGTTCATTTTCTCATCAACCAGCACCCCCAAGTCCTTCTCCACAGGGCCACTCTGAATCTCTTCTCTGCCCAACCTGTAGCTGTGCCTGGGATTGCTCTGACTCAGGTGTAGGACCTTGCACTTGTCATGGTTGAACTTCCTAAGCTTGGCATCAGCCCACCTCACAAGCGTGTCAAGGTCCCTCTGGATGGCATCCCTTCCCTCCAGTGTATCAAGTGAACCACACAGCTTGGTGTCATCAGCAAACTTGCTGAGGGCGCACTCAATCCCACTGTCCATGTCACCAACAAAGATGTTGAACAAGACCAGTCCCAATATAAATCAGTTCCTTTGGTTTATGTACTACATAAGGAAGCTCCAGGTTATGCAGATTTTCTCTCCATTATTAATGTTTTTGTCTTCTGCCACTGTAACAGTTAAGAATTCCATATTTTACCCTGCCATCACTTACAGACACCATACTTCTGTTCAAGAGCAGGCCAGAATCTGGAAATATAAAAGGACTTCAGAGATTTCACAAACCAGCACAATTCTACCCAAGGAACTGAATTAAGAAAGTGACAATGCACATATTTAGTAAACAGATTTAACATAAACTACTCTTACATGACTGTCACTGATTTTCTTATCAATTAACTTCAGCATTATCAAGTTGGTCCTAACAACTGCAAACACCCAATGAATCTGAGTTTCATACATTTGATGGATCATCTCCAAGACCTCTTTGGGAATACCTTGTTTTAATATCTTCAATTTTGCTGTATTTTTAAAAGTTCTGTAAATAACCACATTTTTCCTAGTCTTATACAGTATTGACTGAGACTGTGAAAGAAGAATCCAGATTTTCATGGAAAGCCTGAATTCTGAAAGAAACCCAAAACACCCAAGGTTTTGAATGCAGCTGTACCGGAATGATAGAAAACCAGATTTTTCTATCCATTAACAGCAATGAAACACAACATGATGGTTGAAATATTTATTAAAATCCAAAGTTTTATGATTTCCCACATGAAGCACTACATGTGTTGGGGGCCTACAAGAAATCTGGAGAGGGCCCTCTTACAAGGACATGTAGTGACATGACAAGGGAGAACAGCTTTAAACTGAAAGAGGGGAGATTTAGATTACGTATTAGGAAAAAATTCTTCTCTGTGAGGGTGGTGAGACACTGGCACAGGTTATCCAGAGAACCTGTAGATGCACCATTCCTGGCAATGTTCAAGACCAGGTTGGACGGGCTTTGAGCAACCTGGTCTAGTGGAAGGTGTCCCTGCCTGTGGCAGTGGGGTTGGAACCTCAGATGATGTTTAAGGTCCCTTCCAATCCAAACCATTCAATGGTTATATGACGAATCTATATCATAGAATAATAGAATAGTTAGGGTTAGAAAGTATGCAAGCTACTACCATTTCAAAGCCAGGTTCAGCATAGTGCAAGACCCTTACCATAGAACTGAGAGGATACTGCAGGGAAAAAGTGGTATAAAGTGTTATCAAATCTCAATGTCTATTGGACAGGAAACTGAAAAATTCCAAAATGTGTTTAGTCTCTGGTTTGGAACAAGAAGAATAAATTAATTTCATCCACCACTACTACTGTAAAGGTCATGACTCTTTATGCAAATAAAGTAACCCATCTTTTAAGGCAACATTCAAGAATGGATAGACTAAGTGCTATTATAGTATCTTATAATACTTCTGTAGATCAAAATGTTTTTCCTTAAAATTTTAATGATGAAGTTCAATACAAAAAAGCCACTGAATTAGGTTAATTTTTCCAATAATAAAAGAAAGCAGTTTATACAAAAAGTTATTTTGCATCAGCTTCTCTGAAACTCAGTAATGCTATAGTTAAACTGATTATAGTGCCCAAGGAAGCTTTAGTCAATACATTGTATTGCAATGTA
The DNA here is from genome assembly GCF_037157495.1 of Lathamus discolor. Taxonomy (NCBI): domain Eukaryota; kingdom Metazoa; phylum Chordata; class Aves; order Psittaciformes; family Psittacidae; genus Lathamus; species Lathamus discolor. The sequence continues at coordinate 82,179,826 of NC_088909.1, read as the reverse complement.
CATAACATCCTTAAGGTAGAGAAAGTTAGAGGCAAAGCTATGACAAATAAGTTAGAGGTAAAGCTATGACAAATTAAAAAAGTGGCCTTTAGGATGGCCTTGTATACGAAAATTCTCCCATGTGGAAAATCTTTGTTATATCTCCATTACTAATTTTATTTCCTACTTTACTTCATCTGGGGAAAAATATTTTAATGGGAATTATTTCTACTGCCTCTAGATTTTCTTTTTATTCTCCAATGTCAGGAAGAAATTAACTGCAGCTATCTACTTTCTTTGATTATACAAATTACTTGAAAAGAACTTGGTTTTGACGAAACAAAACACCACCAAAAAACCCCCCAACATTTTTTGTGGAAATTGTGGGAAAAAAATAAAATTCTTCCTTCCTGTTTTATTTATAATTTTCCTTGCATCTTTTGTTAAACTGTTAAAGAAATTGTATGAGGTATCTAGTTTTGGTGGCAAAGCAGAAATTTGAGACCACAGAGAGAATATTCAACAGAGATCTAAATCTAAATAGCCTTCTTGTATTAAAAAATACAGCAAGAAATAAATGATTTGGGGTGAAAATACAATGAATCAGTTATTAAAATGGACAGTATGCAAGTTCAAAAATTGTATGGTTTTGGGGAGACTGATGAGCTAGTCATGGTAAGTGTTGTTACTGTTTGGCTGGAAAACATACTGACATGTATAAGAAATGAGTTAAGTAGGGTCCGACAGCAGATTTTTTGTTACTTTTGCTTCAGTGATTGTAGCCTGAAACAAATAACTACAATAGGATTAGAAGTAAGCAGCTGAAATGTTCCAGAAGAACAAGAGGCAAATGAAAACTCATTTCACTATACATGTGTAATTATAATTACTAGTTGAAGGGGAAAAAAAAGGAAAATAAATGGTATTATTAACTATACTACCTCAGAGGAGAATTGAGGAACTAAGATAATTTGTATCAATGAGATTTTGTAAACAAATTAAAGTGCATAAAAGCATACTGAAATGCAAAAATTGCATTGAAGCACAGACAGAAGATTTAAGATAGAATTTTGATTTGTAATAAAAAGTTTTTATATTCAAAGCAAAGAACAGAACAAAGGGCAAAACATTTAAGGATTTTTAAACTCAGTTTTAAAAAGAACATAAAATTATCCACAGTGCAAATGATGCAAATGATTTAGATGTGCATTGTTTTCTGTTCTCAGAGATGAAAAATAATTTTTGTAGCTTCATTAGTCTGGATTAGTTTTGCCAAGTAACATATAAATAGCACATGCTGTAATACTCTAAGCACATTCATATTTATATTATGGCTAATGTCAGTTCATGATTATGTTTTTCATATGCTAAACATGATTTTGCATTAAGGACAATTTTGATTAGCAGAAGTGTCTCCATCTCCAGCAAATGAATGCTTTGTGAACGTGATGGCCATTATCTATAGTGAATACAAAGAAATGATTTGCTCAACTTCCGATGCATGGATATATTTCTATGAAATAAATTATATGACTATTTTTAGTTTTATTTCTCCAATTCTTCCACATTGCATGGCACAAAATACAAACTGAGTTTTGAATCCTTAGAAGTTTACTGCACTGTGTTTAAGAGTGCTTGTGGAAAAAGTGATGATACATTAGTGGAAAATCCTTGTATCTGAGGAAACAAACGACTCGGGCTGTTAGAACGTCATTAAATTATACTTCCACATTTTTGGTCTTATTCTTGATGCTTTTTGCTTACATGTGGATGTGTTTGTTCCCTTACCATTCCCATCTATCCCATCTCAACACTGACAGCTGCTGCGCTGCATGAATCCCACTGCCAACAGCGCCATTTTTACAAGAGGGGAAGCCCAGGTTTTCATCAATAGTACCCTTTTTTCCCTAGGCTTGAAGTATCACAGCAGACTTTTATGAGCTCCATATTTATATCAGCTATATGCAAATTAGAGATCTGTTTTATCTGAAAATATCAGAAGTTACTCTTTCACTGTTTGCTCAGAAGACAAGATGCTTCAGTAGAAACACAGCTATAGAAAAAAGGCTCTTAGTCCACCATTCCACTTATTCAGCTTAGTCTTCTTCAGGGCAAAACGGTTTCATTTTGAAAAAGATACAACTTTTGTGCGAATAAATAAAACACTGATGCCTTGTAAACAATCCCAAATTGATGCTTGCATTTAAGTATGGTGCATATACGGGAATGGAAACATAGGAAACAAAGACCTCACTAGGAAAACCTAAATACTATACAATACTTTAATATTAATATATAAAAATTCCCTCCTAAATGGCATTTTTCACTAAAAAGTACTAATAAACTACTGTAAATATCATATAGATGTTTCAGCACATGCAAATTTGCATGTGCACAGACATTTGCGTTACAGTATCTTTGAGTTTAACCAAATTCAAGAAATGCTCTATTGTTTTAATAAATCATATTCACAAGAGAATATAACCCTAATGTGAGTGTTCACAGGTATTTTGGATACAGCTGGCATTATTATGTCTTTCATAAACAACAGAAAAAAGTTAAAGCGTATGTTTTACACTATGCACCAAAAACTTTCCCTCCAACTTTCTACATTGGTAACTTTTAATGTTCAGAAATAGTAAGCTCCTCGTCTGCCATCAGAAGAATGACTTGATGAAATTACCACTCTTTCTCCTGATTTTCTTTAGGCAAATTAGCCCTACCAAATCTACATAAAGCCGATATTAACATCAGGCAAATGCAATCTATAAGCACATAATTCCTGAGGGCAGATCACACCTACAGTTTCCTCAACACACTGATTGTTTCAATGTTTAATATTCCTTCCTTTTTTTAATCCTACAATTAAAATTAGCTATCCCACCCACATTCTTCATCTCATTTCCTGCTGGCATATCGCATTCACATCTTCACACTTCCTTTCCTCCTTGCCACACATCCACTTCCATAATCTGTCCTCTCTCCATATAGATCTCCTATGCATGCCATGTTTTAATCATTGCAATACACTCTGCATTGGGTTTCCCAACATTCTTGTTGCATCTTCAATCCCTGCAAAATTTCATAGAATCTCCTCTTCCTTGGCTGGGTTGATCCCTTAGCTTTCCTTTCTGAAACATTATTCTTAATCCTATGAGCAATGTTCAGAGTCGAGAGATATAATCTAACATCCCCACAGGGACAATAATAAAATAAAAAAAGTCCAGAACAATGATAGAGTATTCAATGAAAGGGAGTACTCAGAAGCAGCAGTACTAAAAGAGATGAATGCAAGGTTTTACAGGGACAGTTTTACATATTCAGTGCAACAACAAAAAAATCAGTTTTCTATTCTCATTAAGTTGTAATCAAGCAAGAAAAAAACCACAATATAACCCTGGGCTTCTGTGTTTTGACACAAGTACTACATTAATAAAGGACAACTGGAATACCAGTCTTCAATGAGTCACACTTATCAGTACTTCACATGGATAAAACTCAATATGTAATATTAGACCATCAAAAGTATATCCTGTTTGCTTAAAACAAGCAAATGTGCAGCATACCAAATTGCCATCTTTTATCTGAAAAGCTAAAATACAGGAAACACAAAGAATAAATCACATAAACTACATCTATTAAACATCTGTTGTCATGAAAGAACATAAAAATCAGATAAATTATCCAAATGGTATTTCATGAAGAATTTTTCAGCTTCCTAAATGCTACAAAATAGTTAACCAGACAAAATTTCCTACAAAGGCTAGCTAAGTTAAAGGAAGCTGCAATTAAAACCTAACATAGTATTCAAAAGCCTTCATCCTAATCCGCATTCATATAAAAAGACAGTAAGCTATTTAACTCTCTGAACTCAGGAGAAAATATTTCAGACAATTCTTGATTCACTAGTGGTACATTCTGAGCAAATACACAAAAGCAAGCATTTAAATAAAATTTTAATTCAATTTCAATGCTTTTCTGAATATTTATTGTTTTTAAAAAAGCTTGCATCCTAAAAGATACATGAAGATATAAGCAGAAATGATAGGAATGAAACTACGAGACATTCTAAATTGAGTCTGTGCATCAGGGAAATAATGTTACTGAAATGTATGAGACCGTGGAACACAGCGAAAAAATAAAAATGTATCACCTGGAATTTTAGAACTGAACTTAATATATGCTGAAGAATTAAATTTAGAGAAAAGTGCTTCACTGGCACAGAAACAAATACATTATTTAATAAACTATGTACTGTTCTCATACCCTTCGGAAACTTTAAAGGCAGTTTTTGATTAAAAACAACATCAGATATCACCCAGAGTACTAAACACATGGACAGCTGATTTCTGTGTATTCCAGAAAAGTCTTGGGACAGCTGAAATCCTGTTTTCTACCCCTATACTTTTCCTTTTTTTCTCCCTATTTTCTTCTGCAACCACACCTTCCAAAGCCTGTGTGTGGTGCATACATACATGAGTGACTGTGTCATGTAACAGGTGTGAACTGCTACAAAACTCTTCTTACATCCCTGGCAAATTCACATCATGAACTACACCACAAGCACTTTCATGAGATTATGCAAAGATCTACAGGGATTCAAGCCTAGTGACGCAAAGGACAGTGCTTTTCTTTTTACATTTGTATTGCACTTACTTAGATGTCCAAATGAAAGGAGGAATTATATAGCTAATAATATCAGAAACATATTCATTGCTCATTGCTTAATGAAAAAAAATATTCAGTAACATAAATGAAAGTAAATTTCTATGAGCTATTATGCAAATTCCACAATAACCTACATTAGAATCATGTATGTGTACTACTCGTGCTTGTCAGATGCTCTAGGTAACAAACAGATCCTGAAAAGAGCTTGCCTTTCTAAGGCTACTTTAATTCCAGGTAAATAAAATTGATAAAAGCAGAGCAGAAGAGTTCATTTAGCAGCACTGTACAAAATAAGAGTTCTTTAATACATTGTGAAGAATCATCTGTCCTGATTTTTTTCCCCAAAAATAACAGCCACCTACCTGTTGCTGAACTGGTACTTGCTGAACTACCTGTGTGGGCACTGCTGCCTGGCCAGCCACAGATGTCTGTAAAGTCACAGTTGAACTTGTATCCGCCCCAGTCTCTGATGTCTGCATTGTGATCTCTGAATAAAATTAAGACATAAAATTAAAATGTTAGTGCTTTGGTGGTTGGTTGTTTTTTTTTTTTTTGGCACTTTTATTAGGGTACTAATTTGTTGCTTATCTCTATTTGGATCTTAAAATTAGCTAATACCAATCTTGGTATAAACCAAAGGGTTTTTACCCCTACTAGCATGTGAGTTGGTGCAAATGGATCTTTATTTTATCTTACTTATATTCAACATTTTTATTTACATGTGCAGAAACACATCATTTCTCTGAGTTTCATCACTTTAGGAATAACTCAAAAAATCAACAGCAAATCTTCTCTCAGTGTGAAAATAATCGGTCATAATTCAAAACTTTTTCTCTGTCCTACTGAATTATGCTAAAAACATCATACATTCAAATTCAAAGTTAAACTTCTAGAAGGCCACAGAATGAAGGGCTGTAATCTGGAAAGCAAGCTCTGAAGAGCATTTAATGAGTCGTGAAAAAGCAACTCAAATAACTTTCAGTAAAAAGTATTAAAGCAACTACTAAAGTTAAAATCTGAGAAGAAACTTTTGACATAAAACCTTATAGAAATACGCAGATGGTAGACAAGTGTCTAAGATCCTGACCCTGACATTTGAAGGGAACAGTGGAAACCTAAGCAGAATACAGAAATGGTTCAAGAAACAAGGGAAATGCCTTACAAAGAAAACTCATCAGAAAGACAACCAAGGATCACTTCTGATTTCGTAGGAAACATAGACTGCGAACTACGGGATTCCTCAATTTTACACAGGAGAAATGACAATAAAATTGACTGGGTGACAAACCAAACTTAATTCAAAAACAGGAGTTAGACTTTTAAAATTATTATTATTACTTCTAAGCAGTGGATGATTAATCAGTGAAAAGGATAGTCAAATTGAGGCAGAGTCTTCTGATTATTCTGCTGCAAAAATTGATTTCTGGAAATTTTTGTCATCTTCCCGGTCATTTATAATAGTCTTAACTGAGTATATATGAATTTACAATTTTGTATATGAGCAATATTATTTCCTTTGCTTTTGCTTTTACTCCACATAGCTCTAGATCAGGTTGTGAGAATGTGATTTACTCCACAGCAGCTGTGGGGATGAATACAGTCTGATTTAACACTGCCATTAATTAATAAAGGCCTACAGAGAGGCACAGATAGAACTGAATCTGGGTGGGTTCCAATATTTAAAAAAAAAAAAAAAAAAAAAAAGTCAAAAGAAGTCACTAGTGGGAAAACAGGCAAAGGAGATGAGACTCATCCTAGAAAAACTCAGGCTAGTACCACACGAGTAAAATAATTGGAGTTATCCAAATGGAGACCAAGGATGAGTGGTGTTCCGCAGGGGACCATTTTGGGACAATCTCTGTCATTCATCAGTGACAGAAACAGTGGGATCAAACACACCATCAGCAGGTTTGCAGACAACACCAAGCTGAGTGGTGCAGCTGACGTGCTTGAGGGACAGGACGCCATTCAGAGGGACCTTGATAAGCTTCAGAAGTGGGCCCAGGGTAACATCATGAGGTTCAACAAGGCCAAGTGCAACGTCCCTAGTGCACCTGGATTGGGGCAACCACCAGAATCAATACAGGCTCGGGTATGAAGGGACTGAGGGTACCCCTGAGGAGGACTTGGGGGTAGTGAGTGATGAAAAAAGCTGGAGATAGTACAGCAACATGCACTTACACCACAGAAATCCAACCATATGCAGGGCTGAATGACAAGAAGTATGCAAGCAAGTCGAAGGAGGTGATTCTCCCCCTCTACTCTGCTCTCATGAGACCCCACCAGGAGTACTGCATTCACTTCTGGAGTCCTCAGAACAGGAAAAATATGGACCTGCTTCAGTAAGCCCAGAGGTGGGCCACAAAAATTATCAGAGGCCTGGTGCACCTCTCCTATGGAGACAGGATGAGACAGTTGGGCTTGTTCAGCCTGCAGAAGAGAAGGCTCAGGGGAGACCTCGTTGTGGGCTTTTAATAACTAAAGAGGCTTATAAGAAAGACTGGGGGAGACTTTTTAGCAGGGCCTTTTCTGACAGGACAGTGGGTAATGGTTTTAAACCAAAGGAGGGTAGATTCAGACTCAATATAAGGAAAAGATTTTTTATTATGAGGGTGGTGAAATACTGGAGAACAGGTTGCCCAGACAAGTTATGGATGCCTCATCCATAGAACCACTCATGGTCAGGTTGGCAGGGGTTCTGAGCAACCTGCTTTGGTTGAAAATGTCCCTGCTCATTGCAGGGGTGTTGGACTAGATGACATGTAAAGGTTTCTTCCAACCCTAACTATTCTACAATTCTGTGATTCTGTGTTTACTGTAAAGTAGTAAATTTCCTACCTTTTTTTTTTTTGCCTATAGAAAAATACTGTATATAATCCAGAATAAAGTTATTTCATGCTAAAATCAATATCACAGTTCTGGTATCAGACCGCCCCAACTGAAAACCAACAGTTCTTCCCTTCATTCCAATATTAACAGGAATATTCAACTTCCAGTAATAACATCCTGAAAGAGTATGTTAGTTACTTTCCGAGTAACGAATGATATGCAATCATCTTAAATTTCTGTAGATAAATTAACAAGACATTTTTCCACATAAGACATCCTTAAATGTGCTAGACCAAAGTCATGCATGACGTAAATGTGTGAGCTTAAATAAATCGAGTCAGATTCAGAAAACTACTTTTTTGCAAACAAAGGCAAAGGGGGCCTATACTTTGTACATCTATGAACAAACATATATATATGGAAATAATAGATATATAAAAAATAATAATCACCATAGCATATATTTCTTTTACTGCGATTTTGAAGGAATTTTCTTGGTCAAAAGTAACAGATTGAGAAAAAAGTAAAGGTGATTACTTAGTTAAGGTGAAGATATATACATAAGAAATAATAATCACCATAATAGTGATCATTGTACGTTTTATTGAAGAGTATCACAGCACAGCTCAAGGAGATATCAAGTACTTTCTGGAGTCTCCAGAACATAACAAATGACATAAACAATGGTAACTAACACTCCTAATGTTATACGAATGAGACAGCATTTTAGTTTTCAACTACATTTGAATAATTCATGTTTTACTCACTTCTTACCCAGCACAAAGTCACTGCAAAGAAAACCTAAGTTGTAAAAATACTAACACTCTTAAAGGAAGAAATGCAATGAAACTGGCTTTTAAGTGAAATTGTGAACTTCAAACTACATTTAACTAACTTGTAAATTATCTTTCACTTGATGACATTTTAATAAATAAATACGCTTCCTATTTAGAGTGCAAAGCTAACTATTATTTAAGAAAGGCTAATTTCATCATATTGAAATTGCTGGGAAAATAATCTCCTTTTTAACTGCTATTTTCCACAATCACACATAAAAGTCATTGGACAATGTTTCATGCACAAATATCGAAAAATACAGAAAAGAAAAAAAGTGCAGTCTCGACAGTGCTGTTTGGGCAGCAAAACTTTCAAAAGCATAAGAATAATCCTACGTATATGTCTACTTACTTGGGCATGTACCTTCACCTTAACTAATTAATCACCTTTACTTTTTTCTCAGTCCATTACCTTTGAAAATTCTTTCTAAATTGAAGTAAAAAACCAACCAGTTTTAGCAAGCCTGCTCTCACTTGTATATATAACCCTGACAAAAACATTGGCAAGCTGGCAGAATAGTGGAAATCAAAAGCTAAGCACTGAGTAACTTCCTAAGCCACCTCTTTGTTATAAAACCACTTCCAGTCAGTTTCAGAGCACAATTCAACAGGTTATTTTAAGCCAGCAATTCCAACAAACTATCATTTAAGATACTATAGCTCCTATGCAAAGCAAACCTGAACAGCTGAAAGGAATTAAAAGGCTTAGTTTTATACCTGCCCTTAGCTTTACTTGACTATATATTGTTTCATGGTTACAGTGTACAAACATGTCAATCACTGCAAGGGGAAGAAATGCTACTGCAGTCAAATACACTTTTGACTGGTGAGAGACTGTTCCATACTGCCATGTATCTGTTAACTGCTCTGTCATACTTCAAGCAGTACTTGATCATTGCAGCTGCAATTCAAGACGCTTGAGATACCAGAGCCAGGTACTTTCATCTAAGTGAGGAACAGGATGTGTTCATTTCCTTGCAGCAGTCATCATGGATTGTGCCTGGCTGACACAAGCACTAGCAATTTAATAAAAAGGGAGCAGCTTCATTGTAAGAACAGAGGATACTTTGGCTGAAAACCAGATGTCAGTGGTGTGGAGAAGCTTTGAGAAAGGCAGACCACCAGTGCCCATTGTCTGCTGCTAGGCACTGAGGGGTGCTGATAGGGATAGTCAAGGAATCAGATATTCTCTGCCCACTCCTGGAACTGACAATGTCCAGAGACATATCATAGAATCACAGAATCAATCAGGTTGAAAAAGACCTTTAAGATCTTCTCCTATGAGAAAAGGGGAGAGTTGAAAGAGTTGGGTTGTTGAGCCTGGAGGAGACTCTTGGCAGACATTCTTGCGGCCTTTCAGTTCTTTAAAGGGGCCTGTAAGAAAGATTTGGAGAGACTTTTTATCACAGTCTGTTGCAACAGGACAAGGGGTGATGGTTCTAAACTGAAAGAGAGGCAATTCAGACTGGATGTGTGGAAGAAATTCTTTACAATGTGGGTGGTAAACCACCGGCACAGGTGGCCCAGAGAGGTGCCATGCCTGGAGACATTCAAGACCAGGCTGGATGGTTCTGGGCAACCTGATCTCATTGAAGATGTCCCTGCTCATTGCAGGGGAGTGGACTAGATGACATTTGAAGATGCTTCCAAACCAAATTATTCTATGAATCTATGCCAAGTCTGCTAAACCATGTCACTAAGGGCCTCATTGTCACTGTTTGTGAACACTGCCAGGGATAGTGATCCCACCACTTCCCTGGGAAGCCTGTTCTAATACCTGATCATGCTTTTGTGAAGAAATTTTTCCTAATATCCAGTCTAAACCTGCCCTGGCACAGCTTGAGGCCATTACCTCTTGTTCTATCACTGGTTACTTGGAGAAGAGACCAGCCACCTCCTCTCTCTATCCTCCTTTCAGGTAATTGCAGAGACCAATATGGTTGCCCCTGAGCTTCCTCTTCTCCAGACTAAACAACCCCAGTTCCCTCAGCTGCTCCTCATCAGACTTGTGCTCTAAACCCTTCACCAGCTTCATTGCCCTTCTCTGGACCTGCTCCAGCACCTCAATGTCTCTTTCGTTACGAGGGGCCCAGAACTGAACACAGTATTCAAGGTGCAGCTTCACCAGTGCCCAGTACAGGGGGATGATCCCTGCCCTGGCCCTGCTGGCCACACTATTGCTGATACAGGCCAGGATGCTGCTGGCCTTCTTGGCTGCCTGGGCACAAGCTGGCTCATGTTCAGCTCTGTCAGTCAGCACCCCAGGCCCTTTTCCTCAGTGCAGCTTTCCAGCCACTCTTCCCCAAGCCTGGAGCACTGCATGGGGCTGTTGTGGCCCAAATGCAGGACCCAGCACTTTGCCTTGTTGAGCCTCATACCACTGGCCGCAGCCCATTGATCCAGCCCATCCAGATCCCTCTGCAGAGACTTCCTACAGTTAAGGTGATCAACACTCCCACCCAAATTGGAGTTGTCTGAAAATTACTGAGGGTGCATTCAAGTCCCTCATCCAGATCACCAATAAAGATATTAAACAGAACTGGCCCAAATAACTGAGGGGTGCCCTGTGGGACACCACTAGTGACCAGTCGCCAACTACATGTGATACCATTTACCACCACTCTTAGGGTTTGGCCATCCAGCCGGTTTCCAACCCAGCAGTGAATCCTCCTATCCAGGCCATGAGCAGCCAATTTCTCCAGAAGAATGCTGTGGGAGACTGTCAAATGCTTTACTTAAGTCCAAATAGACAATGTCCACACCCTTTCCCTCATCAACCAAGTGGGTCACCTTATCATAGGAGATTAGGTTGGTCAAACAGGACCTGCCATTCATGAACCCATGCTGACTGGACCTGATCCCTTCATTTTCCCACATGTGATTTATGATTTCATTCAGGATCATCTACTCCATGACCTCCCTCGGCACTGCGCTCAGGCTGACAGGCCTGTAGCTCCCAGGGTCATCCTTCCTGCCCTTTTTGTAGAGAGGTGTCATGTTGTTCAGCCTCCAACCCTCTGGGGCCTCACCACTAGATCAGGACTGATGATGGAGAGTGGCTTAGCAAGCTCCTCTGCCAGCTTCTTCAGCACTCTTTGTGGAACCCATCTGGCCCTATAGACTTGTATATGCCTAAGTGGAGCAGGAGGTCGCTAACCATTTCTTCCTGAATTATGGTGACCTCTATCAGTTCCCCATTTGCCATCCAGCGCAGAGAACTGAGTAACCTGAGGATGTCTGGTGTGACTATTAAAGACTGAGGCAAAAGCAGCATTAAGTACCTCAGCCTTTTCCTCATCCTCTGTCACTAGGTTCCCCTCAGTGTCCAGTACAAGACGGAGGTTCTCCTTGGCCCTCCTTTTGCTGCTAATATATCTGTAAAAGTACTTACTATCTTTTATGGCAGTGGCCAGATTTAGTTCCATCTGTGCCTTCACCTTTCTAACTTTCTCTCTACATAACAACATCCTTGTACTTTTCATAGGGTGACAGTCCCTTCTTCCACAGGTGATAAATTCTCTTGTTTCTCCTGAGTTCCAGCAGTATCTCCCTGTTCAGCCACATTGGTTTCTTCCCCGCCAGTCTGACTGTCAGCCCATGGGGACCGCCTGCTGCTGTGCCTTAAGGATTTCGCTCTTGAAGAGTGTCAGGCCTTCCTGGACCCTGTGTCCTTCAGTAATATTTCCCAAGGGATTCTGCCAACCAGCATCCTAAACAGGCCATAGTCAGCCCTCCGGAAGTCTAAGGTGGAGGTTTTGCTGACCTTCTTCCTGACTTCTCCAAGGACGGATAATTCAGTCATTTAGTGACGGGTTTGCCCAAGGTGGCCTCCAACCATCTATCACATCACCCACCAGTCCTTCTCTGCAAACAGCAAATCTAGCCAGGCATCTCCCCTAGTCGGCTCACTAACCAGCTGTGTTAGGAAGTTATCTTCCACACCTCCAAGAACCTCCTGGATTGTTTCTCCTCTGCTGTGTTGTGCTTCCAGCAGACATCTGGTAGATTGAAGTCCCCCATGAGAACAAGGGCAAGCGATCCTGAAACTTGTCCCAGTTGTTTGCAGAGCACTTCATCTGTAGCTTCATCCTGACCAGGTGGTCTATAACAGACTCCAACCAGGACATCAGCTTTGTTTGGCCTCCCCCCTGATCTTCACCCGCAAACATTCAGCCTTCTCACTCACAACATTGAGTTCCAGGCACTTGATGCATTCCCTGACATACAACACACCACCACCACCTCTTTCTCCTTGCTCATCTCTCCTGAAGAGCCTGTTGCCATCCACTGCAGCACTCCAATCATGTAAATCATTCCATCGTGTTTCTGTGATGGTGACTGTGTCATTGTTTTCCTACTGAAAAATGGCTTCCAGCTTCTCCTGTCTGTTGCCCTGCACAGATGCATTTAAGTTGCCCTATGGATCTGGACTCCAACAGTGACACGCTATTCGCGGCTTATGTCTAGCGAGCTTGGTGTTATCCCCTTCAAACCTAGTTTAAAGCTCTCTCTATAAGCCTTGCTAGCTCTGGGGCTAGAATCCTTTTCCCCCTTTGGGACAGGCATACCCCACCTGCTGCCAGCATGACAAGTGCTGTGTAAACCGACTCATGGTCAAAACCCCAAAATTCTGATGCTGATAGCAGTCACGGAGCCCGGTATTAATTAGTGAGATCTTCCTGATGTAACCATTGTCACTGATTGTGACTTTGTCACATTGATTGTGAAATTGTCATTAATTGTGACAAAAGAGAAAACTATTTGGGCTCCTGAACCCTGAACTAGTCACTCCAAGAACCTGAAGCTCTTCTTTAGTCCCCTCAGGTTTCTTGTTGATGAGACTTCCTCCTTGCCCACCTGAAAGTCTAGTAAAGGACAGTAATCATTAGGCCATATCAGATGAGAGAGTTTTATGGTGAAATCCCTTACCCTGGCCCCAAGGAGGCAGACTTCCCTGTGAGTTGGGTCAGGTCAGCACATTGGAACCTCTGTTCCTCTCATGGTGGAGTCACCAATCACAACCCTCTTCTGTTTTTCCTAGTAGAGTTGGTCATGATACAAGGCATTGTCTGACTCACGTGGGGACGGACTTCTAACCTGGATGATCCCTTATCTATTTCATCATCTTCCTCATACTCAAATACCAAGGCCTCCAAAATTGTACCCCTTGTAGATACCCTTGTAGAAAGATACTTGGGAAAATGACATAAACTGGGAGATAATACACCATCTAATCTGAGGAGTAACCTGTTTCCAACCTCTCCTGTCTCTTAGGTCCCATCCATCTGCATGGTGGCAAGAGGGTAAGGGACTCCTAATTTATTTTAGGTAGCTGGCTTGCTTCACCCAGGGATGGCAGAGTGCAGCTCCAACAATCAGTCTTCTCCTCTGATTCCCTTAAGTTCGTTAGGTGTCCCACTTCTTCCTGTAGCTCTGCCACCATGCAGAGCAAATCATCAGCCTGGTCATACCTTGCATTACTACCACCTAACATCACTGACAGGCTTTGGAACTCACTACAGCCAGATGCCCAAACAGCTACATATTTTGCAGGATCTCTGTCTGGGTCACCATGTACTTTTCTCTGACAGAGAGAACTTCATTTTTTTCGCCCTTCTGCCACAAGATTACCACTCTTGAGCACACTGAAACACATGAGCAAGAATCCAGGGTTCTGTGGGAGAGAACCCCCAGAGAGAACTGAAAAGAACCCAGAGGACCCCATGGCCCAGCCTAGAACTACCCACTGTTTAGCTGGCACTGCTACACTGACTTACCAAACTTCAGACTATGCTGTGCCATCCACAGGACAGCAAAGCCACATTATATGTAAACCTCACATACACTTCTGACTGAAAAGTTTTGGTGACTAAGTTCACTTTATTTCCACACTGTTAATTTGGTGACAGCCCTATATTTAAGCATAGAATCCAATGTGCTTATCTACCTCAGAACTGTAACACACTTTTATTATCAATCTGATAGGGTAACTGGCTGCTCTATAGACTGATTTATCATTGGTTAAACTAAGATAGCTCAAGTATGGTTGTGAAACATTTTTAAAACTTTACCATCAATTTTGCCTAAACAGAAATAAACCAAATGACCTAATATCAATGTATTCTAGTGTTTAGGTTGCTTCTATTATTCTGCTTGAAATCAATAACCTAAACACAATTATTTTCTATAGCTTACTACGCAGTATTGATTTTTCCTTGTAGATGCCATACAGTACGTTTGATAGTCAACCTTTATCACCTTCATATTCACTGAAAGTTTTTCTAGAACCACATTAGTGAGGCGTCAGTATTGAGCAGTTACATTGATGCATTTTTATAAGCTAAACAAAGCCTCTCAATTTTTCACTGGTACTGCATATGAAATAAAAGAACTGCATATTACAGCAGAAAAGACTTCATCCTTGCCTAATGGGACTGTCAGGTGTATCTCATGCAACAGATGAATGTTTGATAAAGATCCTTTTTATTCTGGCTAATTAAGCAGTTGGGCACACCCATCTGTTAATGGATTTCCTTTGAATAGCCAGTGCTTGTTGCATGATGTGAATCTAAGCTAAACAGGCCACATTCTGAAAGAAGGCTAATTAACCCCTCCAACTGGGAAGAAGATATTGCGAAGCCCAGCTGCTGCATGTGAAAAGATTAATATTTCTTCAGTCTAACTGGCAGAACACAGGCAAAGTTCTGATTACCCCTTTCCTGTTCAATTAGCCCTTTCCTGTACATTCTATGCAATTTCGTATTGTCTGTTAAGTTGCCGAAAGAGTTCTTAATACACTTAAATTCTCAGCTGGAATCCTTCTGTTTCCTAGACTTGAAATACCAAGACTGAATGGTTTAAGTCTAATTTGATCAACTACTTATCCAATGAGACTGTTAAAATGTGTCAGATTAATGATTACTGTATTTTTTGTTCCTGGACTACTTCACCCTGAACTAATTTACTTTTTTTAAGCTACCACAGTTTGCAAAGTTTTGTTCAGCTACATATATCTTATTGTCTAGATCAAAGAATGCAGCAGGCTTTAATTCAACGCAGAAAATAAACTCCTGTAATTTACTTTCTATTGCAGCAGGAAGCTTCTTTTTTCTCTTCTAGAAAGCTAAACAAAACATCACAGAAGGTAAAGTGATGTAGATCTCGTAATCATATGCAGTAATGGCAGGCTTTTAATAGTCAGAATAAAAGGCTAATCTTAAGATCTTATTTATTTATAATGATGAATCACCAATACACTCATTAAGAATTTCTGGCAACATAATGTGTTTCACAATAAAGGAAAATTTCTTAGAACATCAAGTTTCAACAAGTAATACAGAATGCTTGGTTCCTGCACAACAGTATAAATGGAAACAAGTTTCAGTAATACCTTAGTTTCAAATAAGCATTCCTTTTCAATTTTTATGTTAACAAAAGTTCAATAAATAATTGCCTTAAAAAAGTATTGTTATGAATTTGAAGGAACCATTTAGATGTGCTAGCAGTAAAGCAAAAGGCACATGATATTCTGGGGAGGGGAAAGAATAATACAAACAGTTTCTAGATATAAACATATTTTTATGTTAGAACACCAGTTTCGCACTAAACATTATTTGTTTGTCCTGTCTCAAGGTTTTTAGGAATACCAAAGCAGGCAGCTAAACTTGGCTGATACAAGGACTAGTTGATAAATCTTTCAGTTAGCAACATGAATTTAATTATTTATTTTTTTTTTAGCTTTTCACAGATTTATGGGATGAAGAACAGTTAACTGAATGGCACAGAATGAAGTATAGAAACAGATTGTCTGGATTCATATATACTCTCCAACAGCAAAATTTTACAACAGCAGAAAAACAGAAGGGGGAAGTGCAGGGAGATACATGCTGTAACAGAACAATGCAAGTGGTAACTCCGTACTCCTTCAAAATTCATAGATCAAAAAGCAATGTCTTGGCAATAAAATTATTAAGTACCTAAGAGCAGTACTGGTCAACAACTGCCATAGTTGAATTCCATTATTTTCAGATCACAGACAGCACATGGATGCTTAGTCTGAATGACTACTTCATGACTCTCTTACTTTGTACTATTTTTACCTGCAAAAACTTAAAAATTCTATTTACTCTTGGTGGACAATGTATCAGTACTACGTATCAGCCCTACCTATCAATACACATCAGTAACAAGATTACATTCACAAATAACAGGACAAAACAAAACTTCTGAGGTTTTGCTGTGACAAGACTAGCAACTGCAACTGTTAAATGAAACAAAACTAGCAAACCATAAAACAATTCTATCCATGCCATTCCAAGGCATGAGTTTGACTACTGGAGATTCTGCAAGTGAAAAAGCCCTGGTGATGTTCTTCATCCTGGGTGAAGGGGTGTGAAGAGGAGGGCACTGATACTATGTGTCAATAATTGTCTGGGGAACTGGCACCCGCAACAGGGCTTTGGTTTCTATGACCACAGGATCTTCTTTGAGTGTAATGTCTGCTTAGGAGAGGTAGTATCCACCTGACCAAGTGCAGTAGAGGTTCCCTTTGCCAGCAGGATGGCTGCTGCCTTAAACCAGGAACAACGAGGGGAGGGAAAGAGTTGACAGCAGCCCTGTGAAGGAGGGTGGACAGCACTGACAAGCAAAGGGCCTGGGGTCATGTGACTGAAAGAAGAACACATAATCAACAAAAGGAGGCTTAAGCACGGTCACCTCAAGCATCTGTATCAGAGCAAGTCAGTAGCTACAAGGCATCGTATGAAGTGAACACCCAGCCCCTCTCTGGGAGATCAGTATGCCAAGGTGCCTCTCTAAAGCGCTGATACATCAATTGGTGTACAAATGGCTCACACACAACATGGTGAATAAACAAAAATTAGAGACCTGTGTACATTTGCATTTACAGGACCTGTAATCCTGTAGGGATCATAGAGATGTGGTGGCATGGCTCACACAACTGGAGTGCAGCAATGGACGAATACAAGCTATCTGAAATAACAGTGTGTTCCTTTTAGAAATTAAAATGCCTTCAGGAAACAATCTTCACATGGAAAAAGTTCATGGGACCTTCTTTGTTGGGATGGATAGCTTCTTGTGTTTAACCAGAAACAAGTATGGATAAAACAAATTACAGAACATTTCTGTAAATTCAGTGTGTTTTCTAAGTTAATGTTTACACTGCTAAGTCAAATACATTGTGACTTTTAAGTCAGTTATTCACATCTGTCTACCTTAAATGACATTCAGGTACTTTTCCTATACTGAGGCACCTGTTTTCAGTATAGCAATATAACTTTCATGGGCTGGGACAAGCATGTTCACTAACTCCCGAAAGTATCTCCATGCAGAATGATAACTACAATATCAAACGAAACTTCTAGCTTGAGTCAAGATCTTAACTCTACTGCACAACTAATATAAGCAGAATTAAAGTCTAACATGTATAATGCTACTTCTTCACACTTTTCAAAATACCTGATGTCCTTCCCAGTATCTGGTGCAGTGCTGTGTTTTGGATTTAGTCTGAGAACACGCTGATAACACACTGACGTTTTAGTTGTTGTTCAGTAGCGCTTACTCCCATTCAAGGACTTTTCAGTCTCTCGTACTCTGCCAGTGGGGAAGGCCACGAGAAGCTGGGAGGAAGCAGAGACAGGACACCTGACCCGAACTAGCCAAAGGGGTATTCCACACCACAGCACGTCATGCCCAGTATATAAACAGGGGGCACTGGCTGTGAGGGGCTAATCAACTGTCTCAGGACTTGGCCTCCATCAGCAGAAGGTGAGCAATTATACTGTGCATCACTTGTCTTTCTTGAATTTTATTCCTCTCTTTCTGTTCTCTCACTTTTCATTACAATCATTATTAATTTTTACTTTATTTCAATACTTAAACTGTTCTTAATGGCCCTTTTTTCCAGTTCTCCCCATCCTATGGTGGATTGGAGGAGGAGGGGGGGGGGGTAAGTGAGCAGCTGATGGTACTTAATTGCTGGCTGGGGTTAAAGCACAACACAGCAAAATGCT
Source organism: Lathamus discolor (assembly GCF_037157495.1). Taxonomy (NCBI): domain Eukaryota; kingdom Metazoa; phylum Chordata; class Aves; order Psittaciformes; family Psittacidae; genus Lathamus; species Lathamus discolor. Next base: position 82,161,483 of record NC_088909.1, on the reverse strand, counting down.
ATTTTATGATTCATTCTGGATTTGCCTGTTGGTACAAGCCAGAGTGGAAAGAGGACAAAGTGCAATAGTTGAAGCACCGGCAATCACCCCTCAAGGCACTTTGCTTAATAGCCAGTGCTTTCTAAGGAGGAACATGCAAGCAAGGACCACCACCTGTACAAAACATCTTCTGTTAGTTCTGCATCAGTCATACAGTTCTGAAAGTAGATCTAGATTTTGCTTCAGAAGTGAGTTCTGTTGCTTGCATTTTGTTGTTTGCTCTTTTTTCCCCCTAAGATTATACTGTGCTACAGTTCTTTCGTAAAAAGAGTAACTGTGAACTCAATACTAACAAAACAAGTTAAAACATTACAGCTGGAGACATCTGCTTTATTAATAGAAAGAATAATATTTATAGAAAATATTTTCTGTTCTCTGTATGTTACCCCTGTGTTACAAATTTTCTGTTTGTGATGCTTCCTGGGTTACTTTCACAGGATCACTGTGAATCACAGTTGCTGTCCCAGAGGTTGAAAGGGAACTGGTCAAGCAGGGCTACTACCCACAGCCTTCTGCCCAGGACCATGTCCCGAACTGAGACTCACAACCTCTCTGGACAATCTGCACCCATGCTTGGTCACCCTCACTAAGAAAGTTTTTGCCCGTGTTCAAAGGGCTATTTTCTCACCAGTTTCTCCCATTACTTTCTTTCTCAACCTGCAATGTTATTTTGCAAGACAAGGATGTATGTCATTTTGCTCAGCGAATGAGTTAGTGATTACTCCTGCTAAAGAAGGAGAGACTGGATAAACCTTTCACTGGAGCTTTCCTTTTCTGTAGGAAGACCTATTTGTGAAACATACCTTTTAGTCTCGCTCTCAGACATAATGCTGCTGGCTTTGAAAGCTGTGTTAAGAAAACCAAAATAATCTTGTTTGCCTTACACCCAGGCACCTAAAATGACTATTTGAATTAGATTTAGAAGTATAGTATTTTGTCATATTTGCTTGCTTGGCATAGTCTGCATCTATCTGAAGGAAAAAGATAACTGGAAAGCAGTCAGCAAAAAGGTAATATCCCTCTGAAAAAAAAAAAAAACCAGAATGACCAACAGCCATGAGGTTACTGTTGGACCAGATTGAGCTTGGCCCACCACAAGTGTTAAACTCTAGTGACACCCAGTGGAGTGAAAAAGCAGTAACACAGCTCATGGCATTCCCATACTTGGAAGATGTTCAAAAGCCATCTCTGCAGGTTTCCCACTACAGACAAGGGGCGAGCCCTTCTCCTCTGGCAGCTCTTGGAGGAGCCAAGTCAGGATGCTCTATTGGCACTAAGGATTCCTCACCTGCGTTGCTGCGCTGCCCATTGCTGGGTCTTTGTGCTCAAGCACAACAATCCCTTCCCCAGAAATCACCAAAACATGGCAAACAACCCATTAAGCAGGGGCTTTCCCAACCTGGGGTGCTTGCTGTCCTCACTAGGTGCTGGCTAGGGTGCAGCCTGGAGACTCCTGTAATGACCCCAGTGTTACTGCTCTGCAGCACCTGCAGGCTCTGTCCCAATGTGCTTGGTCTAGGTCCCCTGAGCATGCAAACACAGAGCATGCAAACAACCTCCTGTGTGTGGTCTTCCACCTGAAGTGCTGTGCTCCTGCAGAGACTTGGCTAGCATGGGTGCTGCAAATCCTGCACAGCTGCTGACCCAGGTCTGTTGGCTTGAGGGCGCAGGGGCTCTTGATGCCACTGAAGGCTCCCAGCCAGTTCCTCCATGTTCTGCTTCCTGCAGGTACATTATTAGCATGAGTCATGCTAGCTGTCTGGGGGAAGAGTGCAAGGGGTGGAGATCCTGGAATGGGGGACAGCATGCTTGGGAGATGGTGGGAGAGGCAGGCACATGTAGAAGGCAGCCCATGGGGCTGGCTGGCCGGCCACTTTCCAGCCTGCTAGGAGACCCTTCAGGGGGCACTACCTCCCCTCTCTCACCACTCTCCGGGCATTTCTTTGCTGTTCCACTCCTGGTGCATGAAAAGTCCAAGCACTTCGTATGTCTCTTGGCAGGACATAGCGTCGGGTGCTGAGAAGGACAGTGACTCTGCTACAATGGCCGACATAAAGCTGCCGCAGCAGGAGACTGAAACAAATGGCCTGTGCCCCATCTGCCTGGACCCCATTGAGGACACAGCCTACATCGACCCCTGCTTTCATGCCTTCTGCTTTCACTGCATCAAGCAGTGGGCTGAAACGGCAGCTACCTGTCCACTCTGCAGGTGGCCAATGAAGACCATCCTGCACATGGTGAGGTCGGACGACGAGGACTAGGAGTCCGTGGCCAGCTTGCACACCTGCTGAACGCAGTGGCCGACCACGCAGAGGGCGTACAGCAGGTCCTCACAGCAGCGCCATCACCTACTCCCAAGGCTCAGCAACAAATACCCTGCCACCGCTAAAAGGGGGCCCCTGACAAAGAATTATGCTCCAGGGACCTCCACTCCCACGCTTCTCCCCAACAGGCCGCAAGGGGTGCACCTGGCCAACGCTAATGATAGATATGCTCATCCTCAATGTGCTAGAGATGGAAACTCGCTTCACAGATATTGAATAAAGATACAACAGCTTTTAGAGTTTGTTTTTAAAAAAAGATCTGGTACTCTCAGTATGTGAACATACTAATTTTAGAGAATGTGTAATGTTATCTCCCCTTCTAAAGCTTCTAAAGGTAAAAGTTGGATTTGCGCTATGTAAACTATTGTAGAAATAAAAGCTGTTGCTTTGCTATGAGAGAGACTGGGAAAAAAAATCACCTTGCACAGTGTAACTCTACACCTTTTAAAATGAGTCATAAAGAGCAGAATCAACACATGCAACAGTCCTAATGCTTGTAACACAGCAACCTGCCAAGATCCAGTACACTCTGCAAACTCCATAGAGTCTACTGCTTTTATGTGTCCATTCTGAATGGGAAGTTTATAACAAAGCAGATACGTAAATTAAACCAGGTTTACAAATGCACCCATTTTATCAGTGAAATTAGTTATTGTAATGACCCGTGAAAGCCATTTGGCTCAGGCAGTGTGCAGTGCACTACTTCTAAATCAATAAACATCCCACACCTTTAGCTTGTCTCCTTCACACAGCAGCCACGTGGTCAGGAAAGGCAAGACAATGAAATCCCCTTGAGGGGGTCAGGGAAGTGCCAAAGCACAACTCCAGGACTGTACCCAAAGAAAAGCATGACAGCCAGCATCAGGGAGTGTCCTGAAAGCTCAGGAAAGGAAAAGGATGCAGGAGGGTTGGAGAGACGTATACAAGCAGTACAAGGATGGTGCTCATCCTGGAACAGACATACCGCACCACAGCAACCCAAAAGGAGATCTGTCCCCTCCACCTGTCACCAGCACCACTTGGCCCAAAACTCCCTCACCTTCTGTGAATGTCACTAGCTTTTCTCCCTCCACCCTTTTTGACCACAATTTTGCCATTGCTATCTCCCTGCAACTACGCAGAGCACCCTGGGTGTGTCTGGAGCAGCTGCACCCAATGGTTTGCCCAAAGCTCCTTTAAGATTGAAAATAACAATGTTGAAATGTTTTACTAATACCCTGGCTGTAGTGAATGTAACACAGGTAACACAGCAAAACAGGATCTCTTAGAACAACTAAGGTGAATGAGAACTGAGAAGCACCATACACACCATGTTTCAAAAGAAAGCTACCTAAAAAGCTCGATGCCTTACCCTGTAGTATTTAGTGTAATACTTACCACAAAAACTTTCAACTTTGATGTCTATATTGCCCATTTTTAAAACAACTGGAGGAATAGTTGAAGAACACACACATAAACTTTGAGTCGGGTTCTAAGCTTTATTCACACCATGCACTTATGAATAGCATTACAAGAGATAAAGACAAGGATTTTCATCCATTTTATGCTGTTTTCTTTATGACATAATACAGGCAACGGTAACAGCTGAAGAGCTGATAGCTGAAGCTCTATTGTGGAGGTTAGTAAAAAGGTTAGTACACTACACCAACACCCGACGGATGGCAATAACAGGATTTCTGCAAAGTATGCTGCCATGCATTATCCAGCCATGTCTTGCCTTGCTATTTCAAAGATGTTGTCCTCACTGAGGTTATTCCTTCTGTGCACGTACTGCATTTTTGCCAACTTCCCATCCTACTTGCTGAAGAGTCCAGGAGCCCCACCATATCTATGGTGAGGTTACTTCTGTGAGAAAATTCTGATTTTTGGTGGCTAGCATAAGGTAGAAACTGCCACCTGCCACCCTTATTTTACCCCCACTCCCAACTCTAACCACTACATGTCCTGGATATGGGCTGCTGCTTCTTTCTTACTTTCAACTTTTGCAGCAATGATTTTGTCAGTTTTGTAGATTCTTGTCCTCCCTGTCCTCCCCTGAAGTTCTTCATGGTCAAAGGTCCCCTCCATTGCTTTACAACCACAGCATATAAAACTGCATGGGTGGCTACCTACTCCCTTCCCACAGTTTCTGCTATTGAGAAGACTTGACTCAAAAATATCTGATGACAGCCTCTCTCAAATATCTGTTACAAACACTGTGATATAGTCTCACTTTTTGAGCAAAGGCACATATTCTTTGATTTTAAAATAAATTTTGGGATTTTCCAAACCTTCACAGAGTTTAAAGGGGTCACATCCACAGGCCTGGCTCTGATAGCTGTGTGGAAGCTATAGTTATATAGGCCTTTAAAAAACCTGGTAACATGTCAATCAACAAAACACAATGCACACTAAAATATTTCCATATTTTAGTTTTAAGCAACACTCTCAGCACACTGCAAAAAGTAAACTTTTGGTTTGTTGCTAGTAACAAGATGGTGACCACTGAACAAGCTGTTAAAGCAGTATAAAGGCTGGCTTAAAAAAAAAAAAATCTTTCCACCATCAGTCTATAATTTCTGACATGTGCACTGCCTGCTAAAATTCACTTTAAAAGCCCCCGGTATATCAGAACTCATTCTGCCATGGCAGAGACATTCTTCTGTAGTATGTCTAGCACAGTACTTAAGGTGTACTTAACAGCAGTGTCTTGTTTGGAAAACTACTGCACATACACCAAGTCTGCTAATACTGAGCAGCCACCTCTGCCACAACCACCTTGTCTCATAAAGTATTTTCTTTGGTGGCTTGCATACGGTCCAGGTATCCTGGTTTGCAAAATAAGTTGTCACTTAGCTCCAGTTCGTATCAACAGCTGGGCTCTTAGCAGCTTCTAAAAAGGTATTTCTATCTCTGAAGCTTCCCACCTCCCCAGGAGTGTAACAAATGCACTTACAGAGAAGTGGTATCATGGATATCTCTATTGACATACCATCATTACACACACAAGAAATTAACACTTCACCATGATTCAATTAATGCAAAAAGATACTTTATTAGCTGGTTATGATGGGTGTCAGTCATTAGTCAGGCTTTTCTAAGGATTTTGTTGTTTGGGTTTTTTTACCTCACTCTTCCACGAAAGCCACTGTCCTCCCTCTGATCACTCTTTAACTGCTGCACGCCTGTATGGGAACACTTCTGTCTTCTACCTCCTCAGCTAGTCGGCTGGAGCTTTTTAAATGTCCTCTAAGGACATTAACCTAAGGATAAAGAAACAGATATAGCTCAAGCCTGTACCTCACAGTGATACAAAAGGTACTGCAAAGTTTCCCCAAAGCAGTGGGCAAAGGCAACTCCCACTAGCACTTCTTTTTCTGTGAAACTTACTTGGTAACTGTTTCCTGATTCACAGGCCTATCAGACGGCTGTTCTGCTTCATGTGGTCTTTTTTCAGGAGTCCTGCTGGGGTTTGTCCTCATTGTCTCCACACCCATTTCTTCTGAAGTCGGACATTTGTTCTGGATTTCCACTTTTGCAGACAGCAATGCCTGTGTCTTGCAACACAGTGGAAAGCCTCAAAGCTGCACCAGCAATAAACAGATTGCTTGATGCCAAATGTGGGGCTCCACGATTGGGCTCCTCTTTGTACTTTGCAGGGGACACACAGGGGCCCCTTGGTGGGCAATCTCTGAAGACAGGCAAGTAGTTCCACTTGACTGTACCCCTGTCCTCACCCCCCCCCCCCCCCACCTTGTCCTCTTGTACCTCCCTCCACCCAAACATGTCAAGATTTGTTTACTAGACTTGTGAAGTAGAGGGTGCCAACCTACTTTACCAGAGAATCACAGAATGGTTAGAGTTGGAAAGGACCTTAGAGATCATCTAGTTCCAAACCCTTTTCATACGCAGGGACACCTTTCACTAGTTCAGGTATGTTGTTACTGAATTACTTTATATTCACATATAAATTTTAATTTCATTAGCTCTAAATATTTTTCATACATTTCACACATACACTTTTAGGTAGAGAGATATATATTTAATTTATGTATCTACACTATATGAAGTATATAGATCTATATTGTATATAATACTTCTGTAAAGCTACATATAAGGTTTATCAAAGTATAACTAAAATACATAGTTTTACTTCTTCATAAAGGATTTTATATCTAGATTTACTACACATATACAGACATAAAAATGCACATATATTTGTATCTGGCAATTTTCTGGTCCAATGGAAGTTAAGCAGCCAGCTGGAAAGTATGCTCAGGTCATGTGCCTTTGATGCTGTCAGTGCTGGTTGCCAGGTGCAGGGCAGTATGTAAGCATGTGGGTTACACAGTAGCCAAACATGATGTCTTCCCACCACCAGATGACAGCCAAAGCAAAATGGCCCCAACTCTGCAGTGGGAGGTGACCTCCAGTTCCACCCTGCGTTAGACAAATCATTGCGGGTGGCTGCTCCAGCTGGTCCCAGGGTACTCTGTGCGCATATGGGGCACAACAGCAATGACGAAATGGCGGCTCCCAGGGGCAACAAGGAGGGGTGGGGTAAAACAGTAAGCTAATTTTTAGAGGGCACATTAATCCTTGGCAACAATTTTGGTCTGTCTGCTAAAAGAGCTTCCTATGGACTCCAGATACTGAAACTAATTGCACTTCAATGACAACTTTTCTCTTTTAAATACATGCTCTTTCCTTTGCATTACGTTGCTGCATGCAGATAAATGACACAGTTTAAAAAGCACTCGGATGGTTTTTATTGTTTTCTGGTTTAGTGAGTTTACTATACAAGATGCAAAAGTAGAAACTGACCTCAAGAAAATAGAGGTACACTCCCTTTAGCAAGCTATCATAAATTAAATGGTTTCTGTTACTGTTCTCTGCAACAAATGCCAGATAAAAATACATTCAGGAGTTATGACATCAGTCACAACATATTAACATTTTACCATTTCAACTTTTGAGAGTTGTCTAACTTTTCTATGAAAATTGATGTACCGTTATGATAATCAAATTGTTATTGTTGTGTATTAGTTTATGACAAGCAGTACATTACTTGAAGCATTACTCTTGTATTACAGCCAGAAAACAGACTGAGATAACAGAAGGAGAAGGTAAATATCAACAAACACAGATTCTGAAACTGGCAAGGAGCAATGCATCCTTTGCAGTGTGTCTCATGTACTAAAGAACACAAAGTAAACTTTACCCAGATTCTTCCAGCTTGTACAGGCAGAACAAAGGCACAATAAAATATAACAACTTAAAGAGTTGATTCTATCATCATGTTTCTAGGATGTTCGGTCACTACCAGCAATTTATTGAGACTGGACTCTTCTCAAAGCTTAGATCCCATCTGAATTTGCGATTCACTCCAACATGATGTAGTGAAAGCTTCCAAAATAAGAAATGGGAATGAGGTTGAGAAAGAATTTACGTAATTCCACTCATGATTTTAAAGTACATGAAAAAAATACCTAATAATTAAACAATAAAAAAATTGGAAAAATACTACTACTGACAAAAGCATAAGCAAGGAAAGTGAAAGTTAATTAAAGGGCTCTGTCCAACCTGATTAGGAAATGGATTTGCGTACTTAAAAACTCGTCAAAAACCCAAAGATTTAGGACTCCCTGTTCCTGTCCTGCCCCAAAAGGAAACAGTTACTTTGGTGAAACACCTGAAACTTGGTGCCACCACACTATCAGAAACACAGTAGCATAGCCATCATTACAGAAAAAAAAAAAGGGGGGGGGGGGATTGTTTCAACAATTGTGTTGCTTAGTTAAAAGGAAATCTCTTTTAATCAAAAGCATAACAGGTTAAGAACTGCACGAATAAACTAATCTGTGGCATATAAGAGAGACAAATACTATGGGAAAAGTTAATGATAACAAGACACTAATTCTTGAGTTGTAGCTCAGAAACTTTTCTTACAAATTACACATAAGGTTCAGATACCCATAGATATCATAACTGCCATGTTTCTTTACTAAGTAGTTCTTTATCTGTTTGAAGCATCTCATGCTACTATCCCTAATGGTCTGCAGTATACTGTTTTATGTCACTGAAGGCTAAGAGGATTTAGCTAACAGAATCATCACAACACATTATTATAAACGTTAACACATTTATAGAGATGCCCATCATGCAATCCTTATGAACCAGTCACTGAACCAGAACGTAAACACACCTTCAAGTATCTCCTGTGGGTGACAGGTATTTTGTGTAAGAGAGGAGCAACAGTAATGCCCAAGGGAGAATCCTGCACTACTAATGACCTCTTATGACTAGAAACTGTGTCTTCAAGTCTGCAAAATTCTGAAAGATGTATCTGGTGGTACACATAGTTCAGAAGAAGAATTCTAAATGATTTTTTACAATACAAGAGGGTTGTCATCAATGCCACAAAGTCCGGCTGGAGGCAAGTAATTCGTTGAGTACCCATGAGGATTGATACTGGGTACAGTACCATTTAATGTCTTCATTATAGATCGTGGAACAGAGTACATCTTGGCAAGCTTGTAGGTGATACAGAACTGTGAGAACTGGTTGACAGAGCCTACAAGCCATAATACAATCTATCTGCTTCTGAATTACTTTCAAAATTTACATTCTTCCATTGACCAGCAATCGTAAGGATCAGTGTTTGTGAAATAAATGGATAACTGATACTCAAGTTCCAAAAACTGATATATGCTAAACAATTTCAGTCCTCAGTTTAGCCTCATTTCTTCTCTATTGATTAAGCTGTTGTCAACTTTGTGCCAACATATTATTTTCCTCAAATGGAAGCTCTTCAAACTCATTAAAAAAAAAAAAAAAAACCAAAACAAAGCAAAACAAAAAAACCCCACCATGAAATAAGTACCGAAGAAAGAAAAGGTGGTGATGCAAGACACATCTCTCAAATCCTAGCCATTTCCTTTTAAATTCAGCAACATGTGAGCTGCTAAATCACAAAATGAAATTATGTCAAGTGTATTGACAAAATTTAAAAAAACAAAAAAAGAACAAAAAAAAACAACCAACCAACCAACCGAAACCACAATTATTTTTATTTTTGTCTTCTTTTTTTTTTTTTTTGGGGGGGGGGGGGGAAATCACAAAAAACACTAACTATACTAATAATCTGACTGATGATTAGTTAGCTAAAAGCAATTAGATACCTAAATACTTTTGGGTACATAGGCCTAACATTTTGTTCTAGACAACACAAAATTAGCATAACAGGGAACAGGCTACAAGTTCCTAGACTAACACCCTTATTTTGGATCTTCCTTTGTCTTCAAATAGACGCAAAACATACTAGAGCTAAGCTCGTAACTCACAAACATACATCAACGTAAAACCATTTCTCACAAAATAAATCCACAAGTCCTCAATTATTTAATTTCAAAATGGGATGTTTTTAATACATCAGTTTACGTTCCTGTGCTTTCCAGAGTACATATCTGGATTAGTTTTGACTTTGCTATTGGGTTTCCTTCAAATGGGGTGAAAATGTTATTTCAGAGTATAAAATACATACTCTTTATTCTTATAATTTCCATTACTGGGAGTGCCTATGAATTTCTAAAAAGAACTAATTTTCAAAGTTTTATTTTAACCATTGTTTCCACACTGAACTAGAACTAGAGCTGGAACTAGATGATCTTTAAGGTCCCTTCCAACCCAAACCATTCTATGATTCTATGAAAAACAACTGAAGTGGTAATCTAACTAACTTCTAAAAACTAACTTCTAAAACTAACTTCTGAAGTCTGAATTTTTAAGGATTATACATTTAGAACATTTTTTAGGCTCTGCAACACAGCTGTTCCTTATAGGGAGGAATGTAGCTGTCAATCATTCCTTCTCTTGCAGCACAAATATGCTTTGCAGCTTTTTACTTGTCACTCCCATTACATGTAACTTAAAGTAACTTAGCACTAAAAGAATGCAAGAAACTCCAGAAGTTAAACACAAATTACTGTGATGATGACAGAAAAGGGAATGAATGTCTTGCAGCTCCATTTGCTTTCTTTGTTAAGGAAGAAAAAGCTAATTATCTGCAGCTGTCAACAATGAAGACCTAGACCTACTTAGGTCAACATAAGCCCTGGACAAGCTAAAGTATTTTTCAAGTTTAAACTCCACATTTTTTTCCCCCTTTGTGGAAAACAGAGTCAGTAAGTAGCTACACAAGAGTGAATGAAGACACATCAGGCATAAAAATACAGATTTCATTTTTCATAATAAATTCCCTGTATCATTTATAAGATGCACATGCCATATAAAATGAGAATATTCATTCTTTTCATTATCACATCTCGAATTTTGACAGTTGTAAAGAATTTTTCTGTATAAAAAAAATCTAAAAAACACTAGAAGAGTTGTGGTTGCAAATGTAAACTATGTGGTACTGCTCAGTTTTTAGACTAGAAGTGTCTGGTATCTCACAAACATAAAGAATATTACAATTTATATTTCAATCCAATCTTTAAAGAGAAACCTAAAGTCTTCTGAAACAATGAAATTTATGTAGAATACCTCCTTTACAAAATTTTAAGGACAGTCACCCTAGGTGTGAGCTGTTAAAACTCTCTTCCTTTACAATCTACTATCACAATTTCTCATCCAGCAAAATGTAAGAAAGGGAAAAAAGCACAAAAGGGGAGAAAGGGAGGGGGAAGGAAGGGAAGTGAGGAAAAGACAAAAAAGCATACTTTCTATTCTTACTTTGCTTGAACTACAGGAGTTGCTACATTTAAGACTTTCAGGAAACCTTATTTATATTTCCCTACATACCTGTCAAAACCAAAGGATTAATATATTTTGTAAGAATCCATCTATGCTGCAATATTTCTCAAACTTTTCCTTTTATCCTTTCATAATGAATGTCTTGATCCTTCCCCAATTTCATCTATAGCGCATACTTGTCAACACATGATTTCTCAATTCTCCATGATGTATTCAAAGTTTAACCAATTATGACCCTCTTCCACAGATGACAAGCCATACTTGACCCAGGCTTTCCTACTGGTCTCATGTATCTGCAACTATGAATGTAGGTCTTACAAAAAAACACGCAAACAAACAAAGAAAAAACCCACAACCCAAGGTCAAGAAAATGCATTGGTTACCTTGGCCTTTTCCATGTCCTTTTCCACCACACCTGCACCAAATTTCACCAACAGACCTTACCTTCAATTACTGTCTAGACATTTAATTCTCTCTTCTCCCTTCTATACATTTCAAGTAGTCCCTGAAGAGAGTGTTTAAGTAACTTATTTCTTAGAATGATCTGCTGTTCCCTTGTGATCAGACTCACTGCAGGGTATGGAGGATTGTGACATCATAACAATTTTAGTCATACAGATACAGTTTAAATTATATTTTACTTATTCAACTCAAAACTAAACAACATTACACATTTGTCTCACATACTGAAGAAGAAATACAGACTGAAATTGCAGGACAAGTGCAAGAAAGAATTGTAGTATGTAACCAGAAGTGACTAACCATACAACCTGGGAGACTAACATAAACATTCAGGGCATCAGTACCTGGTAAAAGTTCTTTTTCCAACACCACAATAGTTTTATTTCACCTGTGAAAAACAGCACTAACAAAAAAAAAAAGCTGAAATAATACTGGAACTTATTTGGGGACAAAAAAACACAAAAAACCCAAACAAACAAAAGAAAACCAAAAAACCAAAACAAAACCAAACAAACCACAAAACACAAACTCAAACACACAGCATAACGGACATGTTAATAAATTTTGGTACTATAACTTAGGCAAACAATGTAAGGAATTATAAGTTGTTTAAAAGGACTGACATATATCTGAATACAATTTATTTTACAGCCCCAAACCTGTGCTGGTATTTGGCATTCTTCCTCCCCAGGTGCAGCACCCTATACTTGCCCTTGTTAAACCTCATTAGGTTTCTCTCCACTCAATTCTCCAAACCTGTCCAACTTGAACATAACAATAAATTGGCTTCACACAGAGAAGAGAAAATTTAACTGTACACATAGCAAGTACATTAACTCACATAATGTTCACATTTCATTAAGTCATATGATATATACCCATACAATGGAAAGGAGTTTTTGTCTTTGAAGTTTAAAAAGTGTTTAAAACTAAGATAATTTCACGAATAATTTTTTAATAGTTCTCTATTGTTTTATTTATTAATAGTTATTTCTGTATTAATAGTTCTCTACTGTTGGACATGCACACATATCCAACAGTGTCCTGAAAATTCTTCATCCTTCCTGTACTTGTCCCAAGGAAACTCATGTTGTTTTGTCCATTTCCTGAAACATTATCTTTAATTTTTGAAGTAACAGACAGGAATCTACCAGTTTGAAAATTCCACCTGCCTCATCAGAAGGTCATCAAGAAAGATCATTTTTGTATACCTTTGTCCTCTCTAGATAAAAGCAGGGCTGATACATAAGAATACTGCATTGTAGCTTCCTACAACTACCATTCACATACAAATCACTTCAAAATTGTCACAGGCTTATCAAGATGATGCTGACAAACACAAATATAGCTGCAATGCAAACAGTATTCTGTACTTATATCTAATTAAATGCTATGTTTACATGATGTAGGCCCATTAAGTTGAGTCTTAAGTATTCAATTAAGCAGAAAATAGCTCACTGACGTTCTTCACTCTTCTTGACAGATAATTGTACTATAAATACAGTATATGATCCCACAGTGAACATTGCATATTGGTAAATTCATTCAAGAAGAGTATCATCCATGCTTTAGCAGCATATAAATAGCAGATGGGTCCCAGAAAACTTATTATATCTTGTAGCCATTCACATAACAAGTACATTTACTGAAAATACAGGTTTTAGCTTGAAAACATTCAGTACTTAAAACTCTTTGCCCATTAAAAAGAACTCTATTTTTAAACATCTTGTAATTTTACAGAGCACTTCAATAACACAACATAAACTAACATTATTGTTTGGATTTGTTATTTTAGCCATGGTTACCATATTGAAGAAAGGAAGACATCACTATGAAAGTTAAGCAGCAGATGAAGTTTGTTTCAGAATTGGTGTCTGTCTGATTATTTCAAGCTATGCTTTTCAACATAAAGACATTAAATAAAAAAAGGATAAACGATTGTTTCAACTTCAATACAACTGTGCTTACACTAAAGCAGTATGCAAATAAAACATGTTTACATGAAATGAAAAATTCTGGAAATCAATATGCGTATCAACAGAAGTAATTAAGAAAGAAGTTAGGAGTAAACACAGTGTGATGACACAACATTTTAAACTGCATGGAAGTTCAGTTGGAGGGACACATGCACAGACTACAGCTTTTTTGCCAAATTTCTTGGTTTGTATTGTCTTTTGAACTTTAGTGATCTACTTCCATCCAGCCTATTTTTCTACATTTTCAAACATTTGAACAGATCTTCTAAACTTACACTGTTATATAGCATAACATAGTCATATTACAAATAAACAAATAGATTCAGAAATAAAATTATTTTCTTGTTGCTTACCTTCCTTTTTGTTTCTCAGTCCCTAAGATTTTCCATTGTCTCATGCTACAACACTACATACAATCGTTTTTCTGACCTCTCAGGTTGGTTTTTTTTTGGGTGGGAGGCATTATTGTGGGAAGGCTATTTCACTTTTATAAAAATGGTAAAGTTTGAAAAAATTACATCTTTCAGATGTAATTTTAATTTGAACTTCACTGAGAACATGAAACACTTACTACTATCATACTGGCACAGCACATTATCTAAGAGAAGGGGGGTTTTTTTGGTTGGCTGGTTTTGTTTGGGGGGAGGAGTCTAGGGGAGCACTGGTCCAGTTTGTTTTGGCTTTTTTTTTTTGTTTGTGTTTTGGGTTGGGTGGTTTGTTTTGGGGTTTTTTTTGAATAGTTGCTTTGGGTTTTGTCTGATTTGGGGGGGGGGGAGGGTTGGTTGGTTTTTTTGTTCACTTTTGTGGGGTTTGTTTTTGGGTTTGTGTGGTTTTTTGTTTGTTTGCTTTTCTGGTGTTTTTTTGTGGTTGTTGTTTTTTGGTATTTTTTAAAATCATGAATCAAGCAGCCCAGTAGGTTATGTCTGGATGCAATAGAAGAATTAACCTGCAAATTCTGGTTTTTTGGTTTTGTCCACTAAGAAAAATATTAAGAAGTAACTACTCTAAGCAACATCATCTAGTCTAGAAATACAGACAAGCACCAATATAATGTACAGAAATCCAGCTATTTGGGAAAAGGGGCATAGGCAGCTAAACAAAGATAATGACTGCAGTTCTAGAAAGTAAATCACATCCTTACTGAAATTCTGAAAGTAATCCTCATCATTTGAGAATATGTATTTGCCATAATAAACACTGGATGCTATTTTTTATAGTGTAAGGCTAAAATGCTTCAGGGTCCTCTGAAAAAGTCACAACTGTGTGTGCGTGCGTGTGTGTGTGTGTAAGTAACGACTCTTAGTAAAAAGACTTTTAAAAGGATATAATTTATGAATCTGAAAACCATAAAAGTATATTCTCGGTTTTTTTTTTAAATTTCTGCTTTCTATATCATATATAAAATTTCATTATCAGATTTTAACTTCTTCATAAGTTTCCAGTTTTACCAAACCTTTCAAACTCTCCTAGTTCTCCAGCTCAAATGCTTTTGAGTAGATATCATAGTCAGACTAGGTCACACTGCTAAATCAGTTTTTTTAATTTTTTAAATTCTGGAGTTTAAATGAGTTGATACTCTAAATTAGGAACATCACAAAAATAAAAAAGTTGTTCAGACTAGCACTTAACTTAGATTTAAACTAACAGAACTCACATACCTGAAAATCAGCACCAGCTGAGCAGTTTGCCTGAATATTGCTCAGACGAATCAAACTACCTTTTTAAGATTTTTTCTAATTTGGATTTATATATACCACAATATAATTTTAAAATAAAATCATATAAAGCCATCTTGTTTCATTGAATATATACAAAATATCTTTCTTTCACCATACCACAATAACTTTTGCAGTGAGGATTCCAGTGTTACATGATGTAGAGGAAAAACATTGAGATGAATAGTTAAGTTGGAGGATACCACCTATGCTGTCAGACCCAAGAGTTTCATTTAAAAGAAAAGCTTTTTTCAGACTTACTGTTTTTAAATTTCTGTGATAAAAGAAAGCACTATCAATCAACATCTGAATCTACTGAAACAGTGATATCCAATGAAAAAACCCAAGTCAAGATTGCAGCATCTAGGTGTTTATATTTTACGAGTTTCTCCTTCTACATTGTGTAGCTAGCCCTGGACTTGCCTATTTTTTCAGTAACTGAACATGTGAAGTCTCAGACTCTTCGAATAGTTCTCACCTATTCAGTAAATATAGTGCCACCTTAATGGAATACAACAGGTTACAACTGACTTGAGCTTTCTGTTAATGTAACTAGCCTTTACCACAGTGACACTTCAACCATCATTCCTAAAAGCAGACACAGGAAGATGGGTGTTTATCTAATGTAGATCTACATCATTGCTTAACAATCAGTGTTTCAATTTTCAACTTGGTCAGCCAGGTCAAAATCTTTAAACTCAAATGTAATCCTCCAGAACTATATCTATTACTATTTTGTGAGACAATTTCTGTCTCTCATCCTAAATCATGTGCTTGCCTATATATTTCTACTTTTCGCATATAACAGTTCTTGAAAACATGAAATCCTGACAGATTGGTATGACATAAAATAAACTTGCCTGGCACTTAACTCAGTTTTATTCACTATCCCTTTTTACACTATCTTCACAAGACATTTCTAAACTTTTCTAAATAACATGTTAGAATTCAAACGATTTAAAATAAGCTATTTTATGATGCATCTTACAAAACAGTATCTTTGTACATAGATTTTTGTACCAATATATATCTTCAAAAAGAAAAAAAAGAGAACTGCTGCACAGTATCTGATAGCTGAATCAAGGGAAGATAACAAACATCAACTTTAGAAAAGCCTTACAATAACTAGTATCCACTCTCCAGTAGTAGTTGATACCACATACTTCAAAGGTAGACACTGCAGATGCAAATAGTAGCCAGTTACAGAATGACCTCCTTTGGGGAAGTCTCTTCTAAACTTCATCAATGCAAGTGTGACCAACCATACTTCTTCCATAATATGCATCTACCTGTGTAGCTAGGGACTTCTATGAAGTTCCAGTATAGATCAATTTATAAAAGAAGCTGAGATTTACAAGCCATTTATAGAGAGCATTAAATACTCTCTTTCCTTGATAACTCAATTCAGTGTTTCATTGTTCTCTCCTGTGTCTCAAACTACAAGACTTCAGAGTCACTCATTCTAACTAGCTTTGTCAGAGATTCAGTACCACAAGTTTTCAAAAGTGTCTCCATTTCACAAAGAGGTTTGCCACTTTGAGGAAGAGAATCTTCCCAAATTCAGACTAGTTTGTCATGAAAAGAAGACCATGACAACTGTTTGTACTCTTGTTTTATTATTACATCCGGCCTGGTCACTACTGGAAATTCAATCTACTGTGGTTGCTAGGAGCCTGTTGCTATGCAACCTAAAAGGGTTATGCAGCGCTTTCAGGCTGAAAAGCATTGAAAACACCACAGGCCTTCTCTTATGGCTCTAACCAGTTTATTTAAATAGATTAACACTCTCCTCAGTCAACCCCCAACTCCCCAAGTTAAAATCTGTGAACTTCAAAACCCTCCAAAGTTTCACTTTCAAAACCTCTTATAGTGGAGTTGCACAACATGGTCTGCACAGATATTTTACAATAAACTTGGACAGAATAATTCATTAGGCTTCATAATCTGGATCATAAGGCAGAAACTTTGAGAAAACAAACCAAACAAAAAAAAACGTAACTAAAAATAGCTTTCAAATGGCAGAATAATACTTACTATTTATTCTCTGTATCCAAAGATGTACAACAAGCCTATAAACTTAAGACTTTGCAGTCAAACTGCTTTCTGCCTTTGTGTGTCTGTCACCTTTACATATTATGCAAGCCAAATGAGACATCTACATACATGTCTGCAGATTCCTTTCTTTTGCCAGTATTTTTGTAAATTTACTGGGGAACGGTTCAGAAATGACAGGCAGAAGAGCTGAATATTACTGCTTTGCTCCACACTAATAATCTGAGGCTGTTCCAGCCTGCACCAAAGCATAAATTGCTCTACAACACCAGAACTAAGTAAGCCGTATTTCCTCCAGCTTGGTCCTTTAATTATTTTGGACTTTGGCAAAGACAGCAGAGATCCAAAGCTATATCCATCTACCATTTTTCTTTAAACAACCTTACATAAGTCAACATCACCGAAGCAAACGAAGCTTGTGGACAACAAGATTCTGTTTACAAAAAACAGAATAGGGCCTTCATTTATCAAATTAGGTGAGTCACCCTGATTGTCTTCACTGATTGCTCGAGAGTAAAAGAGATTTGACCAGAATCTGGCCACAAGGAGCTTAACACCAAGCCTAGCATTTCTCCGTCCTTTATTACAGAAGATAGCTCACCTGTAGGACTGTCCATTCAAGGAAGCTGTACAAGCTGAATGTTCCTTTAGCAAGTAGCAAATTAGCTCTAGGAGACAGTCCTACATTACCAATCTGATTTAAGAAGTTAATGTTTCCCGTAACTCTAGAATTCCTATTCTTAATATATAGTTCACTACTACCACAATTATACTGGAGGAAATAAACACAGAACTGCTTCTCTGTGTTTCCTGTTCAGATGAAAAAAATCCAAATGAATTACATGAAATCGGTAAGCTGTAACTACTGCTACAGGCAAAAAAGCCTGAAGTAATTTTTAAGGTGCTTAGAAAGGTTGCTTCAGCCTTCAGAAACAGTGCATGGCAGTAGGGATCCCGCAGTCTTCTCCTAGTTTCTTCCAGATGTCAAATCACTTAATGTAGATGGACTACACTTGGTTCTACATACATCATATACATGCATACACAGTCACTCTGCATACACATATACTGTACATGTAAATTTATATAAACATACCTCTACAAAACAGCTGCTTCATCCATGAAATACACATACATCCTCCCATCTAAACTAAATGGCATACATGTTATTATCCATACTTCACATTTTTATACATTTTCCATTATACTAGTTCTCATTTTATTGTATCTTAAAAAAAAAAAAAAAATACATATTTTGTTACATAGTTCCTCTCACACATAAGTAGTTTCAGAAGATCAAAGTTTTCAGCAATGCTAAGAATAAGATAGAGGGAAAAAAGTTATTTGCCTGTACGTACTGAAATACATGCCAAATTTCTCTGGAGATTCTGTTTAAAAACGCAAAAATTGATCACATAATCATCTTCCACATACAGATTTCTGACATGACACACTTAGGTCAGTGAAGACACCACTCGGAAGCTATGATTCTCCTAAACTGCTGTCTTACAAATTCATTAAGGTGTTTAGTCCCAAAGTCAATAATTAAGAAATTGTTGTTCCTTTATCCCAAACACTCACACAGCTAATATGGAAGCAGCATGAAGAAGGGGAAGACAAAGAACAAAGGCAGAATCAGTGACTGTAAAAGGCCAAGCACGTAAGACAGTTATCAGGAGAACGGATATAAAGTATGTGTAGAAGAACAGCCATGAGCTGGTACACAAATAAAAGCTAATAGTGAAAAGCAGGGAAGACAGGCTGGAATTAACGCATATAAATTAATGGTTCTCAGCTTTCTGAGAATCTCATCTTTCCTGCTGTAAACCTAAAAAGAATCAAAACCACTTTTGAAGACACTGTCCATACATCCTCAAAATTATTGTAAAATTGGTGAACTGTAGACAAGAAAAAAGCAGACACATTGCAGGTCCAAACTTGTTTACCCCTAATACAAAGAATACAATGACCATAGAGAGTGGTCAGAAATGTACGAAATTTACAATAATAAACCTATCTTTTGCTTAAAATAAACAAGACTAGATATGTTTCTCTAAATTGTTTACAATTCTTACTGAAATCTAATACATTCTTAATATCTTCATTTATCAAAACTATATTCTGTATTCAATCACATCATTTATTATTTGCAATAGGTATTAAATTTTCAGGATTATGAGAGCTGCAAATTTCATATTCACAAATAACAGGAGAACATAAGACCAAGTGGTATGGAACAGTGACCATACATAAATAAAAACTATGCCCTTTCACTTCGTATGTACAAATGGCTGCAAAGTACAAATGTACAAAATACAATGTACTAAAAATTTTGTCAAAATTTAAATGAGAATGTTTATAGTATTATAATGAATTACATGAAAGGAGATGGCATTCTTTTTATATCTCAAAACATAAAAGGATGACCTTAAATAAGACTGGTATATTCTATAAACAATAACAAAGCTAATTCTGTTATAGTTCTACTGAAACCTTTAATTTGTCATTGTACTAATGAAAGTCATAGTCTGAATACTGACACAATAACATTATTGAAATAATATACTCTGAAGTTAAATGAAAATTATGATTGTAAATTATAAAAAGAAAATCTTCATACCTCTGTGTACAGATAATGCACTCAAATACAAAAACAGATTAAAATTTTTCACATATAAAGGATTATGAACATGTATATGACTAGAAAAATATAAAGGATTGCGAGAATCCAGAACAATTCTTAAACCTGAATCCAGAACAATTCTTAAACCTGAATCTCTAAACATACAGCTTCTCATTCTATTAAAGAGCTCTAAACTGAAAACTAATTCAAAACTAATTGAAAACTGAAAACTCAGTCAAAATATTTCAAATCCTAAACCTCAGTTTTTCTTGAACTAAGCAATACCAAGCTAGTACCTTAAAGATGATAATATTTAAAAACTACTGTGGATGAACTGTTCAAAACAGTGAACAAGAAATAACTGTGTGTGGAAAGAAGTGTAGAAAATCATGGCTGTAAAGACCATAACAAATGATGATACTCTGGGATTAATCACACAGATTTTTCAAAGGTTAGCCTTCAATTGCTTTGGAGGCCTGTATGAATGCTTTTCAGGACAGACTGTGACAAACCCGAGCAAGCAGCAGCTCCTTGGTCAGCCCTATTAGCTGTGGGAGCTTGGCTTTGCCATTCCACAAAGGTAGCAAGTATCAATAGGCTCTGCAGAAAAAGCTTAGTATGTTTCAAGTGAGAACACTTCGAAAGGTTCAAAGTGAATTAAAAAAAAACAAACCCACAAAACAAGTAAAAGAAAAAGAAGAAAAGAAGGCAGGGGGGATAAAAACAAAACAAACAAATTAAAAAAACCCAACCATAACTCCAAAACAACAGCAAAAACAACCAGCAACCAAACAAAACCCAAATAACTCCTACATGCCATAATTTTTTTTTCCCCCGAAGTCTGGAGATTCACCTATTCTTAGGTTGCTGGTAAAAGAAGTAGATTCCGAAGTTCTCAATACATATTTTTTCCAATTATATAAAATTGGTTAAAAGAATGTTCCTCAGAATATATCTTTAAAGTGTCAATTTTGCGTACATTGACATGAAGTAGACTAAAGCACCCTGAGAGAAAACTAGAGATAGGCAGATACGAAAGCGAAGTGGCTTCTGGCAAAGAAAAAAATCATTCAGTCCCTGGAAGCAGAGATCAGTAGCGGTAGGCTGTCTATACAATCCGGCCTTGTAGGGATAGCAATATGTCAGCAATGTATGATCCTTAGCAGCCTTGTCCTAGCCAATTATCTCAGGTAAACTGTTAAATATTAAACCATATGCAAGCCAGGCATCCACAAGGAACAGGGTGGGGAGGGTGAAAACTAGCCGAACAGTGGATACTAAACTGCATGCAGTTTAATAACTAAAACAAGTGCCAAAAAATATTGAAAATACATCTGCAATTACAAAACATATGTGAACAGATTATGTTCATATGTGATGATTACTGCCATCAATGTTAATATAGTACGGCAGAAAAAAAGAACATCATAGAAGAAAAAAATGTTGACATGAAGGGAGACTTAAAGAGTGGTGTATACTTCAATTTCCTGTCTAGGAAAAAGAAATAAAAGAAATGAACAATCAATCTTTAAGTACATATACTTCAGAAAGAAAACTTTCAAACAAGTGTTCACAGAGAAATTACAAAATTGGGTACACACATTTAGAAGAAGCTACCTGATTTTAAAATACTGCTTTCTGTCCTAAAGATATCCTTCACGTTGCCCCATTGCCACCTGAATCTTTAGTATCTTTTTAAAAATCTACCACTTTACTTTTTATATATTTAAAGTACAGTAATTTTAAAATTAAATTATCATTTTGCTAATAATGTATTAAAGCTAGTTCAAAAGAAATCAATCTCATTCTGCTTTGTAAAAAATATTAAAAAAAAAGACATACAGTAACTGATAAAAGGATCCATGTCCTTTGCCATCTGAGTATAGCTTTATGCGGTGACTAATATTTCATTGTGCTTATCAAGATGTTTCTTTACTTTTTAAGCAATAAATATTGAAGTTAATAGCAAATCCAGTAATTCTACAGGAAATACATAAGAAATGTATTCTGTTGGAAGCAATAACAAAGAAATACTCTTACTGTAAAAATACTGTTTTACCAAACATGCTTGAAATTCAGTATTACACTGGGCAACATTTAAGATACTCATTTCAACCCTGTTTCCTTTCTCATATGACTTTTTCCAGTATGTTAGCTTTCACAAGCATACATTTATTCACAAGTCACTTTTTATTATCATGGGGTGGGAGTGAGGGGAGAAAAGCAGCTTGATTTTGGTGTCTCACAAAATCATGAAATATTTCCAATGTAAAAACATACACAAATTCATACACACAGAAATAAACCAAAAAACTCTGTTAACTCAAACACACCAAAAATCTCCCACATGGCTTTCTGTCCACCTTGCACTTAAGAGAGTTGCAAACAGTGCATTCTGTTCTGCTTTTTCCAACCTAAGTACTGAGCACCCTAAAAGACAGTGATTTGAACAAAGTCTTAACTTGTATTTCCTGGATGGAAATCCATACTTTTATTTTTGTTTCATGTGTGACCTAAAACTAACCACCCCAACATTTGCGTTTAGATTACAGGCACATATTTACAAATGATACCCTGAAATTATCAAATCCTCCTTACTTAACATTGCATTTCTCTCTGAAACAGTCCTCTAAGCTCTTAGCTAAGATTGACTTTAGAAAGCATGTGAAAACACGAAATTGTGAAATAAAAGCATGCATAATGGTGCTTATTAGCTAGGATTATCTGGCATACCATTTTTCCCCCTCAAAAGAAAAATCAGCAAGATAGAAAAAATAGGAAGTACAGTGTAAAATCAAAGTAGTGAATACTGAACAACAGAGTCACACAGACATAAAATTAGGAAAAGTACATTAATTCTAAAAAAACAAATGATTAATCAATCTAGTACTGTACAATAGTGAATTGTTAACAAATCACTATGTTTATGGCTATAGCACTTACAATACAAATGCAATATCAATAATCGCACAATTGGATCTGAAGCATATTTGTTTGTTTGCTTTCTAGCTTCTAAGGTTACAGTATATTCCTGACAGAAATTTTCATAATATCTGACAAAAACCTTGATGTTTGCGTAATGTAAATTACTTTTGAAAGACAGTTTAATAAAAGATAATGTTAACTGATTTCTATAATTATTTAGTAAGATTTATGAGGCTCCACCCTACTGCACACACATCGAATAACAATGCAAATATGTTCAGTGACAATATTTATTAAAGGTATATGTCATGAACAGCAGAAATTGAATTTGATTTCTAAGTCTTAAAATAAAAATCTATGACTATGTAACTTCCATAATTTCATTGCTTTTCATAATTGCCAAGTAACAGTTAATTAATATTATTAAATGGATATCATAAGCTATCTGATTTATCATACAAGAACATAAATATCTAAACTATGACACATGCAACACCAACACTGAATACTACTTATGGAGTTTCTGAGATATGCTAAATACTATTCTATTTAATTTTCTTCTCAAAGCTCATTGTTTTGCTCAGTAAAACTTGTATCAGAAATTTTCTTGGTGCTCATTTTTATCACTTCCAAAATTCAGGTATGTACCCTACTTGACAGGAATGTTCTTAAAGACAAGCACAGTAGAATAGAGATACTTGAAAAAAGTAATGATTGTGTTATGGTGATGGATCTTTTAGGACATTTCAAGTTTCACTGTGCATTCAGTTATTTAGCTCAACTTGGAAAAGGATTTTTCCCAAGAAAAAATGCACTGCAAACACTTTATGGAAATCTTATGTCCCTCTCCACTGAAATTCTCAAATTCGAGGGAGGTAAGTTTAACAATTTATGAATAAAATCAAAATGCAGGTTCTGAATAATGCATTTGCTTGTTTACACCTTAGTCATTGAATTTGATTGAGACAAGAATGAAACATCTGAATTTAAATAAAGAGATTACTTTCTGGTACAACCTTGATTATCAAGACTGTATCACAATTAGTGCTATATACATTATGTCTCTGCTCATCCTTCAAGCTGTGTTGAGCAACAGTAAGAGATACATTAATTTTGCTATGGACTTTGGCATCTGGATGCCCCAAAGTGATCAAACCCCAGCCAAAAAAAAAAAACAAAACAAAAACAAACCAACCAAAAAACAAACCAAACCAGAACCAGTACAATCAATAGAAGTACTGATCACAAAAATACTTTCACCAATAGCAGTTACTGCCATATACACTTCCTTACACCATTGCTCTTCATCTCCATCATTGCTATTCATTTGATATTTGCATCTACATGATTAAAGGAACATTTTTTTCTAGACAAACACTTCCTTGCAGACACTCAGAAATGATCATCTGTATGGAAAGTATTTTAGATATCCTCATTACTGGTGGAAAAAAGAAAAAAAAAAACCACCCCACAACAAAAAACAACAAACAAACCAACCAACAAAAAAAAAAAAAAAACAAACAACCCAAAACCCCAAACCCCAAACATGCTAACAAAAAAAGACAAAGCAAAAATAAAAAGAAATGAAAAAAAAAACCACAAAAAAAAAACCCAAAAAACCAACCATCACCACCACACCCCCCCACACCCCCCAAGAAGCATAACAGTTTTCAGATTCCTGGCCTTTGTTTCTTGAATAGCACTTACAAACCAGTCAGTCAGCAAAGAACAGAATGCTTCATCAATACCCATGAACTGTTCTCCATGAAGCAAAGAAATATCAAATTAATTTTAATTTTTTAAATAAAATCCAATAAAAATTTTGGTTGCAGTTTTCTTTTTATTTTCCTGTTTTACTACAATGAAAGGATTAAGAAATGAAATTTAAGACCCTAACAAATACACACAAATAAAAGTCCATGGAAATCAACAACTGGGGTTTGGCTTTGTCATGTATTCACCCAAGCTCTTTCCTTCTTGCTTTTTTAGATCCATAGTTGCCGTTTCCTGAAGAGACTAACAAATTAGTTTTTCTTCTATTGCAGCTTTTTATATGGTTGTTACTTTTGCTGCTGCAGGGCTCCAGTGAGAATTCTCAAGGTTTCATTGTAAACTGTTTCATAAGTAAATGCATGGAACCCAGTCTATGTCCAGTCCTAAGTTTGTGAAATCCAGAGAATAAAGTGTTGGACCAAAATAACATAACTGTAGTAATGCACTGAAGGAAAAATGAACGTAAGAGTTCTGTGATCTTAGGGACATCATCTCTTGGGCACCCAAATGATATCTTTGTGATAAGTCTCAGACAACTATTTTGTGATTTTGGCTCTAGATACTATCACTCCTCTTTTACCTCCAGAGATGACGATTCAGCTGCAGGCCTAAGAAAAGGAACTGACCAACATGAAAAAGATGACAAACTAATTACAGCCTAGGAACTTCTGTAAAGTCAGTGTCACAAGAAAAACCATAGTATCATTCAGGTTGCCGAGGATTTCAGGTGCTCTCAAGTCAAACTTCTTTCCCAAAGCAGGCTCAGACTTGGCATCTGAGGGGCTTTATACAGTCAGGGCTTCAAAATCTCTAAGGACAGAGATGACAAAGCCTTGCTTGGCCCCAGCTGCATTGCTGGGCTGTCCTCATAGGGAAAAGGATTTTCCTTATCTCCAGTGTAAAGCTTTTGATTTATCTTGGGAACATTGTCTCTCATCCTTCCACCATGCACCACTGTGAAAAACTGGCTCCATCTTCTTGATGATCTCTTGCAGGTACTAGGCAAAGCTGCTGTTAGGACCATGAAGCTCTTCTCCAGACTGAACCAGCCCAGGTCCCTCAGTGTCTCCTCCTAGACGTTTGCTCTCCCAGCTCCCGACTATCTTAGTTGCCCTCTGCTACACTCCAGTTTACCAACATTTTTCACATAATGGCAGGATGGTGAGGGCAAAACTAAACATGGATGTAGATGTTGCCTAGTAACTCCAGAGAAGGGTGGGATAATAATTTCCCTCAATTTCCTTCCTGTACACTTGTTCATACATTCCAAGAAATACTGCTGATCTCTACTACCAAGGAACACTGTTGGCTCACGTTCAGCTTATTGCCAACCGGGGACCTTAGGGTCTCCTCTACAGCCCTGCTTTCCAAGCACTCTGTCCCCAGCCCATAGTCTACAAACTACTGGCTGAGGGTCTTGTGGAGACCTAGAACAGCTGCACAGGACTGGTATTCCTCTCCCTTCTGGCAAGTAGATTACTGTAAAAGTAAGCTAAAAGAGAATCCTTTCTTCAGTGTCAGCTTTTGTACTAGATTTCACCAAGTAGCACAAAGGAATCCCACGATTACAACAGATAATCTATACATTTGTTGTAAGAGAAAATGCACTAACACTCTGTGTTAACAGACTATTTGAGAAAACACGCTTTATACATAAACAGCAGAGACGTGCAAAACCACCAGTTTTACCCACTTCCATAATGTAATTCCATTTAACAAGGTTGAACCACCTAGATTAAAAGGTGATGCCCTACTAGATGATTCTTATTCCTATGAAATTATCTGCCACATATCTTTTGCTCTTCGAGAAAAAAAACAACAACCAAAGGACACAGCACTGAATGCCCTAAGCATCTTCTGTTCCTTTGGTTTTATGGCAAACTTAACCATTTCCATACTAGTAAATTAAATGCTGTATCTAGAGTATGTAAAAAGTTTTTGAATCAGTACATGAAAGACACAAGTACTTCATGTAGAATATATTTTTTAAAACAGAATATAAGTATTAGCCGATGAAAGCAGATCACTGGAAGTTCAGAAGCACAGCTATAAAGCAGTTTCACTTGTGACTAGGCAGTTTGGTTTATGGAGATGACACAGCTGATTTTATTAGAGGACTTTACATATTATTAATCAACGTGTCTATACCCACTATTAACATCCAATTACAACTTCAAGCCATTTTTAATGGCGAAATCCTGCTATGTTGCTCTTCCTATACAACAGATTTGGACTACGTACATTAGGATTTCTGGTCAAAACTTCCCCCAGACACTCTTTGCTTTGTTATAGATGACCAAAACTTAATTTCTAATCTCCTCTCAGATACATCTGTTTTTCTGCTTTGGACATTATACCTTTTCCAATACTATAAGGTGTGAGAAGAAAATTTTATACTTTAATAAAAACATTAGGTATTTTCAGTACAGGTAAAAAATAAAAACAAAACAACACAAACAAACAAACAAAAAACCCAAATCAAACAACAACAAGAAAACCACCACAAAAACAAAGACCAAAAAAAAAAACAAAAACAAAAACAAAAACCACAAACCAAAACAAAACCATGAACTGCTAGCTCCAGCTTAATCTTGTTTCAGTAGGCTACAGATGGCCAGCCTGTTGATGTTAAGCTTTCAAGAAATTCAGCCAAAGAGTAACCATCCTTCAATTGTGTTCGATAACACAATTATGCTGACACAGGAACTTTTGAGTATCCCAAGCTTATGACTGTGCTGAGGACACAAGTCATTAAAAGCTGCTGAGATTTACAGCACTCGGTTGTCCCAGATCCCAATCATTTAAGCCAGTATATCATCCTCAAATCAAGCAGTAGGAGTCCTTAAAAGGCAGTCCTCCATATGCAAAGCAATCCTAAAACTCACCTTCATCTCAGCTATCTGAAAAACGTTTGTGATGTATAATTTATGACTTAAGACCACGTGAAGACTATGTCTTTCTTAAATGATGAAAGTTGGTCACCACATCACTTATAATCCTGTGCCTAGCTCTTCCCATAAGTCAAGAAATGTCAGTTTCTTCAGAAGTCAATCAGAAAAAAATCTATAGTATAGAAAAGACTGAAGATACTGAACACCTTCAAACCCCATTAAAGACAGAAAACGACTTGGTGTCTCAAATCAGGATCATGGCAAGCAATTTTAGTACCCGAAATTTAAATCTTAGCAAGATCTGCCTCCCCAAACAACTACTGATATATAAGATGGTAATTGAAATCTGAATAACCCAGACCACATAAGTTCATAAGGTCACACTCTCCAACTACTGACCATCTGGATGACTTGAAACAACAGCATGGAAAACCACACACCAAACAGCTGCAATTGAACCGGCATAGAAACACAACCTTTAAAATACTAGAAGCTCTGTTCCACAAAACAGAATCACTACTTGCATGATAAATTATACTACTGCTTTGTATGACCAATTCTAATTCTCAGTCTGTTGTAAATAAACCTTGCCCTTAATTTGGCGTAAGTTCACTAGTGAAGTGTACTTCAGTTACAAAACCTGAACTCTGTGATCCAGCCTGAGGTTTGGAAAGCCCTAAGCCTTTCTTATCTCCACATAATTACACACCCAGTGCACCAAAACCGCTACAAATTTATCTGCCCACTACTGTTCCTTGAAATACCATGTCAGGATTATGCTCCTTACAGTACAAACGAGCTTCAGAGAGCTGGAGAAAAACTCAAGAGAGCAACTCAGGACAGTCTTCAGTTGGAAAGTACCTGGAAAACTGGAAAGAGACAATACCACGTAGAGTTTCACATTAGCTCATTCTCACTTGCCTCACTTCAAAACCTAGAATCTGAGCACAAGAGGATTTCCACAGAATAAGAGAATGCAGCCATACTTCTGTGATACATACCTCTATTCTAAAACTAAGCATGTTTTAATCCCTAAAACAACCATAAGGATGATACAGTTTACAGAAGAGTTTTCCAAATAATAGTCTTCCTAGAAGTTACACAGAATTGCTACTATTATTACACAGAATCAACTCTTCAAAGTCTGCTGGATTCTACTTTTTCCATTTACTAAATCTGATACAAAACAATAAAATAAATTTGGAAGAGTTATTTACTGACTCTTTAGCACACTGCAACTCAGCTGAAGTGGTTTAACATAGAGTGGGCCAAATGAAATAGGAGTGAACTAAATACTACATGCAAACCAACATGTTGACATGACCTTAGCTACAAATGTTCAACAAACTAGGACATGAGTTTTACCTCATGGCTAACAGTTAATTCGGTAAATCAGCTACTATGCAGGTAGTTCAACTGCTCCTCACCAGCCAAGGCTAACGTAACTTTGAATATAGCCAGACCTTCACAGAATCAGAGAATTGTGAGGGCTGCAGTGGACCTCTGGAGATCAGTTAGTCCAACCTTTCTGCCAAGGGAGGGCCACCTAGAGCAGGTTACACAGGAATGCGTCCAAGCAGACCTTTCTGCAGAAATAATCTAAATAGTTTTCATAAATCATATGTTAATTTTATAAATGGGTATAATAGTCTGTGGACCTATAGATATCTAAACGTGAACTTCCTATAATTAACTGTAAACTGTGTGTGATCTGATCATTAATTTAGGGGTTTTAATTAGAAATGTTGAGTAAATTTAGTTTTAAAATGGTGATTATAGAACAATTCTTTTCCTAAAAAAAGATTTTAAAAAGTAAGCACAGGTTTTTAATTAAAGCAAGTAGTTTTAAGGCAAGTTTATTTTCTTTACAAATTCTCAAAGAGACCCAAAGCCATTAACATTGAATCACCGTAATAAACATAGGACGTAAAAACTTCACTAGAAATACAAATTAACAATACTTTGTGTACAGCTACATATTCTTCCTAATGGAAGAACTCCTCAACAAGAATGTGGAGTAGGAAAATAACTACCTTCACTAAACCTGTACATCTACCATCTCTCCTGCTCATGTAAAAAACGAAATATCAAAGAGGTAAGAATACAGCACAGACTTGGGGAGGGTGAAGGGGGAGGGAGAGAGAGAGCAGAAAAGTAGTTGGGGCTTTAGATGGAGAATTCTGAAAACTTTTTGCAGCAGTTAAATAGAAGGTGAATCTTCACATTTCAGACATTTAACATGAAGACAGAAATCCTGACATCTACCAC
This sequence comes from Lathamus discolor, assembly GCF_037157495.1. Classification (NCBI taxonomy): domain Eukaryota; kingdom Metazoa; phylum Chordata; class Aves; order Psittaciformes; family Psittacidae; genus Lathamus; species Lathamus discolor. The sequence goes on along the minus strand of NC_088909.1, from coordinate 82,131,702 downwards.
TCGTTCCAATGGCAAGAGAATTACAATTAATTTGTTATTTTTGCTTTCACCTACCTTTAATGAGTAGACTTAGTCCTCCCTAATAAATACTAGTTACTTTTTGCAGTACAACTCATCTAAGACTTGCACTGTCAAAATGCACTCTCAGCTGCTCACAGTGCAGAATGCTACAAAGAGATAGGAAAGAAAAAAAGGTGATAGAATCTCATTTTTTATAGATGAGGCTACACAGACCAGTAGCCGTCTTTGTAAATGCTTTGTGGATAATCTTCAACAGATCACACTGAAAGACACTAGCTCAAATTGGCAATCCTGGTCATCTAATACACTAGCAAGCAAACCTTTCAGATAGCCTACAAATATCCAATACCATTGTCAGATTAATGGAGCTACATAACCAAACAGTGCTCCCTTTCACCCCTTGGATTTTGGTACGTTAAGGGTGGAGGTGGTGTGGGGCAGGAGAAGGAGAAAATCAGACCAAAGTTACTCTGGAAGCAATGTAAAATGCATCACCTGAAAATTCAGCAGACATGAACTAGCTTATTGGAGCTAAATATGTATTTCTGAATTTTAGCTCCACATAAGCATAATACATAGCTATATATAACCTTAACGATTGTATTGTATGTACCTCTGGCTCAGAATGCTGTTACGTTTCTTCAGTTCTTCATAAGGGAAGTATAGGTAAGCAACACAGAAAAAGAAGCTATCAAAAAAGAAAACACAACACCTTGACTGAAGCAGACTAAAGTGATTCAATGGCACCTGAAAAGTGACATACTGAAGCTTTTAACAGATTTGCCAGTTTCTACTTCTACTTTGCAATGTTGTATGATTTAACTACAGTGACTTTAAGTGTTCAAAACACATCCCTGAGGTAGTATGTAAGAGAAAACACAGATTAATTATCACAAGGTAATAAAACAGAAGAGAGAAGCCATTTACTTGGCAAATCCTCAATAAATGCGGCTATGAGTCATTAGTCGTAGTGGTAGCATCCAAAGCCTGAACAAAATCTAAATACATGGCTCTTGCCTCAAAGACCTTATAAACCTATCTGAAATAAGATTTCAATAAGATGAAAATGAAAGAACTAAAGAAACTCTTTCCTCGAAGGAAGTCTAAGAAGTTGATATATACTCAATGTACTGGGTCCATGGGTGGATGAAATGACCTTTAAAAACATGCTAGGTATTTTTTTTCCTCTTATCAATGAATGAATAAAAACCACTCAAATTTAGCAATTAATATATACTCTTTGGTGTTCCCACAGCATTGTTACAGATGCCACTAAAGAATTTAAACAAGTAAGACAAGTCAGAAGTTACAAATTTACAGAGGAAGTCTGAATTGCCAAAATTTAAACTTCCAAGCCTCATTAAAATGTATTAAAATTGTAACACAGGCATTATTATTTTTATTACTTTTTTTTTTTTTAATACAACCGATAGTATAGTCCATCCACTGCCTTTTGATTTTGGGCCACTATATCTGAAGCTAGGAAACTAAAGACAAACAATTTACCACAGTGGAACAGTAAAAACAACCTGCACCTTTCCACATGTTTGCAATGGAAAATTGTACTGCACTAGACACCATTATCCATATGCACAGAAGAAACATTAACTTATTAATCTTATGGTGTATGGAAAAACAATAGATATTATTAAGCTATGGAAGTTACAACAGTGAAATTCTAATCTGTTAGGTTCATATACACATAGAGAAATTTTTGCAATGTAACACAGTGATACTCAAATATGCAGAGGATACTACTTTAATGCTGGTTTTCTTTCATTATGTTTTTTGGGGGGTTGAGGGTTTTAGTGGGGTTATTGGGGTTTTTTTCTTTCCCATAACTGATGATCAGTTGAGAAAGATACCTATCCTAATCAACTAGAGCCCATGTGTCTTTTGCAATTTGGAAGTAAACAGGTAAACTTCAACCTCAGTTTCACCCAGGAAGAATTCCAGCAACAAAGGAAAAACAAAACAGAACAAAAACAACTATAAACAGCAATCAATTTTTTTAGAAAGAATTCAGCTATAAATGTACAAGTTACATAAAATATGAATACAGATTATAAATGAAAAAATATAACCTACAATAAAAGTCACTCCAAAATGCATTTGTTTCTTAAGTAAGTTCATCTAACTTTTCAGATGAGCAATAATTTACTTCAGTAAGCATACACTATTTCAGCTATATGCTATATAGCCATAATTTACACATAAATATTTGGTCTCTTTCAATGAACAGCGATTGTATTTTAAGTGTGTGTGTATGTACCCACACACAGAGATATACTCAGCTATGAACAGCCAATTTCTCCCATGCTTTTTAGCATAATACTGCCAAAATAGGAAGGTTGATATATTGCAATGAACAGAAAAAAGCAGAAAAAAAAATGTAAGATACACTGATAACATATATGTGATTTGAGTATATCTGAAAGATTTTTTTTAGAATTTTCTTTTCTTTTTGTATTTCAAATAGCATAGCACCCTCTGGTGCATCTATTAGAAAGAAAACAACTATGAATAAACACCAGTCATTATTATGAGAAAGAAAACAAGAAAAAAAGAAAAAAAAAAAGAGGAAAATCCTTAGAAACAAAAAATGCCTAAGAATTATTAGAAATCAAATTCCAATTTCATTGCTTCTAATAAAATGTTTTATAACTGGGGAAATTACAACTATTAAAGAACAAAATAATTTTACAAAAGGAAAACTGCAGGCGTGCTAATATGGGGGAAAAAAAGTTTGAAATTTACCCTAAGTTCTTAATAGGTCATTTTTATTAAAAATAATGTTAAACATTATTTAAGAAAAAAAGGTAATTCAGTAAAAAAATGTTTACATCAAGCAATGTATCTGCTCCAGGTTTTGAAAGAAAGCAAATTATTATCACACAGTTGCAAACTGCTAAATTTCACACCCAAATAGTCACACCTCTTTAAAAGTCCAATGAGAACAGAATTAAAAACATAACATGATTATACTATATGGAACACCTCAAACTCTGATATGACATGTTAACTACTGTAACACTCCTACTCACCGGTAAAATAATTTCCTACAAAAGTACATTTTCCTAACCACAAAAGCAGAGATCACCACCTGCTTTAAGCAGCTCTTTTGTAAACCTCTGGAAGTCTCAACACAACACACAAGAACTGGAAGTGACACCTGTTTAAATCAGCCATCTGTCCCTAACAAAGTAGATTTAGCCAAACAGTATATGCACAGCTCCCTAAATTTCAAAAATACTGGGACTGTGAGAAAACAGAAGTCCTGTTGCGATTGACAACGAACGTTACCAGAAATACGTAGATAAACTTGTGGTGAACAGAAAAACAGGATTTAAGCATTAGCCTATTCATTTTAAAAGCCTCATTAATTTTTCAGCTCTCATTATTAGTAATAAAATAAGTAGCTTCATTCATAATTTAAAAACATACTGCTTTTGGTATTGTAATAACATTCATTTAACAAAGAGCTTGATTTTGAAATGGAACTCCAACTACAAGGGCACTTCAGTACCTCTGAAAGCTTATTTTTTATTCTGTATTTGTGATGCACTCACAACATGTTGTTTCAGGTGAAAATAATTTTTAAAAAGGACTTCAAGAGTCATACAACTTATATTGTTAAAAACCTATTCATTTTACTGCAGGTAAAAATACAACTAATTCAGAGTACCTTAAGAGGGAAGGAAACCTTTCATAAGAGGACAAAGTGAAGCTAGAAACACTAGCTAGAAGTGCAATGATAAAAGATTATTGCATTTTAGATACTTGCTTACATTGCAAGAAGAGAGGGAAATAATAACAGCCTTCCTTCTCAATGTAAAGTGTAGTAAATGAAAAAAAAAATTACAGAAATTTATTCTTTAGACAATTTTGTGATTAGCAAACTACCCTATCAAGTGGGAACAAGAAACAGGATAATGCTAACAAAGCCAAACCTAATTATCAAATAAAGCACTCTGACTTTAAACTCCTTAACAGCACTGTATCTTTGATTTCCATTTCATTTACCTACATTACATTACTGAAACAGTTTCTCCAGAGTAGCACAATGTAGGGTTATTCAGTAATAACAGAATAGAGCATATGATCCATTGAGGCTCATGAGGATACATTAAAACACAATTAGACAGTTACAAAGTCTAAGCCGTAAAAACCAATGGGGAAAAAAAAATAAATCAGAAGCCACCTCATTTTCAAACACTGGTTACCATCACAAGCATCAGCTATTTGACAACTGACAGCATTAGGAAATAGAACGCATAATGCAGATCTTGTAATCATTACTATATTTTAGAGAACAAAAAGTCAACACCTTTCTCAGTAAAGTCCGTAACATTAAAGCAGGTGATTACAGTTGCATAATTATTTTTCAAATTGCAGTCACTTTCTAAAGAACATATGGCTAAATAGTACTAAAAAAGTCTTTGTTTTTAGACAAAATCATATACTTTTAATCTGATTTATTAAGAAACATATGCATGTCTCCTCACAAAGTTAAAACAGAAAGTTTGTCTAAGAGCCTACGCATGCACTTTCCATTGTTACCAGATGTCTGAATACATGTTCTGCAAAGAGATTCAACACCTAGGAAGGATTCCATCCCAAGCAGTATTCTGTCCTGCTGTAAGAGGGCTACTCAAGAAAGGCATGGAGCAGAATGAGTATCCTCTCTTCTCAACAACAGTGGATGGCCAGGAAAGATTTTACAACCAATGAATCATATAATTTACCCAATAAAATGACAAATACTTTATGATTTAACTGTGTCATATAACTGATACAGTACTGTAAGTCCCACTGAGAATTCTTACTGTCTTTAGAGCTTATTTAACATCAAGACCTAGAAAATCAGTACTCAGTGGTTTCATCTTTGAGTGAAATCACAAAAAGATGATGATGTAGAAAACTTTGGTCATTACTGAAATAATATATTTTCAAAGTTCTTGCTGGCCCATGAAACATACATAAAAAAAAAAAAAGACACATCCAATATGCCTTAGCCTAAGAAATATTCATATCGACAGTGCACTAACAGCTTAGCATGGTTTTTTTTGATAGCTGCTTGGAAAAATTGCCCATGTCACAATCATTTGTGGTTCAAATGTGAGACAAACAAATATATTATTGCTGAAATTGCAGTGAGAAACCCTGCATTTTATACCAGCTTCTACAGATATAAACCCAGAAAAAGTGTACATACAATTATAATGGTAGGGTTTACATTAAAATCAAGAACATCTTTTTTCCTATTTTACTAAATAAAGCAATAAGGAAATAAATAAGTTATCATTCAGCTTGCCACACACGATTTTACAAGTCTAACGGGAGAGTGCAATATGGATATGGAGATTTTATAAGAGAATTTTGTTGCCATAATAGATGCCAAAAATTCACTGTATCTAACAGAATTTAAGAAGTATATAAAGTATAATTTGGTATCACTGATGACGCAGATCTCGATATCTTAATAAGCAGACACAAAAAGGATGAAGAAAACAAGCATTCTGGATTTTAAAAAAAAAAAAAAAAACAACAAATGTAAACCATCCTCATTAATAACAATTTCCACTACTGCTCCTTGCGAGGTATAAAGTTGCCTCATCCCTCTTTCCCAAAGGTACTCATGAAATACGGTGGCAATTATGAAATCACAAAGACTTTTTTTAGTACTGTTTCTTGTTTTCTCCCTTCTTTGTGTTGCTCAGCACACAAACTCACAGTCAGTATCCTGAATTTCCTGTATTGTGGAGAGTTTAAGGAAAATGAAATAAATTCTCTACAGATGAACATAATTCACTGTGCATAAACCAGATCTGCACATGCACTGGCAGTATGAAAGCATCATTTAAAAAATAATCCCCTGCAGAAGGAGTGCAGAAAGGAAAAAACCCTTTCTGCTCTGTGTGAGTATGGGGGGTGGGGGTGGTACTGAATAAGCAGAAAAACGCTTCACAATACAAAGAAAATACAGCTTGCACTAAAATAAGCAGCAACATTAATTATGAATAAAAGAAAAAAATACATGGCTACATAAAGCACAAAAAAGTGATTGATACGATCGATAGCACAAGAGTACCATTATAAGACACGTCAAGTTTACAAAAATCTGCAACAATTAGTCGCGTCAAATCAGAACAAGGCCCCTGTAAGTAAAAAGGAAAAAACACCCCCTGCCTCTTGGTGTGCTACAGGATCCGCGTCTGGCTGCATCTTTCCTCCCTCCCCACTGTTTTTTTCGGGTTTCAACTAAGTAACCTTAGAATGTGGCCGGAGCCTCGTTCCCCAATTTCTACGTTCCCTCATCCATGCAAACGAGAGACCAAGTAAGATGCATACCCACCGCATCCATGCAATTGTCCTGGAGGTCCCAGAAGCGTGCCTCCGTCCCCATCACCGCCAAGCCACTCTTCCTCCTCACTTCGCACCGCGGCCAGCTCCCCTCCCCGCCCAACAGGCACCCCCATCCCAAGCGCCCCTCTCAAGAACGCACTCCCCACCCAACCGCAAAGTACACCCAGGGACAGCGGGGCGGGGAGTGGGGGGGGGGGGGGGAGGAAAGGCACAGGGGAGAGGGACGGAGACGGGTGGCGGCAGGGAAAAGCGGGGGAGCCGTGAGGGCGACCCACGTACCCCTCGCTGCGCCGAAGCCAACGGCGCTGCCCAAGGGAGCACCCCGGCCCGGATGCTGCGAAAACTGGGGAAGCAGCGGCTGGGGGAGGGAGAGCGGGGGGAGGGCCGGCGTGCGCCCGACAAGCGTATTCACCTGGGCTGAGGCGGGCTGTGGTGGTGTTCCCGCTGTCGTTGCTGCTGGAGGTGGCTGTTGTTGTTGTTGTTGTGGGTGACGATGAGGAAGGGGGTGAGGAGCAGCAGCAGGAGGAGGAGGAGGAGCAGGAGAGGTGCGGTTGTTGTTGATGGGTAACAGTCGCCAGGACTACGGTGACTATGGCGCTTGATTCACAAGGCAACGGTTGCTATAACTCACAAAAGGGAGAGCGAGCGAGGGAGGAGGAGGCGGCGGCCCAGCCAGAGAGTCCCGGAAGAGGCGGGGCCTGCCCTAACGGACGGAGCCGGGCTGCCGGGGCGGCTCCCGCAGCCGGGCCGGGTCCCACGCGGCTCTCCGGCCGCACGGGGGCTGCCGGCGCGGACGGAAGCGCGGAGGCAGCGGCAGCGGAGGCGCGATGGGGCAGCTGGCGGCCGGTGGCGGCGCGGGGCCCGCGGCGAGGGGCGTGGCCGTGCGGGTGCTGCCTGGGCCGGGCCCGCGGCCGCTTGACGCCACTTCCGGCGGGAGGGGAGCCGCTGGTCGGGCTGCGGCGCGCTTGCCGGTGGAGGGCTCTCAGAGCGCCCGCCCGCGGGCAAGGGGCTCGCCGCTGGGCGGGACGGGCAGGAAGTGGGGCCCAGCGGCGGCTTTTCTCCCCCTCCCACCGCCGCCTGTCACAGGCGACCCACGCCTCTTTCCCTCGGAAAATGGCAGCGAGGAGCCCCCGGCGGTGGGGGAGCGACGCGGCTGCCGCCATTTTAAGGCGGGAGTGAACGGCTGCACCCGGGCACGCAGCCGCGTGGCTCAGCGATGGCCCTGTCCTCCTGCGGTATTCCGGTGAGGAGGCACAAGGCCGTGCTGTGGCCGAGCCAAGGCACCGGGGCGCCTGGTGGCTTGCTTGGGTCCCCTTGGCTATGCCGCGCCGACGGGCCGCAGTTACCTCGACCCTGTGCAGGTAGTGGGGCCGAGGTGCGGTGCTGACACGCAGCTGTGAAAAGCGGCTGCTGTCTTTGTGGCAGTTGGTGTCTGTTCATTCTAGATGTGTTTCTGGGGGACGAGTGACGTGGCGGAGCAGGTGGCTTTCTGGATGCATTAATGGCCACGACGGTGTCTCTGTAGTCCCAGTGTACCCCCATCTGCAGCTCTTTACTAACCTGCAAAGTGCCTCCACAGCTCTGTACACAGCTGCTGTTATAGCTAGTAATGTTTGCCTGTAATGTATGTAAGCCACCTAATTTTCTCATGACTGCTTCCTGTGTGCTGGTTTGTATCCTCACATGTTCTGTTACCAGCACATGGTTTAACAATCTCGACACCTTTTGCATACCTGTCACTGTACGTACCTGACATTAGCTTCATGTACCCTATGAGCACGCTACTACACCTGTCCCTACAGGAACAGATTGCGTTAAATTGCTCTTCCATACCACAGAAGTGTTTGCAAAACATTGATTATAGTTTACTGTGATTTTCAGGGCTCCATGTAACCATCACAGCCATAATAACCATTTACCAAAAAACCCTGAAAAATCTGTAAGTATATAAAAATAAAGTCTTTACTGATGGAGCTCTAAGTCTATGACAGAACAATCTTGAATTAATAAAACTGCACTTCTACAGCTGAAGTCCTACTACTTCCAGCTGTGAAACCTGATCTTCTTGAGAAGCTAAACTGGTAACTGCTCTACTGCAGTCTTCAACCTCAGTGATAATCTGTGTGTTTTAATAGCTCACACTTATTTGCAATAATAGCTTTGTCAATCAGAAGCACTAAGATAAGGTACAACTGTAAACGATCTATTGTAATGATAATACATAGCAATGTATTTAAGCAGTCAGTTTGTTTAAAGGTAAAAGATATTTTGATAAACATCTTTTATTCTGTCCAGCAATTCAGGTAGTTGTAGTTAGCTGGTAACATGTTGAAAGGTTTGAGAATTTGTGTTTTCTTATAAATTTCATATGAACGATGTAGAGGATAAAAAAGGTGTTGGACACCAGGTAGTTTTACCAGAAAATTGTTGCTAGAGCAATGTGGCTTGATTCCATGGTAGAGCTTTAGTGACATTGATAGAGAAAGTGTTGATCTTAATTTTTTTTATTTCTTGATACTGTGCGGTCTTTTCTGTAGTGTTGGTTGTCACTGGCATGCTTATTTGCTTGGCAGAATGAATAGGGTAAGATACAAATGTCATAAAGTTGAAGGATAAAAACACTGGGCTGTTGGTTTGTGTTCTCATCATGGCATTTTGTGTTTGTGTGGGAAAAAAGCAAATCTAAATCAGGCCTTGGCAGAAATTTAAAATATATGTGTATAAGTATCTATATTCTTCTCTTGGATAAGTATATTTGCAAAATGTTTTAGTCTATGCGAGCATCTCTACCTATGAATACAAGGTCATAGAATTATAGAATAGTTTGGGTTGGAAGTGACCTTTAAATGTCATCTAGTCCAACCCCTGTGCAACGAGCAGGGACATCTTCAACAAGGTCGGTCAACCTGCCCCTGAATGTTTCCAGGGATGGGTCATCTACCACCTCTCTGGGTAACCTGTTCCAGTGCTTTGCCACCCTCATTGTAAAAAATTTCTTCTTTATATCCAGTCTGAATCTGCCCTCCTTTAGTTTAAAACCATCACCTGTTGTCCTGTTGCAACAGCACCTGCTAAGAAGTCTCTTCCCATCTTCCTTATAAACTCACTTCGAAGTATTGAAAGGCTACAGTAACTTCTCTCTGGAACCTTCTCCAAGCTGAACAACCCCAACTTTCTCATCCTTTCTTCATAGGAGAGGTGTTCCAACCCTCATCATCTTTGTGGCCCTTCTTTGGACCCACTTCAACAGGTCTATGTTTTTCCTGTGATGAGGACTCCAGAGCTGGATGTGTCACTCCAGGTGGGGTCTCACCAGAGCGGAGTAAAAGGGGAGAATCACCTCCCTCAACCTGCTGGTCACATGTCCTTTCAATTCATTCAGTACCAGGGTTCTTCTATAAATCTGTACCAGATAGTTGAGAAACTGAGAGTCCGTTATTAAGCCTGACTTAGCTACAAGTGCAGTCTGCGTGTTTGACCTTGGGAGTGGGAACAAACGGCCACAATGCCTTGTGCAGGAGGCTCAGTAGTGTGTCTGTCTCTTCATTGCTTAGGCCCTCTCTTATGTGGTTGGTACTGCCATGCTGCTCTGAAAGTCCTGGGTTCTCATCTCATAAAGACAAGTTTGTAACTTTTCCACATAGGAATTCTTTCATCTTTTTAAATGACATTTTACCCTGTCTGGTCCTCTCACCAGAGGTTGATGAGACAATCACTGGCAAGCCATCAGTTTGGTATCCTCCTGGAACTACAAGCTCTCTGTCCACAGTTTTATAAATAGTGTACTTTCCTGTATTCCCCGTAGTTTCCAATGTGGCACCCTGTTGACAGTTCCGAGATAAAGAAGACATGGAAAATATCACCATTTGCAGGGATGAGGAAGAAACAAGATGTCAAGAACTGACTGTAAAGGCTGACTGTAAAGAACCACTGTGAAACAGGTGATACCTGGCCCTTTATGTGTGTAAAAAGCACTCCAAGGTGTGGCATAAATTGCATACTGACAGCTTTCTGCTGCTACCTGTGTGCTTGCTGTATACTGAAAGTCTTAATGGGGTGCAGCCCACTCACTGAGCTGAGGCTCTTGCATCCTATTAGCAGGTGAAACATATTTTGTGCACTTACAGAATGCATCTTCCAGTTTGGTATCATTGGAAAGGTGTCTTGAAAAGGCATGTGAAGTTTGTGTGCAGTAAGATTGCACCATGAAGAGAATTAAAGCACAGTAAGTGGGTATAATAGATTTGCCTTCACAACATGCTGTTGTTATGAACTATAATGCTGTAGCAGACATATCCATAGTTAACTTGGATGCTGACATGTTAATTGATACTAAAAGTCTCTTACAATTTGGTTACACTTGTTTGTAATAAACCAGCGTCGTACACAGAAATATCCATTATGTTATTTAAAATTATACTGACATATATTCCTAGCTTTACCTATATAATGAGTGAAAATAATCCAGTATAAAAGAAAGTAATCATTCTTCAGTATTTGATACAATAAATGTAAAAATACTGGATAGGCATATGTTAAGCCACATTGTATCTTAAACATAGATTTGTTTGGTTACCATGCAAAATCTGAGATTATACTAGCCACTGAGAATCCACTTTTCCTAGTCTCTGTCCCTAATCCTGGAAGACATTGCTCTGATGACTGAATTCAAGGTTTATAATTGTTTAACCAGAGTTAGGACAGACATTTAAGCAATTTCTTTAGAAACCATTTTGCTCCAACTTTCTAATGCCAGGGAATGGAGCCAGATTGATGACTTTTGTAGGTGTGGCAATGCCATAGGTTCCTGAGTCTACGCACTGGCTTGTGTACAGACACTGAAGAAGGTGTTTAGCTGTGTGGCCACACATAAGGCTTTAAAATTTCTCTCTTATGCTCAAAGTCCATGGCAGGAAAGTCTGTGGGTTGGATGGAATTATCCCCCTTGTTCTGTTCTGATTACATGAATCTATTCCAGAGTACTGACAAAGGATGAAATAATTTATTGTCACTTTCTGCACTCTGGTGTCCTGCAGAGTTAATGCAATCCCCTGTCTTCACCGTATTGTGGCTGGACTTTGTAACTGCTGTGAAGAGCAAGAGAGCATTGACCTTTCTAGGAAAAAAATTCAGATGGCTGAAGTAGTAAATGAATGTTTTTTGGGAATGCAACACACAGTACTTTTTGTGAGAACTGTACTACCTCCTCCATGAGTGGGTAGTTTTGCAGATGAATTTTAAAAATCTGATAGCTTCTCTAATACAATATCCGCCCTGAAAAACATATGCCTAGTAGATCTTCATTTAAATTCAGCATACAATTATAAACCAAATCATCCACTTGTTTACATAGGTTTGACTTTGTTGAAGTTAAATGGGAGTACTTCATTACTGGGCTGGGCTAGCAGACCAGTCTAGGGTCTTTTGGCAGGCTTGGCATTTACAAACAACAGCCTTTGTTTGTGATATAACATTTTGTATATCAAGTCTGTTAGCCAAACACATACAATATGATAAAAAAACAAATTTGCAGTGGGAGTTGTACTATGCAATCAAGGGCATTATGGCCTTCTTTTTGAATAAATATGTACGGGTTTTCATGACACTTTTTCACCCTGTTGCAGTGAGCCTAGAGAAAACATTTATCCAAAATTCTTGTGTGTATTTTCATTTCTTTCCTTATTTGTACAATAAAATCTATTGAACTCAAAACCTTTTACATGCTAAAGCTTAAAAATCTGTTGCTATTTTGAGATTTACTTTTTGGTAGCATCCAAAATTACAAGCATGTAAAAAGCCTTAAAAGTGCATTGCCTCTTCCACACAGACAGAGCCCCATTTACTTGACAGAGGCTCTGTGGCATTCCTTAGTATATTTTCACTGTCTTACAATACTTCTCCTGGAGGCTAGCTTCTCAGAGCTAGCGCAACTGCCTTGTGTCTAAACCACAGGCTTGTAAGCTGCCTTGCAAACACTTAACAACATTATAATGTTTTGTAACATTACAACGTTACAAGAGCTAGCTTGACACGGGTGTGGCTTTGAGTGCAGCGGTGTTTGTGGGAGCCCATGTTTCTCCTTGCTAGCTCTGGGCTGCACCCCAGCAAGCCAGGCGTGGGTTTGTTTGTGGAGGTGGGGAGCAGGGGAAGATGCTGGCTGTGCCCATTGCTGGGGGGTGCAGGGCTATGAAATGAAAGCAGACCTGTCTGTCCCAGCAAAAGTGGTCAAGCAAGGTGGGCTCTGACTGCTCAAAAGGGCTGTCCCAGGAAGTTGGCTGATGGACTTTGGCTGCTTGTTTAAAGCAGGAGGAGACAGAAAGAAGTAGTATTTACAAGTCAGTGATATCTAGGGCAAGTGCGCCTGCTGCCGGCAGCCTGCTCCATAACTTTGGCTCATCACCTTAGCTCATCACCCTTAGTTCATCACGCCCAGCTGGACGCACAAATGTGTCCAGTCATGTTTGAGTATTTTCAGGGATGGAGATTTACAGCTTCTCTGAGCAACCTGTTCCAGTGTTCAACCACACTCTCAGTAAAAAACAGTTTCTTCTTATTTTTAAATGCAATTTTGTGTATTTTGATGTGTGCCCACTGTTGCTTCTCCTGTCTTTGGGGACCACTGAGAGAGTCTGGGTCTATCTTCTTTACTCTACCCATCAAATACTTAGTTCAATAAGATCTCTTTGAGACTTCTCCAGGTTAAAATCTCCCAGCTTTCTCAGCCTTTCCTTGTATGAGAGATATTCAAGGCCCGCCTGGACAAGTTCCTGTGTGATGTACTGTAGGTTACCCTGCTCTTGCGGGGGGGGTTGGACTAGATGATCTTTTGAGGTCCCTTCCAACCCTTGGGATTCTGTGATTCTGTGATTCTGTGATTCAATCTCTTTGTGATCTTTGTGGCCCACTGCTAGATTTGCTCCAGTATGTCTATGTCTGTCTTGCACTGGAAAGCCCAAAGGGGTGTGTACAGTACTCCAGATGTCTCTCACCAGGGCTGAGCAGAGAGGAAGGAGGACATCCTCCCCCATCCCCCCGACAAACCCCCCCCCCCCCCCCCACTTGCTTGCAACACTCTTCCAGTTGTGTTGATCTCTAACTTGATCTCCTCTTCCACGGAGGACAAGTATTCTTTGCCCTGTTCTTTCCTGCTGGTCTTGGTGACCTGAGATTGCTTCACCCTAAGGACTGAAGTGAAGAAAGCATTGTTCACCTTGGCTTTTCCGATGTCCCTGACTTCTATTTTCTGTTGTCTTTCTGCCTAAGTACCTGTATAAGCTTTCTTTTACTTTCCATGTCCCTCATCAGGGTCAACTTTGCTAACCCTTCGTAAACACTTTTCCTGACATTAGGGTCTGCCCACTAACCCTTACCCATCAGCTCCCAGCCACCTCATCATTAGTCCCAAGGCAGAGATTGATGCATCCCCATTGCCCTCTCACATAAAAGATTATGTCCGCTCCTCACCTTTACAGCCTGTACTTCCTGCAGAGCCTGCATCTGTGCACTGCAGTACTCCAGTAAAAACAACTATGCTATTCCAGCGTTCTTTCTCATCACTGATTCTTGTTTAAGGTCTTACATTTATTGGTACTTTTGTGCATTAAGTAGCTGGCACTGTTAAGATGGCTGAGGTATTAGCCTTTGTGAATCACAGAAATACTATTGCACTTAAGAACTTGGGCAATTTTTCACAAGATATTAAACGCAATATGTGTGATAAGAATGCAGTCTTACTTTCCAGCATTGTTGAGAAAAAAAGGGTATAATTTCTGAATTTAGACATCCCTTCTACAGAATTTCATATAAAGTTTTAAAAGAACACATTTTAAAATGACCATGATTAAGTGGATGTATCATAAATTAGAAGTTATTTCAAGTAACCGTAGCATGTTTTATCTTTATTTTTGGCAAGATGTAGGGGGAACAGTAAGATCTAGATTGTGCAAGTTGCTCAGTGCCAAATTCAGTGTCTATTCAAATAGAAAGGAAAACAAACAGTTTTTTGATGACAGGAGAATAGAAGCATGAGGAAGTGTAAGGATTTTTTCCAGGACCACACACTGAGCCAACAGAAGATCAAACAAATTTGGATCCTCATATTCTGCACCTTGGTAAGAAAATTTGACTTCACCCGTAACTGGATAATTTTAACACAAGTTTATATGACACTACTTGAAAGCAGAAATTTCATGGTAAAGTTACTCTCTGAGCTTCTTAATATCAAGTATGAGGCACTGTTACTATCTCTATGCCCATTCACAGGATACAACCTGCAAGCTGTGTTCAGTGGCTGCAGAGACAAGAAGCAATTTTAGCGTGCAGTCAGAAAACCTTCAGCTTTTGCAAGTGTATTCATTCATAGTCTCACTGTGGAGAAGGGAAGGAATTTGGCTGAAACTGTGGGTAGCTCTTGTCCAGGCACTGGAAAAGGAATCATAGTGGAAGGAAAGACATTTTCAGATCCACACAGGAAAATAAATGTTGCAAAAGCAACTACCTAACAAAAGCAGAAGCTAGGGTCCTATGTTGTTTATTGGGTGGTGTCCAGGCAGCTCACGGGAAGATTTAGTAGTCACAGGAGGGATTCACTGTCCTTCCTGAGCCGTGCAGCTCTCAGTGTATGCACAGCTCACAGTGTTGTGCACTTGAGACTTTCATCCTGGTAAAGTGACAACATAGAAAAGTAGAGCCATGAGGCCCTTGACCGATTCCTTTTGCTCACTGTTACTCACTGGGTGTTTGAGAGCAAAATCTTGGGAAGGGGAGAAAAAGCAGCATGAAGACACCAGTGTTTGCAAATCAGAATGAAAAGGCTTTTAAGAGGAGAGAGAGAATATGTCCTAAATCAAAGCCTAAAAACAGATGAGAAGAAAAAGTCTCAGCAGCAGCAGGTCTTATGCTTTTCAATGGTGAGCATCTTTGGCAGTCAATTTTGTAGCAGGTATAACTTCAAGGACAGTAAAAATTAAATATGAAAGTTTATTACACAAAACAAGTTTTTTAGCTATTGTAGTTTGTTACCCTTTGCCTCTTGGTGCGTGATACTTCTTTGCTGTGTGTTACCCTTAGTTGCAGGATGCTGACATTGCATGTTGCTGTTGATGTGAACAGCAAAGACACTATGGTGATTATAAGTGACAGGTGTGGGGGTGACCCTCTATACCTAACCCCACTTATTGTGTGTAAAGATTTCGGCATAATAGATGAGCTTCTGAAGCAGCTGTAGGTTTAAAATTAAGGTTTGATTCTGGTATTTTTGAAATTCTAAACATAGCTGCACAAATTTAATATTCTTTCAGCCTAGGTGTTAGGAATGTCAGAAGAATAAGCATTAGTGTTAATTCTGTTGTCATGTATATTCATAGACAATTAGGCTCTCTCTGCCTTTTAGAACATTCACATATGATTATAGGCACTTCCCTGTTTGCAAACTTACATATCCAGGAGGATGCTTCCAGAAAAATTTAGTTTACATGTTTGCGTAGTTCCTCAGATGTTCAGAGAAATATTTAATAATAGGATTCTAGAATTTAATAACTGTAAAAGTACACATTAACTTTATTATGTACTATTATGTTATATTATTAATTCTATTATGTATTATAATGTTATAAATGTAAGGTATCATGTTTTCAATACTAAAATGTGTTCTCACACAGTAATGCTTCGTTTATAATGACTTTGCATTTTTTCCCCTCCTTTTTTTTTTTTTTCCCCCTTCTTTTTTTGGGGGGAATCCTTTGGAGATGTCAGGATTATTCCTCTTCAGCCAATTTCAGTGGATTTTTTTATTTTTTCACATTTTCTATTTTTAAATGTTAATATATGATGCAAAATCAATGTTATTCTATTGGATTCTTCCCTCAATATATATTGTATTTTCCTTGTCTAGGTTCAAATAGGTTTAATCAAAATGTAAAAAGTAATTTCTCTGGTGTCGGCCCTTTTGATTGAGTCTCTAGGCTTCATTCTTAGAAAATCTATGAAGTTATTAGTTTATGGAGCCCTATAGTTAATTTCAAAGTACGATTGTTTAACTGTACAGCAAATAAAATAGTAGGTTTTACTAATAATTAAAGTACAATGCTACCTGAAAAATGACTATGTAATAAGTCACCTTTGTTATTAGACAAGGACTCTGTGTATAAACAGGACAGATGCAGCATGAACCCTGGAGATCTCATGAGCAGTATAAGAGACAGGGGAAGAACTAAATGAGAGAGAAGATAAAACCAGCCTTCACAGGTGTATGTGAGCAGTGTAGGAATTCCCATCCTTTTACTGGGACTGTTGCTCTGAAAGAGAAAAATATTAAAGGGAAAGCCTGAGGTTTTGCAGTGTTTGTTTGTTTTTATGCTTCAAGAGGAAGCAAAAGGTAGCTTGCCAGGCATTGAATTTCTCCAGTGCTCCTTGGCTTTCTGTTCTTATTGGCATGTGTTTATGCTGCTTAGGAAATATTTTGGCAATGGCAACTAAAGCATGGGTGACTACAGTGATAGGAAGGCAGAGCCTGAGTAGCATCTAAGAGCTATCAGAATTAATTAAAAGCAGAAGGGGAAAGTATCTGTGTGATACTGCAGGGTTGAGTAGCTGCATTATGGATGGTACCATGCTGCTACCATTGCAAACAGCAGTATTAGAAGGGGCACCATTCTGTTAGCCCCCCATTACCCTAGTAAGTCCACCTGACAGTGCCTGAGAATAAAATGTTTGCATTGAAATTCTGAACGCATAATGCTGCAAGTAGCCTGAATATTCTCTTTCTGTAAGGTGTGTTTGTGTGAGTAAATCTTTACAGTGACTGCAATCTGGCACACAAGTCCTTCTCTAATCAGCAGTTGTAGGAATAGTAAATGGAGAACAGGGAAGCCAGCTCAGCACTTTCAGGAAGCCTCCCCAGGGGACTCTGATATTGTCTCAAAGTCATTCTGAGATCTGAGAGTGGATTTTCAAATATGAGAAAATTGGAATTCTTAGACCAGTCCAAAGCAAACTAAGCATGAAACTGTCAAGCCTTCTACACCAATCCTCCATAGCATGTGAAGCTTTAATAAGGGAAAACTGCCCTTAAGGGCATAGGTGGTTTCTGCCAGTCCTGCCTCTCTGTTGTTTCTGTAATGTTGAAAAGCCTTTTTTTTTTTTTTTTTTTTCTCCCCTGTGAAAGCTCATATTGTAACTTCTTTGTGCAGGATAAGAAGGAAATAATGCATCTAATTTTCTGTTATTTTAAAACACATATATGTATACCTAAACTAGCATGTATCCTTAATATAAAAGCATTAAGGAAATGGCAGTATTGAACACCAGCTACTACCAAAACCGGAGGGAGGGTGAAAGGAAGTGTTTTGAGTTGTCATAGTTGCAGTTTTTCCAAGGTGTCAGTTTCATGCAAAAAGCTACTGGGGAAGTATATGAGATGTAATCAACGCGCATTTTATGGCTGGACAAAAAAATACTGCCACAGTATCCAGCATCAGCACCATCAAATGAGAGAGTAGGGAACAAATCAAAACAAGTAGGTTGCTAATGGCTCTTTTAACCTCCAAAAATGGATGTAAAGATTCTACTGTGTCCCCTGCCGGGAAGAACTGTGGGAAACGCAATCCTGACCCTTCTCATTTGGCAAGGCCAGCAGTCATGAGGCACCAGCTGCCTAGCGAGTCAGTGTTTATACAGCCCGCCAGCCCCCTGTTTGCCCCTGATAACAGCATTTGTAGGAGCTAGACTCAAAAAATTATGTCAGCCTTGTGAGGTGAAAATAACTGGTGGCAGGGTGTTCAAGAGACTTCTAGCAAAACTATGTAGGAAACTAAGCTTCTGTAGTCCTTGTGTTGCTAGAACAATTTTATCTATTTTTACTTTTGGAAAGCTAATGTAGGAAGAAATATTTAGCAACATGAAGGTGTATCATCATGTTTTTCTTAACAGGTTAACCAGCCAGAAGGCGTCTGCTACAGGAGAACATGAATTTAGTAGTAATATTTCCACTTTCACAGGAGTAAGAGGATGTCACAAACTGCAGGAAGAAAGTGAAATGAAAGAAACAGATTATAAGAAAACCCTTTTTTTTCCCCCTCAGATCTTTTACATGCTGTTTGTCCCTATAATGGCATTCATGATTGCTGATTTGAAAAAAATAATGTTGCCAGCAGAGCCAAGTGAAGATAGCTAGTCAGCACCCCCAAAAAAGACTGGGTTTGAAATCTTTAAGGTTTTTAAAGAGACTATACTTGTGCAGTTTCAGTTTACCTTTGCAACTATTCTTTCTGACCCTGATACTTCCTAAAATGAACAAATTTTTAAAGTACAAAATACAGCCTTAAATATGTGTGAGATACTTCCTGTTGTTGCTGAAGAACAAGTTTTTAATCCCCAGCTTTTTCAAGACATAAGAGCTGCCTTTCCATCCTCCTAAATAGGATTAGTCTCTTGCAACATTTTACCTGGTCTTGACTCTTAATAACTTTGCAGTCTTCTTTGTGCTCCTGTATCTCATTTACTCACCTCTTTTCTCCTTAGGCTCCCAGTGTACATGTACATCTCTTTTTTGCTCTTCACACTTCCTATCTCTTAGCAGCGTTTCACAGTGCCCTATTCATATCCTCTGTCTTTCCCTATGCACAGAATGCAGCCAGTCCTGGTAATTATGGTCTTCATCTCATTAAAAAAAACCTGCAGCAAGCATCTTAAGATCAACTTAACTTCTAAGAATGCCTGTTTACTGCAGATTTAACTCTGCACTAATTTGGCACTTGTTAAGTGTCCTTACAAAAATTTTCTGGCTCAGGGCAAGCAATGCTTTGCATGTAAGCTACCAGAGCAATATCAGGACATCAAAGCTCAAAGGCTGCTTGTGTTATGCAGCAACTGGAGTTGGAATAGTTTTCAGTTCACTTTGTACATGTAACCTGCGTGCTGTTTTCAGTCTGAAATTTCACCTACACTGGACTATCTTACATGACAATCAGAAAACAAGCACCAGTTTTAAAGAAATGTGTAGTGAAAGTGTCCAACCAGTTAACTTCAGCTCTGCAGTCTGTAGTGGAAATGTATGGATATTTGGTGGGGAAAAAGGAAACTGCTAAGCATTATCAGTTACATTCCAAAACGTACACACCAAAGTTTGCCATTAGTGTTAAAGTAAATGAATGAACAAATGGAGCTAAAGAGCTGGGATGCCCTGGAAAAAGCTGGAGCATGTCCAGATACAAACCTTGTTCTGCTGCATCATCATCATCATTTTTTTAAATAAATTTACATTCAAGTCAAGGTGGAACTAAGAAGCATTTAACCATTTCTCTTTCAAAGGGATTATGTAAACTGACTGAGGGATGAGACAAATTAGAGCATTTATGTAGGCCTGAGGACAGCACTTAAATACTTAAAGATAGTTCAGAGCAGAAAAAAATTACAAAGCATTTCCTACATACTAAAAGACTACATAAATTTACATTGGAGGAAGCCTAGGGCTCACTAAGGTTGAAGTGGTAACCTTAGCACTTGATTTATGTCATCCATTACCAGCTGTAAGCTATAAAGGGAGTAGCTCATCAGCTGAGCCTGGCCTGAGACCTGACAGACTGCTTTGGAGTTTGCTCTTCACTCCCAACTAGCTTGAGTGTCATTAGCTACCGAAAAATTAATATTTGGAGTCACTGGAACAAAATCTACTATTATAGTAGTAGTGTATAGTAGTACTGTAGTAATGCTCAACCACGATACTTAAACCATAGCACTTAAAAGAGTCCCTTTGGCACAAAGATCCAAAAAAGCCAAGTCATGACCAAAAGAGGAGAGGAAAAGTAGGCAAAGCAAAACCATGTAACAGTGTGAATACTGTCATTTTATTACCCTTCCAATACACGAATTAATTAGATATTTATTTCTACTTAAATTAAGCATGTTTATTTTAATCATTCTCTGGCCATGGAGGAGGTAGTGGTATGAAATGACTGAAGGAGCGAAAGGTGGAGAGAGGTAGAAAAGATTTTAGTACAGCCAGCAAAATTCAGCATGTTAGAATTAAGTAAATTATGAGGTTTCTCACAGGTCTTTCAGTTTTTACACAAGGGACTCTGGCAAAGGCGTGGGAGAACATGGGGGGAGGCAGCAGATGAAGGTATAATTTACAGCCTTCGTTATCTGTCTGTGCTGGCACTGAATGAGCAAAAGGAGCTGAGAAGCTTCCAAGGGATAGTGAAAACCCTACCTGCAAGCAGCTCTTGCTGTTTCCTATGGGTGCTGTTAAACAGGAGACCTCCAGCCCTGGTGCTCTTGGCTGGTCCCTGCAGCCTGGTCTGATAATTTCCAATTACTTTTCTGTTACAGTTAATATTGAATTTATTGTGCTAGGAAACTTTCTGGCCACAGATATGAAATTACTAATGACATAATCAACAGAGACATGATATCTTTTCCTTCACAGTATTAAAATGAACATTAGTTCAGTATTCAGGAGTAAAGGCTATGATTTCATATTAAAATGGAGTGGTAAACTAGCTGAATTAAGCATTAGCTGTCACCGGATTAGGGAGCCGGACCTCTGCAGTCTTATATGGAGACGTGTGAGCTAGCTGGCATCACACCTGGTGAGCTCATGTGGCAGAAGAGCTTCATGACGAAACAGTCATTAATCCTGCAAAACCTCAGACATGCATATTTTAAAAACTAAGAATGCTAAGCAACTAAACTAGTGGAATGATTGTTGTGTTTTAAGTAAAAACCAAACTAAACCTAACTAAAATAAAATAAAATTCACAGCTGCAGAATTGAGTCTGAAAATCTTTTCAGTTGTATGATTGTTTCTTTAGTGAAAATGAGACAAATGTTTAGACAGGACTGATCTAAAAATTGTTTGATTTTCCTTCCACTCTTAAAGAATGATAGAATAATTGACTGCTTTGGGTTGGAAGGGACCTTAAAGATAATCGAGTTTCAACCCCCTTGCCATGGGCAAGGACGTCTTCCACTAGACCAGGTTGTTCAAAGCCCCATCCAACCTGGGCTTGAACACTTCCAGAGATGGAGCATCCACAACTTCTCTGGGCAATGTGTTCCCTCAATGTAAAGAACTTCTTTGTAGTATCTAATCTAAATCTACTCTTTTTCAGTTTAAAACCATTGCCCATTGTCATATCACTTCACTCCTTAATAATGAATCCCTCCCCTTCTTTTCTGTAGGTGCCCTTTAGGTAGTGGAAGACTGCAATAAGGTCTCCTGAGCCTTCTCTTCTCCACTCTGAGCAGCACAACTCTCTCAGACTGTCCTTCTAAGAGAGGTGCTCCAGCTCCCCTGCCATCTTTGTGGCCTCTTCTGGACCTGCTTGAGCAGGTCCATGTCCCTCTTGTGTCAGGACTGCAGGTGGAGTCTCATGAGAGGAGGGGGGAAGAATCACCTCCCTTGACCTGCTGGTCACGCTCCTTTTGCTGCAGCCCAGCACACGGTTGGTTCCTGGGCTGCAAGTGCACACTCCGGGATCATGTTGAGCTTCTCATCAACCAACACCGCCAAGTCCTTCTCAGGACTGCTCTCAATTCACTCATTGCCCAGTCTGTATCCATGTTTGGGATTGCCTTGACCCTGTTGCAGGACCTTGCACACTTCACTTTGTTGAACTTCATGAGGTTTGCACAGGCCCACCTCTCCAGCCTGTCCAGGTCCCTCTGGATGGCATCCCTTCCCTCTAGCGTATTGGCTGCACCACACAGCTTGGTGTCATCTGTAAACTTACTGAGGGTGCATCAATCCCAGTGTCCATGTCGCCAGCAAAGATGTTGAGCAGCAGTGGTCCCAGCATGAACCCCTGAGGAACACCACTTGTCACTGTTCTCCACCCAGACATCAAGCTCTTAACCACAACTTTTTGATTGTGACCATCTAACCAGTTCCTCATCCACTGAATGGTCCATCTGTCAAATTGATGTCTCCACTTTAGAGACAAGGATGTTGTGTGGAACAGTATCAAATGCTTCGCACAAGTCCAGGTAGATGACGTCAGTCGCTCTTCCCTTATCCACCAGTGCTATAACCCCATTGTAGAAGGCTACCAGATTTGTCAGGCAAATGTTCATAATGAAGCCATGTTGGCTGCCACCAATCACCTCCTTATTTTCCATGTGTCTTAACACAGTTTCCAGGAGGATCTGCACCATGATCTTGCTGGTCACTGAGGTGAGTCTGACTAGCCTGCAGTTCCCTGGGTCTTCCTTTTTTTCCCTATTTATAAAGGGGGGTTATGTTTCCACTTTTCCTGTTACTGGAAACTTCACCAGTTTTGGTGAAGGAATATCTCCTTTAACTTTTACTAACCTTTTTGTTTTGCCTGATAGCATATTTAGCTTCCCTTAGGATTGCTGGGATTTTTTTGTAAGCCTAAATTAGTCTCAGTATTTGAGTCTCAGTCATTAAGTATACCTAATATAACTCCTTTCATTGCTGGACATCTGTAATTGATTCTAGAATTATTCTCAAAGTATTTATAGTAATCTTCAATTCTACTCTGAATGTATAGTATCATATTTATCAAAATTGTTCACAACACAGCCCACCATTAGAGCTGTTATTCCTACTTCATGCAACCATCTACAAACAAGACTAAATATGGAGTTACCTATTACAGTAACACACATTAGATACATACATGTCTGGAAAAGATACAAAGTGCAAAAATCCACAGCAGATACCTAGGCAATTCATATTTAAAAGCCAACCAAATCCTTGTGGTTTAGTTTAGCACATAAGACGCTGTAATACTTCTGAGCTTTGTTAAAAGAGACCTAAAGGTAAAGTGATAGTCTCTTGTGCAATTAAAATACTGAGACAAGTGTAATTTCTGAAGTATAGTCTATATATAGAACAAGGAATAGTTAAATCTGGCCATACTTGGAATCTGGCTGTTTTCTGGCTGTTTAGATAAAATCTATTCTGTCATTTCTGTTTATCATGTTTTATTTTCACCTCTTTGAAGAGCAGTGATGAGGATATTGAAACATCTTACACTTTTCTGATGGCTAAGTTACCAAAGATACTGTGCAGTAATTAGAGAAGCAATCTTAGAACATATTAATAGATAATAGGACTTTAAGGAATTTCCTTGGCATTTTCGCGGATGTATGTATAACAAACTGTAGTGTATAAACTGTTTTGAGAAATTAACTAACAAACAGCTTTGTCGTTAGTGCAAATTAGCCCTTAACTACATAAAAGGGTTAGCTGAAATATGCTTAGGTCTTCATGAAAATTACTGTATCACATATACCAACTGAAATAATTCAAAACTGTCACAGATCATGCTCACACTGGGTGGAGGAAATGCATATTTTTATCTTTTGCATAGGACATTTAAGATTGAGAAAATGAAGGCAAAACCACACTAGAACAATATAAATGCTGACACAAGTTAATGATTTAATTGGGAATTAAAAAAAAAAAAAAAAAAAGAATGGCTAAGGTTGGACTACATAATGCTTTCTAGGGCTTCAAGCTGAAAGATTTTTCATTAAGTGTAAACATTGCTTTCCCCTTGCCATAATTTTATTTTTTATTTACATTTTATGTCATGATCTCCCAATGGATAGATTCAGAATAAAAACATTCAATAAAGCTTGGAACTCTTCCCTTTACCTTAAGTAGTAGTAATAGTAGCAATAGTAGTAGTACTAGTAGTAGCACTTTTGTTATAAAGTGGGATATAAATAAATTAGGCTTCCATATTAATGCAGTTAACCTAGCCAACTAAAATGGAAATCTCAGGGGATTATTACCTTCTGCCCATCCTTGCTGCTCAAAAGTGTCTGATCTCAACATAAAATTTCTGCAAAGTTTTTCAGTATGAGGGTTACAGATTTTTATGTTATATTCCTATTATTCCTAAACTCACAGAAAAGGAAGGCAGATCAGTCATGGTATTAAGCAATATTACTCTTCATTCAGATATTTATAATCATGAAACAGAAGCATTTACATATTTAAAACTGACTTTTGGCAAGGCAGCAGTTCTATGACGGAGACTTGGCTATTGAATAATAATGAATAAAGAGCTCCACATATTCCGCCATCTGCTTTTTCAATTGTTAAAATAAAAACTCTGAATGCGAATAAAAATGTTATTTTATACAGCAATGGTCCTTGCAACATAAATTTTTAATTAAATTAAAATTTTTCTATCTGAAATCTTCCTCAGTGCTGATTCCATTCTGCACTTTATTCTTTTGAGATTGGTCTTGAATAATAGATGGCCTGTCTGACAGAAGCTTAACTAAGTCCTGTGCCTTTGTACTACCAGAGCATAACAGGTGACTGGGACATGTACCCCAAACACCCTGATGTCAGCTGGTGAGCTGTGATGCCAGGTCTAGTTTCTTCCTGGAAGAAGAAGAGAGAGAGGTGCAGAAAAATACCCTCTGTGTTTTTCTTCTAGATTGCTGACAGTCTTTGGATCAATAGCTGCAAGGATATTACTGTACGATACTCAGTTCATAGGGGTACACTTAACCAATAGCCAAGCAACATCTGGAAAAGAAAAAAAGTTTTGCTTACAGACTGGTAGTGTAAACTAAATAACCAACTAAACAAACTCAAGGTGGTGAGCCAGTAGCCTCGAAGAGCAGCCTTGATCAGTAACCTTGGCTTCTGGAGACTTTTCTAGTAACTACTAGTTTGATCGAGGTTAAAGGTGAAACAGAAGCCACTTCTCAAAACTATGCAACTCTTGGTATATCCAGCAGAAGGAAAAAAACCCAAGTTTTATCTCCTGGGCTGGAAGGAATGATCAGCTGTGTAACTGCTGGTCTTGATGCTTAGTGAAATTAGTGCTGGCTAGAGACCCTTCTTTGAAAGAAGCAGGTGCACCACCCCTGAGGCATGCATAAGAGGAGCCAAAGCCTGGTATGATTAAAAGAGGCAGCAAAGGCAATCTAAAAGCAGTGCTCAGTAGCTGTGACAATGTACATGGAACTGTAGCTCAGGGGTGTAAATTTTCCTTTCACTGAGGCCAGCTATAGGAAAAAATAAGAAAGCCACATGGTTTTCATTGTTGTTCCTACCTTCTAATCTTAAGAAGGTGCAAGTTTGAGGCTGGGGGGTGTAGTACCTGAAAGTGTTGCAGTGACGCACTTGCATCACAGAACCTATGGGCTCATGCTGTCTGCTGTGCTTTTCAGTTTTGTCCTGCAGTGACTAGCACAGGCATCTTCTTTTTCCTCTGCCCTGTGGAATGCTGCACACTATTGTTCATTCCAGCAAAACAAATGGAAGGTGACTTTCCCAAGGCCAAGCAGATGAATGGCTGAATGGCTCTCTGAGGACAGGTATATCTACCTGGCACCTCCGCTACTGAGCACTGCAGTGCCTTACTGCTCAAAGCTGCTTTCAAGCACCACCTGATGTCACATGGATGTATATGCCAGGTCCTCATTAAAAGTGTCTTTCTTGATTGCTTTGGAAGTGACACAATGAGAAAGGTATCAGAAGACTTGAGCCCAAGTGAACTGTACATCTAAGCAGTTCAGTGAAGTCAAGTAGCATTCTGTGCATATTTTTTGCTCACAATAGCCAAAACCTAAACACTTCTTTGTATTTTGCCCTTTCCATGGAACAGTAAAAAATCTTCAGAGATTTTGACTGGCTAAGTTTATACAGCATATTCAGGTAGACATGCATGTGATAATCAGCCTTTCTGAGTTTTTTAGGCATATTGGAGGAAAGATCAGAAATTGGGATACTGGAGAAGGCCATATGGAGATGTATAAAATCAGAAGATAACGTATGTTCTATATGCCTTGTAAATACTCAGAGGAACTGATTTTACTGTGATACACATGACTCCCATGGCAGGATCAGCATTTAACTATAACCAAAATTACTAATTTTAATATATAAGTTTTGGGGTGTGGTGTGCCTTGTGAAAAATACTGAGCTGTAGTCATTCAGCCACAATCAAGCTTAAGATGGCAGTCAGTGAAGCTTCCTTGGAATGTTTATTCAAGGCCTCAGAAATAAAGCAGACGTGAAATAAAATGAAATGTCTTCATATGAAATAGACTGTTCAGACATGTGCCATAGATTCTTGTCATGATTATTTTGCACTTTGTATGGGTGATTCTCAGAGTTATTCATACCTCATGTATTCTTTCCATTAATCAGCTTCATGAATCTCCCTTTTAAATAAAGACAATAAATTGATCACAGCCCTTTTATACATGATGTACAACTCCAAGTTGAGAGACGAAGTGGAAGTACTCTTAGTAATAAATAGATGATCTGCATATTTATTTCACCAGAACAATAAGGAAAGAAAAAAACTGTCAGGCTGATTGTCATCTGCAAAGATGTACTTCATGTATCTCAGCACTGAAGATGATGAAAATAGACATATTTACATTAGCACCACCTTCAGTCCAAGCATGAATAATAGGGCGCTTTACTGTTGCGTACAAGATGCTCTGTAGCTAGCATATTGCTTCAGAATGGTACCATTCCTCATGACTAAAAAAAAAAAAGAAAAAGAGGAATAAACAGCCTGTGATGACAAACACTGTCAGTTCTGTGTTTCATCTTCTCTTGCCTTGTGCACTTTGGTAACATGATGTAAAAGCTGCATTCTTGCATGTTCATGTTTTGTTCGAGGACCATCTGCCAGGGAGAGGGACAAGCTAGCTAAGTGTCTGAAAATGCAGCTTCTGCAGAGAAACCTCTGTCAGGTGCCGGAAAAGCAGCTCCACCTACTGACATTTCTGTCAGTCTGCTCTTTAAAGGGTGGAAGAATTACTCAGAAGTGGCATCTGGTCTCATTTCCCAGTGGAAATGCTGTTCCCAGAAACTCTGAGAAGGTATTCCCAAGCTTTAATGCTACAGGCCTGTATTAGAGTGCATTTTCTGTCTTAGATGTGTCAGTTGTTCTGTAGATTCACAGTTTCTTAAAACATTACTTTTTGATAATATATGTACCAAACCCAGTACCCTAGTGCATTTAAAATGATCTATTAGTTTGATTTTAACCATGCTCTGCTCTGTCCTGAAAGCAGCGTAAGTCTATCTGTTCACTTTTGATCAAGTCATGGTTTTCTGTGTTGCAAGTGCTCAAATATTTATCTTTGTAGCCTAGAGCGTATTGTGTCTTTCAAAGGATTATCTCAGAAACTGCAAAAAATTGTCATGTTTGTTTCCAATGTGACGTTATCATGTTTGCTCCAGAAAGGTTGCTTTTTGGGGTTTGGTGTTGGGTTTTTTTGAGGTAATACCTAATACATGCTCAAACCTGCTGAGGCAAGTTACAGCCTACTTGGGTGGAATCAGGATTTGGATGTGGATGACACAACTTCTGAGCAAAACTTGGTCCATGACCTCACAAAGAATGCTTCTCTCTGTTGTAGTGCAAGTCAGAGGAACTGAAAGCGCACCTTTTAAGTGGCCAAATGTGGAAAGGATGAGAAAATCTGTTGTGCCATGAAAATCCTAGACTAACTGCTGTAATAAGATGTTTGGGTGGAAATGAGAGTTAACTGAGCTTGATCTGAATGCTAATGTAGCTGTAAGTGGGCTTGACCTGATTTCTGCTGACTAAGTGGATAGGAAATGCACTTATACAACTTACCTGATTCTTTAAAAAAAGGAAGAAATTAATTCTTAAACTTCTATATGATACACTTATCATGTCCCCAGATATCACAGGATTTTGAATAGTTTGACTTAAATCACTCACTTTGAAAAAGTTAACTTCTAAGTCACAACTTGCCTTGTTGATTCTTGTTCTCTGTGAACTCCTTTTCATTAATTCAGTCTTTCTTTCCAGAGTCTGATTCACACTTACAAAAGTGAAAATTAGTTTATCCAGCATTAGTGACAAAGTCTACATTGGTCTGTCCCATATCATGTTGAGTAAATGGCTCAATTCACCTGAAAGAGGTAATTAGTTGTTACATGTTCATCACAACTTGCCAGAGGTATAATATTGCTTGCTACAATGAAGAACTACAAAGGCAGAAACAAGAGAGTACCCTAATGCCAAACATGGTGATGTATTAGCTGGAAAAATGGTGCTTCCTGACAGGTCATAAAACACCTGGAGCTGTGAGCGTGTTTTCCACAAGGATAATGCCCAGTTCCATGCAGAAACAAAGTTCTCAGACTGAATCTATATATAAAGATGAAAATCACAAACTGTGCTTTAGATTAAGGGCAGGTAACTGAGAGCTTCACTGGCAGCGGGAGATCTTACTGCAGGAACACCTTCAGCCAGTATCTGAGAAATAGCAGGGCAGCACATCTGTAACAGGGAATGTCTGAAGTTTACAGTTACTGGAAGTTGCAGCATTTCAGAGGGAGACAGAAAATGGTGCTCCCACTCAGAGCTGAGAAGAGGTTGGGGAAAAAGAAGGGATAAGGAGAAATAAAACAATGGGAAGCTAGATTTAGGGAACTAATCTAGCCTTTACAGATTTAGAGCAACTATGAGTGAGCCCAGGGAAACAGATTAAAGGTAGTAACTCACTAAACAGAAATAAAACTGTTTTAAGAGATCAAGTTACAGCAGACAATCCAGTGGGAATCTCTGTTGATTACAAATGCACATGAGGAAGGGGGTCTTCCATCATTTTGACCAACAAAGCTGCTGCTGACCTGAACCAGTAAGCAGAGGGAATGCCACCTGACAAAGCTGGCTCAAGACTGCCACTGCTACCAGCACAACCAAAGTTTGTCATCCCAAGGACAGCATGACAAGGCCCTGCCTGCTCCCACTGTGGGAGAGGGAGAGAGGAGAAGGGCAACAACGGAAGAGCAAGGCAGATGCTGGATGAGCAGGCAGGATCTGGGGGGCTGTTTCTGGCTGTCTCACCCTTCTGCTAACAGTTGTGGTCATACGGACCCAGCCCTGCGAGAGTAGCACTGCAGCTTTACACATCACTTTCACAAGCCAAGGCACTGCCACTGCCTGTTTTGGCTACATTTACTGTTTCAGTGGTAGTTGAAGAAGTACTTATTTTAACACTAAAGAGGTAATGTGCCAGCAGTTTTACCAAAGTAGCACTGCTGTTGTCAGGTTAGCATGCAAATGGTCCAAACATGCTGTCATTGAAAGCAAGGTTTGGAAGATACCTCCTGTTTCTGTGCCTCAGAGACATAGGATTCCCATTTACTAGACTGACGTTTGCTGAGTAGCTTTACGTCCATTAGTTCATCATGATGCTGGAATGCAACTTGCCCAGTGCTCAGTACAATGGGAATTCATTGTGGTCCAACATCAGAAGTGCTATGACAATGGAAAATTAATGCTCAGTACTCCTGTGTTGTGATTTGTTATGCAGATGTGGTTCCATCTCTTTTCTAGAACATAGATTACACATCCTATAAGTGTTAAGCATTGGGAGATACAGATGGTTGGTTCCAAAGGCAAAACAATTTTGTCCACTTTTGTCAGGTGTTCAAACACAACCATATTGAAAATCCTCTGTATCAAAGTTATGTCACTGTGCAATAAATGCATTCAATTGATAACTGACAACTTAAAGCCTTCATTTGCAAAGGGATAAGAAAGCACTGGCTTTTTTTCCATTTTTTCATAGCAGTTTCACAAAATCAAGTCTTATGTTCAGAATAAATTCAGAATGGATCCAAGTCCAGAAACAAGGGATTAAATGTGAATACTAGAAATGAAGAAAAAGCTTGATGATAGAAAAGCAGATTATGTAAAATGATATCAAAACATGCAGCTAGAGGTAAAAAAAAAAAAAAAAAAAAATTCAATTACTTTTCCCTAGAGTGACTCCTCTGATGTGTGAAGTCTGCTAAAGCCACTGCTCAAAAAAATTGGATTTTCACATGTTTTATTACTATTTTTTACCAAGGCTTAACAAATTGTGTCACTAGGTTTTGATCAAAATAGGAAATTTTCCTTCTGATCTCTAAAAATTTCCTGTTATGTGAATAAAGGATATAAATATTAGCAAATGTTTTCTGAGGCACACTAATTTTAGAAAATTCAGATGTAATGAGTGCCCTCATCTTTCTTTCTCATTCAGTTTCTGCTTCATCTCTCTTCCATTCTTTATTCCTTTTTTCTCTTGTGAAGCCTTATTATTTCCATTTCTGTCATAGTAAGGGTTAAGAACTGGAATTTTGCTGCTGCAGTATATTCTGTTATTAGTAAGTCGTAGTATGAGACAACTGTAATTACTGTAGGTCCACTGAGCCCCAGAAGATACTGCTCCAGAAGAAAGTGGGGACCCCTTGCTAGGGACTGTAATGAAAATGAGAACAGGAGTCTATGGTCCACAACAGTTTGATTTAAAATCTTCAGAAAGGCTCAGAAAAGCACACCACTTCATCATTAGCTGTTAAACAGTTCCTAGGGTTGGTGGCAATTTGGTGCAGAGAAGAAAAGAAGACTGTAACTCTAAAGAAAGTTTAACCTTCTCTGGGTCATTTTTTGACATGTCAAGAAAATGAAGGTGTAAGAATTAGTTCTGCTTAGGTTTGTAAAAATCCAATTTTTCTGTCTTTTCCTACTGTCACCCCCCAAAAGGATGTAACATTTTATGATTTTATTTTATACTCCAATTTTTCCAGGCCTCAATTTCACGAGAATCTTTATACTATGAACAACATAAAAATTGCTTGTTTTTAATCTGAAATCTTATTTGAAATATGTGACAAAGAATCACACTCTAAATTGTGTACACACTTGTGTAAATTCTCTTTTGATTTTCTGTTTTGTTTCCCTGTTTTGGGTTGTAGGGTTTTTTTCCACTTTTGCATATGAGATTGTTGGTTGTTGCCATGGTAATTCTAATTGATTTCTTTTTGCTGTTTTGCAGCCTTTCAGAAGACAAGCCCTTCTTTATACCCATTTTAATTATGGTAGAACAAATGCTCCTACTGACTGCTATTCAGGTCTATAATGTGGCACCATCTTCAACACAGTGTTTTGTCCACATACCCGAATTTTTGTTACAACTAACTCTTGTATATACTTCCTGAATAATATCTAAGGAAAGACCTTTCTTATGTATCCACACAGGTAAGAAATGTCTTTCAGGGCTTAGAGCCAGCTTCATTTTCAACTGTAATTATGTCAACACCTTTTCTGTCTGAGCACAGCAAACGTTGTTTCCAATAATATCTTTTCAGTGTGCTAAAGCAAACATACTTCTACTAACTTGCAGTTGTAATCACCTAACTGTGCCTTGCCATGCTCTGGAAATTTCTCTTTCTTTCACTATAAAATACTGATTTTAATTTTTATGCCTCCTGCCAGTCTTACCCCTATGTTTTCTTTCTTAATCCTCAGGAACTGAGCTCCTTCCCCAAATCTGCCCATAGGAGTAGCCTTTGTTGTCTGTTGTTTATACACACAAATAAACACTTCCATATACTTCCTTTTGCTCCAAAAGAACTTTCAGTAAACATCTAAGGCTAAAGTTCATTGCAAATGTAATGATAAAACTAAGGACATCTTCAAAAACCTCTGCAGAGTTGTCCTTTGTGATTCATAGTTTTAAAAATGCAATTAAACATGAATATTGTTATTTTAGTATTATTTCAGGCATCGAATAACAGAAGGGAAACAGAAAACCTCATGTTGTGCTGCCATCCACACTTTGCAATCTATTGTGTTTAAATGAATGTAAAGCACAAGCATTGTAGCTTTGGTACACACACACACACATATATATCTACTAATAAATATGTATATAAGTATATATCTACAATATATGTATTTATTTTGTGTAAGTTCTAATCTAAGTATACACTTTTTTTTTTTTTTAATCTAAGAGGGGAAAAATGATCATTTTCTCACTCGTTTTTGTAAACACATGAAAAACAGAGCAGGATTCCTAAACAGAAGAGCCTAGGAGTTCTTGAGAAGAAGTGGTAATTACAGTAGTGTAATAGCACCAGAAGGTGTGCAGATGGCCTTGACAATAGGCAGCATTTTTTTCTTTGTCATTGTCTCAGAATAGTGAGATAAAACCAGGGGAGTCTCAAGACAGCTCTGAAGACTCAAAATCAAATAAGGACAGAAACCAGTTCTCTGTCTCTTTGCTAAGCTGCACGCTTTGCTTGCCTCCAAACCCACTAACAAAGGTGTACATTTGCAGACTGTATACCTGGCTTTCATTCTCAGCTCTTACCCTGAATTAGCATTACCGCTCCTGTGACACAGCCGCAAAATGGTAGCTTGTGAGCAGCCCGTGAGGAGAAGTGTCATTAACTTCCTTGTGCATATTAGCTCATTGAGAAAATTCAGGGCTCCCTCATCACTTCTCACTCAGTGCACAGAGCACGACAAATCTGGTTTTGTGGCATATTGTAGTTTTGCTGCACTATGACTGCCCTAGTCTTTTTATCTTCTGTTTGTGCTGGAGAAACACTCTGTGGCCAGTTATTGTGTGTGCTGGTTTAGAATAGGGAATGATGAAGCTTTAACACCATTAGTCACATTATTGTTCAATATGTGAGGATAATACTTTTTAGATTCACAAAAGTGAAAAGGCTTTGCTAAATAGAGCTTGAATGTCTTAAAAATAAATCTGAGGCTTTAATGCTCTGTAATTATCTTGTCTATTATCTCATCTGCCGCTTAATCTTTCATGCTTTCTCCTGATCTTTTAACTATATGTGGGGATTTGCCATTTTGGAAAAACATAATTCTTCAAATTTGGGGCTTTTTTTTTTTTTTTTTGAGGGTTTTTGTTTTGTTTTGCTTTGGGGGGGTTGGGGGTGTCCTCTTTTGAAGCTGCATAAAATTCACTTGAAGGAAATTGGTTTTGAGTCTTCACACAGAAAAGAATACCAGCTGTTTTAAACTTGAAAATAGTACCTAATCACGCTATTGCATAAGAGTTCTTGAATGTAAGGCAAAAATATTTTTCAGCTTGCCTAAAGCGTAAAATAGTAACTGTATTACTTTCCTAGGTTCAGTTGTATACGCAGTTTTTCTGCCAAGACATAGCTTTATTAAACTGACTTCGGAAGGTAGTTGTGTGGGGATTCTAGAATTGTCTGAGTAAGGACATGAACTGGTGCTAAGTCCCACATAGATGCACTGAATCAGCAACGTTGGCTCAGAGACCTCCCTGCACCTGCTGACAGCTCTACCCCTAGGCACCTGCAGGACACTTCAGGCTTTTGGCCCCCAGGGCACACTGCTGGCGTGTGTTGCATTTTTGTGTCCCCCAGGACCTCTAGATGGATCACCTGCAGAAGCATTGTGCAGGGCCTTGCAGGCTGCAGGGGGTCTCTGCCAGCATGGCTGGGAGGGTCTTTGTGGGATGTGGGACAAGGAAGTGTGGGGCTACCCAAGCGTTATGTGAGAATGTGGTTGAGCATCTTGTGGGATTGTGTAAGGCTGGTGCTGGTGTGTCTGGGGAAAGGTTTAAAAGCAGGTGACTAGGATGTATCCAGCAAGAAGTGTGGGGAAGCAGCGCATTTCAGCTTATGGCACAGATGTGCTTTGCTTGAATGACGGTCTGCTTCCGGATTGCTCCTGGAAGCCCAGCATGCTTGAAGTCTAGAGCTTTGCTGTCCTGACAGAGGCCAAGCCCAGGTGTGCAGATCACTGAATGAGCCTCATTCCCCTGCAGTCTTTTGTGACACAGGCAGCCAGAAGAGAAGAGAGACCCACTCCTGCCCCCAGCCATGGCCACAGGGTTTGGGGCTGGGGTGGTCGGGTTGCTGTTGTAGAGAATTGTCAGAGAAAGGCTCACAGGGCTGTGATGGGAGGATAACAGGGGCCATTTGACTGTGAAGTCTACAGTAGGGAGGACCCTGTCCGTGGCCTGTGGCTTTGCCTCATGACAGGCAGTCCTTCAAGTGTGGTTAACTTCCTTGCGCAAATTTCTCACTGAGAAAATTCAGGAGCTTTTCAGGCACCAGCAGTGGAACAGCAAAGAAATCCCCAGAAAGCGGTGAGAGAGGGGAGGTAGTGCCCCCTGAAGGGTCTCCTAGCAGGCTGGAAAGTGGCCAGCTAGCCCCATGGACAGCATAGCCTTGTGCCTGCCTCCCTCATCAATTAGGTGCAGGGTTTGGCATTTATTCTTGCTAAACTGCGCAAGGTTGTGTTGTCCATTTCTTCAGCCATTTGATTTAAATTGCTAAAACAATTGTTTTGGAAAATGCAAGTGATGAGGGAATAGTAAGAATGTCTAAAAAAAGGTACAAGAAGTCAGGTAAATATTACCTTTTTCTTCAAAGGATACCAAAGTAAAGGTCAACTAGAATGTAGAATTCATTTTTCATTCTTTTCATAGTCACATTGGAGGGGTTTGGGGTTCAGCCATACTGTATGCAGGATGGAACAAAGCAATTGTACTAGAATTTCACTGCTTTCTTTAACATCTCTCTGGACTTTGAGAGGCTTCTTCCACCTCACATTTGTCTTTCGGAACATACAGACATCACTAAAGTAGGTACTGGACCCCTGTTTAAATGTGTTCCTTAGACCTCTCCTTTTTTCTTATGTTGACCTGAAACAGGAGAACACTGACCTAGACGGTCTTTTGTTACAGGATACCAGAAACTCACTCCTACCCTGTTTTGGAAAAAACAAGCAGGGATGTGATCAGTCAGCTGCAACATGTGTCACACCAGCTGCTGCTCCTAATTCTAACACCTGCAGTTTAGGCGACACTGGTTTTAAACCCAGTAATACCAATCTTTTCAGAAAACAAGACCCAGTTTAGCTCTGGGTCCTGTACCTACGAGCTATAAATCCAGACAGACAGCAGTTAATGTGTCCTGCAGTGAGGATCACCCTGTCCAAATCCAAGCTAATGCACAGAGAAATGGCAGTGTGTAGGAAAGCAGTGAACAGCGAAGACAGACAGAAATATTTCAGCTTTCTGAGTGCAATCTGTCACCTCTTGTAACAGTAACTATCAACTGATAAATCTTACATATAAATAAATATAGATTAAATGTGAGTGGTGATAGAACTCCAGGTATCTCACAGCACAACAGGAGCTTAGTGAATGTTGATAGTCAGGATAATTAAAAAAAAAAAATCTAAAATCTTTATGACAGAAACTCGGGATGAGGGAATTCTAACCAAAAAACTAATTAAAAAAAAAGAGATTTGCAAAAAGGAAGGAAAAGAAAGGAAAGAAGACAAAGATCTTTTTTCCAGATAAATTTTAATTTTTAATCAAAATCTGTAATCTGGGGTTTGGGAGTGGGTGGGCTGTTTTCTGATTTTTGTTTGTTTGTTTGTTTTCCTTAAAGCTAATGTTAATTTTTCATTAATGGAGATTTTTGACAGGGAGCAGAATTTCCCGCTGGTTCAAATAGGTTTAGCCCTATCCATCAGATGTACCTTTAGGCTTCAGATCCTCCCATTCTATTATCACAGCATGATCCTTTTACAGTCACATTTTATGCAAATTAATACTGCTAAATACAAGGTACATCAGCGACTGTGGTAGATTACACCTGTAGCACCTGAGTCATTCTGCAGTCTGCAGCCTGGAATGAATTCTTGAACTGGGCTTACAATCTACCATACATTTTGAGGTTTAAAATTCATGAAAACAAACCTGAATGATAGCAACTGAGGGAAAAAGCAAACCTTTTTATCATTATACATGCTGAAAGACTTGTGCAGGCTTACGGTTTAATGCAGATCTTTTTCTAAATAATGAACATCTATCTGGAACATTGTTCTGCATCCCTGGAATCTTCTTGGTTCAGAAAAAAAAGAAAAAAGAATACCTTCAAATTTCAAAGTTGATTTCTGAAAACCATTTAGATGACGTAGTTCTGACTTAGAATTTGGCATTCATCGCAGGAAAACACATATTTGACAACTTCTCTCTACGGGTATGTAACAACAATGTCCCAGAGGGCTACATGACCATTTATTACCTGTATTCCAACAACATCGCAAGTGAATATTAAGGTGACTTTTGCATGAGCAATGGCCTTGTAGTAGGAAGCCATATCACTTGGCACATGCAGATGTAGATCACTTTGGAACGTCTTACAGGTGACTTTTCTGTTTTTTCTTGAAGCTGCAAGCAGAATGTTGCAGCTGACAATGGAATTTTGTCTGTATAAAAATAAATAATTAACCTCACCTTATCAAGGTATCTCAAAATCTGCTAAGTTGCATTGGTTGTCTGTCTTATCAAAAACTTCTTGTCACTTAGGCAGTATGTAAAAATGTCCGGATACATTAAGATGGATATGCGAGAGAGCTAAGTTTAAAAAGAGGGGGGATAAGGGGAAAAAACAGGAAGTATTTTTGGGTACTACAAGCAGGTGCTGAAACACATCACTGATTCTTGTAGTTTTGCAAATACTACGTACTCTGTTCAAAGTTCCATAAATCAACTGGGGAAACTAAAAGCAATAATGAGGGAAGAAAGGTAATAAAATAAAAAAATAAATCACAATAATGAAAAAGAGTCTTTCTCGCTTAGCTGGTTTACAGGATATTCAACGATACCAAAATGCACTAAAAATTGGAATTAATTATAATTTGTATTGAAACTTCTAAAATGTTTGAAAACTAGTTTGTAACAGTAGAGTGTATTGGCAGTAAACACATTCCTGCAGGGGATTTCAGCTCAAATGCCACAATATTGTATTACCACATGTGAGACAGCATGTTAAAATGAATAGAGAGAAAAATGAGGCTGCCCAGTCTGCAGATTTAATGAAAAAAGAAAGAGACAGCAAAAGTAGTGCAAATAAAAGGTATTTTTATCATGGAAGTTTTTACAAAGCATTTTTAAAAATACAAGTTTTAGTCTGACAGTGTCCCTTTCAGTTTGTGAGATCGCACAAAAAAACATACACCTACACATCCTTGTAAGAATCAGCAAAAGCTATGCTGCCCTGAAGGACAGCGCTTGGTAAGATTAAGTAGATTTCCATCTGCAAAAATAATGTTTTCAACACTTTCGATTCTCCAGAAGTTTCAGAAAGGGAATTGTGTTTTGATTGAAATACTAAATTTTACTTCTCTTCACCAAGTAGAGCACACTGTACAAAAAATTGAGAAGAGCAGTATTGTTCTCTTCATATAACGTGGGCTATAAAGACAAAACCTAAAACTGATCTACACTAGTTATATAGAAGTAATACAAATAACTTCTATCTTAGACAAGCTTAATTCAATAAACATACTGTCAAATTACAAGAGGAAAACTCCTTCTAGCCGTAAGAGAGGTCTAGCATCTATTCAGGGTAGGGATGCCTTATCCAGCAATCAGATAATAGAAATTCCTGTTGCTAGAACCATCAAATTGTTCCCCAGAGTAAGGAAAAATAGTGTTTGGTGTTTATGAATATCAAATACTATGTATAAATACCAAATTACAATGTCTTTGGTGTGTAAAAGAAGATTTATGTTTGGACAGCTGAAGGACACACAGTGGTTAATCAAATTTGGACAATTTATCCTGATGGAGAAAGCTTTCTTTTATGCCTGAGAGTGGCTGCAGTGTTCATTTTTGGAGTGATCTGAAATCATGGTTAATCTGAACCCCTTTGTGTCTAGGATAGAGACACAAATGTTTTATAAGGAAGTTTTGACAGAAATATGAGATTATTGTGTTCCTTACAGCTACCCTCCTTGAATTGGTACTCACCTAGGAGAAAGGTGCAAGACAAGCCTAGCTTCCTCAAGACATGTGGGAAACTATGTGCTGACACTCTTTTCCACAGTTCAACAGAGCTAGAAGGGAATGTGGTTTTGTCCTGCCATTTCAGGGAAATTCCCTTTCGCAGCTTCACTTGCATGCTTTCTCTGGAAAGGAGCTAGTGGGCAGGAGAGAAGCATTTTCCATGCTTTTCACAGCATTTACTGGAACTGCAAGTGATCCTTCATCCTTCCCAGTTCTTAACTTCCTAAACAAAATTATTAATCCCATGGCTAATTCCTTGATTTCTTTAAGATTTCTAAAACTCATGGTCAGAAATAAGTTCTTCTGACTTTGTTAGACTGGAGTCTAAAACGATAGAGGAGAGAGAGGGGTACTTTAAAACCATGTGTAAAACTCAGAATTGTCTGCAAATTTGTTATTGACATATAAAGAAATTCTTCAGTCCTTTCACTAGTTTGAATGTTATTGATAAATTATAGAACTGTTGAATAGAGTTGCTAAGTCTAAATCTTGGTGCTTTAATGCTTCCCCTTCCATATACTGGTGCAAAACCAGTCCTTCACTTCAGCTTTAGGTTAGTAGTTAATCTTATGTCTTCTGCAGATATGCCAGATTTCATTGCTAAAAGACGATGAGTGGTTGAAAAATGTCTGGTCTGTATTGTGCATCAAATACTTGAGTTTGGGACTTCTCAGAAGTGAAATATGTTGTTTACTTGTAATAAATTACTTATCTCAGATTTAAGACAGGCATAATTTTGATTTTTGTGGGTAGGTCTAGGTTAAACACTTTCTACTTTATATGTATTTCCATGATAAAATTACAGCTGCATGTAATTAATTCTCAAACTTCAGCTTTAACAAGAAAAAAAAATCAGGTTAATTTTCATTCGTATGGTTAAAAATTTCAAATGGGTATGCCTTTGTTTACTACAGCTTGTGGAGAGTAGTTTGTCAGTCAACAACCTGCATCATGCTGCCCTTTTAAAGAGGAGTTTGTATTCTGTGTTATTTTAGTCATGGTATATTTAAGGGAAAAGTCAGAGGTAAAGAATTCTGTAGCTCTACATTTCACCTAACTATTCTGCGTAGCAATGCACCAGCCTTATTTACAGTGACTGAGTCTGTTTGATGAAGGACTTCCCATCACCAACATACTGATGCAAAAGGGAGAATTTAACATAGGCTTAGCTCAGTGTATGCATAAAGAGCTAGAATGGACAGAGACAGCAGAAGCCTTCTCAGTGCCCTAAGTGTGACTGACAGTATGGGAAGTGGCTCGATTCACAAGGCTCCATGTGATTGCTGTACCATTTAAAGCCTCCCTATCCATCAGACATAAAAGAAATGGGGTATTTGCACAGTAAAACAGTTTTCATCTGATCAGTTGACCCATTTTGTGTATTAGTAGGGATGCATGAATGTAGTTAATTAGCTTTAGATCTGCCTAAGATGGCTAGTGTCTTGCACAGCTCTCAGGTTTGGTGCTAGTGCAGCTGCAGAAGAGCTGTTTCTTTGGCATGCCATAAAATAACTTTGTCTGCTTTTTATGGGAATAACTCCTCTGTGTTTTGATGATAGTGAGAGTTGATTGGGCTTTTCTTCCAAGTACATTTTATCATTTCAATGCAGTGCTTAGTTTATTCACCAGGGGTCATCAAAGGTCTGGATTTTCTTTGTCTACTGAGGAACTGAAGACATTTCACAGCTTGCTTCATTTCTTTCATTCCTGACTTGGTATTCGGGAATGTTCATGTACGCTCTTACAACCCAATTGCTCAGCCTGTGATAACTGTGCAATGCACTTTGAAGACTTATTTCAAGTATGTAAGACCACAGTCATCGTTTTGGCAGACAGCTTAGTCTGAGAGCCACTATTTGTGTAACATTATTTTTATGTTAGTGAGTTTAAATGGCTTTTGTGTGATATTTAAATAAAACTATTAGCAAATGCAGGACCTGTAACAGCTATTTGTTTCTTGCAGTTTCTTGTAAAACCAAATATGGAATAAAGTGGCCAAATTTGCATTAAGTACAAATATAGTTTCTTTTCTGAATTCTGGACTGTTCAGACAGCAGAGAAATCAGACCTTTTAGATCTTCCTACATTGTAGCCTAATACAAAGGTGTTTTAGGAAGTAGGTATTAATTTTCCTGATGAAGCATTTCTAGTAACTTTTTTTCAGCATTGGGTAAAATGCATACTGCTGGGGGTAAAATATGCCGTATCACATGAGTATAACTCACGCTATCCACAGGTTTGGGTCACTAAAACACTATAAGAAGTGCATATTGTCCTGGAAAAAAAGTTGTTGAAACTGAAATATCAGACCAAATATGCTCGTCATCAGTTTCCAAGACTTTTGGACAGAAATTGAAGACAGTTTACCTTACTTTGCAGGCACTTCAGGATCTACTTCCTAACTTGAGCCATATGACAGACAGTGAGGGTTAAGTGCTGGGTGGCAAGGGCAAAAGCAGCAGCACTGAGTCTGAGGTGCTTTTCTCTTCCAGTTTCTGGCAGTGAATGATGTCAACTACCTACCCAAGGGCTTATTGTACACAAAATTATTTCTAAAAGGCTGAGATGATGAGGTAATGTAACTAAAGGATGCATATTAGTATGTCAGGCGGATAAACCATGTTGAATATTCACCATAATAAAACCAAGACCATTGTTCAGAGGGTAATAAATGTCCTGGCATTTCTCTGTCATGGCTGAAAGTCTGAGGTAACCTATCCGCTGCTCTAAACTTCGTCACTGCTTCCCATTATAAGTGTATTCATTCACCTCTGTCACAGAACCAATAAACTGAAGCCAAACAAAATTTATCGTTCAAACTCAATTAAAGCTCCACCAATATCAGGTACAGATCCGGGATGTCACATGTCACTGCACTGCTGATTTTAAAGTTTATAGCCAGTGATCTAAATTGTGCAATCATTCCCCTAACAAGGGAGGGCTGTCAACCTTGAGGAGTTTCCTTGGATAGTGTCCCAGAACAAGGGGAGAGCCACCAACTGCAGGCTCACTTCTCTGAAGAGGATCAATTCCGAAAGGCTCTCCATCAGGGTTACCTTAATACTCTAGTCAAATCTAATCAGTGGTTAGATACGGTCATGCAGTCCCCCACTGGCTTAGCACCCCAACTTCTTTGCCTTTGTTCCTTCTGACCGCCATTATGTGAGTGTGCAAGAGCTGTGCAGGAAGTTTCCCTAGACTTTTGTCTGTGGCAGGAAGTTTTCACAGGCATTTCTCGTGTGGCAGGAGGTTGTTGCAGGCCTTCGTCAGGTCTTTGCCAGGGCTTTTTCAGGGTGGGTGTGCCTGCCACACAATCCACCCTGTGACCAGGGTCATGGTTCAGTTGGTTTCCTTGGAGTGGTGGTACAATCACCTCTTGCCTCCAAAATTAAAAGGGAGCACAGTCTTGGTGAGTCTTAGTACTCACTTTGAATCATCATTCCTCAGTTGTTTTACTGCTATCACAGCAACAGGTCATACCATCAAGCGCTTAATACAGCTCACCGTAGTGCAAACTTTGGAATGTGAATATAACAGTCATCTGTCAGCAGATTCAAAACTCCATTATACACCCTTTCTTTAGCATTGAGGCTTCCTGCCACACTTCCCA
Source organism: Lathamus discolor (assembly GCF_037157495.1). Taxonomy (NCBI): domain Eukaryota; kingdom Metazoa; phylum Chordata; class Aves; order Psittaciformes; family Psittacidae; genus Lathamus; species Lathamus discolor. The sequence goes on along the minus strand of NC_088909.1, from coordinate 82,090,082 downwards.
CCTGCTTCATGGGGTGCAGTCATAGCGCTTGTGGGGCACAGGCCCTCCTTGAAAATGTCCAGTTCCACTCCCTGTCTTCACCTGCCAGGGGGAACGTGAAACTACGTCTTGTGTCCCACACCAACCTGGCATTTGACATGTCTGATGAGCTGGTCCTGGTGGTGCATGCAGGACACCGCTCCTGTCACCAGTAGAAGCATTATGGTGATCCACATCTCCATATACTGCTCTGTAAGGAAATAGAATTAGGCCTCCAGCCTTTGAGACAGGACTTAGAAGTCAAGGATTATCCATCAGGCACTAACACAATTGTCTTCCTGCTCCTATCTAGGGCTTCCCAGTCATATAAGCCTCTGGGTTTTTCCAGGGTCATAGGCACAATGCCACTAGAGTGCAGTTTCATCAAGACAGGTTGCTCCACTTTGGTTCTCAATGGAAATTGACCCCTTCGATTGTCTGGTATGGGGGTCTCACCTGTCAGTGGCCCAGTAGGACAGAACACTAGAGCCTCTGGATTCTGACAATTCTGACAATGAAGACAGCTTGTAGCAGTTGTACGTCCCAACTGCAGCATGAAACAGCAGTATATCTTTTAATCAGGCCATTAGTTCACTCAACTGTACTGTCGGCTTGAGGATAATCTGGAGTATCAAGCTTCCATATGATACCCTCTCCTTGTGACCACTTTTGCACTACTGTGGCTTTAAAATGTGAACCATTCTTGCAAAGCTTTGACTATCTGGTCTCTGATAGCAGTACCGACAGCTGTAGCCATAGAGAATCCCGATACTATTTCTACTTCTATGAAGATGTATTTTTTAGCATTGAGTGGCTTCAAGGGCTTTATGTAATCAGCATGCCAGGTGCTCCAGAAAGCCTTCGCTTTTTTAACATGCTGGACTGGGGCTTGATTCGGGTGGTTGGCCTTGAGCCTTATCCGACATTGTGGGCAAGCTGTGAGGATCGTTTCACAGACTTTCATAGGCACTGTCCAGCCTCAGGATCCATGTTCATAATAAAGGTCCGACTTGGCTCAATGGTGTTGCTTGATACACAACCATTCAGCTAAGTGATCCCAGTCTTCGTTTACTCAGGTTGTTACCCTGATCTGGGTTGAGGAACCTAAAGGCAAGGAGCAGATACAGATGCAAGCAAGGCTGCAGAATAAGGCTCACTGAATGTATCTTAGTGTCAGTCTCCATCAAAACCAAAGCTGTATTGCATCATTTGACAGACACATCTGTCAAACTTGTGTTATGATGTCTGGGTTCTTCTGTTGGACCTAACAAAGGTGAACTCTTTCGCACACATTCTTTCTTTCTGAAATTCCTCTTGGAATTCTTTCACATATATTGTCCCTGCCCATGGCATGGGGGTTGGAACTAGATGCTCTTTAAGGTCCTTTCCAGCCCAAGCCATTCTATGATTCTATGATATGCTGTGGAAAAATAATTTCTCAAACTCAGAAATATAATGAGTGACCAAAAAACCCTCTTTGGGTCTAGCTGCACAATATTTTTGACAGCCATTTTAAATTAAATATTCCATTTTCACCTCTCTTTATATTCAAATTCAGTGAACAATGGCAACTATCAAAACGAGTTTCTTTTATGAGACAAGAACTTCATACTACTCTTTGGAACTCTCTCTGAGACTGCTAATTTGAAACACCAGTTTGATCTCCCACCTAGGAGGGACTCAAGACAACACATCATTAATGTTTGTGTCGACATTTACAAAACATTTCAGATTTACAAACACACAAGTAATCTGAGTTTTGGGGATTGGGGGGTGGTGTTTGGTTTTGGTGTTGTGTTTCTTTTGTGTGTGTGTGTGTGTGTGTGTGTGTGTGTTTGTTTCCTGACAAGCAGGCAGTTTGTCTCTACTTGCCTTTCATTTATGAATATATAAAAAAATCAAAAGTATCACACTCATTTGCCGTCAGTGTTTCAGTTTACTTGCCTATTTCATTGTAAAAATGGGGTATGTTGAAGATAATGTGTCCTAAGTTTTGAATTTTCCACTAAATCTGGAGTGCAGTAATACTGAAGCTGACAATTTGGAGGATGAGGATGCTTTGGTTTGGGGCTTTACTATCCCATTATTTAGAAAACTGAGAGTTGAGTATCAATTATGTCATTTCACAAATGTATCTACTGGTATGGAATTCTCTGTGCGTTCCCCAGAGTAAAAAAAAAAAAATATTCTGTGCTGGAGCAGGGGAAAAAAAAAGTGGAGAGAAAACTGAATACTGAAAACTGAAGAAATGAGAAAACTGAAACACGGAATAATCCTGCTATGATAGAATGACTCTCCCTGATGGGGCAAGTGTTTCACAATACTTGCCTTGCAGAACAGCAATACTATAATTGAAACTGCGCTACAGAAAAAACAATGCTGAGACCAAAACTTGTTTGGATGCCTTTTTTTTTTCTTCTTCATTTAATAAATATGTTACAGATTTCTTAGTTGAAGGTCCATTTAGAAAGCTGTTAGTATATCGATCTTAAGGCTGCTGTTTACCTTATTGCTTTTAGAAAACTGCTGGCTTAAAATTATTCAACTTTACCTTTCATACACACAATGGCATTTGCTTGTTTGTTTGTTTTTAACTGGGGAAAACAATATAACCATAAGTACAAGGCATCAGCTAAAAGCAGACTCTGAAATTCATTGCTGCAGTTCCATGAAAAAAAAGTAAAGTAGAAAAAGATTTGGAGGGTTTTCACTGAACAAGTGTGGAAGCCCGGTTAAGCGAAAGAGTAAATTTACTTTTTAGGAGTAATTAAGTCAGAAGACTATTAGCCCTGTAAATTAATGGATTATATGAGGAACGGGCAAATATACTAAAGCCAAACATTTTGAAGTTTGGAGGACAAACCTTTTGAGAAGGAGGACAAACTACCTAAAATTACTTGTCAGAAGAAAGCAATAGCACTAGCAAGCATGATAGCAGAAGACAGTGAGCAGTCGTAATACCACTTTCCATTCACAATCTTTGCTGGCTCTTAGAGAGCTTGTTTTTTTTTTTTTCTTGTGGGTTATTTTGGGTGGGTTTTTTTTTCCTTTTTCTTTTTTTCCTATGTTATTTGTAGAAAAATTTATAAGGTTTTTGTACTATTTGTGAAATCTGTTCATTTTATGCAGTAAGAACTCATAACTTTTGTCTGAAAGTTTCTTCTGAAGTTTTAAAGGGGTAAATCTGGGTTCTGACATCTATCTTTTGCATGTGCTTTACTTGAAGTGCCATGTAATTCCCCTCATTAAGTGCTATACAGTACTGAAATTCCCTCAGCTGACTGCTAATACCTGGCAAACACTCAATGGCACATTTTCACATGCATCAGATATCATTGCCTTTCTTGCCAGATATTTGAATACAAGGTGTTGTACTCTGACAAATCTTCGTTTCTTATAATGTGTTTTAAAGTAATTTTCTGAGGCATTTGCTTTCAAAAGCATTTAGGCACCTATCTGCTTCTTGAGATGACTTCCAAGGCAGAAATGCATTTAGAATTGAAGATTAATAGTTAATTCAGTAAGTTCTAATTTAAGATAGTGCGGCTGGTACCTTTCCAACTTGTGCTGTTGTTCTCTCCCAAATGTCCTCTTTGCCTGATTCTTTACTGTTAAGGTATGGCAATATTTCTTTGCTTTTAAGTAGTGCTTCAGTTAGAATCTGCTGCAGTTTCCATTAGGTTTTTGATTCTTTTTTTCACAAGCAGTTATTAGTTCTGCTGTTTGCAGCATCACAAAGTCCTTTGTTATTTGCTTACTAGCTGACAGTCATTATCCTAAAACACAAGCCGGAAACTCAAAATGTCTTTCCTAATTTTCTGTTATTATGCCAAATGCTGTTTGTGGTAACTTTATCTAAGCAAGTTTTTTATAACAAACCCAATGGCAAAGTGAAAAGTAAGAGACTGGAAGTTTGATTCCAAACACCACACTGAAGCTCATTGTGTTCACTTTAAAAGTACTTGCTGTAGCTGTATGTAAAGCCTTGACATTGTTAGTTGGTTTTCCTGCATGTACTATCATTTCAAGTTGTTCCAAGGATATGATGTTCAGAAATCTGATAAAGGCTCTCAATAGCTTTCTTCAAACTCAAATTCTAAGTTGAGAGATTCTTGCTATTCAGTGCTCCCTGTTACTTACATTGCTATGATGAAGATGTTCTGCATCAAAAAACTAGCCTGCTCTCCATCTCAGCTTCTTCATTTATTCTGCTCTATAGAGTTTTCCTGGTGCTATACTAATAAGTAATGAGTGATCTCCCTGTTCTTCCTGTTGTCAAAAACTCTGAACAATTCCTTAATCTTGATCTTCAGCTACCCCAGATTTTGATTTTCTATTTATTTCCATTTTTACTTCCTTGTAACTTGAAACAATGCAGCAGTTTGTTCTGGATGTTTAAATTCTTTTACAGAAGGATCACAGGGTGTTAGGGTGGTTTATTTGTTTTGGTTTTTTTTTTTTTTTTTGTTATTTTTTATTTTACATTGGCATTTAGTATCACTTGAAATATGTTTGTTGCTTTCTTGTTTAAGCTCTTTCCAGACTTCCCTATTGCAGTAGATAGTGCAAGCTTTCCCATTAAAAACTTTCTAAGTAAGATTTTACAACTTCACAGCCACAATTTTCAGTAATCTCTTCAATGCTATGGGAATATGATTCTCTGATCTCTGATACATAAATGTGCCTCCAGGAGATTTTCTGTTCAGTGAAAAAAGAGAAGAGTAAAATGTAGTTACGAAAAAAATAAAAGAAGCTTCACCCATTGATACAATGAGGAAAAATGTGATAAAATTGAGCTTTTGGAGAACTAGATTAAAGATGAACACTTTGTAGCTGCAGTCATAGAATCACAGAATAGTTAGGGTTAGAAAGGACCTTAAAATCACCTAGTTCCAACCCCCTGCCATGGGGCACTGGAGTCACCAGCTCACAATCAGGAGTCAAGCTTGTAAAGTTGTTCAGTGGGAGGAAGCTGTCTGCTTACCTGAAAAATGTCAGCCAGTTTTATTTTATGGAGGGGAAAAGAGCATCACAAGATGCTGAGTTTAATTCACAGGAAACAGGTCTTGGCACCCTTATCATGGTGCGCTAGCCACATTGTTTGCTTCTCCATCCAGAAGAAATTGTACCGGTGTTTTCTATCACTGCTTCCTGCTTCAGGCTTACCCAGCCAGCAAAGTCTCCACTTTGATGTCTGTTTCTGATTGCACTGGATTTATCCTGCCTTCTTTTGAAAGTGGTCTGAAGTCCAGATACCTCTCAAATCCAGTAACGGTTTTATTCCATATCTTACTAACACTGCATTTTTAGGATACAGAATTGTAATTAATAGTTCTGAATGCTGATGCAGCTTGAATATGATCTGACTAGTGGGTCCTGACAAAATCTGTCTGCCACAGGTTGTTCATTTCAGGGATTGTCCACAGAAGACCTTGAGATGTATGTGCCTGCCACTGGTCACCTCATATCCTGGGGTTTACAAGTGGGCCCCACACAGAGTTTCAGTGACAGCAAATTGGTCCATCCTGAACTCTCTCTGAGGGAGATTTTATAAGGCCACTCTCTGAGGTGGTGTACAATAGCTGGAAGAACGCATTAGCAGGAGGCAGCATGTTTGGAAGGCTATTCTGACCTATTATAGTTAGAATGATATTAAAGCTGAGCTATACCAAGTGAGCTGGTGGTTTCTTTTATTTTATAAAGAAAAAAAATTGGACATTTTTCACTTCAACAAAATGGTAGAAACACCTCCAGCCTACACAGCTTTAAGGAAGCTTACATTCCTTCTGAAGCTCTTCAGACACCAAACTGGTCTGCACCAGTGTGTTTTAGCATCTTAACCATAGATCAAACCATAGCGCATTGCCACTCTGCAAGGCATAAAATCTTAGTAGAAAAACACTTCGAAAAAACTATGAATAAATGTCTCACATGAAAAAAATGAAGTTTATCACTTTCTTATGTTTTTCTTTGTGTAAAGTCAACTTCCAACAAACAGTGCTAGTACATCGATTAGTAAATATCCTTTTCAGTAACCATTGACGTGCTGTAATCTTCTGCCATGAGGAAGAAGAAGTACAAATCAAAGGCTGGAGAGAATTTTTATTTAACATTTGGATGTACTCCAGTAGTAAATTTTTTAGGGATTTTCAATCTCAACATTAACCATTTTTGGTTTTTTTTCTGTTGGTTTGTTGTTTGGAGGTTTGTTTGTTAGGGCTTTTTTCCTCTCTATGTTTCCTCAAAAGTTGTGGAATTTGTTGCTTTTAAAAATCGCTTTATTTTCTTTCCCAAATAAAAATATCCTCTTCTCACAATGAAATCGAACAGTCTGGTAGAATAATGCCAGATCACGAAGAGCAGGTGCTAAAACATTTAAGAGAAGAGTGAAAGAGCAGAGTATAAAAGTTTGATCCAAAGACCTGTTATTACACAAACTCTCATGATTTCAACAGTCTCGTTCCTCTGCTGGAATTGTAAATATGGGAAGGGATTAAGATTTGGTGTTTGCACCAAGAAAAATTAGTTAAGAAAAAAAGTGAACTGATGTAATTACATTCAAGTGGTTTAAATGACAAAACATGAAAAGAATCATAAATAGTGTAGGAAAGCAATTATCATTAGGGAAAGGCCATTGCAATTAAACTAGACCAAGTTTAGGTTAGGGTTTAGTCTTGGGGCTTAGTCAGCAGGTAGTAGAGTACTTCAGAAGTGTCTGTGAGTCTTTTACCAATGAAAAATACAAATCTTTCATTACAACTCAAATGATATCCTGCATGGTTGTGAAAAATATATTGAGTGCTTGGTCAACATTTGTCAAAAATGTGTAAGAATTAATAGATACAGCTGTTCAAAAACTACAACAGAGAAGAAAAAAAACAGAGACTGTGTTGTTTCGAGATAATAGGATAAAATAAAAATCCAGCATTTCTTGGAAGTTTTGGAGTTGGTTGAGAATGCATAATGAAAGAACTGTGAAATCTAGACCCAGCTTTACTACAGCTGATCGTAACTCAAAACAACTAGAAATTTCAGGAAAAAAACATAATTTTCCCATCATTTGTCATACTGGAGATTTTTATCTTTGCATTCTCTTTCAATTGCAGTCATCTTACAAATATATACAGCTAGTTTGTACTGCTTTACTGTACAAAGTGTAAAAGAATATGCCTGGAATTAAAACAGCTCTTAGAAAAAATGATTGTGTTAAATACTGCTTCAAAATGCATGACTTGAATATTCATCAGCATCTCTGGCTCTTTCTAAATCTCTCTTACACAGATTTTGGCACAAGAACTCATCAGATTTGACATCTGCATTTTCAAATCCTTTTAGTTTACAGTTAATGGGTAGTAGAAAAAGATGAAAGGTGCCCAGTGCAAATAGTTTCCTCAAGCATTTCCAAAAGAATTAGTTAGACATAACATTATTACCATAAAGTGATCAAAAAAAAAAAAAAAAAAAAGGGATTAATGATTAACCATGAAGTATGAGTCATGAAGCTTTATTCTAGTGCTTACTTCAGAGACTCTTTTCATGGAACACAGAACACATAGGAGAAAATGTAAGTTAAAGAATATATACCTAAGGATTTAATATATATATTAAAAAAAGGCCAGTAGGAGAGGTCTTTGTCTCCAAGAAGAAAAGACTAGCAGTTCTACTATGTGCTCTCTTCCTCAGCTGAATTTAGGAACAGATAATCACATTAGTCCAGAATTCACTGTAGTTTCACTGTGGGAACGAGCCCATTTTATCGCCACTTCATCTCACTTTGACTGCTAGGCAATAAAATCCTCACTTCATTCACTTTTAGGTCACCTTACACTGCCATGTGTTCCTGCAGCCCGTTTGCTTTTGAAAAATCAAGAACATGACATTGGTGACAAATTCATATGCATCTGCTTGCAGATAGTTTGAAATTCTTGATACCCTCTCTATCTCATTATCTTGTTTTCCGTAACATCACAGACCAGATTCTCAGAGCAAACTATAACTGCTACAAGCCATCTTAAAGACCAAAGTTAATCTAAGTACTTTTACAGTAGAAATAGTGTTACAGAATCATAGAATAGTTCGGGTTGGAAAGGACCTTAAGATCATCTAGTTCCAACCCCCCTGCCGTGGGCAAGGACACCTCACACCAGACCATGGCTCCCAAGACTGTCCAACCTGGCCTTGAATACTGCCAGGAATGGAGCATTTACCACTTTGGGTGCTGAATCCCTACAGTCAGTGAGGGACTGGATATGCATACACTTTCCAGCACAGTTTACCTAGTGAGGATGAACACCTGATTCTGGCTGTGCTGGTACTGATTTATGTCAGCCTAGTTCCATGGACTTCAGAGAAACTGCTGTGGGGTAACTGTCCAGCTTAACATGGAAAGGAGGAAAAATCCTGTGAGCTCATTTTAAATTGTCTCCTAAAGTTTGACAGTACTTTTCCTTGTACTGCTCCAATCTATTTTCATTTCTAGGGAAGAAGAAAACATCTTTCAGTGTATCAGTACATATAGACACCATATTAATTTTCCAAATCTATTTATCAGTGCAACCTTTCAAACACCAATAAAAGCACACAGCACATTTCTAATAAACATGAGCAGTCTGTGTCTTCTCAGTGTAAGCACAGAATTGCTTCCATGAAAACAGAGTGAAACCACTTAAAAATTAAGGCAACTTAGCTCAAAACCGGGACCATCAAACAGAGAGGAAGCCAGCAAACAAAATTGGCATTTCTGAGCAGTACTCAGGACTGAGAAGGTCAGCAAATTTAGAAAGATCGCATACCTATTAAATGAGGCACATCAACAGTTTCAGGAGTGATGGTCTGGATTCCTGTAACTCAGCAAGGTTATTTGGGTTAGCATAAAATTGGATTTTTTAAAGAGTTTGTATATTGTTACATGTCATGTGCAACTGCCATATTACTAGATCTGTTGCTCTGAAACAGATAGGTGCCTTGTCCCATTTTGTTGGTGTGTGCATCTGTTCTCTTGTTTTTATGTAAAGTAATAAAATCCCTTGAATGGTAGAACAAACAAATGCAGTTGATCTGCTGCTGGAAACGTGCCTGTTGCTAATTTCACTTTTTGTTGTCAGCACAGTACTGAAGTAACTTAGTGGCCAGTATCTGCTCAGAAGGGGCTTTTGTTCTCTTTGTAGTGAATGTCTTTTAAGTGGTTTTACAGAACGAAGAGTCCCTGGAGTTAAAAAAAGGCATGAAGAGACTTTTCCTGACGTTTCTGAGAATATTCTAGAAACCCATGACCACAAGAGAAAAGGCAGATATGGGGCCTGAATCTCCCTAGCAAATGCAAAGCCTGGGCAGGACCTGCTGTTTCAACCTGATGATCCCCTCTTGCTGCAGCCAGATGGAGGGAATAAAGCCTCAAGGTTGTTTCACTCAACTCCTGCAGTTTAGACATCAGGTCTTATTGTTTCAGCATGCTATTCCATAACAGAATTCATTTAGCTTCACTGAAGAGAAGTTGATATACTCACCAATATTCCTCAGTTTTCCACTGCTTCTCACCTTGTAATACATAAGTAGCTCATAAAATACGGTTTTGTTATTTTTAGGGTCGCTTGATGGTAAAGGCATATAAATACACCAAGTCCAGAAGATAATCTGGGAAATGTGTCTTTCCACATCATCTTCACTTAGTAAATGCAGACTCAGCTTTGCTCTGAATGGGTTCCGGAGCATGACTTGATTCTGCTTTTCAATTATTTTTTTTCAAGCTGTAACATAAATATACTTTCAGGGGCCATCACTTTTAGCTATGCAAAGAATTCATTAAGAACATTACTGCTGGGAGAAGTCTGGTCTGGTGTCTTTTCTCACCCTGTTTCTAGTGTCCTTGCACCCTATTACATTTTGTCACTGTGCAAAGACGCATGTTTGGAATTTGCAGGTACAATCTCACGACTAATTACTGCAGAGTGTAAGGAGACTCAGCTAAGCAAAAAACCTCCTGATCCTTGTATGTAAAATACAACTGTGAAGTAACAGGGCTTTACACACTTGCTCAGGTTAAACAGCATACAAACAGGTGATACACTTCTAACACACTTAATAGCTGCCATTTTTCATCAAGTGCTTCATTTAATTTGCTGAGAAATAAAAGCCTATTTCAGGAGCTCACAAAATGTTGCCCAGAAAGCTTATGTTAACCTAGACGTCTGGGTGAATTATTAACATGGCATCATGTCAGGTGCTCTTTGTCCCCTTTTTCTCTCACTCGCTTCTAATAATTAGTTGAAACTTGGCATTCTAGAATGCTGCCTTTGTTAAATGCCTGCAGGATGAGGTAAGGATATAGGATTAGTTCCAGCACATGTATAGAAGTTCCTACACACAGTCTAGAAGGGAGGAGTCTTGAGAGGCAAAAAAGTAATTACTCACTTTTTCTCTCCTTTCCATCCAAACCCAAGTAGATGAAATTTAGGTGAGACTTACTGTGGCACTTACAAGGGTTGGTATTCATGCTCATGACATGCTCGCTCTACTAGATTTTAGAAGAATCACTCCTCATTCATTTCAGTGTCTTGTGGAATCAGGGCCTCAATCAAAGTTAACATTTCTATGTCACTCTCTTATACACTTATATTATCCCCCACTCCAGCAAAAAACCTGGAAGAGATGTTCTTCCTGATTTTGCAATGAGATTTTCCCTGTTTCCTATGTACAGTGTGCTTTAACATTGAATGTCAGTGTATACATTAACACCGGGGAAGACTGCATAGCTGGTATCAGCTCTTTCTCAAAAAATGTTAGAAAAAGAATAGAGGAATAAAAGAATAGGAACCAGTGAATGAAAAATGCTCTTTGCAGTAGAGTTCGTGCAGTCAGTTATGTCAGGGAAGAGTGGATGTATAACTCTGCCCTGCCAAAATTATAGTACTTTGTGACCATGGCAACTTGCTATTAACAATTACATATTGTACAGTACTATTGAGACTCTGCTCAAGGGCTTATGCAGAATTGGAACAAGGCTCTCAAGTGCTGTGAGCATAAAATCAAGCTAAGACAAATGTAGACGGCAACAAACCACCACTGGAAGGCCTTCCAGATTATAAGCAACCTACATCTTCCAGTAAGTAGTACTTTCTGGTTTTGATGATGTTTGCAATGGCTTGAACTTAACTGAAAGTATGTAATTGATAGTCTTTAAAATGTTACTGGCAACTACAACTCCAAATTAAGGTTAATGATGTATTCTCCTCTTGTTTTAGGAAAAAACCTTGTGAGCTTTGAAAAGAAAAAGCATTTATAAATTCCTGCATGTCCCTCCTGTGTCTCTGTACATATGTAGTTTATAAGCGTATTGTACTGTGACTGTTTTTATTCTTTCCTTCACCATGTTTTCCTGAAAAATTAATGCTCATAAGCCTCCTGAATCAACGCTTAAAATCAGTTTCAATTGCCTGGGATCATCTCCCTGCTATTGCTAGCTTGCTATAATGATACTTCAGCTTGCATTGAAAACCAGCTTATTAGAACTATTTCATTGCAGGCTAAATGTTTCTTACTGTTATCAAGTGGAAACTAGATTATATATCTATCATCTTCTTTGCCTTTAAATTCTTTAAAGACCTTTGTGTTTACAACCCATTTCATGCTCACCAGAGCAATGATGCCTCCTATGTCAGAGCAGGCCATACTTCACATACTAAGCAATTAATGACATGTAGTTTTTCTATTCTCAGGACCACTGTTTCCCAATGGATTTTGGGAAGAGCAGCGTAACGCTACTCATTATGCCTAGGGTTTTCTAACAGCACTCTGAGCTTGCTTCCAGAATTAGCTTAAACTGCATAAAGTAATTAAGTTGAAATTCCATGTCTGTCTTCAGGTGATTTAGCTGTGGTAAGTTTTGAGCAATTTGAGAAAAAGTACCTGTCAGTGATTTCTTTGTGCTTTTTGGTTAAACCCAAACTTCAATTCAAATTTAGACTTGAGTATGATTCTCAAGCAGGAAATACAACTTCAGGCAACATCAGTTATCTTGCTTACCTTTTTCTTCAAGCAAAGAGGGGCAAATTTACTCTCATTCACATTTGTGCAGCCCCAAAATGAGTAAAATATTTAATGTGCTTTGTCAGGAAAATTTTCTGAACAACAAGAGAAAAGATACTGTAACAAAAGCTTTTGTTACCTCTCCTTTTTTTTAGTATTGACTTTAGCATAAAATAATATCCTAAAGCCATTAAGCATAAGGAAACAGCAGTAATGATAATAAATTAGACCGCCCAGTGGGAATTCATCTGGTGCAATCTGTCGCATTTATAGCAACAGATACTAGGCTTCTTCAGTTTTTCCGAATACAGGTCATCAGAATTACATGCAGCAGCTTTGGCCTCCCTCAAGAACCATGGTGATCCTCAGTCCAGAGTTAAACTCCGCATTTCAGCTACCTGAGCATGCTTTTTGTGGTGGCAGACGGCAACCAAAGCCATTGATCTCTGCAGAGAGCATTTTTGGGAAAGGCACAGACTGCAGTCAGCCCAGTTCCACACTGGTGTCCAGTTGCTTCAGAAAACCTTTTGCCACCAGAGCACTCCATTTTGCATAACTAGCAGGCCCAGCACCAGCAATTCCTTGGTTCAAAGGAGCATGCAGATCACTTTCAGTCATAATTTCCCTTCAGGCCTTTGTTTCTCTGTTAACAGTCTTCACTATGTGTGATGACTTGAACAATGGCCTTGCATAAGGCCATAATTCATACAGTGAAAGTAAGTCCATCAGTAAACCATGAAAAACTTCTCAGAACAAGTAGTTTTCCTGCAGCTTGTTCCTGGATATTAAATGTCTTGTTGGAGGTCACACAGCGATGTGAAAGTTAAATAAGGACCAGTGAAATTAGCAAGCTCAATTCCTTTTGTCCTTTGAGCCACTGAGCACAGCCTCTTTGACACTCATGTTGGGATTAGGGATCAAAGGAGAAAGTATACAGTAAATGCAGCAAAGCCACTATTATTTGAGTCCCTTTTAACTAAAACCAAACAACTGCTCCCACCTTTATTTGAAGCAGATTCGCTCATCAATGTATATAGCGTGTGGTTTCCATGAAGAAGGCCCATCAAGCTGAAAAGCCCAGCTGCCAGCCCAAATTCTGCAGCTACCTGTCTCTACAGTGAAACAGGGCAATAAAGTAACTGAGACACACAACTGCAAGCTGTAGCAAAAGCATAGCAACAAGTAAGACTACCACAGTGGATTTGAGTGCCACTCTTTTTTCTTTCCGGTTCAGCCTTTAAGCAGTGTTTCCATTAGTTAGGTAATCTCACATTACTGGAAATGTTGGTTCAGCTTTTGTTTGAGTAATTTTGATAGAAATTACTTGTTGACTGTATTTCAGCAGGTTCCCTAAAATTAATGATTTAAATACAATTTCTATTTAGTATGTATCTAGATCACAACACTGCTACCATACTTAATGCTTTTGTGGACTGTCTTAACAAAGCCACAAAAGAGAAAATTGACACTGAAGCTAGATAACTTTTACCCAGCTTTCTTTGGCTTCTAAAGGATTATTTATTATGTTATTTTTTTAAAAGCTGTATGATAAAATGCAGCTTCCACAGATTTAAAATTTCAAGGTAAAACATTTCCATGTTATAAAAATGCTTTGATTCCTCGTTGGACAAGGGTCCAACTGATCGTGAACAAAGGCTTAGTGCAGTAATGGTACCATTTAACACTATTCCCACTTCCTTGATGAATAAGCTGATCCTGTATTACTGCTTTAACTTTTGCCTAGCATGTTCACTCCATTTAACTTCCATTAAAACAAAGTATCTTCTGCTAAGCCACTGGCCATCATATTTGAAAAATCATGGCAGTCAGGTGAAGTTCCCAACAACTGGAAAAAGGGAAATATAACCCCCACTTTCAAGAAGGGGAAAATGGAAGACCCGGGGAATTACAGACCAGTCAGTCTCACCCCTGTGCCTGGCAAAATCTTGGAGCACATTCTCCTGGAAGGCATGCTAAGGCACATGAAAAACAACAAGGTGCTTGGTGACAGCCAGCATGGCTTCACTAAGGGGAAATCCTGCCTGACCAATTTGGTGGCCTTCTATGATGGGGCTACGGAACTGATGGACAGGGGTACAGCAGCTGAGGTCATCTACCTGGACTTGTGCAAAGCGTTTGACACTGTCCCACATGACATCCTTCTCTCTAAATTGGAGAGACATCAATTTGATGGATGGACCACTCGGTGGATAAAGAACTGGCTGGATGGCCACACACAAGGAGTTGTGGTGAATGGCTCGATGTCAGGCTGGAGACAGGTAATGAGTTGTGTCCCTCAAGGATCGGTGTTGGGACCGGTCTTGTTTAACATCTTCGTCGCTGACATGGACAGTGGGATTGAGTGCGCCCTCAGCAAGTTTGCCGATGACACCAAGCTGTGTGGTCCGGTTGATAACGCTGGAGGGAAGGGATGCCATCCAGAGGGACCTTGACATGCTTGTGGGGTGGGCTGATGCCAACCTTATGAAGTTCAACCACAAGTGCAAGGTCCTACACCTGGGTCGGAGCAATCCCAGGCACAGCTACAGGTTGGGCAAAGAAGAGATTCAGAGCAGCCCTGCAGAGAAGGACGTGGGGGTGCTGGTTGATGAGAAAATGAACATGAGCCGGCAGTGTGCGCTCGCAGCCCAGAAAGCCAACCGTATCCTGGGCTGCATCAAAAGGAGCGTGACCAGCAGGTCAAAGGAGGTGATCCTGCCCCTCTACTCTGCTCTTGTGAGACCTCACCTGGAGTATTGTGTGCAGTTCTGGTGTCCTCAACATAAAAAGGACATGGAACTGCTGGAACAAGTCCAGAGGAGGGCCACGAGGATGATCAGGGGACTGGAGCACCTCCTGTATGAAGACAGGCTGAGGAAGTTGGGGCTGTTCAGCCTGGAGAAGAGAAGGCTGCGTGGGGACCTAATAGCAGCCTTCCAGTACCTGAAGGGGGCCTATAGGGATGCTGGGGAGGGGCTCTTCGTCAGGGACTGTAGTGACAGGACAAGGGGTAATGGGTTAAAACTTAAACAGGGGAAGTTTAGATTGGATATAAGGAGGAAATTCTTTCCTGGTAGGGTGGTGAGGCACTGGAATGGGTTGCCCAGGGAGGCTGTGAATGCTCCATCCCTGGCAGTGTTCAAGGCCAGGTTGGATGAAGCCCTGGGTGGGATGGTTTAGTGTGAGGTGTCCCTGCCCATGGCAGGGGGGTTGGAACTTGATGATCTTGAGGTCCTTTCCAACCCGAACTATTCTATGATTCCTCTTCGTCCAACTGGAGATAGATACAGCATAATTACAGTTGTGTGCTATGCAAAACAGTGGGCTAACGAGTGAAATCACAATGCTGTCTGTCTTGTTATTGTGATTGTAAATATGTCAGCCACAGTTTCAGCAGCAACTTCTGTGTTTTTCCCAACAAATTTATGCTGGAGTTTTCAGAGAATAAGGAGGAAATGTCACCCTGGTTTTCATGAGCTTAATCAACCTTGATGTGTCCATTTCTGGAATAGCTGAAGATAGATGATTTACATGTGTAGCCAAGCCTGCAGTGTGCCCATTGATCTGCAGGTTCAAGTAATTTTTTGGTCAAAAGGGAAAAATGCATGATATGGAGGAAATAGATATATTTTCTTCTGCCTACCTAGATGAACTTGTAATGCTTTATCCCATGCATCTAGTTTCAAGCGATGCATGAAGTTTGCATTTTCTAGTTTTAACAAAGGTATGTTGAAACTTTTAACTAGCCACCTAGAAAGGCTTTCTTTGTTACAGTTCATTGAACTAGTCCATCTCATCTGTGAATCATTAATGATACTGGCTGCTTGGTAAATTTACTTTGGTTGTAAATCTATAAATGCCATGGGAAGATATGGTAGAATGATTTTTCATGCTTAGATTTTAAATGAGAAAATTATGGTTTCAAGGAAGATAGAGGTAAACTATAAATCAACAGTTTGGAAGGAGATACAGGAACCTTAAAAAGCTAGCATTTTTTATTCTGTAGTCAAATTTTGCCGTTGTCATGAACAAGTTGTCCCCTTTGATACTGTCCATTAGGGGAGAAGTTTTTTAAAGCTGCTTCTTGACAAGGCTTATTTACAGTGGTTTAAAGACAGAGTTTAAAAATCAACTAGTTCAAAATGCATTTGATAATACTATTTAGGGTAATAAAGTGATCCAAAGTAGGAAACAGCAAGCCTGAACATGAAGAAACATTTTCCTGAGGATAACGGCCTAGGAAAATTGACAGTTATGTTTTCATACAAACATAGTCACTCTAACTTCAAATACAAGGTATCTTGTAATGAGATAAAGTAAATGCAAACAAATTCATATTCAGAATGGAAGGACACTGTTTGGGGTTTTTTTCTCTTATTGAAGGAAACAGCTGTATGGCAAACAGCCTTACTGAACTGTTTTCTATTAGAGCACAGTTGGTATAAATTCAGGAATACACTGTGGCTTTGGCAAAGGTGCATGGGAGAACTCCTGTAACTACATACAAGTGATGAAATAATAATTCCCCACCCCAAAATTTCCATCTTGTGAAAAATTACGATCTTCAAAATCAGGTTTTGTTCTGAAACAGGGAAAAAAAACCCCACCAAATATCAACCCTTTATAGAATAAAAAGTTCAGGCAACTTTCACTCAGAAATTAAGTTCTCTGTAGGAATATAACTGTCACATAAGTTCTTTACTACACTTTTACTATTTTGCTATAGAAAGATTTGCAGGAGATCATGAAAAACTGAACAAGCTCAGGCACCCAGAGAAAAGCATAGAGCTTTGAGGTATTTCAAGACATGTTACTCCCTATTGCATAGTGAACTTGTATACTTCTCCATCAAAAAGAAAAATTGTGTTCTGAAACACTTTAATTCAGCAGCTTTCAGGTCGTCATGGTAGTCTGCAGGATTCACTAACTATGTTTATTAAAACCATAGGCAAGTTTCCTACTTTAAATTAAGATGCAGTGTAAATAACAGCACACTGGGCAAAGTTCATTTTTAGTAAAAGCTCTACAAAGCTCACATGCATACCTGTCATGAATTTGGGCTTACTAGTTTTTGTTCTGCTTATGGCTGACTCAGAGCCAACCGTGCTAGTAATTTCATAGCAAAATAAGTTTGGAGCATTATTTTCAAAGGTCTTTTTGCAAACCTATAACAGGATTTTTTTTGCACTTCTTAATAAATTTATAGTTTCTATTTTGTCCTTAGATGTCCAGTTCAATTTATGGGTGTGGTAAAAAGTAACTTCGTATTTCCTAAGCATGGTGGATTCTTTGCATGTGTTTTGGACAATATGACATTAGCATGTATCAACTTCTGTCTCTATCTTTTGATAGCATTTTGCCTAGTACACAGTAAAACTAAATGCTCTTTTCTTTTGCTTAAATGCTCTGAAATAACTTAATTGCTTGAGTGTGTTAGAAACAAAAACCAGACAGAAAAGCAAAATCCCATTACATCTTGTATTATAGAGCCACATGAACAAAGAAACCAATAAAAATCATCACAGCACAAAAATGTAATTACATGTTGTTTTTTTATTTGTGTCTCCACCCAGGGTGTAAACACACACACTGAGGCATTAATTATCTGTACAAATCTCTAGCCTCAATATAACAATTATTAAATCCAGACTTAAAACTCTGAAGTGTGTTTTAGAAGAAATCTCTGAGATTCTTTTTTATTTTTCTATTTCTGTTTCTAATTATACTAATTCATACAAACACTAGTAGTTTTACGGTGAAGGACAATGTCTGGAGCAGTCTTCTTTAAAGGCATCTCACAATAAGACATTCCACCAGTCATGTCATTGAGTTACAATTATCCAGTTTTATTTTGTACCACACACGTACACCTTTCAATTTTACCTTTTACATAAAAAAGAATTTTATGAAACAGGAGAAATATAACTTATGATTATATGAAAAATAACTGTAACAAATCACAGAATCACACATACTAGTAGAGAAAAAAGGTGTACCTAATCCTTTCAAAATATTTTCATGGTATGCAACAGATGTCTTTAGAGCAAGTATCAGCCAGATATACAGAATGGCAAATGGAGCTCATATGTGTATATGTTAGCATGTATAAATATGTAGAATACTCTGTAAGGTTTAGGAAAAACATACTCCCACTTTCTCTCCTCACCAAAGTGCTTTGTGTAAAAAAAAATTACACAAGATGCTGCTTTCTGTGCAGAATAAAGGGATTTTTTTCTTAAATAAACCCTCACTCAGCTAATTTTAAATTGTGGTCTTTTTTTTTTTTTTTTTTTTTTTTTGCTTTATCTGTTCCTAGGAAATATATATGTATCTATAAAAAAACGCCCAACAAAGTTTCACAAAAACAACAAAAAAAGTGCTGTTTAAAAAAATCTACTAGGAAATTACACAGGTAAAACAGGGACTAAACAGTTCAAATGTAATTTTTGTACTCATTCACACCTCTTTAAAGAAAGTTGAAAACAAAATACAATGTGACAGAATGGCCTTAGCACTGCAATACTTCCACATTTGATATTAGTGAACCATAACGCCATGTATGTGTATGTGTATATATACATGTATATATATACATAGAAAGGGAGACCTAAATACACACATGCACTCTTCTGATACACTCACACATGGACACAAGCACTTTGAAGCTATATTTTAAACTCCAGTGTAGATAAATTTCTAATGTAGATATAAATAGACTATGAGTCTGAAAACAAGAGAATTGTATAGAAGAATGATTGTGAAAAATTTCGTTAGAATATTGTTTCATGTCCAAAGTCTAAAATAATTTCATCTCTTAGATATGATTCCTTTTAGAAAGTTAACAATCCAGCCAGTACAGTAACAACACAAAAATCACTGAGGCAAAAGTATTTAAGTCAATAACTGCCATTATGCTATGTATTTTGACAAGCACCATTTTTCATTGTAACCTGTGACAAAAAAAAAATCCCTATTTTAAGATCCAAAATACACAAGAAAATTTCTGTGAGAAAATGTTTATTTTTACACAACTGCCCTCAGTGATATAAACTGATGCTTCAAGATCAGTCTAACTCTGAAGAGAATAATCATGAAGAATCCCCTTTGTCTTTGATTAAGAAGTAAACAAAAGGCGTACCTTAACAGACCACTCTCACACAATTTGACTGTAATCTAGCTCTTTTTTTTTAAGATAAGGCTCACAGAAAGCTGTAAAGATACACACACACACACACATATATATAAATTAAAGAAAGCATGAATGTCTTGCAAAAGTTTCTTTTTTAAAATGCAGCTGATGAATCCCCCTTTTTGAATTCTCTATTCCCACTTTTGCTTTGGTCAGGATCTTTCATGATGCATAAACTCCCTCTTGACGGAGGGAGACTGGAATGTACGAGAATGTACAAGTATGGGAATGTACTTGTACATTCATTTACAAGAAAAAGTATTTCAAAAGATTCAAAAGTCAAGGTGGTACAGATCACAAAATCATAGAATATCAGGTTGGAAGGGACCTCAAGGGTCACCTGTCCCAACCTTTCTAGGCCAAGCATGACCTAAACTAGATGTCCTAGCACGCAGACCAGCCAAATCATAAGTGTTCCAAGTCAGCAGCAGTATTTCAGCTCTGTGCACAGCAACTGACAAATCCTTGACAACCCTGTGGTTAAAAGAACCTTGAAGGTTTTACATATACAAAAGAACAAAACACAGTCCTACACATTTGAAATTGTTCAGTCTGCCTAATTACTCCTGCTGAACCAAGTTATGCATGTGCAGTGAACACAGAATGGGCTTTAAGATAGTAGAAAATTAAAGCTTTGTTTAAAAGCAAAACATTAATTCAATAAGACTGTCTTTTTGCCTGTGTATTTACAGATGTCTAGGGAAGCCTGACGTCATTTAACCTAATGCTAACCACATACAGTAACAACTAGCACTACTATTGCTAGCTAAAGCACAAGGACTCGTTAATATGTGATTTGAGAAGCAGAATAGGAGGGGAAGAATTTAGTACAGAATTATTTTATTTAAACAGTATTAGTTCTTATTGTATATCACTTATGTGCATGGTTTACTCATATATCCTTTGCTTTTATTGGATGAAAATATCTCCATTAAATATATAAGCACATATACATGTTTATAAGATTATACTTCATGAATATAAACCTCAAAAGGTTGACAGTGTTTATAAACATCTGGACATAAATCCATCTATGGAACATAATGGCAAATTAAATTACAAATTTGACTCAAACAGCATTCAACTCTCAAAAGCTTCTCAGGATAAAAAAAAATGTTTTACAAACTTTTTTCATAATTCATCTTTCTAGATGATTATTTTAAGAAGCATTGTTATGGTCTAGCCTGTAAGAATGAACTTTGGACTTTTGTCCTTCTTATTAAATCAAGTTATATGAATATTACAATGAACACTACACAGTAGGAAGTCCACAAAATGGATGGACAGGAATTAACAACCTAAAACCTCAGTTTTGTAAGAGTTGCTCCCAAGGTATATAGGATTACAGTGATGACACATGTCCACTGCAAAATACTATTTTAAACTCATCCCTTTTTACTTTTCACAAAGGGCAAACTCATTAGCTTGCATTCTGGACTAAATTTGAGGACCAGAGCCTGACACTGAATAGGAAAATCAGAACCACCAGACCAGTTCATTTTTACATTTCCAAATAAGCAAAAGGATCATAGCAAACTTAAAAGTAGCTCTTCTTCCTGAAAATGTGTTCTGAAAATGAAAAATGCTAGGGCAACAAAAATTTAATTGAATCAGTACAGATTGCTTTTAAAAAAATCTGTGGAATTTAAGGAATAATCTTTTCTACAGGCTATTTTAAGCCTTTTTATAGAGTACTATAGCATATACAGCAATAAAGCTCTGCAATATAATTAAAAATCAACAGAAAGTTAAAACATACTTTTTCTTATCTAGCAGCTGTGCTAAATATGGACAAAGTCCATGTACCTTCTCATGTAGTGCATTTAATCCTTCTTTTTCACTGCATAAAGCACTGAGTCAGAAGGAATATTTGAAAAATAGCAATGGCCATATTGTATGGGTTAAAATGCAGAAGGAAGGAAAAGACACCTAAACTGAGGCCTGTAAGAAATCCAGTACTAATGATCTTTGGCTCCAAACAGAAGCCGCACCAAAGCCTCCAAAGGGTACTGCCAAGATGTATGTCTAATTTCTCTCCCTTTTTGATGCTGGTATGTTTTTAACTTTGGAAGCATCACATGCGAACAGGTTGTGCAAAAATCTGTGTGCCTTTGAAATGTTTGCAGCATGCTCTGGTTTACTTATTTTCTTTAAAAAAAAAAAATTAAAAAAGGAAAAAAAGGAATTTTCTAAAGCTGTGTTCTTCAGAAGTCCACCCATTCAGCTTGAAAGGACTACAGCCAACCAGCAGTTTTCTTATTCAGTTTGTGAATTCCCTTTGAGAAATTAAGAAATTAAAAAGAAGAAAGAACAAAAAAAGTAGAGTTGCTGTGCCACAGATGAAAAGAAACAGTTGCTAAGTTTTTGGCAAAGCTTGCATTCTTCAAATATACTCCTTCTCAGCTGACTGCTTGATTGCATGATGAATGCTTGGTGACTGGTTTTTCCTCTCCAATTTGTATGTATATCAATCCATATCCCCATACATACATGGCAGTTTCATGGAGAGAAAAATTTTGTAGAGAAATATCAGAAGAGCAAGACGAAATGCAATCAAGTTCTTGTAACTAGATGATTGATATTACTTTAGCCTTCAGTGTAGACAGAAGAAAGCTGGCTAGAACAATGATCCACTGCATTTACTTGTAGGAAACTGCTGTCCTCTGGCATGCTGTGAGCTGAATCACCAAAGATACCTACCGACCCTGCTGGAAAGTCATAAACTGGAAAAAATACAAAAATAATTAATTAACTAGGATAACTATGTAATGGAGAGTGTCCTAATACTTATGCAGAGAAGTCAAAATGGCTTTAAACCAAATAGACAAACAAGCCAATACAGGTATGAATTTAATAATTATACAACTTACTACGTACCAAGGGAGGAATTTCAGTTCTGCCAGAATGAAGAATGAAGTACAGCAGTTTCCATCTAACACTTGCCCATTCGGGTTCTAAAATTTAGCACCTACTGGGTGCTAAAATTGTGATAATTTTTAAAATAAACTTCATGCATGTTCATTGAATTTTATCATACCCAACATAAGAGGCAATAAAATACTCTGGAGCTTATTTGCTGTAAAGTAGAACTTGGCACAGAAATTACTATCTTCTACAAGCAATAGTGGCAAGCAATAGAGTAACTGCAGAAAAACTCTCTTATTTTGGATTACTTCTTTACATACTGTGAGATGGTTCTTTGAAGTTACATGTGCATTGGCTTTTTAATGCACTAATGAAAGACCACAACATAAGAGGTGTTTCAAAGCACAGTAAATATTAAGTGAAATCATCCTGTGTGGAAAGACAGTAAAGCACTTGGGCATCAATGGTACTTAGGTCCTGATTAGGCCTACTATACTGTGGTGATCCTCTATACATAGGTTAACTTTCATCTTTCCAGACTATCGAGTAAGCTCCTTACATGCTTTTCAGGTAGGTGGAGATTGTGAAGTGTGCACAGAAAAGTTTTCACCCAGGCAGTTCTTGCCATGGAAATGTAAATGAAATTCAAGACTGAGAAAAATCAAACATGAAAAGAATTAGAGATTTGAATCATCTCAGGTCTCTGCTACAATACTTACAGCGATGAGGAGTGGCTGCACACATATCATACAGGGCTCAGTGGGCTTTATTTCAAATGCATGAACTAGTGACTGACTCCCGTAGGTTAGACTCTTGAGAAGCCCTCAACAATGTGCTGTCTGCACAGAGGTCAGATGTTACTGTGACCCACTGTGATTGGGTCCCAATGCAAACCACACCAGAGGTCTGAAAACTATCTCCTCTTTCTGAAGAGTCAAGTCTGTCATGACAGGTCCTAGCTACATACATAGGTCAAGCAGATCTGTGGGAGTCCACAAACAGTACACAACCACCCACAAAATGCCCAGCAGTCATTTACCTGCAATACCAGAGTGCGTTGAAAAAGTCTGATGGAAAGTGTCAACTTCTGCCTGGTCCATTGATGTGGGAACTAAGCAGTCTTCAAAAGGAAGAACCGTATTGCAAGAAACGCTATCTTGTACATTCTTCTGAGTGTCAGCATAATGTGGAGGGCAGAAAGTCTGAAGCTGCCCATATAACCCTACAACAAGGGGAAGAAAGTAGTCAATAAAAGACCTGGACCGAGACACAGGGGATAGCATGTGTAACCATGGCCATAAGAATGATAAAAACCTCAATATCAGTAGCTCCAGTACTCAACTATTTTCCACCAATAAAGCAGCTTTGATATGAAGCTCCTTAAGATTTTCTCCAGCTGCTACTAATTCCGAACACAATCCACTTCATGGACGTCCTGACATCCATGACTTGTGAGAAGCACTGACGGGCTAGAAGCTGAAATTTTTCAGGGAATTTCTGCCTTTACTCTGCAGTTCTGCTGTCTGAACTAGTACTCTCCAGATTTCACACTGCGCTGATGCTTGAAGTATCTAAGAGAATGCTTAATTCAGAATAAAGGAAGATAACTCAAGTAAGGCCTGCATAAAATCTGAGCGTCTGTCACTAATGCCAAGACAGATGGCCAATAGTGGGGCATGCATATAAGATCAGAAAGGCTGACTGCTGACGATCCATAAGGCCTGTTGTTTTTTGGTACATGCTGAGAGTCTAACCCACTCATCAGTAGAAATAAGTCCACATGGAAGAAAATCAAGATCATTGTGTTACATGCCATGAAAGATCCTCACCAGGGTTTTTGTTCTTGAAATTGTTTTTTTTTCTTTAAGTGATTATTAGAGATGTCTAAGCACTGAGTAAATTCACATTGAGGTTCATGAGAAAATATGTATTTATATAACCCAAACCACACTTCTTTATAAAACAGGGACATGTATGCAATCTAAGAGGCAGAGACAGATGTTCTGCAGTAGGCTGGCCTGAAGATTTTTCTCATGGAAGCAAGGTCTTTTCTCCCCTTAAAATTATGACTGACATGACTATTTTTCTGTGCTGAATGTATTTTCAGAATATATTATAGAAAACTGACAAAAAACCCCAAACACACCTCATTATTTTACCTATAAAAGCCATCCTACAGACTCCTGAGCAAAATGTCTAAAGCTTAGACTTAGTAGCAATTTTTTAATTTACAGAGTTTACTATTGTCTTGATGTGCTGTTGTCTTGATGAGGAATATGTTGTGCAAAACCCCAACCCAAACAAACCTGCCTACTTCAGATACCTTTACAGTGTACGCTTATATACATGTATACAGTCTATGCTTAGAAATATGTTAGGAACATAAGAAAAAATTTTTCTGGATTGTGGCTAGGAACCAGCTGTGTTTCCATTAACTTTCCTATGAAAGTGTGCATATGGGACTGCTGTTTGTTGAAGATGTGCTGAGTGTTTACGTACAGATAATGCATTTCATAGATAGTAGGGACGGGGGAAGGAGGATGCAGTGAAGAACAGGCTGCATCACTTTTTCATTGAAGTAGGAGGAATGATGCATAATTTAGGAGTTTTATGATCCTTTTTTCCTTTGGGACTAAAAAACTACACAAATGCTGGCATGCATAAGATGTGCTTGAACTGAAACAGAAAACTCAGTATTTAAAAGCATCAGAATATGCCAGGACTATGGACAAACAAGACAGTCTGAACCTGCACCCAGAACTCAGAAGAGACCTTATGGGAAGGTCTCTGTAATAATGGTGAGGGAAACACAATCTTTGTATTTTATTCAGTAGCATCAAAAGACACTTCTGTGTACACAAAATGAGATAAATACCTGATTTACACAAAGGTAACAATTGTTTAGATGGGGCAAATAGTTACATGAAAGAACAGTGAAACAATTGTCAGTGTAGTGTTGTGTCTGAAAACCTGCATGAAGAAAAAGAGTATCTTGACTTCGCATAAAAGAAGGAAATTAAAAAAAACCTAAGAAAAACAGAGAAAGAAAAATATCATAAGCAGAATCACAGTTCCTCTTCCACAGCAGGCACAATTTGCAGAATTTGTGCTCACTCTGGAAAGGCTGAACACTCATAGATTTCATTGTCTTGCAGAGGCTGTGGGAACTCGGCAGCACTAGCTGTAAGATAATGGTTTCAATAATTTTTTTCTTTTTAAAGTCTGACTGCAACAAAACTGAGTCAGATTGCAAAGCATGTTAAGAATTTACAACTGTCAATCCTTCAATGTTCAGTCCTGACATTTAAGAATCAACTCTAGTAAAATAAAGCAAAATGAAAGAAAAGAAGGTTGCTTTCCAAAACTTGACTTAGAAGCTGCATCGCTATTGACAGGTTCTGCCTCCTTTAAAAATGCTTTTAAAACTAATAGGACACACTGTGCAAGTTTACTGTTGAGTCAGACTAGTTACCAGAAACAACCATTTCAGTCTATAGTTGTCTTAGCCAGCTGGCAAGACCCTTCAAAACACATGCTGAAATGTCCTTTCACATAGCTCTGTGCTCATTCTCTAGTTGTGCCTTTCTCACAGCATCCTGTTCCCAGTGCAGAGCAATCTGGCAGTAACCTTGACTACCACTAGCTGAAGTCTGGCAGAAAAACTGCTTACCTTGGGGTTGAGCTATTGCGAGTCACATCCCCTGTGTTTGCTCATTCCCTACTTGAGCTAAAGAATATTGTCTAGCAAAGTCTTACAAGCTTTGATCCAGTGGTACATTAACCTCTATATTGCAGAAAGAACCAGGGAACAACACAAAGCACTTTCATTAACTGATAAACCCCCCAAATACTTTTGTAAGATAGAAAGAGAGAAAAGAGAAATAATTCAGCTTTTACATTTGGTTTTTTTTTTCACGATTCCGGGTCAGAAATACCCATCTTATAAAATACAGATCCGTAAACAGGAAGGAGCAGAACAGCGCATACATTGTTCTCTACCCCTCAGTTATTTAGCACTTTGTCCATGTCTGCAGTGCATCAGGTCACAATGTAGAGGTCTTTGAACTGGAGCCCAAACATGATACAGCAAAATGTCCTAATTTGGTATCAGGAGCTATTCTCTTTATTCATGTGTTGCCATGCCCAAGATAATTAACACTATTGCTGAAGTCAGGATGACGTGAAAACATATGTAATTCAGGCCCTATACCCAAACTATAGTTGGACCCTTGTTTGAGATATCTTAGAGAGCTACATGTAGCTTCAGTTTTCTGTGCTTTCATGCAGTACTGGAAAAATAAAAAAGGCAAACAGGTTGGCTAATGAAGTTCTAGCAACCAAACAGTTCTCAGGACTGCAACCTGGACTGTATTACTTGCTGTCTTGTTCAGCTATTCAAAACACACACATGCACAAGATTATGTCAATTGTGTTTCTTGGAGTCAGTGCACTACAGCCAAGATCCATGATGTCAAGATACAGAATATATAGCTTAAACAGCTATTTTTCTGTCATGATAGAATTATTTCATGAGGAAAGTGAAATATTTTTAAGTATGATAAAATAGCTGTATACTGCAAGAATCTCTTCTAAAAATAAAAAGCTCTTGTTCTTTATCACTTACAGAGCTTTGTTCTGAGAGATGCTAAGCATCAGAAAATCCCAGGTACACAGCCATCTCAAATTCCCAGCTGAAACTGTGGTCTACATAAGTTTGTGATAAGGTCCTGATTCCATTGAACTGATGTGGACAAATAGTTCATTACAGATATGTAATGAACGATTGCCAGTTATAATTTCCATAAGGTAGGAGGTTTCCGATGAACATCTATTTCCTTCTCAGTCAGTTCTCTGCCTGGCACCACAAAGAAAGCATATTTTCTCAAGAAAATAATTGTAAATGCTATTAAGAAATATACATCATGGGTGAGTAGCCTTTACTGCTACGGTATGTAAAATTTCCAGCTGTCTTTGGCTTGAACTACTTCAAAATAGTGTTCCTCTGCAGTACATTTCTACAGTGTCCACTAGGTAAATTTCGCAAACAGGTTATAATTTGGTACCATTTGAGTGTGAAGAACAGAATGAAAAGTAAGTCATAGATATGAGTCACAAATTGCACTGCAAGACTGGCTTGCAAAGGTGAAAAACTGACAAAATTTTGTTTATTTAAATCTGGTTATTTGTAATTAAAAGATGGCTGTCGCTAGTAGAGCTGCCTGTATAGATACACTAGTATAGCTAACTCATATCAGCTAACATTTTTTTCAAATGGCAACTTTCTTCTTTTCCTGAAAATTTTTCATGATGTTTTTATTTCTTCCATTACTTAGTCAGCACTGGTCATCAGCTTACCCCACAGAAACATATGCCATGAGTTACAGGCATGATTTTGAAGGACAGTCAGACTCCTAGTGCAAAAATGTTTGTAGTATCAGAAGCATCCCAAATCAAGCTAGCTGTGTCCATGCCCAAAGGACCTTTACCTTACTCTGTACTATAAACACGAGAAGCTTGAACACTGTGGAGGATTTTTCTATTGCTCTTCTTTTCTACCTCACACATCTCTTCTGACTTGTCTCAAAGCAATCCCTTATTTTCATAGTTGCCTGCATGCTGCAGATGCCTTTGTCTTCAGGTACCTGTGCTGAGATCCCTGTAGTTATTCCAGGCTGAAAAGAGTGACCAGTACAATACAAATTCTGGGCCAGTTGTTTCAGATTTCCAGGACCTGAACTGACTTCTAGTCTGTTTGTAAACACATAGTACAATGGCATATACAGTAGCATCAAGCTGGGAAGTCATCACTCCAGTTTCCAGTTTCAGATTTACTGCTTATGGTAATCCAATGAAAGTCTACTGAAAGGAAAAGAAAAGCTTAATTTCTGCAGCTCAGTGAGTTCTGAATATTCCACACAGCAAAGAAAAACATGAATTTCACAAGAGGAAGAAAAGGGAATATTTAGTCTATTACATAATATTAACCAAAGCAATGAAAAACCCTCTCTGACATTACTGTATATCTGATGCTGAAAATCACTCAGAACAAATACTGAAATTTGAACTGTAGATAGTGTTCTTCCAAGAAGAAGCAGCTTCACAATGCAAGTAGCTATTAGATATAAAAGGCTTGTCAGTCTTGCACCTCCTACATAATTTATCTCCAAAGGAGAGTGTTCTGAGATCTCCATGAGCTTTTAAGATGCTTAGGCTTTCAGTAAAGCAGCCTGTTGAGAACTTGCTGTCTTGGGCAATGAAACTCTTTCTTCCTTAGTACAGCCAATTTAAATGGAGTTTACAAGCTTACATATTGAGACAAAAATGTCACCATTGTTTGGTAGCAGACTGAGCTGAAGTGGCTACAGCTACAGCACTTTAAATCTTGAAAAGGCAAGTTACGAACTGCAGGAGACAGAAACTAACAGAGCTTCCCACAGATGCTCCTTATATACCAAATAGTTTAGACTGGTGAGACAACTTTATGGTATTTTTTCTACATTATACTGATGTGACCAAGGAAGATGTCAATCTTTGTATTGCTGGGAAAATCTGACCATGAACTCTCGAAATATTTCCTTTTGTGAGAGATAGTTTAGCTAAGCCTTTCAGGCATGCAGGACCAACAAAGCTTTCAGTGTAGCACAGAGGAATGAGGCAACTATGCTTAAGCTGGAGGGAGTACATTCTGACAAAATACCTCTTAGAGTGACAATAGGTTACTTAATCTTTGAAAGAGCATTTAATATCCAAATGTGGCTTTTGTATTGCAACATACTATATATTTTACAAAATAGAATTCAGCCCACATTGTCTTCCTACCATTTTTAAACACAGAGATCTTAACATCTGCAACTTTCAGTTGCTAACTGTATGCATACAATTCCTGTCACCAATGTCTATTTTCAGCATAGGTTTTCCTAGGACATGGAGGCAAACACAGAGAAGCTAACAAGGGACTACGGTATGGGTTTAAGATCCAAGCCCTTGAGGTTATCCAATCTTTTGATCCATTCAGAAGATTGTATTAAGCTTTACCTTAAATTTGGATGTGACATGGGTCTTTAGTCCGTATTTGACAGTTGCCCGGGTCTCTACTGTTCTTATAATGGTGTTCATGAGACATGTATTTTGTCCTTCCAAATCCTCTTTGGGCTGCAGGAAGGGGAGGTGGGAACACAGTAACATTGCTCTGGCTTGCTCTAATGAGATGATGCCCCAAGCAGATACGGAGCTGGATTCCCCAGCCAGTGAAAGTCCTGTGTGGAGCAGCAACTAAGTGATTTGTGAGCTTCTGGGAAGCAGGATTCCTCAGAAACTGTTCAACTTCAGAGCAACTGATTGTGATCGCAGTTTCTACAATGCTTCTTCCGTGACCATGAGAGGAAGAAGGTGGTAAAGCCATCTATGCAGTCAAAGATAACTTTTGTTCCAAGTAGAAAGACAGACCTTAATGTCTGGATGCGTTTCTGGAAGATGAGTTCTTCCCAAATATTCAGCAAACAAAGAAAAAAAAGGGAATTAAGTAAAATGTATAGTACTGTGGAAATAGGAAGGCTAACCTGATCCCTTCCTAGCCCCATATGCTAGGAATTTATTGTTTCTGCTCTGGCATGTCTCCACACATGTCATATGACAACAGCTCTGAAAATGTATCTGAAGAAAAACCTGTAACTCTGTATTAAGATAAATGACAATTATCTAAGCTAAGAATTTTAAAGCAGTACAAAGACAGGTTCCTGAAGGCTACTTCCTAGAGTTTTTCAAAAAGCAAGGTGCCTTAAAAATAACAGCACCATCCCTTGAAGAGCTTACTTTGAAGCTTCAAAACAGTGACAAACAACCAACATGAGCGATGAGGATTCTTCTTTCTTACCTTGGTTGTGGAGGCTATTTGGTTGAAAAGAAGGGGTTGTTGCTGGCTGGTATGTCTTTAGAGACATTCCTGCAGGCTGTGGAAGGTGGGGAGGTTGTGGCGTCTGTCTCTGCATCATGTGGTGTGGAACTGAAATTCCCTGGGTGCTGACGTGGTGAGGAGAAGGAGCTGGAGCAACAAACCTAGGAGTTCAGAATCACAGAACTGTAAAATACCCAATAGATAAGAGCTAAAGAATGTTCCTACTTTACTTGCATCACTATAATGTTTAGCAGTTTGCATAGATAGAGACTTCCAAAAGAAAAGGGTGCAGCCCAGATGCAGAGAAGACACATCTTCAACTTTGACAACGGGGAAGTTAAAAGCCTGAAATGCACCCTTATCATAGAAAACTCATTTTATCTTCTGTGGGTGGGTTTAAGTCTTAATAGGAGGAAACACCTCACAGGGAACCTGATTTTTGAGGCATTGCCAACTGTCGCATTGTAAGGCTTTATATCAACTGTATCTGTCAATCAATAGCTGTCCTTCCACTCTGTGAGGGGTCAGTTCTGGTCATTGGACACTAATGAGTTAGGTAATAGTTTCAGGCCCAGGTTCAGGTTTCAAGTTCTAGAATTTTTTGTATGCTACAGAGAGCTATTTGAAAATAAACAATCTGAAGTCAATATAATCTAAATAAAGGCCAGTGTTAAATTGATTCCAATGGGGAAGAGTCTGACTACATCAAATGTTGATCTGACCTCAAAGTATAACATTACAAGCCTGGCAGAAGAGGAGAACCATTCAGACCAAAGCTGGTGGTGCAGCTGCCACAGAGGTTCATCACATCAGTGGTGTGTTTTGCACACCTCTGTCTGTACTGGCACTACAAGGTTACACACTACTTTGAGAATTTCACAGACTTTGTAAGTTTCACATTTCTCTACAGTTCCTTAAAATTGCATACTACAAAGCACATTACAAATAGGTGCAACAGTAATTTTTGCAGATGAGACTATAAGAGACCTGGTCTATGCCCCAGTGGCCAAACTACACACTGGACTGATGCGATCTGATTAGGGAACAAAAGCTCATCCTGGGCTCAGGAATGGCTGAAGGTCACTTTCTCATCCATAGCAGAAGATTTAGGAAGGCTGGCAAAACAAAGCCAGGCTATTTCTGCAAGACCATGAGTGAAATCTGATGTGGTATTCCTGTCACAAACCTGCCTCTTTCCCCAGTCCTGAAGGCAAGCCGGAAGCCTGTGCTGAACAAGACTACCTACCTACCCTTGTCTGCGGTGGGTGTGCTCAGTAGCTGCTGGTAGGAGGGACCAGTGCTTGCAGTTAACACTGGCAGGATCCTAAAACTGATCCCTGTTGTTCTCAGGCTGGAACCTCAATTCACGGGATTACTTTCTTTTTAACCCGATAATAAAGAATGCTTTTCCTGCAGAGCTCTAAGGAAACTGTAATCTTAATCCAAACACAACAGAAGGTGCAACTGTGGTAGTCACACTGTAGAACAATCTCTGGACTGGGTCATTATACACGGTGTAGCTGTGCCTCAGGACACACGAGATCTTTTCTGCTGCAGCTCAGAATCAGTATCTGCCACGCATTATCAGAATCACCACCCTCGACTTGCTGTGATTATCTGTGTGATTATGAATTCATTTGAAACCTATTCACTATGTTTCTGGAAGATCCATAACTTACATTTGGAGTACAGCCAAGTTTCAAAATGAACTTTGAATTCTTTACTGCCTATTTAGTTTTGAGAATTGCATTCTTAGGCATATTAGATAGGATTTGAATGGTCTTTGTGCTGTTTGATATTAACTTCATAAACACATATATTATTGAAGGAAATAAAGATGTCACTACTGAGACACTGAGTCTTTAATATGTCAAATATGCCATTGTTCCAGATAACTGATACAGTGTAGACTTAAAGACATAGTAGGGAGGAACAGGATGAAGTATGTGTGTTTCATAATAATATAGGGAATATGAAAAAAATACTACACAAGTAAGTAGCTATATTGCGATAAGAATATCAGAGGTTTTTAAAGACATGCTGTAACTAGCCGAATAGGGACTGGAGTTAGTTTTTTGTATAGCATTTGTGTGGAAAGACTGTCACTTACTGCCAGAGATTAAAAGCAACACACAGGTGGTTTTTACGACTATCATTACTTAAAAAATCATGGGATATCATCCTCTGTGTTTCCAAAAGTCATTTGTGAAAATTAATTTCTGAAAAATGGTTTTAACCAGCAGCCAGTGACAGGGAAAAATCCTTTTCAAAACTCAAATAAGAAAAGTTTTACACATAACAGAATCACAGAATGGTTTGAGTTTGAAGGGACCTTAAAAATCATCATCTTGTACAATGCCCCTCTATAGATTTCCTGTAGGCCCCTTTAGGTAGTGGAAGGCTGCTATCAGATCTCCTGAAGCCTTCTCTTCTCCAGCCTGAACAAGCCCGACGCGCTCATCCTGTTGCCATAGGAGAGGTGCTTGAGCCCTCTGATCGTCTTCATAGCCTCCTCTGGACTCACCCGAGCAGGTCCATGTCTTCCTTGTGTTGGAGATGCCAGAGCTGGATGCAGCACTGCAGTGGAGTCTCATGAGAGCAGAGTAGAGGGGCAGGATCACCTCCTTTGACCTGCTCAGGTCACGATCCTTTTGATGCAGCGCAGCACATGATTGGCTCTTTGGGTTGCAAAATTTCACATTTGGTTTAACACCCAAAAAATCCTTCCAAAAATGACAGCGCACTATTTTATGTAGCCAGACAGGACTCCTTTATAGTAGACTTTAGTTGTCTTTGTAATGATTTATGAATCATTTCACGAATACCTGACTTACTTATATGGGTGACTGAAGTGGTCTACTTTTACTTCCTTTCTGCCTACAAAAAGAGAAACTTAATCTGGTCTCAGTCCAGATTTGTCCCTGAAAAAATAGCAGTGTGTTACTGGAGGAACTGTCAATTTACTTCTTTTTCCGGAAACAATCAGGACCAGTTTGTAATTGCTTGGAAACTGTCAACCTGCTTCCACTGCACAGAGCACTCACAGTAGCCAAGTAGCAGATCCCCTTCCTAAAGGGAAGAAGGAGAGCAGGAAATGTGGTCCAAGACTAATATTTTTCAACTTTGCACTGAGAAGGAAAGCATGTGCCATCATTTAGACAGAATCAATCCTTACGGTTGTTTTTAGTATGCTTCCAAAATGGAAGTGGAATATTAAAGCTGAAAACTTTTTGTTTGGTTTTGTGCTGTCGTTTTTTTGTTTGGTTGGTTTTTTGATTTGTTTTTTAATTAGGAGGACATAGTTTTCTTTGAACAATTTCTAACAAATTTGAACAATTTATGGGTTGGTGATCCATTAACTGGCTGAGTTCTAATCCTTTTTATTGAGCTGCAACAGTTTGGAACATATCCAGATGTTATGTAGCTGACACAGCCAGGAGATCAGGCTTTCATCTTACTACAGTTGAAGTTTTGGCTGGACAGAGGAGAAAACTGTAAGCTCCCTGTAGCAAGTTGCTCTCTCTAAAGTGTCCTGTACAGTGCTGCACTTTCTGACAATGTTAAGTGAGGAACACTCTATGCCCAATCCCTCTTGATTGCCTTTGTATTTCTAGGCAAATCCAGAAAGTCTGGGGTTATGTCTCTATTCTCTGCTTTAAACAGCCTTATTACTCTGCTGTGATCTCATATTTTAGTTTGGCTCCATACTTTATGCTGTGTGCTACTGCCTTTGCAGCTCCTCAATGTCAATGAGGAAAACATTCTGTTGTAATACAGTATTTTGTAACCTAACATATTGCACTGTAAATTAGTCCAGCTAGCTATCAATGACAATCAAATAAACATGATTTAAAAGCACTTGTAAGTAAGGCATAGCTTTTGCCAAGCACAATTTTGAAAAAGTAGATGTTTTGCCCAAAAGTCACGAATTCTTTCATTTTGGTAAAAATAACAAAACCCTAAACTTTTTACCAACCTGTGATACAACATGTTTCTCTCCAATGATTATTATGTTGCAAGTTATATTTTTAAAAAACGAAGCAAATCTTCTCCCTTAACAAAAATATTCTGGCCAGCACAAAACGAAATCTTCATCCATCATTTTGTTCAGCCACCAAATTTAAGCTTGTCAAGCTCTGGTTCACACCCTGCACAGAAATGATCCCACAGCAGCTTTCTATCCCCATGGTGTCTCAGTAGAGTAGATTGCATGTGCCAGAAGACTTTAATTCTATATCCTTCTTTTCTGTAATCAATAAGCACCTAAAATCCTTTTTATGCTTAAGCTTTAGGAACACAGGAACTGCTTTTTCAGATAAAACCAGTGAACCAGTTAGCCCAAAGAAGGGATGGCAGGAAGAAAGAACAGTCCCTCTGATTGGCTTCATGAGCAATTTGGTGAGAATAAGGAGAATTTAAGTGGAATTTAAAGTGGAATTTAAGGAAGGAAGCTGTGAGTGGCCACCTCAATATACAGATTCCCTGAAGACAGATACAGAACTTTAAAATCTCTCTCATCATTCCCTGTGGCTGTGTTGAATTAGAGAACTGAATTTCTTACAGATTCAAAGGAAAGGAAAAAAGTGCCTTTGGAAAAAAGTGTAGAAACAGGCTAGAGAAAAACTGGTGTCCTGAGTTTAGCAGTAGCTACTGCTAAACCCAGGACAACTGGTTTTGAAAGGAGGTTGTTGCGAGGTGGGTGTTGGTCTCTTTGTCCAAGTAAATAAGAGATAAGACAAGAAGAAATGCCTTGAGTTTTGCCAGAAGAAGTTTGGATTAGACATTAGGAAAAATTTCTTCACCAGAAGAACAGGCTGCCCAGGGAAGAGTTCACCCACCATCCCTGGATGTATTTAAAAGACATGTAAATGTGACACTTAGGGTCTTGGTTTAGTGGTGGACTTTGCAGTGTTAGGTTTACGATTTCACTCAATGATATTAAAAGTCTTTTCCAACTTAAATGATTATATGATTCCATGGCTTGGGTTCAGGTTTAGACTTGCTGACACCTCCACTTTTCAGAGTTTGTCATTTATACGTACACCACTTGTTACCCTCCAGCTGGACATTGAGCCATTGACAGCAATTCTCTGTGTGCAGCCATCCAGCCAATTCTTTATCCACCAGGTGATCCATCCATCAAGTTTGT
Organism: Lathamus discolor; assembly: GCF_037157495.1. NCBI lineage: Eukaryota > Metazoa > Chordata > Aves > Psittaciformes > Psittacidae > Lathamus > Lathamus discolor. Next base: position 82,054,943 of record NC_088909.1, on the reverse strand, counting down.
GTCTCTCCAGAGAACATAACCGCATACTCAAATAAGCAAAAAGAAGCACTGTTGCAGAACTTTTAATTCTGCAGTAATGCTAAACTGAACAGTTCAGCCCTACATCCTTCTTTCCAGCTTTACACAATCTCTACAACTTCCTGTGAAGCTGGGATGCCTCCTGCTTCAGGGACATGACACTAGCTGTGTCTCACAGGAGGGTAAAAAATAATCTGGAACACCAAGTCCAAATGAAGAATTCTTTTCTGGTCTCACACCAGTTAACAGACTACTTCTTTCACAAAAGCAAGCCTTAAAAAGCAAAACGTATACGTTGGGGAATTCAGTAAATAATAACAAAAATTAAAAAAAAAAAAAAATTGAACACTTGACACCATCAATTTTGGGGCACTGAGCTGTACATGTTACCTAAGCCAGATAAACACAATTTGGAATTTTTATCTGGGTTTTAATTAAATTGTTTTTCCACCTTCCTCAAATGCCCTTTTATTATAAAAATACATGAAAAGCAAGCCAAGTACATATTCCCTTTTATACATATGCTTCTGGGTACTATTACCATTTGGTACTTTTATTTAACAGCTGTAGTATTTCATATTAGGGGAGCACTGAAAGTTAGCATGTAAGAGTTGGAACACACAAAATGTAAATATGCATTTTTATTACACATGTTCTCTCATTTGATAAATGAAGTTGCTTCTTGGATCTAAACTCTATACCTGACTTGGAGTCTGTGTACACTGAGTTTTGTACACAGAACGAAAGCAGTGTAAGATGTATCCCATGTTTGGTTCAATTTTTTCACATTAATAAGGCTTAATTAAGTCCGTGCTCTCTCTCCCACCACCTAGGTGGAAAAGGATGCAAAAGAAGCACTCTAATTATTTGTCTGCCTTACGGTACCTGGAGATGTTTATTTCCTTTGGCTCCTGTCACTCACAAACCTGAGTCTCCTGTCCAAAATGGAAGGATAATATGACTGGCCTCCAGACTTGCCAAAGCAGCCAGAAACTTGGTTCAGCTTCAGTCCAGTAAATGCAGGCTATCACAGAGGTGAGTGACAGTCAGCCAGACCTAGCTCTGGAATTACCCTAGACACACAGTGCATCGTGAACCCCACAGCATGGGTGGAGGGGGGACAAATTCCCAGCTTGCACCCCTAAATCCTGCAGTCCTCTCAACGAGATTGGGATAAACAGGGTGATTCACAAATTTGAAAGACTTGTGTTACAAAGTGTAGGCTTGTTCAGTTTGCATTTTCACACCTATCATCAGACCATCATGAGGTGGTGTAAATGACAGCTTATTCACAGTGCCTCTAGGTGAGTGGACTGTATTAGACTCAGGATGCAGATTCTGCAATAGTTTTTATTTTAAACATTTCCCTTAATTTGTACTGTATGATCTGTAATCCAGCCAACGTTGTTGTAATACTTTTTTTCTTTTCTGAATTTAAATTACCATTTGTCACACTACATAAATGAAGATACTGCACCCTCCTTTTCAGTCCAAAGTAGCTCCACAAACACAAATTAGCACTTAAAGCCTTTTTAGAGTGAGTGCATACTGTTAACTTGCAAGAAAGGAGTGTATTACACTAGGTTTTTACTGTTCTTCTGTAGAGGGCTGTAGGATCCTGAGGTCTGTAACACACTCAAGGACTTAATGAGTTGAGTTGTACTCTAAACATGTCTGTTCTGGTCCTACACCAGCCTCAAAAATGGGGTAATGAGAAGATTGCTGTCTTTTATCATGAAATTTACTCCTGTAATAACTATTGATCTGTCCCTGCCTGTGAACTCGTGCTTTGGCAATTGCTGGGTATGGACATTGGACAGTTCATGCATTGCAGAGAAAACTTTATTGAGAAGTGAAGCCTCTGGGTCAGGAAAGAGGTCACGGGCAGCCTCAGAGTTTACACAGAGGGCCAGATCCCTGGCAGAGGAAAAAGTTCAGGACAGTGTGGCTAGGAGTGGGGAGGAAGAACTGAACCACTGGATGAGCCTCAATGATCGTGTAAATGGCAAGTTTCATCTCAGACTGGTGTACAAAAAGCTCAACAACTTCCAGTGGCTCCAGGACTGGCTGAATTCACATGTGCAGTCTGAAACCAATTTCACCTTTTGTCAATTCGCCAAGCCATCATGCTCTTCCATCTTCCTGATACAAGGCAGAGTGAGTACTGCTTTCCTCCAAAGAAATTATGCTCTTTTATCAGTAATTGAAATCTAGTGAATGTTCTTTTCAGGTTTATAATTGGACACTTTGTGCTGTCCAAATTACTGGCATTTCTGTCTCTAAAGGAAATTAAATACTTTGAATTACAGTAATGAAATACAGCAATTTATCATTTAGAGCACTGAAAAATGGGGAGATTGGGAGATTATCAAAATAATGTTTAAGTATCCTTATACATATAGTAAGAATGCGGTATTTTGTGTGATGATGTATTTTCCTGACCTATCCACTGAAAAACTATCTGCTTAGGTTTCTTCAGTTTCACAATCTGGTAGATTTCTGGTTCAATGAACTAAGTGGAAATTTACAATACCATGTGTTATATAAATAATTTGAAAGATTGCTGAAAATAATTTAGGGAATGTCAAACATAAAAATTTAACCACTCCCAAGCAATCTGCTTTCACATCACTGAAATACCTACAATCATGGAAACAGTGAAGGTCAAAGGGTTGGTACCTACCCAACATAAAATAAATCCTGACTATAGATGAAGCTCTCAAAACCAGTGAATTAAAAACCCTTTCTTGTCTCTTGGTCTTAATAAGATGCCAAGAAAAAAGAGGCCATGTGCCTGCAGAAATACTTAGCATTGAGAGAGTAATGACAGAATATGACTCTCCTACTGCAAGAAAACAGAAACATGAATCTCAGGGCCTCCATTCTGTAAGATACGGCTAGGCTTCTCTGGAATTTAGTATCCCACCTAGTTATGACTTGCCACACTAAGGCCACTGGTGGAGATCAAGAGGGGATTTGAGGAAGTCCCTGAAGTAGAGATGGATGGAAAGCCCAGGCTGGGATAATAGAATCCCTTTCACCTCTCCTTCCCATGGTAAACCCATTACCAGAGCAATCGTTACCTGGCAGCTGCCACCAGTGACTTTTTTCATACAAACAATTCAACTTCCACCCATCCTGGCAGCTCTGGAGGCAGTCCCACCCCAGACTCAGCATGGGAAAAGTAGGGGCTGGTCTTACCTCTCTGAGTCCACAGCTGAGAGCAGAGGATGGACAGCAGTACCCTGTACGTTATGCCCTGAGGAAAGGTGGCTGCTGGGGTGGGACAAGGACAATGCCCCAGATACTGGTGCACTTCCACTTGTCTGTGTGCTGTGAAACATAGCTGCTGAAAGCAAAAGGAGAGAAATAACCCTCATCAGGCAGGTGACAGCATTGATAACAGACGAAATATTAATGGAGAACACCTCCCCTAAAGCTGTAGTGCCAATTATTAGCAACTAACTAGTTTTTCTCAAGTGCCCTTTTCTGTCTGAATGAGAAAAACCCCCGACCAAACAATCAACCAACCAACCAAAAATAATCAAATCCCCAAAACCTAAAAAACCCAAACAAACAAAAAAGCCCACAAACACCCACCCCCTCCACCCCCCCATTAAAAATAACTAAACAATCTTTGCTGCTCCCAGATTATATTTTCATAAAACCAGGCATGATATAGCTGTACTCCTTGTCTTGGGAGTTTTGTCTGAATAAGGTTTCAAATCTTCCAGAGCTCCCTGTTGTAGAAGAGGTGTGAAATACTTCCTAAGATACATATTTCTAAAGCTAGTGAACAGAATACACAATTTCATGAATTGTGAAATACTTCCTACATTTTCCCCTCAGCTGTAAAAATCCGACGTTTCTTGAATAGGTTCACCAAAATATTGCTGTTATTGCCCCCAGTCTCCCCATTAATGCATACAAAAATTTCAAACCAGCATGAACAGTTTTGTAATTTTCTGTGAGATTCCTTCTGTATACATTCCAAGTAAGGAAAGGTTACGGATGACTAAAGAAAAAGCAATACAGCATTCTGCCCAAACATCCTAATTAGTTGACCACAAGTTCTGTAACCTCACTTTCAGAAGTTCTTTAAATCAGATAGTCAGAAGCTAAGATACTCATTACCAAATCCCTCTGAAAATCCAGTTACTCAATTATTTTTACTGACATCTGAGTCAGGTAGCTTATGTTGATGCTGAATGACAGCTAAATACATGTTCTTACATATTTTATGAACCCTGAGAACAAATTAGATAGGCTCTACAACATGAAAATGATCTCCCACTGTTTGTCATATCTTCCAGTCTCTTTATAAAAAAACTGTTAGTTAGTCCTAGTTTACAGAATAAAACTGTACCTATAAAACTTCTGTTAGCGAATGTGTTGGACCTAATGATTCAAATTTAGTGATAAAATCCTGTTATTTAAATGAGTTCCTCAAAGGCCATTGTCACTGGTAGAGTATCTTCCTAGGCTAAAATGCCTGCATGGATGCTGTAGTCCTGGCAGAACAAACACTACTTTAGGAGTAACCCCACTACAGGTCCATTTTCAGGAAAAGGGTCATAATTTTGAATTAGTTTTTCACAGGTCGCAATTTTGAATGCAGCTACCACCTCATCTTCCAAGTGTTCAGCCTATTTCTGGAAAGCCTCTATTCATCCTCACAAGCCAGTCTACATTAGATAGTCACCGGGCTAAGACAGAGTTCAGGAAAGGCTCAGGAGTTTAGGTATTCTGTAGCCTCATTTTAAAGAGCAGGCTCATTTTAAACAGTGAAGCAGACCTGTCTGCCTGGACATAATTCAGCTGGTGGAGATGAAACATAGTGCAAGATGATAGATAAGAAACCACTTTGTGAATAAAAACATCTAATATAGATGTCGCAGAGATAATATTAAAGTTTAGGGAAAGTTAGTATGAGCCACACTGGTAGGCAAAGCTGCAGGAAGGGAAGCTGCCATACCACATGGCCAGGAGGACCAACAAAAAGCCTGCAGCTGCCCATAGCACTAGCTTCTACTGTTTGCTAATTCTTATATGGACCAAAGCTCCCTCAGCACAACCCAGATTGTGCACATGACAACAGCAAGCACAACACAACAACAGACATATGACAGCAGAAGGCATCTCAGTTCTTAAAAGAAGTACAGAGGATGCAGACCCCACAGGGAGAGGAGTTATCACTTACACCAGCAATGCAACTCACTAAGAAAGGACTGAAGAAGAGCTCATCCTAAGACAGGGGCAGGTAGCTTTTGTTGTTTTTTTCACTTTGCTCATGCACCCCAAATATCACTCTCTTGACACTCATTTTTCAAAACAGCATCAAAACAAATGCAGAGGGGAAAACAAAGGAGTGACCTTTTGAATTTACTACTTTATGCTTACATGCAGGGCGGAAGAGAATACTGAAAACAACCAAATGCACATTCTGGCAGAAGAAACAGAGAATATTTCACAAATCAGTACACTGCAAAAGAAAATCTTTATTATGTAAATAAATAAGAAAAAGAGACTGTTTAAATAATTCCTTGCAAAAAAAATAGGTTAGCTTGCATTTTTCTATGAAAAAAATACTAATATGTGTAAGAAAATACATTGACTTAGTTTCCCAGTACTGTGATCTTCAAGTTTAAAATAAATTTCTACAAGGCTGTGGCCTTGGCAGGGGGGCTGGACTAGACGATCTCCAGAGGTCCTTTCCAACTCTAAGGATTCTCTGATTCTGTGATCAAGAGTAAAAAGACTGGACTATGACCGCATTTCCAACGTAAGGTAACCAGAGCTATTCTTCCTTGTAATAGCTGTTGTCTGCCACAACCATAAAAGCATTTTAGGCACATTTTTTCTAAGATGTGCTTACATGTTGCTAGCTGGTCCATGATGCAGTGGTAGCACAGGTTCCCACATCACTGCCCAAGACAAGGTGACTCCATCCTTAGGAAAAAGTTACCTGCAGCCAGGCATAGGCAACCATCTGTCCTTTCTCTGAACTAGAGCAATCTAAAGCTCACTGCAATATTTATCACCATAGTACTACCTGCTACTGCAGTACCTTTCAGCTAGGTTTCCCAGCAATTCCTCTGTACTTTTCTTCTTTTTCTGATAAGAAACAGTACACAGTTTAAAGTAAGAGTTAACTCTGGCAGATCGGATATTTAAGGAAGAAAAACCATACATATTAGCAGCAAAAATACATCCTTGTACACAGTGTATGTTAAAATGATCACAGCATGACAAAAGAATGTACGTGGACTCCCACGGTGCCTTGTAATGAAGCCTCCAAAAGCAGCACCATGAACGATGGTGTAGGAGACCATATAACTCCTGCAGGCAATGCAACTCATCTTTTGTCAGTGCAGCTTCTTGCTGCATAGAGGTACTGCTGACAAAAGCACCTCTGTGGGCACCCAACAAAGTGAAACCACAATACTAGCAGCTGCTTCCCAGTGGAAATGCCACTATTAAAACCTCCCAGTGTAGACACGGCATCGGTACAAGCTACTACTTGAATTGCAAATATTAGTTGAAGGGAAACATTGTCAGCCATTGGAAGTCTACAAACTAATGGTAGTCAAAAATACTGTCACTGATAGATCATTTCCCTAGTAGAGCTAACCTTAAGAGACTGACACAAAATTTTGGACACTATTTAAGAAACTGCTAAAAAACCTTTTTATGGGAGCTGTGTGTGTGCAAGGTTTTTTTAGTGGTTTAGCTGTTACATGTGAGTTGCTTGCTCAAAATGGTGGCAGGAAATATCTACACAAAGGAATGTCTTTTCAGTGACTCATGACATTAAACACCTGATTTGAATGGTATAAAACTGAGCAAATGTCCATGGCAACCAGCAGGCTCACATATCACTCAAATATACCACCACCAGGTGGGTCCACACATGAAGATGCAGAATTGAGTCAAGGTTTTACTTAACAGAAAGGCTTTGTCCAACAAGGCTCCTCTCTCTACCAATATAAGATAAAGTAATACACTCAAATTTTTAAAAGATTCAGATATTCTTGAAGAAAAAAACACAAAACAAACAAGCAAAAAAAAACCACCACCACAAAACAAAACAAAGAATCATTGATGCTGTTCCTCTGGGTTCCTTAAAAAGCCCTAGCTATACCATGATTTGCAAGATGGCTATAACCTGTTAGGCCTGAATGTGAATCTTAGATTGCGTTACACCCATAAAATTTCAGCCAGAGAGACACAGGAGCTATGCTTTCATTTCTGGAGTCTTATCGCAAATCAATTTTATCAACACATGAAAATTTTCCACAAGAATATCTATGCAAAGGCTTCTCTAGGAGAAGCTAAATTTACATGCATTTTCATAATGCATAGGAACAAATTAGGTGGTTGGAAGAGAAAAGCTGATTCTATGAATAATGTTACTTTAAAAAAGAAGACAGAAAAGTAGCACTTCAAATGTTACAGAATCCAAAGCTTGTAAGATTTACTTTTCCTTTTTTTTTAATGGAGCTAGACCTGTAATTTCACAGAATGTTTTTTCAAGGCAGAAGAATCACCCTTCCCTTTGCAAATTACCAACAATGGTATAATTTACTATCTTGGATCTATTCCTGTCAAATCAGCACACTGTCAACCTATTTCTGCCCCCAAAATACTTCCCCTCTTACCATTGCTGGCATGAATTTGGAGCAGGGCTGACAATTCTTTCCATTGTCATTTCCATAGAGTAAGAAAGTGTGAAGGTTTAATTTTGTAGCTCAGTCAGTTAAAATTACATAAATTACATTCATTTGCAAGAGTGGTGGGCTTGGTTTTGGGTTTCTTTTTTGGGGGTTTGGTTTGGTTTGGTTTGGTTTGGGGGAGGGTTAATTACTATATTTCACCTTCTATTTCCATAGGGAATATTTATGCAGTCCTTGTGAACAAGTTTTACTAGCACACAGAAGGAAAAAGCTGAAATGATTTTTGCTCTTGAGAGCATCGCCTTCACATATTCTCCCCTCTTACCTCCTTTAGGGAGCCCATACTACAGGACTTCATGGCTAGGAATATGTGGGCACGTGTTGTTTTGGGCCAGAAGTGGTAAACCCAGCAAATGTAAAACATGCTGTGTTGCCCTGATTATACTCAGCTTCTCTGTAAGAATCCAGTGTGCATGGAACTTAAGAAGCCATCATGCATTAAGAAGCAGAGCAGAAGTCAAAATTACATTATGTAATTAATTAGCCTGTCTGCAGAGCTGTTCCTCCCATGGCATCTTTACATCACATCTCTGCCTTTCAAGACATTCTTCTCTTTCAGTGGACTGCAGTTTCTGGAGTTCTGTATTACTATGAAGAAAGGAACTAAATAGTGCTGTTGCCTTGCTGCTTACGATGTTTGTATCAATTAATTAGTAAATGTTCTCTTCTTCACAATGTCAGCCCAACCATTACACCAATATTTGGAGAACCATTAAGATGCCTCAAAATGGAAATTATATATTCAGAAATAAATCTGGTGCACAAAAGGACCAGTCTGAAGGGAAATAAACTGACCTCCTTAAAACAGGTAAGATAATAATATTAACAATTTTCAGTCCCCTGTAGTGTGTGTATGATCCTACCTGGTAATACATCATATTTAGTGTGAGCTCTGGATATGTACGCCATACTTAAATTCAGCCAAGAAGGTGACAACAGAGATCTTCTTAGTTGTTGGCTACCCAACATCACCTCCATTTGCCTTCATTCCCTATGTATCAAATACAACTCTTTTCCACTGCAATGGCCATAAATATCTTAGTTCTTCCTCCTCATTCTTTTTTTCTTTCAGTAACGAGTGACAGCTACTTCCCAAGGCTGTCAGCTTTAACAAACAGACTGCTTTTTCCTCAGACATCTCCCACACTGCCCTTGCTGCCTAATGGTTAGGGAGCTCACACAGTAGGACAATTGCTTTAATAAAGTTCTTTCATTTTTCCTATATGAGTCTTATATCCTCTACCTGTCTGTTGTATCTGCCTACTGCCCTAACATTTTCTTATATATAAACTCCTTTGGAAATTAATTTTTTCTTATTATGTGTGTAGAGCACCTAGCTCAGTACTGTTTTATTGGAACAAAAAAACATGCACAAGCAAAAGTGTTATTCAAGTAGAACACATCTTAAGTTACAGGCATTATGTAGCAGTTAGGTCAAAGGTCATAGTACTGGAGCATAAGATGTTATTTAAATAAAACTTAGAATTGCAAAACCTTCTCTAACTTCCTTGATGGAATTTTTAATTTCCAGCTTGCAAAGAAAATTATGCACTTGACAAGCCTTAGTAATATCATTTGTTTGCTCTGAAGCAGAGCAGAGTGTGACATTCAGTAACTATTTATAAATGAATGACACATTCTGGTTTGTTCTTGAATATGAAATGTTCATGTTTAACCAAACAGCACAGTAAAAATAAATTTCTCGTATACTGCAGTATTTATGATTCTTTCACCCTTACGCATTCTATACTGTACTATACAAAGTGAGTTGATACAATTTCACAGAAGAAAAAACATCATTTATATGTTTTTATCATGAATTAATTGCTCACATCTTCATCCTATGAATTAAATAAACCCCAAAGCCCATGTGTTTTTAGAAATTAAAACCTAAATGCTGCCAGAAATTTCGTACTTCAGTAGAAACAAACTTTGGATTTCTATTTTACGAAATATCATTATGCACAGCCTTAGAAGGGTATGCACGCTTGCTAAATTTTAGACCTAAAATGTAAATGTAATTTTGTGTTAGTTTTAAATAAAGAATCTGTCATGTCACCTTACTGTATTAATAAGATTATACCCAGTTCAGATTTCTTTTATAAGGCCACAAAGGCTGAAAGCTATGAAAAAAAGCTGTGCAGGCTTAACTTTAAGAAATAGATATGTAATCAAAAATCATTGATTTAAATATATCTGTGTTTGCAGATTATGTATTGTAACAGTACATTGAAATGCGGATCATTGCAGCCGTTATACTTCGTTAAGTGGAAATGAACTAGGATCTAAATGTCTACTTTTGTCATATTTTTTTGTAATAGTTTGCTTTCAAACATTTATTCTGTAGATCTCTTGGGAAAGCAGAAAACATACCTTTGCTTTAAATGTGCACAAACGATAAGAAAAGTAACCTTCAAGTGAGAAAAGTTTGATTAATGGCATTGGAAGAATGGAAATCTGTTCCTTTTTTCACTTGAAAAGTAACACAGACACATTTCAGCTAATATGCTAACAGTCCTCAGAAAAAAAACAAACAAACAAAAAAACCCAAAAAAACCAAAACAAAAAAAAAAAACAAACCCCAAAACAGTCCCCAGCAAAAATTTTATTTTTCAGAGTACTCTCAAAATTTTTCTTTATATTTAGGAAAAATGCTGTTTTCAGAGAAGTCTGAAGGGTACCTTCTCTAAGGCAGGACACATAAGCTCTCATATATTTTGCTTTTGTCTTCTCTTGGGGAATGAATAATTTTCATGTTGCCATTTCAATAAAATAATTCCCTCCCTGTTGGAGTTATCTCACATATTCACATAATATATTATTATATAGCAGCCCTGATGAGTAGTTAATGAAACAATTCATTTCAACTGTATTGGGTGGTTGTCAAAATGAAGTGACATGAATTCATCTATACCTGACATAATACCCACAGTAACTGAAGTGAACCCACACAAGTGAATAAAATGACAAGAAATTTGCCAGGTTACAGATGACTGTGAACACATGTAAGGGAAAGCAGTTTATTACTTACCAAGAAATTAATGCTGATAGAAGTATGTTGATTAATACTATAAGAATCGCTGAACTATAGGAATCAGTGCCAAGTAAGAAAAAAAAAAAGCCACTATAAATTATTGTATCAAATAATGCCTATAGCTAGTAGTGCTGTAATTGAAAGACAAAGCATGATGCTTTGATGAACGACAAAAAATAACGCCACAGTCTCAGAAGCTGTCTATTGGGCATCATGACTGCAGGCACTAGCAGCTAAGGGGTGCTTGGAACAATAGTTTTACTTGGCCTAGGATCCTGATAGTTCATGGGGCAGCCATTTGTTTGAGCTGTCTGGACTGGTTTGGACTGACCAAGTATTTGGAGTTTGAGACTTAATCATAGTCTGAAAACTACATGGGTAAAAGAGCTGAGAGCTGAACAGATTCCAGTGGAAATCTCTGAGAATGTTCTCAACTTCTGAAAACCTGGTCTTAGCTCACTGGACACACTGTCCCCACCTAGCTTCAATCTTATTGGGCAGAGAAGTGTATTTGAGCAGCCCTGCAGAAAAGGACTTGGGGGTGCTGGTCAATGAGAAACTGAACATGAGGCAGCAGTGTGCACCCACAGCCCAGAAAGCCAACTGTATCCTGGGCTGCACCAAAAGGAGCGTGACCGGCAGGTTGAAGGAGGTGATCCTGCTCCTCTACTCTGCTCTTGTGAGACCTCACTTGGAGTATTGTGTGCAGTTCTGGTGTCCTCAACATAAAAAGGACATGGAGCTGCTGAAACAAGTCCAGAGGAGGGCCACAAGGATAATCAGGGAGCTGAAGAATCTCCCATATGAAGACAGGATGAGAAGGTTGGGGCTGTTCAGCTTGAAGAAGAGAGGACTGCGTGGAGACCTCATAGCAGCCTTCCAGTATCTGAAGGGGGCCCACAAGGATGCTGGAGAGGTACTCTTCATTAGGGACTGTAGTGACAGGACAAGAGGTAATGGGTTTAAACTTAAACAGGGGAAGCTTAGGTTAGATATAAGGAAGAAGTTATTTACTTTAAGGGTGGTGAGGCACTGGAATGAGTTGCCCAAGGAAACTGTGAATTCTCCATACCTGACAGTGCTCAAGGCCAGGTTGGAGAGAGTCTTGGGTGACATGGTTTAGTGTGAGGTTGATGAGCTTAAGGTCCTTTCCAACCGTTATTATTCTATGATTCTATGATCATCACCAACTAGTGTGTAGCTCTCAATAGCCTTGACAAAACATATCATAGAATTGATAGTTTTACAACCCTCATGGTAAAATAAAGTCACTTATTAATGTGGCCACTTCATATAATGTCATTTTCAGCACTGCACAGAACATTCAGTTAATTCTTTCACTTCCTACATCTGTTTCTCAACTGAAAGTTGAACTACTAGAAGATGTATTCTGCCTGAAAATTAAAACCAGGTGTTTTTACAACTACTAAAATACTGCATTAAAAAATGGCAACATCCTACCCATCGCTGTCTTCAGTTTTGAGATATTATCACTCATAACTTACCAAATATTTCAAATTTAGCTGAAATGTAAACAATTGTACATTTAGACAGGTATGACAGTGTTATGTATCTTAATATGAAATCTAGATACTTAATTGAAACAAAAAAAAATAAGATTATCACCTTTACAGCACAAATGTGTTTATTGGTATATTTATAGCTATAATATGAGAGCTCATAATGCAATATTTAAGTTCATTAACGTAGATCTATTTGAAAACTGGTATGTGATACACGAATAAGGAAAAGAAAAAATACTCCTTCAATTTTTCAATGAAGCTTAATGAATTCAAGATGTCTATAAGGAATGGTAGAAGTGAACTGCTAGCACAAGTCCAATGCCTACAGAGCAAAAACACTGCTTTTCATTCCAGCAGGTCTTTTAATGGACAAAATATGATTTGTCCTGCCTCCGTTGAAAAAAACAGTTAAAAATCTGTTAAAAATCTATCTTTTCATATTACATTGAAGATTCTGTCCTAATGAGATAGATATTGATTTTAGAGTGCATCCGACTCTGCAAAGCCATCCCTAATCTTCAGTGAGCAATAATATAGCAGGCTGTTTATTTGTCTTTTTCTATACCTGAGTAAATATTGTGAGCAAGCCCTGGGGAGTGTCCCATAGTATTATCTGCAGCATCATGTGGCGGTGGGGCTGGCTGGAGGGGCTGGACTGCAGGGCAGTCATTCAGGATATCCAGGCCAAGCTCTGAGCTTGATTGCAACTGAAACACAGGAGATAAAAAGGGAGAAGAGGAAAAAAAAAAAGAAAAAAGAAAATAAATCACACAAATCCTTAAGACACCAAAAAATTATATTGGAGAAATGGTGAGGGGTTGAAGAAAGAAACAGAGCACAAGCAGAATTCTTCTCTTTTAAATACTGGGTAATAACCTTCCATTACAGCCGGCATTTTTTGAATCTGAAGAAAGAAACTCTTTCACATGCTTAACAATACTATACTCAGAACAAGGGCTACTTGTACAGATAAGACCTTGTTCTGTTTTGATTGCTATCACTAGTAACACGGCTTTTTCATGACATTAAGTGCATGTGAAATTAAATACCAGATATATCCAAATTCAAATTCTTATCAGTTACATTATTAATGAGCATTATGTGACTTTAAATTTCTATGGAATCTAATACAAAAAAACCTCTGCCACCTCCCTCAGTACCCTTGGGCGGATTCCATCCAGCCCCATAGACTTGTATGTGTGTTAGTGGTGGAGGAGGTCACTGTCCATTTCCCCTTGGATTATGGGGTCTGTGTTTTCCTCCCTGTCTTCCTGCTCAGGGGATTTGGTACCTGGAGAACAATCGGCCTTACTGTTAAAGACTGAGGCAAAGGCATTAAGTACCTCAGCCTTTTCTCCTCGTCCTTTGTCACTATGTTTCACCCCACATCCAATAAAGGACGGAGATTCTCATTAGTCCTCCTTTTGTTGGTAACGTATTTATAGAAACATATTTATTGCCTCTTACTGCAGTAGCCAAATTAAATTTAACTGGACTTTGGCACTTCTCATTTTCTCCCTGCCTAACCTTACAACATCCTTGTAGGCCTCTTGAGTTGGCTGCCCCTTCTTCCAAAGTAATAAAAAAGTAATAAACTCTTTTTTTTTCTCCCTGAGTTCCAGCCAAGGCTCTCTATTCAGCTAGGCTGGTCTTCTTAGCCACAAGCTCATCTTCTGGCACATGGGGACGGCCTGGTCCTGAACCTTGAAGTTTTCCTTCTTGAAGAATGTCCAGCCTTCCTGGACACCTTTGCCCTTCAGGGCTGTCTCCCAATGGACTCTGTCAATCAGGCCCCCAAAGAAAGAAGAATTCCTGCTTGCCCAAGCCCACTTTCATGCATATGCTGTGGCAGGGAAGTAAAGACACACAAATGGAGAAAATTATAGTGTCTGCTACTAAAAATGAACCTGAAGAATGTAAAACACTTCGGGCACACACTGACAGCTGTTTACAGAGTTTTGAGATGATACGGATTCTCTCTTTTTTTTTATTTTCAGTATGTAAAGGTAACGAGGGTGACTTTTCAACACATCACACTGTCAAAGCTCACAGGAGTACAAACTCAGGGCAGAAACCAAGTGCATGGAGGAGTCATGATATGAAATAGCAAATGTTAATATCAGACTGTACCAACAATCTCTTGATTATAACTGCAATAACACCCTGAAAATCATAAGGAGGGTTTTGTTGTTTCCTCCTCTACATTCACCCCTGGCAAAGCATATCCCTGATGATGAAGCTTCCAACGCCTCATGCAGCAGCTGGATGGGGGGTGGGATTTAACAAGAGTCAGTCCTCCATCGCTTTCAGGGTCTATTTTCCTGTTTCTTACTGACCACACTCAAAAGAACTGGCCATTTGTAGTCCCAAAAGTTTTCCAACAAATTGTATGATTAAATTCCTTAAACACTGCTGCCATTCCTAATCCGTTTTTGCCAACATCCCTTTCAGGAAAAATTGCTGCACATCATGGTGCCTGATTTATATTTCATTTTGAAAACAGGAAGTAAAGGGATTAAAGTTGGGGATTAAAACACTTGCTCTTTACTGCATTTTTTCTGCAGAATAGTTTCTTAGTTGCCATGGGCACTGCTCACTGACCCTTAGCCCCTGAATGCACTTCTTTTTGCATTAGTGACATCTCTTAAATGGACTCCATAAAGAACAAATGATGGAAAATATTTTTATGTTCAACTGCTCTCAAAGCAAGAAAATAGATTTGCTTCCCTTTCAATCCGTTCTCTCTTTTGCTATTTTAACAGTGAAATCTTAACAAAGAGTTTTAATAAGGGCAAGTGAAATCTGAAAGATGCAGAAGCAAACTGGGCTCATAATGCAGAACCTGGCAGTTTACTCCCCATGAGGCAGGTATTCATAAACAGAGCAATTTCTCCAGATTAATATAGTCACATAATGGACAATATCACCAGTAACTGGATTAGTGCCCGAATAACCTACTGAAATACCAATGATGTAATGCTGTAAACCTCCTTGGATTCCTCTTTCCTTAGCAATTCAACATTCTGAGTTAGAAAAAATAAAAAGAAGTTAATTTATTTCCTGTGAGTAACACATCAAGCATTGTGTTTCTGGATTCTCAAATGCTGAGAAATGAAAGGATAAAATGGAAATAAGTGTTGTGAAATTAAATAAACCAAAGATACTAGCTAAAGAAAATCACCAGACATTGTTTACTATTCATGTTCTCCACTAAATCTAAATGGTGATGTAAAATTCTGTTTATCTCAAAACCTATAAAGAAACTGTTAGCTTCATCAATTGTGCAGTAAAATCAACATGTCACAATAAAAAAGCCTGCTTCTACTGTAAAACAATATAAATAATGAATAATCAAGAAATGAGCAGCCCTATAAGGAGCAAGAGCTCTGTATTGCTTTGCTGAGGGAGTAATATATTTGCTGACATGACTCACATACAAAGGTAGACAATCTCACAAAGCTTTACAGAAAACTCCATGTTAACCTGTAATGAAAACACTTGTATGTCTTATTTTCAGAGAAATAATGTTCAATAGAGGATATTATGTCTTTAAGCATGTTTTTTTCCCATTTCTCTTAATGTTTTCATGGTAAGATGGACAGGTTTATATACGTCATACGTAACAGGGTTCTGAGACAGAAGTGGTAAACTGTCAGAAAAGGGATATAAAATGTCTAGGATTCAGGAAAATTCAGTTATTGAGATCTGCCTCTGAAGGTAAAGACTTTATATCCCCTTTTTGTCAATACAGGGGTTGCACAGTGACAGAAACCAGTATCTGCAGGATCATTTTGAGCTGTGCAAGGTGGGTTCAGTACAGCCCCTTCAGTTCATATGGGAACCGTGATCAAGGTCAGTAGAGGCCACCACTCTGCAACCCAATTCCAGGAATTCCTTTGGCCAGACAATCCATATCCTTATTTCATTATTTCTAATATGCTCCACAAATAGTGCGGACTGCTGTTCTCTACTAGGCTCTACTACAACCCAAAGTAGAACTGCCTGTCTTTTATTCCTCCTCAACCCATCTGAAAAGAGTCCATCAGATATCATAGGAACAAATCCTGGAAGAACCCATTTTTACTGGGAGAATGTTTTGACAACTCCACAAAAGCCACTGTGCAACCATCATCTTACAACTGATCAGCCTGTGTCAAAAGCAAAATTATTAGGCATAAATGAACCGAGCTGGAAGTCTGTGCACATATCCCTTGTCTCCCGAGGTCTCACTGTGCCCTTCACTCCTTAGTGATTTAGTCGATGTGCCATATACACCACAATTCAAAAAACCTCTACCAGTTTTTAGAAATATCGTTTGTACTGCCTCTCCCAAAGCCATGGCTCTATGCTACTTGCTTTCTGGCAGAGACAATACAAAAAATTGTGTCCGGGAAGAAGACAAGAAAATAGACACAAGCACAATTGTGTTAGACTAAGACTAAGTACAAATCAAATACATAAATATGGAGCAAAATATAATTAAGATTAAACACTGCATGCTTTAGCTGATCTATTCCTCTCTGTATAGTACTGAAAAATCCATTGGAGACCTAGGAGGTGTTAAGCTATCTTGTCGTCTGAATCCATGCATAGTTTCTTCCAGACCCATGTGATTCAGCTAAGATGATGTGGGTTTCCAGGAGACAGACAGCTTTCAGAGGCAATTGTCAAGTAATCATTCAATATATAAAAGCTCATCTGTATACAGGATAACCACACTTTTCCATAATCTATTTAGCTTGATGCTGACTTCTGTTCTGAAGCATGACCTTCAAGCATCAAAATATCCCTTGCAAAACCCACCTTTATTTTTTTCACTCTGTCCCATTACCCACAGAAATACCCGGTTCTCTTTGAATCCTGCTTGGCTCTTACCACATGGTAACTGTTCAACTTACAAGAAATCTTCTAAGTTTGTTATTCTTTCAAAACTAAAAGGAGGAGATGAATAATAAGAAGACAGATTTCAAAAGATATTGTAGCCTAGTGTCATGTTGTGCACTAGTATTCCTCTTAGCATCACTTTATGCCCTCATTTTGGGTGAGGCTTACTTTTCGATCACTGAGCTCCCTGCTTAGAAGGAGATTCACCCATATTGCTGAAGAGATGTTGAAATCCAGGCACAGACATAATTTTTTACTTTTTAAAATAAAATAGGAAGTACTGCTTTTTATCACACAAAATTATCTTAAAATACATCCTGAATATTGTGATGCATAGAGATTATGCCTAAAATGTTTTGCTAGACATTTTCAGCATCTGTTCCCAGGTGAGTGGTATTTGTGTACATATTTTCCCTTGTGTTTAAGAAGAATTTCACAAATGATGATTAATGCAGGCATAGCTCTCCTTATTGTCCTCCTTTCCTCTGAAATGTAAATGAAATTTTATTGTACTATCCACTAAATTGCTTGCGTTAAATATATTTGTTCCATCACCTTCTTGGTTTATAGGATTTTTATCTCATTACCTGGAGCAATTCCCAATTATTTGGTGGATGCCCAGAGGCTGGAGTTTGGGAGGAGAAGGGGAACACCAGCTGCCATAGAAGATTTAGAGAAAAGGCATTTTTGTCTCACGTGGTAAGCCATAAAGAAAAGTTGCTTAAAAAATTTGGAGATGGAACTTTATCTATATCACATTGCATCTGGCCCCAATTTAGAGGGCCAAGGAAATCTTTGAAGACAGATCTAGAAAATCTGGGCTGAAGATTCAATGTAAAGTTCAGCACAGCAAGTAGTTAATTCCACTGTTATGAATATACTTCATCCTGCTATTTTAAGTCTGCGCAACATAAAAGACTCGTTTGCAGGTACAGTCTTGGAGAGCCAGAAACTTAAGACACCACAATAATGTCACTTGGTGTGTTGGGGGAGGTTAAAAGGAGGATTAAAAGCAGTCAGGCATGATATATTAAATGAATCCATGACTAACAGGGTGTGACAGCAAAGGGTTTTATTCTTTTCAACAGAATAGATCCCCAGGGCTGGAAGTATTACTCCACTGTGCCTTTATCACCTTGGAATTTTTATGGTTATTTTTGATGAATTCACGTTTTTGTAAAGACTCTTTTGACATTAAGCCAATTTTCACTTTTAATTAAAACCATAAATAACTTTAATTCTGTATTAAAAGGTTTGTTGTTTCTTACTTATTATTACTACCAGGAAATATTTCAAATACCAAAGCATGATGTTAGTTAGCAATTAAAAGTTCTTAAAGGTTCAGTAAGGGTACCTTGTAAACATTGTTCATTGCAAACTTTATCCACGCTTTAAGTATCTGGCTTGATAGAAGCCACATTCTTTTCTTTTTGTGGTGGTTTGGTTTATTTTCCCTTCCATATATCAACGTATCATAGAATCACAGGTGATCAATGCACATAAATAAATCCTTATCAAACAGGGATGAGAAACAAGCAATTTTAAGTTTAGAATGTGCCCACAGAGAGTCAAGCAACAAGTAAAAAGAGCCAGGTCTAGCGCATAAGGAATGGAAAATAAGCAAAGTGAAATAGCGAATAAAATGCAGGAAGGAAAATCCCATAGAGTATTGCAATCTGGCATAATGATAGAAGGGAGATAACACGTTATTTCACTTTTAAAGACATTAATGTTACAGTGCAGTTGAATAGCTATATTCAGGTCCATTTGTGTCAGCTTTAGCTGACACATCACACACAAATTTTTCAGAATACAAAGTCTTGATTGGCATTTACTCTACACGCGTGTAAAGGACAAGTGTCTGGGTAGCTGAGTTGCCCTCCTCAGATATGCAGGACAGAGCTCGCAGACCTCCTTTGGTAGTCCTGCCTGTCGGAAGTGTGCACAGAAGCAAGGGAGCCAAAGCACTGCTTATAAGGTGAAAATTGATGCTCAGTTACCTCGTCTCTGATACAGAAGTGGGCACTCATGAGCTTCGAAGAAATTCCTCAAGATTACTACAGTGCATTTCCTCGGAGGCAGACATGGAGTCTCTGCTGCCATGTCCTGCTTCAACAAACCACTGAATCAAAATGTACTCTTTCAATTTGTATATTGCAGCCTTAAAAACTGCCAAATAGTGCTTCCAATGCTGCACAAAACAGTTTTTCGCAACTTTCTACAAATGGTTGTGCACTTAATTTTAAAACTTCTGAACTATAACTTGTTTTACATAGGGCTCTGTTTCAAAGTTTTGTCTATCCTTAAATCAGTTCATGCATGTTCCCCTTTTATCAGGACCAATTTCCTTTAAAATGAAAGCTTCCATTTTTATCCACAATGATCTAAATAATCTAAGGAAATATTGCCAGTGGTTAATAGGAGTTATGATGAAAAATGCTCAGGAAAAGAAATCTTTCCCTTAGGTCACAACTCAGCTCTTAAAAGATGTGCTTATACATAAACAACTGCTGACGCATGGACTTGACATCCGCAAGGAACCAGTGTTGTGAAATGTCTTGGTATTTGGAAGTGTCTGGCATATGTAAATATAATTTCCACTTTAATTTCACATACAGCCCATCTTACCCTCAGAATCCATCCTTCCATCTGAGACTGGCTACGTAAGCTGGATTTTGTATTACTGTGTATTTACAGATTAGCAGAACTCAAAAAAAAAAAAATCAAAAAATGTCTTTTAGTCACCTCATTATGTATCTTTAGTGATTAATCACCATATCAGAAAATAAAAAATATTAAAGAGCGCAGCCTCATTAAGTCAATATCATTTATATGAAACCCATATGAAACTTCCCAGTAACAGTTTTTCTAATCAACAGCCTGATGTCAGCACAGGTACTTGAAGATGCATTGAAACAGCAAACATTAGAACACTGACTTCTCCACATAAGCTTTACACCAGTCAACACAGTAGAAAATTTACCTTTTTGCTTACTTGTTGGTCTTTGGAAGAATGGGCTTTCACATGCTTTCTCAGGGAACTTGGATCTGTGTATCGTTTTGTACATCCTGGAATCTGACATGCATAAGGTTTCTAGGTCAAAAAGAAAAAGGATAAAGCAGCTGTTATATCACAAATTATTTTAATTCCAGATAACTCTTTGTGAACCTTGGGATGCTGCAAACCACATTATTACAGAACACAAATGTTGTACATTATTATAAGCAGAATGCTCAGTAATTTATTAGAAAGGAAAAGGAGGAAAGTAAGGCTTATAAGAAAGACAAAAGGAAAGCTTTCATTATGGCACCTGTTATTGTTACCTTTTTTCGGTAATCAGTACAATAAATATTGCTAGTTATACTCACAATTCTTCCACCCTCAGAGCAATCTTTGACTTAATCAGAAATGACACTCTTTAGAGAATCAGGTAAAGAAAGTGCAGTAAAGGCCCAGAGAGACTGTTTAGGATTACAGAAGAATCTGCTTCAGAAGAGAAGAACAAGAAAAAGTGTTAGTTCACTACATTACAGAAAGAGCAAGCAAAAACCAAAGCAAGCACTGAAGACTGAAGTTTCAAAAATATTACATACAAAAATACAAATTTTAATGTGAAGTACAGGACAAACTCCTTTAGCTCACATTTTCTAAAAAACCGTCATTTTAGAAAGATTCCAGGTACCTTTGTATTTTTCTTAAAGCCCAACACATCTAACTCACCAAATAAATCTAAATCTTTATAAGTATCTCCTTCTGCCTCTTCTAACCCATCTGTCTTCCCTGAAGACTTGTAGGTTCACAATACATAGCATTAAATGAGCTTCAGGTCCAATGGTTTGCTTAAATCAGCTGTTTTGCAATTTAGATGTTTATGCTTCACAAAGCATTTCCGTAAACACCTGTACAAATTATTAACTTACCAGCCACACTACTGACTATCTGAAATTGATCATTTCAGTTTTGTGGCAGCCATTTAATTCAAATGGCATTGTCCTCATTTTGTTTCTGGACTTCTGCCCTCTGGAAACTGCTTGTCTCTGACAAAACATCATCTTTGTTACAAAACAAAAGGTTTTAAACTAATCTCAGCTGGGATTCAAATTCATAAGCAACACTTTGTTGGAATGAAAATTTTTAGATTTACAAAATTATTCTTCCTCTCTTGACTTTTCTGGTACATGTCCCAGCCTCAAGTTCAACTGAGTTCTTGCCAGAGAATAGCCATTATTATCACAGATGGCTTTTGCGTCTTCTCATAGTGACTTCAGGTTCCCTAAAGACCATTCAACTGGGAGAAAGTTATTGCTTTTTGCTGAGGTAAAACCTGTGGAGCTGAGGCCTTTTTATCAACTAGTTTTGCCCATCTTCATCCATGCTTCTGAAACACCTTAAACTGCCTCACCAGACACTTCTCCCTCCTATCTCTAAGGTTATGGTCTACCTACTGACACGAAGCTGGATGAAAAGAGCACATGGTCTAATGTACAGGAGACTGCAATGTGACTTCTGCTTCCTTACAGTGTCCACGTGTGTCCTCTGGTGCTTGGCGCGGTCGCTGGAGTTGCTGAATGCTTTCTGGCAGCCAGGGTGCTGACAAAGATACGGCTTTTCACCCGTATGGCTCCTTAAGTGAATCTTGAGATTTTCTAGTCTGGAAAAGGCTTTCTTGCATCCCTCAAACTATAAAAGAGAGAGAAAAACACACTCAGCAAACTGCAACAGCAAGCACAAGAACAACAAGAACGACAGGCTGAAAGGGCTTTCAGAAACCTCTAGCCTGCTATGGCTGGATGACCCTCCAGAGCTGAGAAAACATGGGTTCTCAGCGTGGGTATTATTGCAGGGTTTGAACCATTTAGACCATAAGAATGTATTTATTCTCCCTGCACATGACTGAATGAGGAAACCACATCCCAATCCTATTTTACACATGGGACACTGAGACCCAAAGAGTCTGGTCAGCTCAGAGAGATGCACTTCTCAGTCTATCTGGGAAAAACAGCCCTAGCTGATTCACCCAGTAGCAGACAGAAAGCAAAATGGTCACTGTGAGGTTCCCAAGTCCTGCTAGCAACCCTTATCTCAGGTCTAGGCTTGAAGATTTCAGCAACTGAGCTGCATCTCTCAGGAGCAACCCAACCTACTAAGCAACAACAAAATCTTGCAGAGAAATGTCAGTCTGCTCTACCTTGCTGATGATAATTCAAAAAGCAAAATGATTTCTGAAATATTTAAATATATGTATATCTTGGAAATAGAAATAGGAAAGAAAGAATAGAAATTCTTTTCTATTTTTCATATTTTTGCCAATGTTTATATGAGCCAAAAACCTGTTCTTCATCCATTATGTTCCCATAGTACACTTTATCCTAAGGGAAAATAAAAACCATCAGTTCTATCTGACACCAGCATTTTTTATATATCTTTGATTTCAATTAGACTTGAATATTTATGAATATTAATTAGAAGTATAGGCTTTTTTTAATTCAATCAGTCAAGATCAGTTAATCCCATTAGTTTTAGCTGCTGCATATTCTACTGTGCAGCATCTAAAACATGCACTGTATAACATGTTAATTTGCAGATTTTGTATACTTGCATAAAATAATAGTGCACTAACAGAGATGTCAAACTTTTCTAATGCTAACAAAAATTTTTACACCATTTCTGTACCTATCCATTTTACTCACTGGAAAAGAAACAGGCCATTTTTCACTGATGATTGAACAATACAAATAAATTTTATTACATATTATTTAGTGCGTGTATGTTTACAAAAGCACAGATAGGAAAACACTGACAGAATTCTGATGAAAATTAACATGGCTTTCATGCAGAACTGCAACACCCTCAAAAAAGAGGAAAAAAAGGACATAAAATCTTTCATTACTTAAGTACTGTAGCTTTTCAATTAATGTAAGAGAGTTACAACTTTGAAGAATAAGGTGTAATACACACATACCTGTATGAATATATAAAGTAGCAATATTAAAATTAAGCTTAAGAAATTAAGATTGAGAAAGGGGATGAAGCACCCCCATCTATTCATAAATGCAATTTCACCTTTCACATACATCAAGTTCAGAAAATTTCTCAACCCACAAAGCATATTTATTTATATCCTATCCCTTTAACCAAAGCAAACCTACAGTGCCTTTCAGATTAACCAGTTTCAATCACTGAATACTAATTCACGCTTGTACATAGAGTGTTGCCTTTATGAAAGTTTAGTACGCAAGCAAAACATTGTTGCAAGTGTAAACATTTGTGTACTTTTAGGAACATATCATTAGAAAATATTCCAGGATAAAGAAATAAAAATTCAGACAGGCATCTCTTACAACTGCCTGTATAAAAATACCGTGTTTTATTAGGAAAAACTAAAGAGCAGAGAAAGCATAAAAAACACACGTGCTGAAAGACTGATATAACAAATGGCCTTAGGAAAAGAAAACCATTCAAGAGCAGCTATGCTAAAATAACAAAGAAACCTACTGATTAGCGCATCTTATGTGGATAAATTGTTATTTCTTATTAAATTCATAAAAGAACAACCATCCATTCTAATGACAGTAACTAGGCTGTACGCAAGTATGAAATAAATTGTAGCATCTTAACTATCAAATTGTGTATTGCAGAAAAGGTCATTCTAGCAAAACACAGAAACTGCGAGCCTGTATTATTAGAAAGACCATCATAACACAACAGTTAAGGAATGTTACATTAAAAGCCAGGCTTTTTGAAGCCTTAGGACTCTCCAATGCTTCAAACAAAATAAATGAAAAGACATTATTTTCAAAAATACAGAACACTCATTCTTTCCTGATAACCAGATTTCAATGAAATATTCTAGACAAGACATGATTACCTATGGGGGAAAAAAAGCCAGGTAGATGGTAGTTGAAATGGAATTCTTCATAGTTTTTAACTGTGGTAAAAGAGGAGAATGCAGCACCTTCATTATGGCAATCTGAAGTTTAACATTCCTAAACATACACCCAATTACACCATTTTTTTTGGAAGTATTATGTAGAATTAATTATATAATGTTTTCCTAAACGGCAATACAGAAATTATAGTTACTGAGCTTATTTTTACAGTGGCATAAAAACTGAAACTGCAAAGTAGGTCATAAAGAAAATTTCCCCTTTTCACTTCCTAAACTTGGGAGGATTTTTCCAAAACATATTCATTAGAGTGTCCACATCCATATTTACTTTTTCTTTTTATAAGAATAATTGTCAAAAATAAGAAAAAATGTATTTACAGTGAAAAGTTAAGCATCTCAATAGAAAGCAAAAGTAGTATTTTAAAACACTCATGTTTTCATGGGTGTGCTGTTCAGCTTTCTATAGTCAGAGACCATGTCCAGTGTACCGGGCAATCATCCTCTGAAATTACAATATAATTACATAAATTTATATAAAATAGTCCATGCAGCATGTAGAGCCCTGTTGGATGCACCATGCACTTCTGAGCCCTGTTGGGAATTAGACGACAACCTTGATTACGAAACATATTTAGACCCTTACGCTGTAAGAACGGCATGGTTCTGTGTCTATACTTCAATGTTAACAGAAGATCTTCATTGGTCAAGTGTTTAAGAAATTATAGTCAGTTTTCACTGAAAAAGGAACTGCTCTGAATATCTCAGTTGATCACCAGGGTAACAAAGACTGAAGACTTTGCTCTGGCAAACACCTGCCAGAGATCTGATCCATTCACAGGAAAGTATCTAATCTTCGTTTTTAAAGTCAATGACAGGACAGCACAGCTTCTTCTTAATCCAACTCTCCCCTAGCATTATCTGGTATTAAAAATCTTTACTTTTTTCTATCTGAATTCATTTTGCTTCAGCATCCAGACTATTTTCTTTTGTCTTTTTCTTCTCTATTAATGTGGTAAGTAACATAAAAGATAACTTCTAGATATTTTCTGTTATCAAGTCACTTAACTAAGTCCCAAATAATTTATACATAAAAAATTTTTTCGCTTTCTCACTATAAACACTTCTTTCTCAGATCAACTTTGAAATTTATTCTAACACCAAAACAAACAAAATTAAATACTCACAGAAATATTGACACCTTGGCAGTATTTAATATTACAGTGATGTTTAATCCAACATTATGTTACAGTCCTATTCTGATACTTTCACCTTTATGTTTTTAATATCTTTTCTTTTTTTTAATCAGTTATACACAGTGATTCTCAAATATTTTTCAGCATCAGTGCATTTTGGGGAGGATCATCTTTTTTAAGTGAAGGATAAGCATTTCTCTAGTCTGTTGCCATTTGGGGGGAGAAATTTACAGATATTATAACGAATACATTTCATTACATGCTCCCAATCTGGTCTTCCTCTAAGGTTATGGGGACAGAGATGTTTCTCCTTTTTAAATCTGACTTTGCTAAACATCAACTTTCCTATAACCATTAAATTGCAACATCTGGCTTTCTGTATATCAAGAGGTAACCTGTGTCCATGTAGATTCTTAATAACAGACCTGGATACTTCAGTGACGGAACCTCCCCTCCTCAACTTGAGGCAGTTTCCTCTTGTCCCATTACTTGTTACTTGTGGGAAGAGACCAACACCCACCTCCCCGCATCCTCCTGTCAGATAATTGCAGATATCTCCCTCCACATAAGGTTAAAAAATATCATATAGTTTAAATACGAAAAGCCTTGGAGAAACCTTGTTGTATACTCCCAAACACAGAACAGCAGGCATTTCACCAGTGGTATTTTATATTCCATTCCAGACTGATCCCCATCAACACTGGGACAAAATTCAGCACAAGACTTATAAACAGCATTATCCAACAATGATTCCACGTTTGAACTGTATCTAAGATCTATTCCTCATAAAATAATTAATAAATAATACTGGACTATTTTTAAATATTCTGTGCTTGTCAATTCCAATTTAATACTTTTTTTCAGTAAAATATAAAAACAGAAATATAGTACTATTTTTCTACTTTTTCCTTCTTCCATGCCAGAATGTAGAAGTAACAGCTTGATAAAATATGCTCCCTCAAAGAACTGATATTTATGTGAGAAGCAAATGAAACAAGTGGGACTCTGGAAAGGCAAAGGGCTCCAAGATGTTTCCATGTACGCTTCTATGCCTTCAGAAAGACAGTAAATCAATTTGATTTACCATGTGCTGAATGATACAAACTGGTATGAGTCTGCCTGCTTGAAGACAGTATAAAAAGTTGACTCTGTCTCATGCAGATGTACTATCCAGACATTGACCTGATCCCATTCGCAACAGCCAGTTACTGTCTGAGATTGCTCTGTCAAGCTATTTGACTTGCTTACTTCAGTAAGCGTAAGCTGAACATAAGCATGACAAATAAAAGTTTTAAATCTTAGACTTTGAAGAACTTATATTTTCTACATGAAAATATAAGCCATTTCTGATTTTAGGAAATATATATATGCAAATAGAGAAAAACGTATTCCTATAAAAAACCAAGGAAAAAATAAATCAGAGTAGCATATACATAAGGCCCCAAATAAAATCTTTGAATCGCCCAGTAGTCATGTATCATTTTGAAAAGGTTTACTAGCAGATAAAGGACAAGTTAATTATTTAACAATGTTTTATGCCTTCTTGTCAATTGATTTTGAATGGTGTGATATGCTGACCAGGTAGGTTCTTCTGTGTCAGTACCAAGGCAGGTGGTGTGACAAGGACAAAGTATCTTTCCCCAGCTTTGCATTTATCACAAGAACAGATTTAAATGCTGTTCTTTTTGTATGGCTTTCAAACAAGAACAATACATTGCAAACATTAACTAATAGTCTTTCTAAAAGCTTTTCCCTTCCTCAACAGCATTAGCAGGGTGCTGCTGTGTGAGAGATATAAGGGCTTTCAAAAAATTGAGAGTAAGACCTCACATGAAAACCTTTCAAATAGCTTTTTATTCCCCCAGACTCTCCTGCCTGGCAATCTTGTGAACGACACGTAATTAGTGTCAGACATCATTCAAACTGCTGACATCAGGTGCTCGCCAACAAGGAGGCTGCATGCTACAGATGAGATTTAAAAGCCCAGGTTCATTTCATGTAAAATAAGCACTCTGCTTTTAACCCTTAAAGTGTGTAAATGGGGGAAAATGTAGTATTCAGAGCAGCACTTCATTATAGAGCAAGGATTTCTATCTGAACAGAACACATTTTGAGACATTGTGACTAAATGCTT
This sequence comes from Lathamus discolor, assembly GCF_037157495.1. Taxonomy (NCBI): domain Eukaryota; kingdom Metazoa; phylum Chordata; class Aves; order Psittaciformes; family Psittacidae; genus Lathamus; species Lathamus discolor. The sequence goes on along the minus strand of NC_088909.1, from coordinate 82,027,534 downwards.
TGGTAGATTCATGGTGCTTATATAAGGCTGTATTTTTCTCAATGCTATGCAAAGGCTGTGATTTATTTTCTGATTTTATAGTTAAGCTTATGAAATGAAACAGTATCTTGGAATTCTTTGCTCCAGTAAATAATGACAGACTATGCTTATGTCTTGCGCATGATTATGGTAGATGCTTGTTTGCCCAACCATTCAAGGAAAATTTGGTCCAAAGCTGATTGAAGTCAATAAGTAATGGCGCTCTTTTAATTTTCCTCTTAAAAAAGCAGGTTCCCTCCACTATAATATCCTCACTTCCAGTCTATCTGGTAGATTCCATTAAAATTTTACAATCCAGCATTGCGTAAATATAAATGCAAACCAAAGATAATTACAGACAAAGCCTAAAGTAAATTATCTTCTTTGCACTTCCTACATCAAGCTAACAGGATTATTATTCTCAACAGATGTACAAGACAGTTTGTATTATGAGTCAGATTTAAGACTTACAGAACTACTTGGTACTTCCGGCTATTAAGCTTTTGACTAAGGAGCATGTAATGCTTTTTGTGTGTGTGTAACAATAGAACAAGATTAATAAACTATATCCTATTTGATTTCAGGTTTCCAATACATACGTCTCCTTGGGTATATTTTAAGTAAGAACAGCTACATACTGCTGCTGTAACAGAAAAATGCAATGAAATCAACAGAAAAAAAAATAAACTAATGCAGAGCAAAAGTCACATTGGCTAACATAAGAGAAATCAAATTGGGCTGCTTCTTCAGGAAGACACAGAAGACAGGCTAGTCTCCGGCACTGTCTTTGAGCAAACTCTCACTTTATCAGGAACACTGTAAACAGTGATTACTTGAGTTTATCAATAAAATTTAATTTTAATCTCCTTTCCAAGAAGATCAGTGTTTATAGTTAACAGTCTGGGGTTGATTCTGACAGGACAATCAGGAACAGTGGATTAAGGATGCTACCAAATTGCCGTAAAGGTGGAAGAAGAAAACAGGTAAGGAACTGTCCCCAGCCACAATACTCTTTTATTGTGGGAGCTCTCTTTACGGATGACTATTTTAATTTATGTGTTCTTGATAAATATAGCATGCTCATTTCTTCTTTTCATTTCAATACTCTGGAGATCATATTTCTCACATTCTTGGAATCTGTACCACACCGTATATTCTTAATTTCTAGGTAACAACATGCATAAAAACACAAATACCTCAGCTAAAATGAAGCACAATACATCGAATGTTATTTATCCTGCAAAATAGTGGTGTCAAGAGATTCATTCACCATGGAAATGCCTCTTGTTTTCATTACTTTTAGTAAGTGTGGCCATTTCAGCCTTGGAAGTTATTTCTGTTGCTGTAGAGAAGGTAAATATTATGACAAGTCCCTTCAAAAGAAACTATTACTGAACACATCAGCTGCTACTGATTAAAAAAGCATATGGTACAGAAACCATTAGTGGAAGAATGAACAATTTGGGAATTCTTTCACTGCTTCCTTTTGGAAGACAGTGCCCTTGATTCTTTTTTTTTTTTTTTTCTGTTTTTTTCACCTTTCGTTCTTTTCCTCCTTGGCTTTTCTAAAAGATTGTCTCTGATCTTCCTGTAACTGAGGCCACCAACTGCATTCTTGCAGCTTTCACTAACAAGTTGACAAAGTTCTAAAATTGTTCACTGCTGGGAATTACAGACCGGTCAGTCTCACCTCTGTGCCTGGCAAAATCTTGGAGCAGATTCTCCTGGAAGGCATGCTAAGGCACATGAAAAACAACAAGGTGCTTGGTGACAGCCAGCATGGCTTCACTAAGGGGAAATCCTGCCTGACCAATTTGGTGGCCTTCCATGATGGGGCTACGGAGCTGATGGACAGGGGCAGAGCAGTTGATGTCATCTACCTGGACTTGTGCAAAGCGTTCAACACTGTCCCACACAACATCCTTCTCTCTAAATTGGAGAGAGATCAATTTGATGGATGGACCACTCGGTGGATAAAGAACTGGCTGGATGGCCGCACACAAAGAGTTGTGGTCAACGGCTCAGTGTCCAGCTGGAGACCAGTAATGAGTGCTGTCCCTCAGAGATTGGTGTTGGGACCAGTATGGCTCAACATCTTTGTCGGTGACAGGGACAGTGGAATTGAGTGCACCCTCGGTAAGTTTGCTGATGACACCAAGATGTGTGGTTCAGTTGATATGCTGGAGGGAAGGAATGCCATCCAGAGGGACCTCGACACGCTTGTGAGGTGGGCTGATGCCAGCCTTATGAAGTTTAACCATGACAAGTGCAAGGCCCTACACCTGAATTGGAGCAATCCCAGGCACAGCTACAGGTTGGGCAGAGAAGAGATTCAGAGCAGCCCTGCAGAGAAGGACTTAGGGGTGCTGGTTGGTGAGAAAATGAACATGAGCCGGCTACAGTGTGCACTCGCAGCCCAGAAAGCCAACCGTATCCTGGGCTGCATCAAAAGGAGCGTGACCAGCAGGTCGAGGGAGGTGACCCTGACCCTCTACTCTGCTCTCGTGAGACCTCACTTGGATTAATGTGCACAGTTCTGGTGTCCTCAACATAAAAAGGAAATGGAGCTGTTGGAACAAGTCCAGAGGAGGGCCACGAGGATGATCAGGGGACTGGAGCACCTCCCATATGATAAAGTTGGGGCTGTTCAGCCTGGAGAAGAGAAGAGAAGGCTGCGTGGAGACCTCATAGCAGCCTTCCAGTATCTGAAGGGTGCCTATAAGAATTCTGGGGAGGGACTCTTCATCAGGGACTGCAGTGGTAAAACAACGACTAACAGGTTAAAACTTCAGCAGGGGAAGTTTAGATTGGATATAAAGAGGAAGTTCTTTACTGTGAGGGTGGTGAGGCACTGGAATGGGCTGTCCAAGGAAGTTGTGAATGCTCCATCCCTGGCAGTGTTCAAGGCCACATTGCACGGAACTTTGGGTGGCGTGGTTTAATGGGTGGTGTCCCTGCCCATGGCAGGGGGGTTGGGACTTGGTGATCTTGAGGTCCTTTCCAACCCTAACTATTCTATGATTCTACATTAAAGCAGCTATTGTTAATGCTAACCCCTCAGAGAAGTCGTCTAGAATTGAATACTTCTTCCTTCTAGGACACTTGCAAGAACTAGATAAACCTTTGTCAAATAAAAGGTCCTGTTGATTACTTACTTTAAAAAAAAATTATGTGGGAACACTGTCTTTCCCTCCAACACAAATGCAGCTACATCTCATTTCTGCATTCATCAGATATCTATAGGATCTCATGATTGAAATATGCTATAAATTGAGACCATAAGCTTTCAAAGATTGCGATGAGGTAGTGTAAAACACATCATCACTAAAAGATGTTGTTGTTTGGAGTATTTTGCTCTTTGAATTTCACAAAGGACTACATTTTGATCTCTATCACAATAGGGGAAAAAAAGAAATTAAAGATCAGGGAGCCTCTGAAACCATACCCCAAGTGGGAAAAAAAAGCATGAGAAATGGGAGAAAAACCATAGGTTTAGATGGTTCTTCCTCACCAAACTGTTTCCAGATTCATGATTCATTCTATTTGCTATAAATAGAAATAGCACAGAAATATCTATACATAGAAATAGTAATATTCTGTTCTGTCCCATCCTATCCTATCCCATCCATAAACGCACAAACTTGGACTAAAAAAACAAACATGCAAGCTGTTCTACAAATACTATTAAAGTATTTCTCCTTAGAGTTATTTGAAAATACATCACTTGATTGCCATTTTTCACGGATGAAATTATATTAGAGACAGAAAACCAATAATATGATCCTTTAAACTACAGTACTGGTAAACTCTCTCACTTATCGTACGTAGCTCACCACTTACACCGATAAACTTTTGGCACGGCTTTTTACGAACACATACTTTTTGATTTCAAGAGCAAAAAGTTCTTGATTCTCCCTTAAGCAACAACCACCTCATCAGCAGACAGAATTTCTTGCAGATTTCTTATAACAGAATTTATTTGACATGTTTCCATCAGGGACATAATGTTTCTTGAATGTCTCTTCTGGAATTAAGTGAAGTGATGTGAAGTTCAAGCCACTCAATCCACAGTGTATTCATGGTCTGCTCAGTTCACAATGTGGAAAAGACTCATTCTCTTACACTCTGGCAGAATCAAGACATAATAAAAAAAAAACTAGAAAAACCTCTTGGATAATAGTTATTTCTATTTTTTCCTGTATATTATTAACCATTTATAAAAGCACACCTGTGAACCAGCCAATCTCACTTAACTGGTAAATTAAAAAAAATATAACTGTAAGCATGACACAAGTCTATGAAAAACATAAGACTAAAAATAGGATTTTTAAAATTTTAAATTCTGTATTTTGACAAAAATTCTTCTCTATTTAAAGGAAATATATTATCATAGCATCAAGGCCAAAGAACAGGCTTCCCAACCTTCCTCAGATAGTTTCTTCAGAAGGATGAGAAAAACTTGATAATATACATCCTTTTCACTGGATGCAAGTCCTCTGCTTTTGTTAGAGGATTTAATTTTTTTTTCTTCATTGAGTAACTCAGGTGCTTCACTATAAAATAAAAAAAGGAATTTAGCTGAAATGTCAGATCCACAATGCTGTTTTAAGAAAAAGTCTATCACTATGTGTTTGTAACATTTCATTTCATAGAATACAAAGCAAGCGGGCTGGGGAAAAAAGCTTTCCTTTAAAATTATGTGTTCACACGCAATTTCTTTCTGTCCCAAAAGGATTGATTGTTTAGTCATAAAACAGAAGAAATTACACCTGTATTGTCAAAAGTACTCTAAATTGAGCATGGTATGTTCCAGCATAGGATCTTCAGATGTCTAATTAAGTGAAATGTATAGTTCCTTTTTTTTCAAAGTACTTATCACTTCCCTTTTAAGTAACATACAATAAATCCCTCCAACATCTGTGTGAGAAAAGAGGGAGAACATTATTCTTGTTCTACACAAAGGACCTGAGGCCAAATTTATAGTGGAATGGATATGGTCATACATGGGAATAAATATACATAATTAAGCTGAGCAGCCTCACCCCTTTTACAATAAATGTGCAACAGTGACCAAAATGTTATAGGGGTTGTAGTCCTAAGATACATCTATTTTTCATCAGTAAATATTCATCATTTTCTAACATTTCAAGTGGTTCATTTGTGTTTACAGTTGTATCACATTCCCTTAAATGGTCAGAGGCAACCAGAATACACTCTGTAATATTTAAAATCCAGCCCACATACCCCAAAACTACGCAGCTACTGACTAAAAAGAGATCATATTATAATGTTCATTTCATAAATTTCAGAACTTTTAAAAATTACTCAAAATTTTATTATTTTCAAACAAAACATGATAAAATAAACACACTTTTAAAATCTGATTAACTAGCTGATGCTTTATTAAAAAGTGTTCAGATTAGTATTTGCATAGTTAGTGAAAAATATGAAACAGAAAACTCCCCCAGAGTTACTATTCAGCAAAACTCTAAGCATGTGAAAACTGAGCAAATGTGAATTCTTAATCAACCTTAACTGTATTACTGCCATCTCTTACTATAACAGTTCTGTCATAACCAGGTCCCAATTCTGCATTCCTTGAATATGCATCACTTCCTCTGACATAAACAAAAACAAACAAAAAACCCACAAAAAAAACCAACCAAACAAACAAAAAAACCCACCCAAAACCAAAACACCAAACCTCTACAGGAAGGATTAAGTCCTGTATCTTATGGAGAAAGAACGTAAATCAGAAATTATTTTTGAATCTGGAGTATTCATCCTTTTATCTTCCACCCTGCTGGGAAGTGCAATAAGGCTAAAGGCAGAAAGGAGCTTTTTTGCTTCATTTGATTTGTTCAGCTGAAAACATGCTTTTGACTATTAGTAACTAAATTTCAAAATTCATGACAACTCAGACAATTCTCCCATATGTTGTAAGTCTGTGAGTTAAAAAGAGAACTGGGAAAGCTTACAGAAACCCACCTGGTGAGCAAGCTCTCCAGATTCAAAAGGGTAAGATGGAGTGGATATGAATGGATGTGAAGCAAGCAAGCTGTGACTGCGAGAAGACGGTGACCAGACTTTAGGTGCTGGCAATACTTCAGTGCAGTGTGGCCTCAAAAGGAAAGTAAGTTTTCAGATGATCAACAGAACTGACTAATGGGCATTATTTAATTAGGGATCATAAAACTAATGGAAGAGGCCACATGTTGGACAAGGTAAAGTCTTGGTTAATGTTTACTATTTCTTTGCAGTAGAATTGAGTGAAATAAAATTATTACGCTTTGACTGCAACATGAAAATAAAAAAAATCATGAAAAAACAAGAGGTCAAAAGAGAATGCTGAAAGCAGAAATAGGCACCACCTTCATTTTAGGATAGCAAATCACTTTGTTTCTGTGCGCCATGTCAAATTTTGAAAGACTTTTGCTGTGATGCCATGCCAATGGAAACAATGAAAACAGTGACAGGAGAAAACTCTAGAACTTGTTTTCCTCCTTTTGCTGCAATGTACCCAAGTGCAAAGAACCAGTATGTACAAATACACACAAAAGGAAAGAAACAGAGGCTGCTGTTCCTCTCTATCCTTCTCCTTCTTAACGTCAGGAAAGACACAGCAAGGAAGCAGCGTGATATTAGTATAATGGCTAGGGTTTACAGCTTTCTGACATCCCATTTAATAAAGCAATGCACAATCTGTGAGTAACAAGTATTAGCGCTGGACCTTGGTTTGGAAGCAGGCAGTACCACAGCTAAACCAAAATGTGTCTGGGTACCAGGAAATGGACCAGAAGCTCAGAGCAAAGGTTGAACACAAAGAACACAATCTGAAGGATCAGACAACACAGGGAGCCAGGCCACAGCCAGCAGAGCTGCTGGCGCATATGCACTGCTTGTAAAACTGTGGTTGGGGCACAATATTTTTTTTCTAAAGAGCTCAGCAGTCACCATCTTCTGCCTAAGGGCAATGGCCACCGCTGGTCTTTCCTTACCCAGTACAGGGCTGGTATTCCTCCTCCCACACAGACTGTACAGAAAGGTTGAAGTTCCCAAACCCAGAAGATTAAGGTAATGCAAAACCTATGTGGATCCCCTTGAAAAGCTGTATGCGTTTTTTTAAGTCACACATACACTGCTTTTGGTCCTGTCTACCAAGACGCTATCTTATGCTAACAAATCACCACAGACAAAAAATCTGTGCTGAAGGGCCCATGATGGGTTAATGCAAAAAAGTTCTCTTCAGGTAAGCCAAAAAAGCTGCTCGTCTCTGAAAACTTTAGTACAGGAAAAATTGAGATAGATAGATAGATAGATAGATAGATAGATAGATAGATAGATAGATAGATAGATAATATATATATATATATATATACAAAGATACTATGGTGTTGTTTATTTTTCATTCTCCATCTTTAATAGAAAGTTACATAATTCATACAATATTTACATTCCACAGCTAACCTTTAAATTACCAAGGACATCTACACAGCTTGATAAAGTAAGCACATACGTATTTCACATTAGGCATTGCTTAGAGATGTCCTAAGCCCTTTTCTTTTCCTGGTGCTCCTGAGAAAAGTTACATGGCAGTAATGAAGAGAGAGAACTGTTAAGTAATTTAGGAATAAAGCAGTTTCTCTGCTCTATAGCACAGATCCTCTAATGCATCTATTAATGCATTTCTTTCTCCTGAATATATAAATAGATGAGTCCCTTAGAATCTTGCACAAGAGTCATTTTCAGCAGACAACTGGGGCTTAAGCTATAATAAACCTTAAGTGATCATTATCAAGCCAGGGCAAGAAAGAGTAAATAGAGTAATTCAGTAATAAATGTAAGGTTTTAATGGAATAATCACAAGCATTGATGAACCTAATTATTTTGTTCCTATTGTACAACAGATGTAATTTTCAAGAGAAGGTTTTAGAGATCTTACAGAAGCAGAACACTTCAGTAATAAATGCAAGGGTAAGATGAGAGAAGCCAGTCCAGATTGTGCTAGGCCAGGTAGAAAAATTAGATGCATATAATAGGAACAGGAAGAAAAAAAAAGATTGGTAAGCATGGCATATTACTAAAGATAAGTACATATGCCCATTCCTCAAGTCAAGCGCTTGTTCAATTAGTGTTACAAGACCTTTGTTTATTTATGTGGTATGTCTGGCACCACAATTGGTTGGGAATACTTAAAGGATATTTTAAATTATCAGAGATTAATGACTGTACCAGATTTTTACTGCTCAAGGATGCAGCCAAAAAGGGCAAAATCCAAACCACCTGCATGTTCAGAGGCACAAGTAAGGGATGAGCTGTGCAATTTTTTGAGGGCAAGGATAAGAAACCAAATTTTACCAAAGAAAAACAAAAGGATGATTCAGTAAATAACCATCCTTAGAACATACCACCAGCGCATGACGTTAAGGGTTTTTTTTAAGGTTTTTCTTTACCTTTCCTTCATGGACACTGCATTCTTCTTAGTATGTATTTCTGCCTGGCAACCTACATTTACCTCTTTCACTGTGAATCATTACAGCATTCTGTAGTCCTTGACACTAATCTTTTCCCAGTATGAAAGGATATCTTTAAGAGAAGCTACAACAGATGTAAGAGCTATTTTTATACTGTTGGCAAAAACCATCATGCTCGGGTTTTTTAACTGATAGTAAAAACTTTATTTTCTATTTTAATGGCCTGCACCCTGAAGACAAAGCCAGATGATAGACATACATATAGATAGGTGCATGACACAAAGACTAATTGAATATGAACAGCAAATGAAGCTTACAGGAGCTAATGGAAACAGAAGACTAACTCTGAACCTGGGTTTATGTCTACCTTATAATCAAGAGCAATTCCAAAAGTGTATGTTGAAAACACAGCAAAATGGTCCTCTATTACACTTTAGCTATCTGGAGTATCTCTTTGAAAATAACTTTACATTTACACTGCTATTGGCAAGGTCAACACCTGGCTAGACAGGTGTCCAAATGAGTGGTGAGCAAATCTGGAATCTGTACTACATTTTAAGGCAGACTGGTCAATCTGATAGGTGTTTGTTATTGACAGCTTTATACAGAATCCAGATTATTTTCAGATAACAACTTCTCTGTTAGAGTGTGTGGGAAGGAGAGAATGATGAGTGAGGGGAAAACTTGCACGGCTTCAGAGACCTGGAAAAATCAAGGGAGTGAAATGAATAGGTAATCTCAGGATGGATCCTACTAGACAAAATAATTACTGGCTCTAGTCACATCAGCAGCACTGTGAAAAACATCTGTGACATCTATATTCCATTCTTCCCTTTGTACCTTACGTACCAATAAATCATTCAAACCAAAGTGGTTAACCTTTGAAGATCACCCAAGATTCATACCACAGAGGTGACTCAAGGAAGGCTCAGTGAAAGTTCGGGGTGTTGCACTGGAAACTTTTATTTCCTCTAGAAAACTGACCACTCACATTTAAAGTAAGTGTTTTGATTTTTGTAATTAGTCACAAGGGGAATCAGAGTGTGGCAATGAAGGATGATGGTAATGATGAAATTGCTCACAGGAAGATGGTACTACAGTTTAATTTTTTTCCTCCATTAGTGTTTGTTTATAAGAAAGCCCACATCTAATCACTTTTGCCAGCTGTTGTGGTTTAAATGTATTCAGTAACCCACGCAGTCTGCTCACTCACTCCCCACTTTCTCCCTCCACCCCGCCCCTGGAGGGATGGGAGGAGAATTGAAAGAATATAACTCCCATAGGCTTAGATAAGAACAGTCCAGTAACTAAGGTATAACACAAACCACTACTGCTACCACCAGTAATAATAATGATAAGGGAAATAACAAGGGAATACAACACCACCTGTTGGTACCCAGCCCGACCGAGCAGTGAACTAGCCCTTCCAGGCAACTCAGTTACATCCTAGGCATGACATGCTGTGGTATGGAATACCCCTTTGGCTAGTTTGGGTCAGGTGTGCTGTCTCTGCTTCCTCCCAGCTTCCCCTCCTCCCTGGCAGAGCATGAGGCTCAGAAACTCCTTGGTCAGACTAAACATTCAAGCAGTAACTAAAAACATCAGTGTTATCAGCATTGTTCCCAGGCTGAAAGTCAAAAACACCGCACTGCACCAGCTACTAAGAAGGAGAAAAAATGACTGCTACTGCTGAACCCAGGACACCAGCCCTGCTAGCAGTAACCTTTTGATGCTTATTAACAGCATAATCTGTAGTTCAAAAACCAACATATTTATGGGATTTTGATATTAAAGCTACACCCTATAGTGATTATAGTCTCTTTATGAAAACTATGTATAGGTCAAACATTAAACACTTTCCAATAAGCTCATGCCAGCTGTTACTCTGTTACTTGCATTACTTTATTCCTTGATTTTGTCCTACAGCCTGAAAACCCAGAGAAAAATCTGTATAAATCTTTTGCATTGAGCTAATTTAACATACAGATAGATATATATATATATATATATATATACACTTACCTGAAACATTGCAAGCCACTATTGTCAATAAAGGCCTAAAGGGCACTTCCTAAGATTTTCCTTTGATTTCTGCTTCAATTTATAGTATGAACACTGCTTAAAAGGCTCAATTGTTTCCTTCAGTATCCTGATGTCCCACCAAACAAAACTGAATTGCTTGAAATACAGCCCATTGATGCTTTTGTATCACTATAGAAGCTGATGGCAACCTTCCACCTCTTTTGCTGAATGGTGTAATTGGCCTGCCAGAGAGGATCTGGGATTTTAACATGTTCCTTGTTTGGCTGAGCTAACCAATTATTCTGCAGTTGCTATCAAGTCTGCAGACTTTTCTTCACTGGGGTCATTAAGCTTGTCAAAACTAATTTGTCACCACAACTGCTGACCCTTATTGCCTCTGACAGCAGCACAAGTGTCAAACTAAACAGGCCTTTGAATTACAAGAAAGTAAATGACTGATCACAGCGCACCAAGCATCCTGACCGTATGCCACAGTCTGGCCTTCTGACCCCATGAGAGACGGAAACAGTACCAGCTAAACGTTATGGGGTCACCAAATGACACTACTAATCATTTTGTAGAGTAAGTAAAAAAAGCCTCAGCAGCTAAAGTGAAAGAAAACTCAAAGACAGTGTGTGAGCTGCAATGATGGTAATGAAGTTTTGGGGTGTTATATTTTTAATTAAAAAAAGACAATGAAAGACACTCTAAAAACAAATTCTAGGAATGAAGTTATCAGCTGACTCAGGCTACATTTTTGGAAAGCTGCTCAGACCTAGAGGCTGGCTGTGGAGCACTTTGAGCCAAATCCAGCAGATCATTACTGTGTAATCCTCTGTGTATTCTTGACCACCCAAGTGACATCTGAATCAGGCCAGTAGGAGATTCTCCATCTAAAGTAATACTAGCCATAACGTGCTTAGTATCAGCCTATGCTTACTACAGTGGGGTAAAATTTGTCCCAGAAACGTCTGTATACACTTAGAATTTGTTTCACTGAAGGTACAGGGTATAAAGAACCTTATAATGGAGTTATTCCCTTCTAATTATCTGTGTCACTGAATTAGTCTGCTGATGATTCATAACTTGATTTTATTCTTTGCATCACTATTGTAATTATATTCAGTTTAATTATTACCATGTCTTCAGTTGCTAGAGGGTGTTTGATGGGAGAATAAACTTGCAAAAATAAGGGAAAGGTTTCAGATGACTACCTTCTCTCAGCAGATTCCTAAACATTCAAGGAACCAATTCTAAAGGGACCCTTATTCTCGGTACTCAGAGAGGTCCTAGTTTGATTAATTAAGATGACTTGTACGGCCATAAGCTCACCCCATGAATAAATCTTTGCAGTGTCAGGACCTTCGCTTATATACTACCCTGAAATAAATACAAGAAAAGATCTATAAATACTGTGAAAGCAAGAGATGATCAGTTTTCCCCACAGAAGCCTTCAAATGCCATTATCTTTTCTCAGTACTTATTGTAGAGCACTTATTTTTCTAAGCTTTTGAAAAGATGCCTCTTTAATGAAAATAGGCAGATGCAATATACCTCAGCAAACAGGATCCAGTCTTAAAAGACAATGACTGTTGTTGGCTTTTTTGTCTAGGTGAATTACACTTGTTTAAACAAGAGTGAGTGACTTAGGGTTTATCAGCAATGTAACGACTTTGAACACCACTGTTCCCATTTAAGAAACGAAAACTAAGAAGGAAAAGAGACTAAGAAGAAAGAAATTGAGAGCTGCATAAGATCCCAGGATTTTTCTTTTTTTTTTTTTTTTTTTTGGGTCCTGATGATGCCATTTGGTATTTAATCTCTGGTGACAAGAAGTGTTTTTTCCCTCTTTCAAGCAAGAAAGCAAATTCAGCATTAACAAAGGCCTGTATTTGAAGCCAAGATTGGATGTGAATCTTAAGTTGTTCCTTGCTTTCTTTATCCCTTCCCCTGGATAGAGAAAGTAGCCACAACTGAAAAAAAAAATTCTTAAAAAGCAATATTATTATTTTGAGCTTGTTTGTATTTGGGATATTTATATTTGGGATAGGGTGTTACAAAAAGGCTATTACATTCATTGGCAGAAAAATAAATAATGGCAATGGTCATTGCAGAACGAATAATTGGGGAAATGCCAAATACTTCAACTTGCCAAGCATCACAATCAAAAGCTTTTAAAAATATGCACATTCTTTGACTAGCATCTTTTGTTGTTAAAATCAGGAATGGGTGAACCAATCACAACAGAGGAGAGGGGAAGCAGAGCAGGGAAAGAAATAGGTCTTCATATTCCGTAAGTACTAATCAATTCTAGAGGGAGACACTCCTCATTTAAAGCAGATTGCATTATTTCTTAATACTTTTATTTCATGGAAGAATGTTGACATTAAGAGTTAGTATATGCAGAGAAAGAGAAAAGTGAGGGGTTTTTTCCTTTTGTTTTACTTAAAGGTTAGCATCTACAAGCAACCAGATAAACTGTTGTTCTCATGTGATGTACATTAAAATTGTACTGTCAATGTGTTTGGATAAACCAGTAAATACCCAGAAGTTTACATCCTAGTTTACATCAGTGAAGCTTAATTCTTATGTTTTTATGATTGCCCACTAGCAGCCTAAAGCATATGAAGTTCAATGCAAAAATAATGGCTAAGACCATATGAACTGTTCCACAAAGGTTCAAAGTCAAGAAAGCAACTCCTTAAGCTGTAAAGATGTTTGTTCTTTGTGGGGTATTTGCTTGGTTGATTGGTTGGTTTAGGGTTTTTTTAAGGGTTCCAATAGAAAGAAAGAGAAAAAGAAATCAGTTAGTGTAATTTTTATTCTTGGTAAAATGAAGAACTATACCCACTGAATACAAATTCTTACTAAATATAATTTACCTTATGTCATCAATATATGTCAGGGGCTGACAATAGCTGTCAGAGAGAAAGAACTGGAAAAGTTGCACCATGCAAAAGATCCACAATAAACAACTTACAGGTCAATAATCCTCTGTCATCTTCTTGTAACTTCCCTAATGCGCCCAGAACATGTAACTGCTCCAGGATCCAACAGAAGAAATCAGAATTGTTCAGAATATTGTCACAATTTTAACCAGAAATCTGGGATCTGTGACTCCTGAAGGCACAGAGAGAGAATGATAGTGGCAATGAAAATACTGCATCTTGTTACTAACTTTTCAGGACAGCCATTCATCCCAGAACTAGATTTATCAAGTTAAGTCTCAAGGTCAAATCACCATTACCTAATTAACATTCTGCAATATAGAAACACTCTTCTATTTATATGGTAATAAAGAACATTTTTCAGTTTTAAACTGATGGATTCCTATAAATCCATCCCCTTCCTTGGCATGTGGATCTGGCCACTACAGAAAATCCATGCTGTTTTAATGACAGAAGCTGTTTAAAACTTCAGAGCTGTTAAAGACAGCACAGCAGAACCTACACATAAGGACTGGGAGTAAGGCTGTAAAGTATTATTTCTAGTCAAGTTTAAATCACATCTCTATCCAGTCTGAACATTTTGGTAGTCAACATACTTTAGCGCAAAGATTTATAAAAAGCTGATTTTAGTGACAGGCAAGAGTACCCAGGGAAAATTTTTTTATCATATTCCTAAATATTCATGCTGTCTGTACAAGAATATGAATAATTGTAAGTAAAGAGGCGCAGCTTGTATACCCAGTCAGAAACATAAAAAAAGATTCAGAAAAAAGGGCTGAGTGAAAAGCTCAGGATCAGTATGTAGACATGAGTTAAAGCTGTGTCACTGCTGCTCTGTTCACTATTTCAGCATTTTGTATTCATTTTAATTAAATATAAATATCTACAAGTGTAGGAACACCAATAATCAAACCTGAACAAATATTCACTAATATTCCATATTAGAATATGTATCTGAGAATATAATGTGCTATAGAAATATGCTGTTCAATGAATGTAAAAAAAAAAATATTTGCACTTACAAGCGATTCTATGCTTCGTTCTACCTACATAAGAAAAAAACATATCCAAATCTGCGTTTTTTAGAATTATCAAAGCATTTAGTAATAACCCACACTAAAAAACAGTTAAATATCCTGGAGAAAAATCTGTCATGGAAGAGAGACTGTGTGATGGTTTGTGTTTGTACATTTGAAGGATCACAAAATAAACTTTAACTTAGTGATTTAAATATTCAAAGATTCTCACTTGATTAATATATATGGATGAATTCAGTGAGATAAGGCTCCTGATGGGTACTGGTGCCAGCTGAAGAAGTCTCCATCTGCAACTGCTCAGTGCTGCCTAATGGTTTGCTAACTGCTACAACAACACTGCTTAGGGTTGTGATGATGTTAACAGTGTTTCCTCATCCAGAGGCAAAGGTAGGCAGGTTAATTTATATCACAGAATCATAGATTCATAGAATAGTTAGGGCTAGAAAGGAGCTTAAGATCATTTAGTTCCAACCCCTCTGCTATGGGCAGGGACCCTCCACACTAGACCATGTTGCCCATGGCTCCACCCAACCCGGCCTTGAACACTGCCAGGGATAGAGCATTTACCACTTCTTTGGGCACCTGTTCCAGCACCTCACCACCCTCATAGTAAAGAACTTCTTCCTTATATCTAACCTGAACTTCCCCTGTTTAAGTTTGGACCCATTACCCCTTGTCCTATGTTCAAGCAAGACGGCTTAATACATATGCACATGATTAGGGGAAACCTACCCTATTAGATGACTCCCAAAATCAGCAAAACACAAGGAAAGTAAGTGCCAGTGAAACGCAACTACTGAGGAAAGCTTTGCTTTCTGCCATTCCACTATCTGCAAATTGTACTATGCCTGACTATGTCTTATCAGCCTGAATTTTTTTTTTTAGTAGTATTTACTTTTTTCAATTTGTTAATACTTCCTTGTATTCCCAAGGAATACAAATTCCTTCCTTCGTATACAGGCATTTTTTCCACAATTGATAAAAAAGAAAGGGAAAAAGAACTAGAATGAAAGGAGGCTCGTAACATCACCATTTTCCCACCTGTTGCAGAAAAAGCCATGAGGCAGAAAACCTCCTCCAAGGCTAGACAGGATGCTTGCAGCCACATTAATGTATTTTAGGAATAAAAAGCTTCATAACCTGGATGCTTCATAATTTCCATAAAAGTGAGTACAAGCCCGGCATTGTTGAAAACTTCATACATTGATGACACATCTCAAGAAGGTTTACAGCACCTGTGGAAGCTTAGCAGCCCTAGGAAACAAAAAACCCCACAGCTCCTCTAGGTTTAAAGCCTCCTTTTTTTGTGGCTATGGGAATCAGGAGCTGAAACATCTCACCACCACCACCACACCTCTGGCAAGGAAAAATGGCGCACAATACCAGGATGCCCTTGACTAACCTTTATGTGTTGGCTCCACATTGAGATGCTGCTGTGTAGGCAGTGGCAGCAAAGGATGCATTTGCAAACAGGTCAGCATTTGGAGAGTGTAACACAAACAGAATGGAGGCAATAACACCCCTGCTCTTTGCTGTACAATACTCAGTTATTTCTCTGTTTCACTGTGTAATTCCCCTTCCTTTCTCAGAAATTATGGCCTTCTTGTTTGTTTCATTCAAAGCCATTCAAACCTAAGGGCACAGAAATTTTGGAAAATTCACACGAACAATTGCTATTTTTTAAATTACCAAAATTACTCTCACGATAAAGACTTTGATACTTGGGAACAGTATCTGAACAAAAGTACACATACTAAATCACAGAGTTGAAGATGCAAATTCCTAGGTAATTATCATAAGTCAAATGTAAACAATACACTTGAACAACTGAAGGCTCAAAATGATAAACAACGTTACTCACAAAATATACACCAGAAGCCCAGAAAATTCAGATGCAAGGTCAGAACCAGCAAAATAATATAAATCAGATACAAATAAGAGCAAAATTTACTTAACATAAGCTCACATAATTAAACATCTCACAAATACATAAAATGTACAGATGCATTAAGAGGCACACTCTGCCATTCAAATGAAAAATAAATATTTAGGAAACACTTAAGATATCACAGACTTCTCCAGGGAATAACAGTGAATGATGAAAGACCATCCTTCATTTTTTAGGATCTTATAGGAGCTTCATACATATGAATCCGCAAGATGGAGCTAAACTGAAGTCAGTCTACTCTGTTCCTCAAGAACATCGTTACGCAAAGTTTCATCAAGGTATCAGTTACATAAGAGCTGTGCTTCCAGCACAATACATTTTTACTTGTGGCATGTATTGCATTCATTAGCCTAGGGAAATAAATAGGAACATCTTACTGAACAGCAGTTTCTCACCTCAGCCATCAGTGAAAAAGGAGGGTCAATTGTTTTAACAGGATAGAATATCTGCTATTTAGACCTGTGATCGTAACATGATTTGTACTTAGTATCAGAAAATAGAAGAATTATGTAAAAGACCGTGGGGGTGTGCGTCAGCTCAAGAAAAGATATTTCTTAACTCACGTTCTATAGTCAAGTCTATTGAAAATGGACTCATAGAAAAAGTACTACTGGATCTATCTTCTGTCTGAATAGGTACACACTGTCTGGCTCTGTTGTTCTCCTCTTTCTTGCTTGCCTTCTTTCAGAATTTTATTCTCACTTCCCTGTAACTGGCTTCCAGCAAACCAGCTAATTAAATACCACAGTGGTGACAGTGAATTTCTGAGTACTATGTGATTACTCCATGGACTCTCGCCAGCTTCCTAGCTCAGCCAACAAAAAAGTTCTGTGCTGCTCAGCTGAAGCAAGTTCATCATGTTTCTGCATATACTGCCTATTGATCCAGTAAAAGATGGATTGGCTTTATACTATATGTTCTTGTCCCTGCAAGTACTTGCAACAGAGAAAATAAACAATAAAGGAAAGATTATAGCATATAGAATGAAGAATACCACTGTTGCAAATATGTCAATATAATGATTTTCATTTAATAAAAAAGCTTCAGTAAGGGTCTAAGCTAAGAAAAGTGAAAGGAGGAGGCAAAGAATATAAAGGAATAAAAGAAGCGAAGACTGGAGGAAACTTGATATATGCAGGGCAGAAAAAAAAAACAACAGGGAAAAATCCCTGTGAACAGATGCTCTCTTTTAGCTGTTTCAGCATGTGCATCTATCAGGTGGAGGATTTGAATGCAACTTTTTCCTGGACTAGATTTGTTTAAATTGTTTTCTAAACTGGATTTGGAGAAGAGTTGTTACTTGACTTTGTGTCCCCAAAGTGGTGATATATGTCCACTGCAGGAGCTGGGTTTAGATGACAAAACTCAGGCAAAGACAACCCTGGTTGAACCCTGGTTTATTCCCAATGGTCAACACTGAGAAGACCTAGAGAAGATTTACCTGAAGACCCTGCAGCCCTCTGATATCAGATTTCCAAGTTCCAAACCCTGGGAAGTGTTCACATCCAAGGCCTTTTATTAAATATTGTCATAGATGCACCCAACCAGACATGCTGCCTACAGTTTTTAGGTGCAACTTGGTATTCAGCAATACCATTTGAAAGAACCTCTGTAAACCTTTAAAATATCAGGAAAACAGGAATTTAAGGAGATAGGATAATTATAGAAAGAAAAACAACCCACTCCTAATTTCTTGGTCAGATTCTTGGGCATATTTATAAAGCTTAAACAAGTAAACAAAACCTACTACAGTTAACAATACATTATCCTCAAGTTTCTAATAGATTGATACACAGTCTCCCAAAGTATCAATCCTAAAGTCCCATCTACGTTGTAATAGTACAAAAGCATAATACTCATAATACTTAGATACCACATATGCCAGGAATATGTGGTATCTATGTAGCAGGTGAATATGTATAAGCAGGGAATAATCTTCAAAATTCACAAGCCAAAATCCTCTCAGCCAGATCGTATACAGTGCCCTTTCCAGGGCTCCAATTTTAAAACTTAGGACTAAGGTGGAATCGGTTGCCCAGGGAGGTTGTGAGTGCTCCATCCCTAGTGGTGTTCAAGGCCAGGTTGGATGAAGCCTTGCGTGGGATGGTTTAGTGTGAGGTGTCCCTGTCCATGGCAGGGGGTTAGAACTAGATGATCTTGAGGTCCTTTCCAACCCTAACTATTCTATGATTCTATGATACCAGTCATTTTGGAGCTGAACCAATGAGCTGAACAAATGCTGTTCCTGGCATTGAACATGTCACTTACTGTGTTTCTCATAATTTTAAAACCAACTTGCTAAGTTGCAGTTTTACTTTCTTCTAGTATATTGCACATGAAAGCAACAGGTTTATTAACACTATGATGTCCAAAGTACGGAACTGCTAACACAAGCAATTTATCATGCAGACCTTATCAATTCCTAGTAATGTGTTCACTGTAAATTATCCAAAATTGGGGCTTTTTAGGATATTTGGAGAACTTGATATAAAGATAAGTGTTACTGTTATATGTCCATATCATATGGCAATACCGAGTTATTTGAGGAAAACAGTTTTGTTACTCTTTGGTCAGGATATATAGATCCCTTGAGAGGCTAAAAACATCTAGGTTCTGTAAACATGCTCAGCAAAAAGAACTTCACAGACTTGCAGTGTATTTCCTGTGTCATTAGCATGATAGGATAAGGCATTCATATATCAAGGATGCTTCTTCATTTTAACAGAATTCTGAGTATAACTGAGAATAAAAGAGAAATACTGTGGTTTCATTTATGGCATATTTATGAAACACTCATGGAAACAGAGGCTCAACGTAAACCACCTTAGGGTGCAGTCCACATGAAAGGAATACTTTCTTCATGGATGGAGAAAGACAGTGATAGAGGTCTAACTTTGATACAAACATCCTACATTTGGACGTTGTGATTTAGCAGAATCAGCCCTGGAATGATTACAAGAACAAACTCCGCATTTAGTCGTTCTCAAAATACCATGTGTGAGAACAGCTTTCCATTTGGTATCCACCAAGGACCAGCTTTTAAACATTTCAGGAGTTTTGTTCCAGTATCCTGCTGTTTTAAATCAGTGATACTGGCCTCATGTAAAAGTCTGAATATTTATTTCAACTGCAATACAACTTTGGGGGTTTTTTTTAGAGCTATTCTGAATTGTCCTCTGTGAGTTTATTACTGCTTCACAGAATAGCAGACTTTAATTCCTTTGTTTTGTTGCAGAACTATTGCATTTACTTGCTAATGCAGAGGCATAAAAGAACATGACATTCCAAAATGCACTCTTTCCCATGATTTGTTCTGCCTCTAATTGCATGTAGTAGGACTACTCTGAATTTTAATAAAACTGCATAAATAACAAAATAAGAATGTTTACTATAGTATCCTGATGGCTAAAAAAAAAAAAAAAATAAAGGGCTGGCATATGAAATACAGCTCATTTCTAGGAGAATCTCAATTTACTCTTGAAGTGAAATGTTTAAGACTTAGCAAGCTGACCTATTCTTTAACACTAATAGGTTTATTGCAGTCTTCTTTTTCAGTGTCCCTTTACAGAATAAAACCAATCTTTTGTCCCTGTGGGCCTTTCCTTCTACTCATGGTAAAAAGCTCATTCAGGGAATAATAAAAACATAAAGAATACAAAAGCTCCAAGCAGCTGAAGAATTTCTTTTATGGAGAGACTTTGTTGATGGTACATTATATGTGTAATGTTGAAGTACTGTAGGCATCAGATTTGGATTCACAATACCACTAGCATCCCAAGAATCTCTCCAGTTGCTACCCAAAGGAGAGCTAACAATGCTTTACTCCAAACACCAGTCTGCTGCAGTGCCATCAGCTGAAATGCACAGCTTTTCCTTCTAACTCCTATGCTGAGGATGCCCTTGATTCATATCTTTAATATTTTAATTTTAATTAAAAATACCAACTGCATTCTTCAGATTAATTTTGTTCATGCTACAAATATACATCTCAATATTTTATTCACCATACAAAATAAAAGAGAAAAAACTAAGTATAGTATTTCTAAAATGATGTTGCAAACTCTAGCCTCTTTGGTTAAAAAAATAAATTGGTTTGCAACTGAAAAACTTACAAATGCATAACTTTCTGCTTAAAAGTAAAAAAGTATTTCATTTGGGAAGCATGATGTATAATCTAAAGTGAATAATGCAACAAATTTCTACAGTTTGCTAACTACAGTGCTAAATATCCACTGTCATATCTCAGTCTAGAATTATAATTTTATACAATTTTATCATCATCCCGTCTTAAATTCTGTAGCTTGTATTTAGCTTACAGATCTAAGAAAAATTGTTTCATCTGAAAAGGGAATAATTCTTCATGATCTTGTAATAATTTAAGCTGGAGACATTAGAATAGCTATAGCACCATAAACAAGTGTGCAGTTTGAGCACAGGAGTATGGGATGTGGAGTGAAGATTTATTAAAAATTTATTGTCCACACAGCAGACAAGTGAAGTACTTCTGTAAATAAGTGTCCTCATCCACCAAGATGTGCCACCCGGATTTTTTTCTTTCCCAGTTTCCTCTCAGCACTCCAGGTATTATTTCATGTGCCTGTGATCACCATGCTTTCCCCTCCTACCTACATTCTCTCACCTGTTTGGCCCTTTCTACAACTCCAGCTCCTTTCCATGACCTGCTCCTCACCACTGGTGGGACAAATGGCAACTTGTGGCGCAGCAAGGTTGGAATAAAGTGCACTGACTGCACAGGGTGTCTCCACCAGATTGAATAAATACCTTATAACTTCCTTTCACTTGACAGAAGTTAGTAATTTGGGCTTCCAAGGTATCCAGTCACCAATTTTTTTCACAAGCTACAGGAACTTCAGACCACGCCCTCCTGGTCCTTCTCTGGATGATCAGAAACTGCAATAGTGAACCCTTCCTTCTACTGAAGAGTAGAAAGAATAAGGATCAGAAGCTCAGATCATGAAACTTCACTTTGTATAAGTATCAGATCTATCCATTTCTATATTTAGGGTTCATACAGCTTAAAACAATTTTGGTTACCTGCCATCTATAGATCTTTATCCTGTTTATCAAGCCCAATTATGAACTGAAACAAGCATTTCTTTTATGGAGCTATCCAACTGGTTTAAAATCACTGTATTTCTTGGAAGCTACAATGCTCACTGGTAAAATATTTAATCACATCACTTTATCCTTACAGTCACATTAATGACTCATTTAATGTTGGCTTCCATAGGTTCAGCTTACCTAAATGAGGTTCTTACTTTGTTAGCTAAATTTTGCTTGCTGAGTAATGCCAGATATTTATTCAAATGGATAGCTGCAGGATCTGATCTTACAGCATTTTAATATGCTTTCCAGATGTGTTCTTTCAGTCTCCTTTCTGTGGAAAAAAACACATTCTTTGCCTCATTTTCTCCACTGCAAGGCGTATTTTCAGAAATATGTGCAACATTTCTCAAGCATTTTCTTTCATGCCATGTTCAAGCTCTGTATCATTACAAGTGGCACATTAGATTTCTTCAGACAGCATTGGCCTGGAAAACCTACTTCAAGGACTACACCCTTTTCAGGGGGTGACGAAAAAGGTGGCAGAATTATGGAATGTGTCTATAGAGAGCAGTTAGCTCATGTCCCTATCAGAGAGCACAAACTTGCAGCTTCTGCTGAAAGTATTGCTGACTGGCATTTACATATTTTTCTCAAAAGCCTTCAGATCTACTGTTGCATAGTTTCTGCAGGCAATCTAGTCCAGAAATTCACAGAATAACTGTTTTTACTGATACTAGGTTTTCCTAACAATCTCCCTTCCCGAAAAGAAGTCTACATCAATGAGGGACAGAACAAGAAAAATTGATTGATCCTTTACAATAACATTTTATGCACTCAAAGAATTTATGCCTGCTTTCCACTCTTCTTCAGTCCTCCATGCCTAAGCTAAGGCTAACTTGCATCCAGACCTTGCATGATGTCTACGTCAAGCTTTCTAAATCTCTAATCATTCACACTGATTTCCTGGACTTGAGGGGTGACACTTTTCAACTGGCCCATGTCCACTTGAATTGCAGTGTTAAACTGTACAAGCTATTACTGGAACAAGAATAAACAAAGGATGGTATCCCACATCTTACAAACAGTACTTCTATCTGACAATCCCTGTCCCCTAAAAGTCTAATATGCATCAAAACAGCATTGTTTATTGATTCTCAGCTTGAGGGCTATTATCATATTTTCTTTTCCCTTGAAAATCTGTTACATGGCCAAACGCTACCAGGCCCTTACAATGTTCATTATTCTTGCCTAATTGCAATCCTCTATATTTATTCTTACTGAAAACCAACTGACAAAAAATAAACAAATCAAAACAAAAACAAGATATCTTTGTATTCTGGTCCTAATCCTTCAAGATAAATACAGTCTTCCAGCTTTATCTGCAAACCGAATAAACAGGTCAGACTACTGAGTAGACTAGTGACTAGATGGGACAGATCACTGTGAAACCCTACACAAGTTACGCCCCTCTCTGACACAGTCATTAGGGTCTGCTCACAGGATACCTCTGGCAGGATTACTCAGCCTCTTCAGCATTCATCCTTTAACAGTTCTGTGATTACACTTCCCCAGTGCTTACAATATGTATCATATGCAAGCAGCAAATGCTTTGATAAAGAACAGTCACAGCATCTATGAACTCATAAAAGTCCTCTCATAAGTGACATTGGGATTAGGAAAAAAATATCAAATCCAAGCACAACAACAAACTGCTCTAGCACAAGGCTGTGCTTTAAATAACAGAGCAGATATTTCAGAACAAGGATGATGTCATGGATGTGTCTTTGCTCGGTTGAGAGAATAAAAATTATTTCTTCAGTTGTCTGACTGCAATCCTTATTTGCACACACTGACTCACCAGTAAAGGAATCTGTGGAGGGAGGAATCATCTGAGTCATGCAGCCTGACTCAGCAGCATCCATAGAGCTACTCACTGTATTTTCCTGAAGTCTCAGCTCAGCTGTATTTACATGTCTGCAGTGATAACCTCTGCTGCCTCCTTGTTTGTCTAGACTCCTACCACATTATCCGTGTCATCAGGATTTTTTTCCTACCTCAACATCTAATGCCTGAGTAAACAGAGACTGACCAAGTCAAGCTCTCTAAACCCATTTTCACCTGGTGTCAAAGCATGCCTGTCCAGTGTCAAACTACTAGCCTAGTTTTGGTCCCCACATATTTTCAGCTAATTTCTTTTTATTTTTTAAGAAACAGTTTTTTAAATTAAAAACTCAGATTCTTAACACCAACTGGAAATATCAAACACTATGTACTGACACAATCACAGAAAACTTTCTGCAGACAGCAAAATGTCATTTGATTGGCCACGTAAGATTTCTATGGTAAATATGTCCATGTCTATTGTCTCTAACAGGACCTTAAAATAGGATGTGAGACTGGAATGGATGTCCCTAGTCATGCTTTAGCATAAGTGAATGAGACTGTATAGTTTTAAACCTGCATTAATTTACATATAGGGCATTTTTGTTTGCATTTGGGGCTTTTGCAGGATTTTTGGATGGGGGTTGGTTTTTTGTTTGGTGTCTGTTTGCTTGTTTGTTTGTTTATTTTAGATAAAGCTTCAAATGCACATGGACTGAAAGTGTAAAAAAAAGACCCTGTTTTTTTTCTTCCTTGTTTTTGGTCACTCCCTGGTCAAACACAGGTGTCAGGAGCAAGTATATGCCTCATATGAAGAGTGACTGCAGCTGAAGTCCAGCACTAACACCATTCAGGTTTGACTGCAAAAGGTTTAAAGCCCCATTTTGTACGCTGTAGCTGTTATATGAAGTAATATCTTGTTTCTGACTATTTTATGTGGCTAAAATTGTGGTATTAGAGGCTTGACCTAGGAGCTTTTCACGTGTTACAGCTTATTGTGAATCACACCATAATTCACAATAAAGAGATACTGAACCTGCAGTGGACTGCTGCTGAGCAGCACCTATTACAACCAACAGTTTACAGCTGAAATAAGTACATCATGATTCAGTGACATAAGGATCCACGGTGCCATAGTCGGACGTTGGTACCATAGTCAGCGCTTTTGGTATTTAGAGCATGGGACTCAATTTGGGAAGCCAGGTCTCCTGGAGGCTTGAAGAGCTGATCTGACAAAAGGCCTTGTACTTTTGGTAGGAGGCTTGCCAGGCTGATCAAGAAAGCTTTAAACTTGATGTGTTGGGGGAGGGGGACATCATTCCATCCCAACACACCCAGTCAGTTGCCAGCACCTATAATAAATTCTCGGAGCAATGTAGAGAGATTTCAGCTGCTCCAGCCAATGAGCTGGCTTTATTTGGAGCTCGGCTGAGATGCCTCTATACAAACACCCGTAGCATGGGGAACAAACAAGAGGAATTAGAGATGTGTGCACATCTACGGGGGTATGATATAATAGGCATCACAGAAACATGGTGGGATGGCTCCTATGACTGGAGTGTTGGAATGGAAGGTTACAGGCTCTTTAGAAAAGACAGGCCCGGCAGGCAGGGAGGGGGAGTTGCTGTTTATGTTAGTGATAGGCTGGAGAGTGTGGAACTCCATCTGGGGACAGGGAATCAGTTAACAGAGAGTTTGTGGATCAGGGTCAAAGGGAGAACAGAGATGGGAGACATTACTGTGGGGATCTGTTACAGACCGCCTGATCAAGAGGACTCTGTGGATGAGGCACTCTATAGACAGATAGGAACAGCCTCACACTCACAGGCTCTTGTCCTCATGGGGGACTTCAACCACCCTGATGTCTGTTGCAGGGACAGTACGGCCCAGCACAAGCAATCCAGGAGGTTCCTTGATTGTGTGGAAGACAACTTCCTTCTGCAAGTAATAGAGGAGCCGACAAGGAGAGGTGCCATGCTTGACCTTGTGCTCACCAACAGGGAAGGGCTGGTAGGAAATGTGATGCCCCAGGGCAGCCTTGGATGCAGCGATCACGAGATGGTCGAATTTGAGATCCTCAGGACAGTGAGAAGAGCGTGCAGCAAGCTCACTGCCCTGGACTTCAAAAGAGCAGACTTTGGCCTCTTCAGGAACCTGCTCAGTAGGGTTCCATGGGATATAGCCCTAGAGGGCAGGGGGGCCCAAGACTCTTGGTTGATATTCAAGGATCACCTGCTACAGGCTCAGGAGTGCTGCATCCCAACTAGAAGGAAGTGCAGCAGGAGGGCCAGGAGACCTCCTTGGATGGATAAGTAACTGCTGGGGAAACTTAGAAGGAAAAAAGAATCTTATAAAAGGTGGAAGCAAGGACAGGCGGCCTGGGAAGAATACAGGGATGTTGTCGAGGACGCTATGGACCACGTTAGGAAAGCTAAGGCTCAGTTATAATTAAACTTGGCTAGGGATGTGAAAGATAACAGGAAATGATTCTATAGGTACATTGCAAATAAAGGACAGACTAGCGACAACGTGGGCCCTCTCCAGCAGCAATCATGAGAACTGGTTACCCTGGATTTGGAGAAGGCTGAGGTTCTTAATGACTTCTTTGCCTCAGTCTTCACTGGCAAAGGCTCTGACCACACCACCCAAATGCTGGAAGGCAGATGCAGGGACTGTCAGAATGAAGACCTTGGGTCCTCTGTAGGAGAGGATCTGGTTCGAGACCATCTTAAGAGCCTGAACATGCACAAGTCCATGGGACCTGATGAAATCCATCCACGGGTCCTGAAGAAGCTGGTGAATGAAGTTGCCACACAGCTTGGTGTCATAGGCAAACTTGCTGAGGGCGCACTCAATCCCACTGCACTGACTTGTGCAAAGCATTTGATACAGTCCCGCACAACAACCTTGTCTCTAAATTGGAGAGAGATCAATTTGATGGATGGACCACTCGGTGGATAAAGAACTGGCTGGATGGCCACATGCAGAGTTGTGGTCAACGGCTCAATGTCTGGCTGGAGACCAGTAACGAGTGGTGTCCCTCAGGGATCGGTGTTGGGACTGGTCTGGTTCAACATCTTTGTCGGTGACATGGACAGTGGAATTGAGTGTGCCATCAGCAAGTTTGCCGATGACACCAAGCTGTGTGGTTCGGTTGATACACTGGAGGGAAGGAATGCCATCCAGAGGGACCTTGACACGCTTGTGAGGTGGCCTGATGCCAGCCTTATGAAGTTTAACCATGACAAGTGCAAGGTCCTACACCTGAATTGGAGCAATCCCAGGCACAGCTACAGGTTGGGCAGAGAAGAGATTCAGAGCAGCCCTGAGGAGAAGGACTTGGGGGTGCTGGTCAATGAGAAACTGAACATGAGCCGGCTGCAGTGTGCGCTCGCAGCCCAGAAAGCCAACTGTATCCTGGGCTGCATCAAAAGGAGCGTGACCAGCAGGGCGAAGGAGGTGACCCTGCCCCTCTACTCTGCTCTCGTGAGACCTCACTTGCAGTATTGTGTGCAGTTCTGGTGTCCTCAACATAAAGAGGACATGGAACTGTTGGAACAAGTCCAGAGGAGGGCCACGAGGATGATCAGGGGACTGGAGCACCTCCCGTATGAAGATAGGCTGAGAAAGTTGGGGCTGTTCAGCCTGGAGAAGAGAAGGCTGCGTGGAGACCTCATGGCAGCCTTCCAGTGTCTGAAAGGGGCCTCTAAGGATGCTGGGGAGAGACTCTTTATTGGGGACTGTAGTGATAGGACAAGGGGTAATGGGTTAAAACTTCAACATAGGCAGTTTAGATTGGATGTAAGGAGGAAGTTCTTTACTGTAAGGGAGGTGACACACTGGAATGGGTTGCCAAGGAAGTTGTGAATGCCCCATCCCTGGCGGTGTTCAAGGCCAGGTTGGACAGAGCCCTGGGTAACACGGTTTAGTGTGAGGTGTCCCTGCCCACAGCAGGGGGGCTGGAACTACATGATCTTAAGGTCCTTTCCAGTCCTAACTATTCTATCATTCTATTCTATTTATTCAACTGACCCAAACAGGTTATCTGCAAACCATGGCACATACCGCTCAGGAGACAACTCATCACCAGTATGAAAACTGAAGTCTGTATCTGCCTGTGAGGTTAAAATTAACTATTATTCATGTATTCAATTGTAAAGAGGCCTGTATACTAAACAGTAGAACCTCAAATATATTAGAAGTGTAATTCAGTGACCAAGAATTTAGGCTGTAGAGTTCTAGAGAACTAAATAATTATTTGCACCAATGTTAATTTAAGAAGAGAGCCCAAGCTCAGATATAAGATTTCTCAAAGGTCAAAGAAAAATGCTAGTGGAAACCGGAATCATAGTAGACCATATATTAAGGAACAGCAATTGAAGAAACCTGCAGATATTGAAGATGATCTTTTCAGACTATTCCAGGCTTAAATGCATACAAGTAAAAGAACTTATAGCAAATGCTAATGAAGTTAGTTTAGAAAACTGATGGGGCTAGAAGGAAGTTCATTAACAAAAAATGTTTCAAGAATGACTGAAACAGTCATTGAGCTGTAATTCTGTAATTCTTTACTAGGAAAAAAGACATTGGATACAATCAACATGAACACCAAAAAGGGAAAAAGAAAAAAAAAAACCACAAAACAAAAAGAGAACCAAAAAATCTATAATGGGCAATTGATTAATGGCTTGGCTTTGCAAGCAAAGGTTTGGGAAGGGGTTTACCCACGCTTACTACAAGCACAATGACTTAGGGCAATGTGGAATAGGCAAATTTTGTTGGAAAAAAGGCTGCTTAGGCATTCAAGATGTTTCTGAACTGGACTGTCATCTCCTGGGAGAATCTCAAGCAACCAATGTCCTGAACCGCCTGCATGCAAGGCTGGATCTGCAGCTTCCAATAATTCATAGCAAAGCTATCAGATACAGCACAATGCACAGGGATTGAAATCCCACAGACAGTACTATACTGCTGCAGGCTGTTTAACTGTGCTTTTGCAATCTTTAGAGTTTTCCTGACTTTATTATCTAAACTCCATGAGTTCTTCATACTGCTTACAAAGAAAGCTAGCCACTTCCTAGAGACTTGTCTGAAATCAGTGCTGTAATTTAGTCTCAGATATGGATTTGTCATTTTAAATTTGAGAAAATTTGATATGTATTTATATATATTTTGTTTGTGTGTGTTTCTTATATTTACCACATGGGCTGTAAGGTTAGCCCAGCAAAGAGTAATGCGCTTGTTGCCTCTTACTCAACCCTGCAAAATTTTGCCCTAAGCACCCACAGGTTTTAACGTAACACAAGTGCACACAACACAACAAGTTCGGGGTTTTCAAGCAGGTGCCCTATGGCGTATGCCACAGCAACTGGCCTGCTGCGGCATCTGGGAAGCCCAGTTGTGCCCAAAGGAAAACACACCAGCCATTCCTAGTGCTACCACTCCAGGTGTGGGGATGTAGTGATGACACTGCGGGGGGGGGGGGGGCGGGGGGGCGGGGGGGCAGGGGGGGAGATGGAGGGGGGGGCTAGCACTGGGGGGATAGCCTAGCCCTTCGGTCCCTAGCGCACTGCCTTAGCCTGTGATTACAAGCCTGCCATCTCTCTTCAGCAACCCCTCCAGCAACACAAAGGTATGATGGTTTCCCTGAAGTGAATCAAACATTCAAAATACCCAACTTCTATTTCTGTTGTCAGGGTGGTTTTGTCTCTTTCTCAAATTAAATCCCACATGAGACTGTGAAGAGCAAAGGCGTACCTGGGTCTTCTGAGATTATGAAAACCTGTAGAAGCACTTGAGGAAGCAGCACAGCTTGCTCCATCCGCTGCAGGGAGGCAGTGGCAGTGCTGCCTCCCTCAGCCTCCTCTCTGAACCATGCCTCCTGGCAGGAACCTGAATACAGGCTTCAAGCCTAGGTTGGGCAAATTTCTACTATGTGGGTGGGTGGATGAGTGACCTCTTCAGGTAACAGGCTCTAAAATATGGACTCACTATAGTCTGCTCCATTTTTGTTTAAAATAACCACTTACGGGAGAGTAGAAAAGGGTATTTCAGCAAGGATATTCTCTGTTTTGTATTGAAGCCTTGCATGCTTGGACTCTGCCTGGGCTGCAACTTTTGGATATTGCTGCTGTATCTCATGCTTCAACCAGGCTGGTCAGGAATGTTACAGGAAAAAAACCAACCCAGTTAGACAATGCCAACCAGCCAAAATAGAAACTTTTCAAAAGAAAAGCAGGTCTGACTAAATGCTTATGTGGAATACCCTTTTTTCTAGTTGAATACACACTAGTTCCCTATCCTTATACATATTTTTTCCATTTTCAGTTTGAAACTATTTACTACTGAGTTATTATACATGTAAATGGGAACAGAATAAACGTTTTAAAGTCTGAAAACATTTCTATTTACTAAATTCTAAATGTACCACCTAAGTTCTAGCTGCAGCTCTTCAGCAGAATCACATAATCTAATATAGACCACAATGGGTATTGTACTGAACTGTGTAAAAAATGTATACTTTCTAATCCACATTTCTGGGTCATACTTAATATTGGTCAGGCTGTGTAAGCTCTGTCATCTCAGCCACAAACTGTGAGTAGGCTAATCATAGCTACTGTGCTGCTGTAGGTTATGTCTGGCAGAGAACATGACTAAGAAGCCACTTCTGGCCTGGAAAGTCAACAGGAGGGATCACACAGTAGACAGGCAGCCCTGATTTAACTACAGGACCTTACCCTGATATAGGGGTGGACCAAAATATTAGTTTAACCACTGGCTATATTTAACAAAGATATGGATGTAAGAACCATGCCCAAGTCAGATCTCTCTGCTCAAATCTAGTTTCCAGGTGGAATGCTCTGGAGAGGTTACGCAGCTCTGTTGTGCCCAGACTCACAGTGTTTTTCCACCTATGCTAAGGAAAAGCAAACGACCAAGTGCCAGGCTCCCCTGGCTTGGCAGCATCGCAATGACTTAATGGATTGAAAAATAGATTAAATAATAGGTGTTGTACAAATTGCAAGCAAAGACTAAAAAAGTAAGCAAGCACAAAGTTTGCATGATGCTGATTCATCCTACACCACCAAAAAAAAAAAGCAGCTTTTAAGAAAGTGCCATCCCAATGAGGGAACAAATTCCACAGGAAAAGGAATGCACTGCTGCATGTCACTGTTACACCAGGGCTCTCTTCAATTCTGGCAAAAAAGTCTGAACCTGGAAATTTTATTACTCTATTTGTTTACTTTGTGGGCCAGAGATGTACTTGTGAGGCTTATGACACACAAAGACGTGTTAGGCTCCTGATAGACATAAGGAAATACTCAACCACTACAACCTTTGGTTCTAACATAAAGTTAAGAGTGATTTTTCATAATCCTAGACAGGATGCAAAAGATAAAATTAATGCACTATACCCAAAACTTCTACATGCGCAGGATAAGCCAACTTTTGCTTTAGATTTAAATTTTAACAGCATTCTGTATGTCAGACTTCTTAACCAGTCAATTTATTTTTATTTTAATGAATATCTCTTTTATTAAATATCTAACGTTCAACTCCATTAATACATGTAGTAAATTACTGATTTGTACTTGTAGCTAAGGTTTACAGTTCAACATATATAGGATATTGAATTAAGTTAAACAATATATGTTTTTAAAACTAACTAAAGTATAAAATAAAATCCCACCCCATGAACACCTGAATATAGCCTTCAGCTCAAGACTTACTTGCTATCTAGGTCTTGCTTTCAGCTACCCCTTCCTTCCTTATGGGGAAATCTAATATGCAGTTCCGAGAAAAGTTCTGGGATCATCCTCAGTCCTTCACTGGGAATAAGGATAATTTCACATTTAACCTAAAGGTCACAGGTGTGCCAAAGCCAAACTACAGAGTTTTGCTTAGCCAGAAGTTCACCAGCATGTGTTCTCACTATAGTGTTTACATGCAGTGGCCTCACCCCATCCTGTGGCATCCCTGTACACAGCAGGAGGCTGCAGGGGCTGGTATCTCCAGCATCTTCTTCCTTATGTCTCGATAGGAAGAACACCTACTCTCCTTCTCCGTTGCTCCACCTGGCCCATTGTTACCAGTTGCCCCAGCTCAGCCTCTCTCCTCCCTGGCCTGGGTCAATAAGGCCAGAATATGACTAAGACAGAAGTTCAGGTCTGTGTCGCTGCTTATGAGTTAAATCCTTACACAGCAAGTACTCTGTTAGCAGATCTGTGGGTAACTGTTGATCCTGAGATTTGGGGAAATAATCTTCTAATTAGCTTGACATTTTACCTTTTGCTACATATCACATGAAATGAAGATCTCTTGTTACTGCCTTTTCCTTTGTTTTTCTTAATTTCTCCTTTTTTTTTTTTTTGTGCTCAAGAGATTAGACACAGGGGAGCTGGATGACCAAGTTAAGCCCTCCTAAAGAATGGACTGTCCTTCCTGACAGTTATGTGGTTCTGTACGTACTTTAAAACTCCCACACAAGGCTGTGCTAAATCCGTCTCTCCTTATTGAGTGAAACATTCACGAATACTGCCACACACAATTTATTATCTTTCTCGAGGTTTTTGATGACTGCTGTTGTTCAAAGCCATTAAATCCTAACAGCAAATGGCAGAAGGTCACATAATACCACCACCACACAGAAATACTTAAAACACTAGAAGGATTGATTGAGGTCTCCATGGTGAATAAAGTAGCTCGGGAAATCTTCTGATATATGACTTGCAGCTACAATTTTCAACAAGCAACATTTCTATTGTTGAAGAAATAACATACACAAGCTCCTTTTACTGTCATGTTATCTAGTCTTCAGAGCTGAGAGGGATACAGACCAGAGCTTTTTCTCTCTAAGAAATGCTGTGCCATTCAAACTGCTTTTTTGAGTATTTCAAAGTCACATACACTTTTACTAAGACTATGGGTACCTCAGAGAAATACATGAGCCTAGGCAATAAAGAATCCTAATTTTGAATTATTACTATTTTTCATACATTTTACTTGCAATAATATGACCATTTGCCATAAAAACTGTAAATAAGATATGAATGCATTTATTCCAATAATCACGTAGCAGATATTCCATAGCACTTTTTTCCATAACAGAAATAGTTATTAGCTGAATCCAAACAGTTAGTCAGAGACAACATGATCAGATATTGAGAACACAGGCTGAAAGTCAGAATTTCCTCAATCCTAGCCTCACAAAAAAAAAATATTATTGGACACTGAGCAAGTTAGTACTAAATCCAACCAAAGATGTAAATACCATAACAATTTCAACATCAAGTTTTGGACTTCTGCAATGCATAGGGAAAAGAAGGAAGCCAAAGCAGCAGCTACCATCAAATTTTCTGTCAGACTCTTATACAGATACAATTGGTGTTCCCCCAAAATTCAAGCTGGGTCCCTTATGGAACAGACAGAACATCTGTTTTCTGTACTTGACTGGGAACCAAGAATGAAAAACGGAGCTATGTCAGCTCAACTCTGTCAACACCAAATACCTGCACACATCCTAAACCAAAATACAAGTGGCCATGTGACTTCAAAATCAATAGTATGTATGCCTATGGACCTGTCCAAAGCCAGGCAATAGTTTACCAAGGGATGCCAACAGGGAGACAGGGTTTCTTCTTCTAGGTCTGGGCCACTTGTGTCTCACTCTCCCTCAGTAACAGATAAAGACTTGTCCTCTAATAATGCTCTCTGCCACAGGGTAAATGCTTCATAGCTGCACTGAAGGGCAATACAGCATTTCCCACCTGTAAAGAGAAGTAGTTTCCTTCCTGCCTTTTCCTCCATTCCAGTGTTTAAGTTGACGTCAGGCTTAGGAGTTA
The DNA here is from genome assembly GCF_037157495.1 of Lathamus discolor. Lineage (NCBI taxonomy): Eukaryota > Metazoa > Chordata > Aves > Psittaciformes > Psittacidae > Lathamus > Lathamus discolor. The sequence goes on along the minus strand of NC_088909.1, from coordinate 81,994,297 downwards.
ACTCTCTAGTTACTTAATAACAGTGACAGGAAGAATTAAATCCCAGTCCTGCGAATAAAGTATTAATTATCACTGCATTAGAATTGAAGTAATGTGTAAATAAAACTTCAAACATTTTACATAGACACACACACACAACAAGTTTGAGAGGCATATAAAACCCACAAAACTTTCACATATTGCCTAGTTTACATGGACAAATGGTAAAAGACTAAATTGTGTTTCCACAAAGTGATATCAAGAACAGCACTGTTTCCCCACTTACAAGTAACAGAACTCTCAGCTATTTCCACCTGAAGTAAAAATTCCTACTTCTAAACTAATTCCTTTCCAAATCTGTGCTTCCATGCCAACCTGTTCTTTTACCTGAGCTATAAAAAAGCAGGTGGACATCAAAAAGTACATGAATATGAGCAATTACAGAAGCTGTTGAAGATAATAATAATCTTCCTCAATTTAGAGGAGAAGAAGCAATTGCACAAAATAAATTACTCATAGTTTTTAACAAAGGTTTTAGTGTTTTCATGTAGAGAATACCTTTTGCTTCTAAACTGAGTACAATGATTAAAAACTCTGTTACTGTTAACTTATGAGAAATGCACCTCCCCCCCCCAGAATGAACTTCTGGCAACCCACAAACACACACAGACAAAAAAAAGACACATACATTAAACAAGATAACACAGAAAATGGCAATTTACAACCAACCTATCACAGATTTTTCAAAAGACAAAAATTACTTATAAAATACTGATGAGACAATTGGAAACTATTAGAAAAAGATGATTTTTTTTTCCTAAATTATTCGAAGTTCTAAAAAAACCATTTGGTTTCAGCATTTATTTAATTACAAATAATCTGTCTTGGGTGTAAAAAATTTAATTTTATCTCAAACTTTTAACTTCATTACTGTAGCCTAATTTCTCTTTCAAATTAATATTTAATCTAATACCACTTCCTATTCCACATTTGAACTTCGTATTTATTGATATATTCTAGTTTTGCACATTTCTGAGACAAAAATACAGTTTAAGTCAAAAACAGTCTTGTAAAACAAGCCAAAATAAATGTTTTGTGACTCACTGCAGGTATTGATCCCCTTTCTGCACTAGAAAGGATAGGGGACTGTCAAGCCCTTACTTTAAGGAGCTGGATGTTTACTCAGTTCTGTAGGAACTCATGCCTTTTAATGAGGCAAGCCCCCATTCAGCTATCACTAAGAAGTACAAAACCAACTAGTCAGTATGGGTTGCATGTTCCCTTTGTGATCCCCTCTACAGAGTGATTGGAAATTAAAGAACTGAGCTTTGTGATGAGCTGTAAAGACTCACATTATGCTGCAGTGTTCCCTAGATCAACCCTTGTTACAAGTGATGGCAGCCCTCAGAAAAGCATAAACACTGGCCTGAGCCTTACAGAACTTTAAATCTGTTTTTCTAATTAGTATGAAATGAGTTTTACAAGTTGGCAGCAGCAGCAAATTAATAATGGCTGCATCATACCAGCAGTACATGAGGAACAAGAAAAGATGCAGAGAAAATCTGTGCCTGAGTAATTTTATCCCAGCTTGGATTGGAACTTTGTCAGAAGAAGGGTCTAGAATAAAAAAAACACATGTTAATAACTCTTTTCTCTTACTTGTTCAGTTTCCATGCAAAAACACTGAAGCATCAGCACTGAGATTAAGTAGTCACTGAATAGTCATGTGGGCAGTGTAGGAGCAGCATCCCATAGACAGTTATACTTGTATCATGCTCATACAAAGCTATGGCAAAAGCTGACCTCAAAAACCTACAGGTTTATAGCCACCAGCATCTCCTGTACCGTCCTATCTGCTGGAAGAAATCAGCATAAGCACTGCAGAAAGCTCAAGATGTCTCAACCAATGATCAGATGAATCACCCCTTCAGAAATGTCTGGTCTGCCTGTGTGCATTCTGAACTGAGTTTGGAGAGACTAGACAACTTGCTGAGGAGAGACGAACAGGCAAGAACAAATGCAGAGCTGTGTGACACAGTCCACATGCTTATGGTGGCTTTCTTCATCATGTGTGCAGTACAGGAACTGATTGCTAACAATTACAGATTTCAAGTTACAGAGGAAAATAAAAAAGATAAACAGGTTTTAAAGCATACTGATCTGCTGGGGTTGTTTCTAGGAAAGATCTATCTACTGACAGTGATCTAAAAGGGCTTTAAAAAATCATCCACCATACGTTTTACTCACTTTGGAGAAAGGCTAAAGTGCACATATTTCTGCAGCTGAGAAAGAATATCAGTATTGTTTCTATTTGCACATGATGTTGCTATTCAGAACATATTTTGAGAGGTATTATTTTAAATTTATTTAAAGTTTGCCTGATATATTGCAGATAAATTAATATTTTAAACAGTATTTAAAACTTAAAAAACAGGGAAATTTTGATATTGTAGAAGAACCTGTGTTTTAATTTTGAATAATACTGAGATAAAAATGCTACAGTCTGATGATGTTTAGTACCTTCTGAATCCTTTAGCTCTTTAAAATTCAATGTAATTTTGGTAATCTAGACTTTAATGAAAATTAAAATAGGTGACCCTGTTTTCTTGATTATTCATCACTTCAAATATACTTTAGGCAAGAACAAACTTTCTTTTTATATCAGCTGAGTGGCCCTGCTGAGAAACCGAATTTAGTACACATATCACTCGCTCTTGAGAAAAAGAAAGAGAAATCAGGTTTTCAGGCTTTTACATCCCTACTCCCAAAGGCAGTTGATTTTACAAACTTTACTGTTTCAGTTACTGCTAACAGCCCAGCACATTTCTGCTTGCACTTGAGAACAGAACAAGTTCTGATTCATTTAAAATGGAAAAACACAATGTTAATTTACCAGGAGACTAGGAAGGCACAGCACTTACTCAGACTGGTTAGCACAAAATTTTGCCCAACAGCTAAGAGGTTTCCTGCTAAATCCAATCTGCTCCCCAGTGATGCTAACTAGGTTTTATGGAGCCTGGGGAAGTGGAAGCCTTTAACTGCTAGTGCTTAGATCCCTGGCTGAAAGCAAGGGCAGCTGAAAGATCACAGTAGCTAGAGGCCTGTGGGATTCAGTAAGAGCCTTGAGAAGTATTCTAAGCTTTCCAAATCTGAAAGTGAGACTTACTAAATCATGTAGATAAAGGGATCTCTCATGATGTAGTTATGAGCAAGAGTATTTTCTTTAGAGGTGATTAACATGCAGTCATCTTCCATTCTTGATATTCCATAAATCTTATTCCTTCAGTGACTGTTTCTCTTGAAGTTCAAAAGAGACTTACACAGCTTGTTACTAAGCAATAAAGATTACTTTTGTTGACAGTCATGGAAACCTTTAATTAGATGAGTCAGTGGAGGTTTACAACTGAATAAGCAGCTAACTGGAAAAAAATTGTTACAGAAGAGATAACATCGATGAAAAGTGTCATGCCCAACCATTTATTTATGTCTTAAATGAAGCATCTATTTACAAAGGAAAAAATGATGGAATGCAAAATTTATGAGATCCTATTAGAATCAATTGTTTTGAGTACATCCATCAATGTAATAACATTGTATTATTGAACAGTCCTTACAACATCCCTTGAATTTTTTACAAACAGAATGGCATATTCTGATCAGAAAGTAAGCCCCCTTTTGCACACAGAAATCTGTATTTTGCTAATTCGTGAGCTGTTGCTTTTACTTTCATGCTGAACCACTATATTTATTTATATTTTTAGTCTCAGCCTTGAGGACCAGATTTATTTTAATGGCAGAAATAATGCAATCGATATTTCCAGGCAATTATTTGGCAGGATCTTTTTCCTCACTAAAGGAACAAAATGATAATTTATTTTATGCTAAAAAAACCTTTACAGAAACCAGAAATCCCATTATGGAAAATCAGAAGCCAAGAGTCTGAAAGATTGTCTTTTTCACAAGATTGGGTATATTCTGATGACTGATGATATTTACCATGCTTATTTTACTGTCTCTTCATACTTGAACTAGCTTCCTTTAGGACGGAAGGCCAAGAGGGTCACCTTTTTCTGGCATATTCATTTGTGTCAGCCCTGGCTGTAAAGCTGTTCCATCTGATCAACCAAGAGACTGCACTGACCCCCCTAGAGGGCTTTATGTTAGGAAAGCTCAGCTACCTTCAGTAAACCTTGCCTTGTTATTGACTGAATAATACGCATTCCTCCTTTTCAACTCCTCCTTCTTTTATTCTCATGCAGGAAAAGGAGTAAATTTCTTCTGATATAGTAAAGAGTTATAAAATTCTCAATTAAAAAAAAATATAATAAAGTACTAAATGTTGTTGGTGTGTATTATGTGCAAGACAGACTAATGTGAGCTGCAGCTGGGTTGGTTTTTTTTTTTTTGCTGCTGGGAAGCAGGGGTAATGTGCTGCACAGGAGGTCATACCTAGCCTCAGCTAGCAAAGAATGAGGTGGGAAGTCGGAAAACAGGACTAAAATCACCTGAGATATACTTCACTGTGAATAGGGGGCACAACACAGAAGTTTAGACAGGCTACAAAACACTCTAAATGGCAATTACTTTTAGTACTACTAGAATACAGCCATTTCTGTGCAGAAAATCACCCAGTACTGCCCAAAGTCACTGCTGATTTCTGGTGTCAAGTTTGAGTAATCCCAAATTATTGCTATTTTCTGGAGGCAAGAGAACAATCCTATCAAAAAGCTTCTTAAGAAACTCTAATTAGGTACTAAAAAGTCAAGGCAGCCCAAGCCATCCAGCATTACCTGTCCTTCCTACACTGCTAACAGAAGAGCAAAACACCAGAGCAGGCTGTGCAAGTACACACCAGCACACTGCAGCAACCAGAAGAGAGACCCAGATTCTTAGGTTGGGAACTAGTATGTGCTCCAGATCCTTCCTAGACTCAAATCCCAGGAAATCAAAGTGCTGGAAAGTTGGGTGGGACAGGGTGATGCAGATGGGACACCCCACCAAACTCAATGTCAAACTACTGTTCCTTGGTATGAGAGTGACACTAGCTATTGTACAGTGATTAATTTATTAGCAAAAGCTTTTCAGCCAGAAAAGTTGCTACCCAAGTATTCGTTGTATTCATGTCACTGAAACAGTTTTCAGAATCATTAATTTATTTTTTATAATGTCCTTTGCGAATACTTCTGAAGTTTACAATAAAAATAGCTAAGCAATCTTCAAAACTTGTTATAGTCTACTCTGCAAGTCCTATTTATTTGGTGGATTAATTTGTTGTACCCCATATAGCTCTACAGCAAGTTTGGTAAGTATTTTTAACATATATGTTTGTCTTTAACTACATTTTGAAAGTCTTACTCTATCTGTTAATACCTACTTAGTAAAAGAAAGCCCCACAGTCTGGGTTGATACTTTGCTCTAGTCAGAAATTTCTTTAAAAAACATTCCTATCAGTCAGTATTGACTTCATCACCCACACTGGTGCTGAGAAGCACATATACTATCCTTCTGGAAAACTAGGAGTACCTGCTGCCTGATCCAACCCAGCCTAACTTGTGCTCATTGCCTAAGAGGTCACTGTTTGAAACCTAGGTGACTTCCCTTTCTGAACCCACCATGTACATTTCCAATTTATTCAGACAAAAGGCACTCCATGATTATGATGACTTTTGGTAATGACAAGATTTTCATCTAAGCTTTTGCTGAAAACTTCCATTCCTTACTGAATTATCTGTCTTTCCTTCCACGTTGGACTAGCAGCTGTAACACCACAGTATTTGACTTTGTAAGAGGGTAGCTTGGAAGCCTTTTTGATATTATAGTGCTTTTCTGCATGTTTTTCATAAAGAAGTACAGGCCCACTCCCCTTAACGGAGAATGGGAGCCCAGGAGCAACATCCTTCCTAAAACACTTTTATGTGAGCACTGAGTAAAAACAATTTTAAACCAGCATAATAACAATGACTCTGCCAGAATTATTTTTAATTTCCATAGCTGCCAGCACAACAGGCACTGAAATGACTGAAGAAATTGGTGCAACAAAGACAGACACCACAATGTGTATTTCTGCACACACATGCTTAGCTGAATATAGGGAAATGTGAGTCATTGGCTCCTGCAATATTCCCAAACCAGTACGAGTATTTATGGCCAGTACCAAGCAGAAGCAGTAATACAGTACCAAACAGGTGGCAGAAAGCATGGCTGGATGGCTAAATATTTATCAGGGATACTGAGGTACTCCTGATTCAAGGCTAGGTTGGAAAGAGCTTTCAGCAACCTGCTCTAGCGGGAAGGCATTCGTGCAGTGGGAGGGGGGGTTGGAACTATATGATCATTAAGGTCCCTTCCAACCCAAACTATTCTGTGATTCTATTATGTCTTCACCATCATTTGTTTGCAGTAGAACTATTTTTTAGAAGACAAATAACAATTGTATTATGTGTTGTGGACACACACAGCTGCAAGGAGACAGCCGTACTTCTGATTTTCAGCAGAATAGAGTTAACTTCATCCCACCCCAAAAGGAGAAAGGAAAACTAAACAGAGAAAACAACTCAATCACCTAAACAAAGATGGTGACACTAGGCTAGAATCATCCTTGAATCTGGATGATTGCAGGTGTACAGATAGCTTGAAAACAAGTACTTTTCCCTCACAGGATACTGATGCAACAAACACTTACGCATGTGCTTCACCCACATGCCACAGCATCCTTCCTTAATAGGACTGCTTCCATGAATCTGAACCATGAACAAATACTTACCTATTTGCACATGAGTGAGCACATAGTTATTTTGTTTCTAGTTTTTTGACTCACTGCAGCAGGCCCATAAATAGCCAACAGTGCCATGGAAATTCCTTCAGTCATCTACTGCCTCTTCCCATATGTAATGGTTACACATTGTCCCACCGGTACTGATAAAAGAGAAGACACCATCTAAGATACGTAGAGAAATATAATATTTGAGTAAAAGTGAATATCTACTGTGCATATATCTATTTAGTATAAGTATATAGAATCATAGAATCATAGAATAGTTAGGGTTGGAAAGGACCTCAAGAGGAAAGGAAAGGACCTCAAAAGGAGCAATAAGGACACAATTCACCAGACTGATAAAAAGAACGATTAGGTTTTTTGATAAGACCTTTGCAATGCTTCAGCCAGTAAGACACATCAACTAAAATGATCCTTCGTTTCAGTTGATCAGCCTTTCACAGAATCACAGAATGGTTTGGGTTGGAAGGGACCTTAAAGATCATATTGTTCCAACCCCCCTGCCATGGGAAGGGACACCTTCCAAAAGACCATGTTGGTCAAAGTCTCATCCAGCCTGGCCTTGAACACTGCCAGGGATGAGAAAGAAAACCTTGATCTTTCTAGGTAAAGAAGATATTCTGCGAAATGCAATGGACCAGTGTCAGTTTTTCTTGCAAGGTCTCACTGCACTCAGTCCCCTCTCCATATTCACATTATTTTCTCCCTTTTTTTTGTTTTATTTTATTTATTTATTTATTTGGGGGGAGGGGGAGCAGGGACAGCTGAAGCCATCCAGCAAGTACCTACTCTGAATGCAGTACTGAAAATTACAGAGGCTAACTACACAAGCTGTCTGCCCTTTCTTATTTTAAGTTCCTGTTCTATGATTAAATATGAAATAAATTTCAATGTCTGTCTTCCCAAAGTTCTTACTGTCTCTCATGTCCCTCCAACATTCTCAAGCAATGAACATACTTTTGTTCTACCTTCTTGAACGTGTACTAAGACTTAAAGAGTTTGCAGAAAGCATTCCATTATCTTCAAAATTTGATTTCTAACAGGCCTCACAGAAGTCTCAAATGTCAAATTATTTGCTCATAAGCAGGAGACTGGGATGCATACTTAGCAAAGAATTACCTTTCACACCATAAGCAGTTGATTTCATTCCTACTTTGCAAAATGTAAAGGGTCAAGATAGAAGCTCCTATTTTTATGCAGCACAACCTTTAACAAAACAGATGCAGCAAAGTCCTAGCAGAGACCTAGAGGAACTGAGTCAGGAATGGACTTGCTTATTCTACTAACTCACATCAACAGCTGCCATTTCTGTACTACCAATAGCCTGACTGAACATATGCAAGTGTATACATTAAGGAACACCTGAAGATGAAAGTTTTCTGTGTGTTTTTTAAATGATAACATACCCTGTGCAAAATAACGTTGTATGAAGTCTACAGCATAAACACTATCAATGATTTATGCAACACCATCAACTTGGCCTAGCAACAAATCCCACAACAGAAGTAAAAGTATGCTTATAATTAACGCCTAATGTGTTCTCAGGGAAGTCTGGAAATTAACCAATCTGGATATACTTTTTATCTATAATTGTGCATAGTTAAGATGTGATTTGCATGGTATGTAGCAACCATTCCTACATGTAATACTGGTAAACTACGATTTTTCTAAATGAAAAGTAATTTCTAAGAACAAGCCATTATTGCCCCCTTGTTCTAGCAAAGCCAGGTAGTCTGAGAGAGTAATGACAGGGTATAAATATCTATATATAGTTCAGAAATGTCCAAGGAGAAATATCAAGCAACAGAACTATGCAGCTACATTCTGCTTTATGGTATCAGTTGTACAGAAGGAGTTTGAAATGCATAAATACTAGTCACATTACTAGGGCAGCTACTTTTGTGGTGCTTATGATGCAAATAGCATGGCAGATGCAGATAACGTAGCTGGTAAGTGGAATAGCAGTGGAGGAGAATACAACTAGAACACTACAACATGCTTCAGGGAAGTTGCCCAATGGATACAACATAAATCCTTACAAACAGAGGACGACAGATACAGGGAACATTATCAAGAAACCATAAGGTATGGACAATTAAGGTCTGTGCTGATCCAACCACCTTTCAGGCAGTCTTGCCTGGCAAGACCCTACAGAACTGAACTAACACCACTTACAGGATGTCAAGGGAAAGCAGAATAGGACTCTCTGTTTCCTTCAGACAAATCCTATCTCCTCATGTTACAGCACCAACCTTCTACAAGAACAATGAACGTCATGTTAGAGTTTTGACCATGAAAATCAACATATTTAGCTTCCCAAGTCAGAATTTTGTAATCATTTATTCTGAAATTAGTTACAAGTCTCACTAAGCCACATACCCCATATATATCTCTTACGAGAAAACTTTTTCCATCAAATACAAAACCAATGCAATATTTTCCATTTACTGCCAACAAGCAGAACAAATAAGCAACACATCCTTCAGAGAATTATATTTACTCAGTATGTCTTGACTTTGCAACAACACAACCAGTTAAATTGCACAATGATTCATTATAGTTTCAGTTACAGATATATCTACTGATCACACCTACAAAAAAGGTCCTGATATGCAAACCTTCTGTCCAAGTTTACTGTCCCAGTAAATAAGGAAGGCCACTGTACCTATATAAAGTTCTATAAAGTGACTACATAGTACACATCAGCTGAAGATTTGTATGCCACTCTGCAGTCATCATGCACCCTAAACAGAAACCACTGATGAAAGCACTTGAATGTAATCCATTACAAGGCAAGCAAGAAAACAATTTTAAAAACACCTGGTGCAACAGCAGGTATTTAATTTTTTTGCATGGTAAATACATGGCTAAATTCTTAACCTGGTGTATGCTTTTTCACAGCCATAAACATCAACCGACTTACAGAGCACGGTATCTTTAATGTAAATTAACCATCCAGACTAAGAATATCATATCAGAGCCACACATCACTGAAAGCTGTATAGCCATAACAAAACACAATGGATTTATCGTGAGCATTTACAGTTTGGTTCCATGATGTCAAAAAACTAAACAGTCAACTTCTCTTAACTCCTTTACTCTGCTCTCAAGAGACACCACCTGGAGTAATGTGTACAGTTCTGGTGTCACCAGTGAAAGACCAACATGGACCTGCTCAAGCAAGTCCAGAGGTGGGCCACAGAGATGATCAGAGGGCTGGAGCATCTCATCCAATGAAGACAGGCCGAGAGAGTCAGGCTTGTTCAGCCTGGAGAGCGCTCATAGCAAGAGAACACCTGTAACAGTGTTCCAGTACCTGAATGGAGACTACAAGAAATACAGGGAGAGACTTTTTACAAGGTCTTGTAGTGACAGGACATGGAGGTGTCGTGGTTTAAGCCCAGCCAGTAACTCAGAACCATGCAGCCCTTGCCCACTCCCCACTTTCTTCTTCCCCCTGCTCCTGAAGGGATGGGAAGGAGAATGGAAAGAATGTAACTCCTGCAGGTTAAGATAAGAACAGTCCAGTAACTAAGGTATAACACAAAAGCACTGCTGCTACCACCAGTAACAATAATGATAAGGTAAATAACAAGGGAAGAGAATACAACCACTCACCACCTGTTGACTGGCACCCAGACTGACCCGAGCAGTGATCTAGCCCTCCGTGGCAGAGCATGAGACTCAGTCCTTGGTCGGAGTAAATGTTACTGTGCAACAGCTAAAAACATCGGTGTTTTTTACCAGCATTGTCCCCAGGCTGAAAGTCAAAACCACAGCGCTGCACCAGCTACTAAGAAGGAGAAAAATACTACTGCAGAACCCGGGACAGAGGAATGGCTTTAAACTGAAAGAGGGGAGATACAGATTGGACACTGAGAGGAAATCCTTTACTATGAGGGTGGCAAGACACTGGCACAGGTTGTCCAGAGAAGCTGCGGCTGCCCCATTCCTGACTGTGTTCAAGGCCAGGTTGGATGGGGCTTGAAGCAACCTGGTCTAGTAGAAGGTGTCCCTGCCCATGGCAGGGTATTTGGAACAAGATGATCTTAAAGGTCTAAGATCCCTTCCAATCATATACGATTCAATGATCCTATATAACTGAAAGAAAAAAGCCCCCAATACTCTTTAATAACACAGTCTATGATGTCTTTGACATAGTTCATAAATATACCTCAGGATCATTTAGGTTTTTCTTGAAACATTTAAAATCCATTTTAAACATTGTTACAGAGGTCAAAGCATTTTAAAATTATCAGATTGCACCTTCACTTTTTAGGTAATGATAAAACATTGTTAAACCATGCTTAAAAAGAAGTTATTTAGATGTTACAATATTCAGAAGAATACTAATATAAATAAAGACAATCAGACATTAATATCTGAGGTGGCAGATTAAAGAAAACTCCTCCTGATTTTAACCCTCCAGATTAAAATCCCTCCTGAACGACTGGAACATTCGTTTTAATGACAGACTGCAGACCAAATGTTTGCTTTGATCAAAGCTTTTTAGTTGCCTGAAATTTTAATTTCTTCATGAAAATTATTTTTTTTACCTCTATTTGAGCATGACTGAAAAATATTCTTCAGCTACATTATACAGGTCACGATTCAGTAACACAATACAATGCTTATAGTTTGGTCTTAAGTTCTTGCAAGCATTTACCTGCTATTTAAAGTACACTTAATTTAGTACTTAGTTTGAATGATTTAGTTGAAAAGTATTAATATAATGTCCAAAAGCTGAAAGTATTAATATAACATCCATAATTTTTAACAGTAAGTTTAATTAACCATGCAAACAGGCTACCAACATAACTATTTCTGGTTTCTCTCTACTTTGAGGTACAATTGCAGATATTAATTTTAATGCTCCTGCCACTTTAAGTGAGATCTTTAGAAGCAGGTAGTTACATACACAAATCACATTAAAAAAATGTACTAAAAGTACTCAGGTTCCCAATTTATGTGTTTCTAATTTGATGTTGCAGTTTCGTTTGCATTGCAAATTTTCCAGTGCTGTCTTCTTGGGACCATGTGATTATATATGTATCTCTACTGATGTACCAATCAAAGTGTACCTTGTCTTACTCCTCACATTACTGACACAGCACTTAACGCTGTATCAGTAGAAGTAAAGAATACTATAGCAGACAGTTACAAGAAACAGGGTTTTTTTTCAACAGCTGTCAATCTGGTACTGTTGAAGATCTCTCCTACAGTAGGGAAATCCCAAGCAAGGCAACATTGCAGACCTTTCATCTTGTCACCATATCTAAAGAACCGCCTTCAAGTTGAGAAAACAGACAAAAAAACACTTCATGAGAGAAAAGATCAAAAGATGCTTGGGGATCTAGTTCATCAGCTATTCTCTTAACATGTCAGAAAACACTCCCAATATACACAGGTAAAAAAGTCATGTTAAATTACAGCATTGCTTCAGAAATAGCACAGGGTTATATGAAATGTCACCAGATGGCACTATTAACATAGTCTTCAAGTTCTTCAAGCATGTGAGCAAATTTTTAGCCTTAGAAAAAGCTTTTTGGTTTTGTTTTGGTTACCTCAACAGCAGACTTGTTACAGCCTGGAGGACAAAGCCCCCCTGAGAGAATTAAGCACTAATGAAGAGGCAGACTATGATTCCTGGGTGCAAATCCCATGCTGTTTACAGCAAATTCAAGGGAGTTGCATTTGCTAGACTTCCCTGAGCTTACTGAGAACCACAGACCTCTTTTCTGAGTCTTTCCATAGGAAAGACTGCTGTCTTCAGAGGCACGGCCAGTTGTCAAGGAACAGCTGTGACAGCTGGGTTGAACAATCCTGTATGTCAATGCAGCTGTAATGACATCGCTTTTGCCCATATGAATAAAACCTCAAATCAAGTAGAAAGAGATTTTTCTTCCCCCTGTGTCCTAGAAGAGATGGCGTTCTTTGCACTCTGAATATAAAATTCTAATAGTGACAGAGAAGAAGGTATATGGCAGAAATCTAATTCTACCCAGCTTTTGCAGTGATGTGAAATGTACAGCAAACCTTCACTTAAAGTGACATAACCTGGGGCTGCTCCTCAGTGTTCAATTCATGTAATTTAAAAATTTGGAAGAGATTCTGAATATTATATATCCTGTTCTTTGTATCACTTGCATAATAAGTCTTAAATTATTCTGCTTATGCTGATGGAAAATTATACAGCTAAACATGTTCAACTGGATGGTGTAATGACAGAATTTTAGAGAATTCATTTTTTTGTCTTAAGCAATGTTCATTCCTGTTTTAATATTTCATAACCCTGAGTCAGAAAAAAATGAAAACACCAATGACTATCCTGCAAGAACAGCCAGTTACTTGTTCTTGCCCCTAAAACACTGTTGCATAGTGGACTATTCAGAAAGTTACTCCTGAGATACTGAGTTTTGAAGACAATTTTTTAAAATCCAGCCTGCTATATACAATAATGAAGATGTTACATATCTCTGTGGAATACTAGCCACTAGTGTCCTGAAATCCATCATGCAGAAATATCAGGTTGCCACCTCTGATTGGGGGCTATTCTGTGTGCTTTGGATTTATTATAGAAATCATGAATCTTCTGACAATCCTCTCAAAGAATGTGCTGAGGGGTATAATGAATAACTCTTTGCATTAGAAAGATTCGCAGGACTTTGATCAGTGTCCCAGGAAGCATCAGGTCACACTGAACTGTACAAACTGATTAGGGTCGACCATCATCAGTCTACATGTAAGCACGCCTGTTACTGATTGCCAAATCAACCACAGCAAAATATATTCATTAATAACCATTCATATCTGAACGAACTAGGAATTCAGCTACTTAATTTGTGTTGAAGTAGTTGCGAGAGTTTTCATCTATCAGTCTCATCCCACAGAAAATGAAATCAAGCATAGTAACACGATGAAAGAGACTGTATGTTAGTGGTTTATTTCGAAACTGAAATTGAAACAGGCTTGCATGTTGGTGGTTCATTTTATTGCTGGCTTCATAGGAGAAGCTCAGAATTCATAGGTGAAAGTATCTGGAAAAATCTGAGTCAACAGCCACATGCATTTTAAAGTAAAAGACACAATATTTCTATTTTGTGATATTTATTTTCCATTCCATAATCAGCCTATAAGTTTAATTACTGATAATGAATCAAACAGATGAAGTATTAAAAAAACCTGAACCTACCCATCTTCTCCTTCTTCCTCCATTAAAATGGTCTTGTGCCTACAGCATGCTACTGTGTAGATCACACTGAGAATATATAAACCTGTGCAAACAGTCCTGAGAAATGCATGAGGCACATGTCCTGGAAAACTTCTTCTCTCTCCCTGGGCAAGGCATCTAAGAGATCGCAACCCACTGCAGCAAAACACAGTTCTCAGGCATCCTGAGAAACTGAGGCCAAGGTGAAAGCTACACTTTGTCAGAAAACTTAAAAGCCTCTCAAGAAGTTCTTTTCTATGTCAGCGCTTTATCTCTCCCAGCCAGGCAATCAATTACACAATGCCACTTGGCAATGTCTCTTTTTAAATTAGAAACAGTCCAGCCTAAATAAAATAATAAAGATACAGTTTACCACAGCTGTTGTATCCTACTAGGTCGTTGTTTGCCCTGCACCAATATTCATCCTATATTGGATAGAGATAACTGGTCCTTACTGCTCTGTTCTAGTTATTGCTTTTTAATCATTTGTCCATGGTCTGCTTAGGCTTCAGTTCTAGCCCAAATCCAAATAGCACAGGTCCCTCAGATTGCTGGTTTCAGCCACCAGATGACAGATGCTCTTGATAAGGTTTTTGAAACAGTGCATTTCTTGGTTTCCTTCATCAGGACTATAATTTAACATGATCATGATACACAACTCTACCCTTTATCATTGCCTAAATGTAGCTGCTAGAACTGACAATGTCTATTGCCAACAGAGATTTACAAGTACTTCAGTTACTTGAACTTTAGGGACAATATAAATGGTACACTTTCTTTTTCTTTTTCTTTTATTTTTAATACACTTTTCTCTTGTCTCTCTTTTACTCAAAATTGCCTGAGTTAATTCTGCTCAAATCTGAATAAACACTAAAGACTGTGAAGATAACTGAAGATAAATGACAGATGTTGCTGATGTACCTACTCTGGAATACACCAAAAAAAAAAAAAGATTCTGTTTCTTGCTGTATTCTGCTTTCCTCTGTATTCTGACATTTTTTATTAGGTCCACCTGATGTTTGTGCAGATAAGCACCACTGCAAAAGACTTTTGAAGTGCAAAATAAAGCCAGTTATATTATAGAAGCACATAGCAGTCTGATCTATAAGATATGTGGATGTCAGTTTGGTAAAACACAGAGTTTAAAAAGAAACAGAGATGACTAAAAATGGAAACTGCCTGTCACTGCAAAAGGAATTCTTATGTCGGTCACATCATCCAGCTGCAGAAAGATCTAAGACTTTGAAGTAACAACACATGCAATGGCACATGCCCTGACATAATTATAGAAGTTGTTTTCATCACATGGAGACTTCTGGGTCGAAAGAGTCCTTTCCTGAAGAGCTGTACTTTTAACCTGATGGTGGGACATTTATTTCTTTTTTTTTTTTTTTCCCTGTGGAGTGCTTAGAACTATGTAATACTTCACTGTTTGCAATGAAAAAGTCACGCTGCTTTCCTTTAGGGTACCAGGCATCTCACACTCCCCACCACCATTACACAACTTTTTAACTGGGATAACAGAGGCCTGTTTATGCCTAAATTGCTTAAAATTACACAGCTAAAAACTGCAACTTATGGTCAACCCTTAAGGTGGTTCAGTCCTATTCCAAGTCAAGGGCTTTTGAACTTCAGCTGCCATTTGCTGGAGCCAAGGAACACTGTCTTCACTCAGCATCTTAGTGCACAGAGCTAAGCATTGCATGGTATGCAGCTCAGAGACTTCAGATTGTTCATTTACCTAACTGTGAATTCCTACTCATGAGTCAGAACTGTTCAGCTTGAAAGCCACTGTAATTAAGCTGACATGCCATTCAGTGACCTTGGCATAATCCTAATGAGATCTAA
The DNA here is from genome assembly GCF_037157495.1 of Lathamus discolor. NCBI lineage: Eukaryota > Metazoa > Chordata > Aves > Psittaciformes > Psittacidae > Lathamus > Lathamus discolor. The sequence continues at coordinate 81,978,485 of NC_088909.1, read as the reverse complement.
GTCAAAGACAACAATTACTGGAAAAATAGAGGTATGGTTCAAGCACAGAAGAAAGTACTAACATTTTCTGCGAGCAAGACCAATGTACTTTACAGCAGAGAAACATAATAAACTCCTTTATCAGCTAAGTCTCTTTATCCACCACAAAAAAGTGGCTTGTACCTGGGTAGTACATCTGGCAATAGAATCAGGTAAACAAATTACTCTAAGAGATTAAGTGACTGCAAACTAAGGCCTTTACAGCATTTCTTTCAACAGACAAAACACAATGCAGGCATGCCTTTTAAAAAAGTCAGCAATCAATACTACTCCAGAGTTAGCTAAGTTTTCTAGCTACTATTGTACACTGGAGGGTGAGAAAAAGCGACTTATCCAAGCCACTGTCATTCTCATTGATGGTCTCCTGCACAAAAAGAGAAGTCAGTTTTGTTCTCTACTGGAATGTTTATTAGCCTCTGAAAAACAAAGGTATTTTCTCCTACTTACAAGTAACAGAAAAAAGCATGTTAATGGTTAGCATTTGATGGGTTTGTACAGCAACACTGAAAAAGCTTCCATGTTTAAGAATGTTTTTATATCACTAGTAGCAGGTTATACACTAAAAAGAGAAAATATATGTTTAATATCTTAATAAAACAAAGGGTTGTTAAGCAGATACTCTTCAGATCAGCATGAACAATTAATGACGCCATTAAGCGGGATCAGTCATTTTTATTAGGAAAAGACAAAGGACAGGACAGCGTCTGCTGTTCTGTTATTTTGGCCGTATTTAAAATACACAAATTCAATTGCCAGTTGGAACTTCAGAGCAAGTTTAGCAAGATAAGAGTCTTGTTTATAGTTCTAGCAATGTCAACTTTTAATTATTCTTAGACAGTATTGTGATACTTGGGATTTGATTTGTGTTCAAATATTTCTGAATCATCCAAGTTTCTCAAAAGAAATCTATCATTACTGTGAAAGGATTAGTGTCTTTCAGCTTAACTATCTGTAGTAGCCGAAGCCTGTGTTACTTTTCAATGCACCTCTAGCAATCTCATTCATGTTCTGCCATCCATATGCCAGATGGTATAATTCCTCAAACAGATCAGAGAAAAACTTGTTATCCTCCCCAACACATGGGTATTCTGAAACATCACCACTTAAACAAAAGGGCATCCACACTACGGCTATCCAATTTTTGTCACCACAAAACACGGCCAAGATTGAGATATTTTGTTTGCTGCTGTAACAGGCAGAAAATGGAGCCAGCTTGTTTTACAGAAGATATATTTTATGAAGAAATATTTCTAGCAAAGAAAACAAAGCTTTCTGAAGTTGCAGTTCTCAAAAATCAAAATGTTTATTTACATACACCTTACAAAGAAAAACCAATCAAAACAAGTTTTCAACAGCATCATTACTAAGAATGTGATTCATAACTAGCTCCAAATTCTAACCCATCCACACGTGTGGAAAGCCAGTGAGGCCAAACTTCACATTTTCTGGGATGGATCCCCTGTGAGATAGGTATATGGACCATGTACTATATACTAGCATGCTTACAGGATGCATCTCATTAACTCTTCTTGAATAATGGAACAATGGCATGATAAAATCCACCCGACCTGAATACCACCAATAAGTTATTCTAAGTGTTAATGACATCTCCCCAGGAAGCCATGTTCAAGGACAGTCAGGTATTCACTGTGAGGTGCCCAACACGCTATGGAAAATACAACCAAAAGCCCCTGTGTATATCTGTTGGAAGGACAGTGGTCAAGCTCTTTGCTGCTTCCCTACCCCTCCATCACATTTCTCACTTCAGACAAAAAGCTCTTACCCATGATAACAGTTGATTTACAGCAAGTTTCAGGTCTTACACCATGAGAAACAATGTAGAAATTTAAACAATTGAACTGCATTTTACAAGGTCATGATTAACTAGCAAGAAATAATACCAATTTTTAACAGCTGGGTTTTGTGTGTGGTTTGGTATTCATAGAATCATAGAATAGTTAGGGTTGGAAAGGACCACAAGATCATCTAGTTCCAACCCCCTCGCCACGGGCAGGGACACCTCACAATAAACCATCTCACCCAAGGCTTCATCCAACCTGGCCTTGAACACTGCCAGGGATGGAGCATTCACAACCTCCCTGGGCAACCGATTCCAGTGCCTCACCACCCTAACAGGAAAGAACTTCCTCCCTATATCCAATCTAAACTTACCCTGTTTAAGTTTTAACCCAGTACCCCTTGTCCTGCCACTACAGTCCCTGATGAAGAGTCCCTCCCCAGCATCCCTATAGGCCCCCTTCAGATACTGGTTTGCATTATTTGTTTGGTTTTTAATTTCTAGCAGTTACGATATGCTCCAGAATTTTCCTGGCAAAAAAAATGGGACTAATCTGAAAAAATTGCCAAACTTTTTAAAAATCAGGCTTACTGAAAACTGCCAAGGACATTTTACGATTCTGACAGATCTCTCTCATAAGCAGTCAACAGGTAACACCTGCAAGCTATTAAGATACTAACACTTCACAAGTTACTACCTATTAGTTGTGTTGTAGTATACCACAAGTATATAATTAGTCTCTTCCAAATGCAAATTAAAATGCGTGTCTGACCTCAGGAGTTGTAGTGGACTAAGTGTTCAGAAATCACAATTTATCATGGTTGTGCAGGTGGCCAGTAACATGTAAAGCTCTGGTAATATAATCATTTGAAGCTGATGCCCATATCCCTAGATCAGCTCATCTTCTGACCCTACAAAATCTCATACATATCAGCAAAGAAAACTAGAGCATTTTTCCCCAACTTAAGAAATTTCATCAGCTCTTCATATCAGCAACTCAAAGAAGCTTAGATGACCAATCACAGCTAGCAACTCTGGTATAACCAGACTGAGAAGACAGAACCTCAGAACAAAACATCTCATCTTATTCCACAGGCTAATACAGATGAAAATACTCAAAGAAAAGAAATAAATCGAGCAATCAAATAAATAAATACAACACACTATGCTTGCTTCTTACCAGGGACAGATGTGTTTCTTTTACACTTTTAGATTTTCCAAAATATATGTGCCTTACACAGGTCAAATACTTCACAACTTCCTGTGCAACTTTAAATAACACATTTCAATTACTTTATTTATCTGCATTTGTTTTAGGAGTAGTGACTGTTTGTGGTGGAGGGTTTTTTACAGAATGGACAATTATTTTTCTAGGACTCAAGTGAAACATTTTTCTTTGTAAAGTTTTTAATTAACTTACAAAGAAAAGCCTGTTATTAAATTTGACGCACAGCTCATTAAGATAAATAGCATTTTGTCTCAGCTTTCAACTTCAGAAGGAAAAACATGCAGTTTCTGGAACCTTTAATGCTCAAGCAAGCCAAAACACTGAATGAGTTAATGCAAAGAATGCCAAGTACCATTCAAAAATTGGAAGAGTTCAAGCTATTTAGTTCAGCTTACTCTTACCATACAAAGGAATCTTAAAAAGTAGTTGTTTGGTTTGTTTTCTTTAAACAAATACATTTTGATAAAAATGAAAATTCATGGAATACATAATACCACAGTGTATATACACCTAACCCACAGTAATGAGTCAGATTCTAAAACATCGACACAACATTTATTCTGTTTTCCTCAGTGTCACCCTAAAGGTAAAATAGAATAACTGAGTTGGTGATTTTTTTGACAAAAAAAAAAAAAAATTAAAAATTACCTTGTTTTTATGGCTTATGTCACTAGTCCACTGAGGGAGGCTCTAAGGATCACAAAGACTGTACATATACAGTCTTACAAAGACGGAGATGAGCTAACAGCCTAAACTCTGAGCTTGCTGGGTACATGCTAGAATAGATCAAATACCACATACCCATGATTAGTGTTGTGGACTGCTCCCTCTGCACAGAATTTTGTAAGGACTGTGAAAAGAAATCTTCACAACCAATACAAAATTGATTTAATACTGTCTATAAATGTTGAAAATTGGGAAAAAAAATGTAAATATGAACAAAAAAAAAAAAAAGAATAGTCTAAACTGGCCTACTGTCCTCATCACATATGATGCTATGTCTAGTCTAATTTTCTTCTTTTCCTTTTGAAAGCATGTCAAAGTTATATTACACACCCATGTCCTTCCTCCTCGTAGTCCAGAGAAACAAGCAGCAGGTTGTCTATGAAAACACACCACAGCATCTGTTTCCAGTCTCTGCAACCAGCACTGACTGTGACAGAAATGTTCTACATCCACATACTGCTGGGCATGTTCTCTGCATTCACACCTGAGACATGATTCGCCAGGTACATCTAAAAGAGAACTTGTAGCTGCCTCTTGCTGAACATTGCTGTAACCTTGCCTTGTGAACTGTAAGTCATTAAAGACCTCATGCTTCTCAGTTATATTACATACTAGTGAAGAAAAAAACCAGTATCTCAAGATAATGCTGAGAGACAGATGATAACCAACTAGCTTTTATTATTTTCTGGAAATACAAATAGAGCAGTTTTGTATGAACATATTTGAGCTAAAATTGCGTCAGAATTTCATGGTCATGGAAATATCCAAGTTCTGGATGAACACAATCCTCCTTCCTATAAGCAATCAATAATTCTCCTTATTCAGATCACTTCAGTCTTCTCTGTCTCCCTCAGGTTCAGAGAGTGGCAGGATATACCATTTCTTTGCGGACCAGATACCATTTTTGTTTGGTGGTAACAGAGGGTCTGTCACACCAGCACAGACAAAAAGGATACTAGTACTAGAGGGATACTAATCCTTCAGCTCGTTGTGATGGCTTCAGTGACCCATCTCCTCTTATGTAATGGAAGAAAATAAAGCACCCAGATGCTAATATGATGAAAGAAGTATAAGAACTAAAGTTAGTAAACAGAACCTGCTATGATAACTTCATTTTTGCTGTCTTCTAAGCCTTGCAAAGAATATCTGCAACATATTACCACTGTGTTTCTTGCACTGAAAACCATAAATGAAATGAAGACATTAACCCCAAAGCTTTTCATTGTGGGTGGCTGAAGGATGAGGGGAGAAAATAAGTTTCCAAAGAACGCATCACCATTTTTTCAAGATGTGTGATGATTCAGAAGCACTATTACAAGTTAGTGTTGCGTTCAGTGGCTTTTCAACAACCTGTGCCAACCAGAAGCAGAAAACCTCTTCCTTCTGAGGAAATGTCAGCTCTCACAAACACACGAAAAACTTTTGAGAACTTTATCACCGTTAAAGCAGTTCAACAATCTTGCAGACTGCTTGCTTTTAATTTGGAGCCGAACTCTCCACCGATTCACAACCCAGGCTTCACAGACACTCATTTAGCTGAGTTTAACAGTCTAACTGGTGACATGTTGTATATTTTCAGTCACTCTGCATGCAGAGCTATCAATTATAATGATTTCTACAGTGTTTGCTCAATCTGTACGTCTCTTCCTTGACATGTTATAGGATAATGGACCTACTTCACTGATGCAGATATAAAATCAGTGTCACAACCTAGTAGCTCACATTGTTAATTTACACAATGGATTCAGGCCACATTTGTCCAAGGATTCAAAAGCCAAGAGTCCTTGTGAGTCAGCCAGAGCTGGGCAGCCTTGTTTCTCAACAGTGGCTCATTTCTAAAAAAAGGACCCTCAATAATCGCAGCAGTCTCAACATAAATATTCTTTAATTCAGTTTATGTATAGCCCACTCCTTTAGACAAAGCAAACCCCATGTTCATGCAGTCTACCAGCTTCTGTAAAAGATTAACATCAAATACCTTAAACAAGGTTTGACAAGTGTGTCTGAATCACTTGGAAACTCTAAGATCACAGGACTGAAACTTTGTCATACCAATTATGTAAAGCCATTGGAAAGAAATCCATGCATTTTTGTAAGCAGGCAAAGAAGGCTTTTCATGGAACAAAAGAAGCCTTGTCTTTTTTCTATTATGTGACAACTCCTAATTAGAATCAACGATTTTTTTATTGTCAGCCCAGATAAGCTTGTGTGCATAGCTGTAAATACTTAAAACAGAAATCTGAATGTTACTAGGAAAATACATCCATGGGGATCCATTCCAGACCTTGAAGAACAGTGGTACTGCTTGGTGTTTACATCTGATTAACCATGGAGGCAATTCTGCTAAAGTTAAACAGTAAAAAATAAAGAGACAAAGCAATTTAATTTTGTTTGAACGTATTTATAGAAATGAATCAAGAGTACCCATAAAGGCACGTTGTCATCTTTTCCTTGAGCTTGTGCCAGTTGATGACCAATAGAATGCATTCAAAGAGGGAGAAAAGAGAGGGAGGGAAATTATAACAGCTCTTCGTAATGAGCACACTGCTTCATAGACAGATGAGAACCACTACTCAACATTTTATGCAGAAACTGCTCTTAAAAAAGAATTTCTTACCACAGTGACATCTCTCTAAAATGATTCACTTGTGATCTTGAAATTTGTAATGATGCGTATTAATTCTCACGAGCTGAATACTCACAGAATAAAGTTTCTATATATCCTTAAAAATTATGGTAAGAAAGTATCAAACTTAAGTCAAAACAGCCTTTAACAGACAAGAAAAACAAGCACTCCCTGTGGGTAGCAGTGATACCAGAAAACAATCACCACGTGACTAGGTTTAGCAAACCAAGATACATTGAATGGATCTAACTGGGTTCCACAGCAGTTACAGACAAACCTGTCACAGCATTCTCCCTAGAGCCTCTTCTTGAATTTCCTTCTCTCAGTTAATTCAACTTTCCACACAGACAAACTGCACCTTTCTGTTTCCATGCAGCCTTGTACAGAAAGGTTTGTTCAGCAGTTTTTCAAACCCTGTTAACACAAGATCAACAGCAACTGTATTTCTATAACAGAAGACTTCACTGCACTGGCTATTGGTAACATCCTTGTCCAAAAAGCCAATTTCAACCATTTATAGGAAGTCATGTTCTGAACAGTGCTTGATCCTACTGTCCAGGTCCTTTGGAAACCTACTCTGCAAGTATCTCTCTGTAAAAGTACACAAACTTTTACCACCTGCTAAATGCCACCCCAGTTAATTCGGACTACAGTGCCAGTAGAACAGAATTTCTTCAGGGATCAGAGTGACTCAAGCTGATTGTTGTCTTCCTCAGGCAAATTTTTAAGAGTGATTTTTTTTTTTTTTTAGTTTGTTTTTTTTTTTTTTTTAGTTATCTAGTTAGTGGTACAGCAACAAAAAAAAAATCTCAAAAATGTGCAATCAAAATCTTGCCACAGGGAAATGAACATAAAAAATATAATCTTATAAATAAAATACAATCTTTGTGCCTAACAAACACAAAGGTATTTTTGGATACTTCACAACTACGTTCTGGATTACAGTGAAACTGAAAAGATGACTGTTTGGAAAAGTTAACTAAAAATCTGTGTTAAATGTTCCAAATATCTAAGTCAAAAGACAAGAAAAGCTGGTTCAAATACTTAACAGAACAATCAAATTATTCATTAGAAGAACAAGAGTAAGGTTTCATAAATTTCGTGCTGTAATTTAAAATACAGGTTTCTGGCTACTGGTTTTCACTTCATCAGTTCTACATCTGCATGTAGAAAGGAGTTTGCTTTGCATTTTTGAATGCATGCGATGCAATGATAATAAGGGTCAGTACTTTGGATACCAAAGGGTTACTTCAGGTGCTCACTGAACTCAACTGGAAGTTGTGCATCTTGAGCAGCCACAGGAAAATCATATATCATTACATTGTGAACTACGAATGCATTAGGTATTTCATACTGAAAGAATAGTACTAAAAGAGCATTAGTACCATTGCTTAGAGATAAGATTTATTTGCTTGGGCTAGGTGCCATCTGATGTGATTGCATGAGTTTGAACTGTTTGTGGAGGCACACTCACAATTCATAATTTGTTTTTCCTTTAAACAGCTGAAACATCCTAACCAAAGCCAGCAGGTTACTAAAATTGCGCAAGTTAGGAAGTCTTGGCTTTATGGTTGCAAATTAAAACTCATCTTTTTGGTGTCTATACACCATTATACAGTCAAATTACTCATACATCACTTCCTTTTCCATGGTATTTCTGTTTTAGTTTAGTGAATTAAATATATATATATATACACATACATATATATATTTTCTACTTTTTCATAACTCCAGTGCAGTATAGGATTTGATATGTCCTTATCACCAAAAAACAGTGGCATGTACTGTACTTAAAATATATAGTACATGCTATATATAACACACCATATGAAAGCACACTGCTAAAGCCTTTAGATGAAAAAAAAATCCCAATAATTTTTACAGGATAGATTTAACGGTTTTAATCAAAATTTCATCTTGAACACCACCTTCTAAGCGCATGTTCTTCAAGTAGCATACATAGCTTCTATCTAAGTAGGCTTGCTCACCCTAAGATGTTTACTTGTGTGTCAAAAAAAGCATTATACAAGTGTGTTAAGTTTTATGGGTTTTGTTTTAACCATATCTTCTATTTTACATGTTTAGTAAGCTGTGTGTGGCAGGATAATTTTTGGTATTTAGCAGATGTTACGTGGATGTTGCTTCAAATCTCAAAGGGATACTAGCAATGTTATTGGTTTATATCACATCAAGCAGCTGTGATAAAAAGCGCAGTATGAGTACTACTATCACACACCACAAAATATTAACGGCATTGTGCTGAACCATAGCTCAAATCTCACAGAAAGCAGAAAGATTTAACTCAGTGTCAAAAGGGGAAGCATTCCTAGTGTACCTGAATGGAACTGCAAGGAGAGAGCCTGAAATTTATCTCTCACAATATGCTGTTGCTATTTACAGCAGAATAAACATATTAAGCTCAGTGACTGCACATCATGACAAGAAGACTAATTAAGTACCACTTATTGTAGCTGAACTTGAAAAGTACAGAAATACTCACTATAAAAGAAAGATTGAGTAGAAAATAACCTTATGGATTGAGCCAAAAAGAACAAAAGTTCAGCATTTGCCAATTGCTGCTGTGGAGTTTCCACAGCTACTGAAAATTCTCTTTTTTTCTAATCCAGAGGAAATCTGAGGGAACTTCAGGTATCACTGGGTGGTAGCTGCTGGCAAATGTTACAGATTTTATCTCAAACACCAGCATATTAACTGCTTGCAGTTCAACATCCATTTTTTTCAACTTTTTCTTCTTTAACTTATTCCTACAAAGTACAAGCTAATGCATAGATTAATAAATAAACACAAATCATTTGACATGCATACCTACTTCATATAAAGAATCGCAGGATCACAGAATAGTTTGGGTTGGAATGGACCTTCAAAGATCATCTAGTTTAACTCCCCAACATCTTCTAATAAGAAGTTTAGGAATAGACACTATATATATTTTACCATGTCACTAACTTTGGGTTTTTTTCAGTCTTGGAACCAGGTCACTGAAAAGAAGAATGCATTCCAGATGCAGTCAAGTTAGAACAGAAACTGAAACGTGTTTCAATGAAAAGCCAGGGAGACCAATACGTTGTAGCAGCTATTTAATGAATTCCCATTCCAAACAAGTCAAATTCAAGTGAGGACTTCTATATGCAGGTACTCTTTAATTTCACAAATTTCCATGTAATAAAGCAAAACCAAATATATTTACCTACTTTGGCTTCCATTACAAAACAAAAGGCAAGCCTCCATTAAAATAATGCTTTTTAAAAATCAAATGCCTTCTAAAAATGGGCAGGAATGAAAAATACCCCATGACTTTTCAGTACGCAGAGAAAGTATACTGGATCAAATTGCCAAAACCTAATCTGAGCATGCACCTTCATCAGAGAATTCAGTTAAAGCTGGAATAAAAAGAGCCTGATTAACAGAAGACCAACAACGTTAAACAAATCTATCAGAATCAGTATGCAATTATTTTCCACTCCACCCTCGTTTGTTTCATGCAGAGGTACAAGTATATGCTGAGATTTTGACCTTAAGAATGCTTGACTTTATGTTTGGATCTGATTATCATAATCATCACAAGTTTTTATATGCTGCTATCTGATTAATACTCACTTTACACCACTTTCATACTCTAGAACTGAAAAAGACTGATTATCCAGAACAAGAAGGAACTAATGACTAAAGCATCATTTGTAGCTGTAATATATCATTTCAAATTTTTGTTACATAGATAAATAGGAACAATTTCAGATGCGGCAAAACTACTGGTGAAGTCAAAGGAATAGTCTACTTGACTCTGATTTTAAATGCAGTCCTAGGTGTTCAAGTCTCTTCTCAAACATATGATTTCATCATCACAGAGTGGTAACAGAGAATAAAATGATTTTATAAAGTTCAGCTTGTAATTAGCTGTGCATCTGATTCTGTGTCACAGTAACACAACTTGGAAGTAACCCTCACCTTGAAATACTAAAACCTTGCAAAGCTTGCTGAACTATCACAGCAATCCACTGGGATACAGAAAACAGCGTAAGATGATACACTTTCTGCACTCATCTGCACAGAAACAAGTACTGCATGATGATTATACTGACTAGGACCCATTGCAATATATGCTTAATGAGAAGATTGTCTCTTGCAAAATGTTAAGAACTATCAACACATACAGTGACTACTGTGTGATGTCACTAATGTAACTAATGTAACTGGCTTCCTTTGATTACAGGATGTCTTAATAAGTTCCTTCCAAAGATCTATTGCTTCTGATACATAGTCTCTGTAGTAAAGCTGGTTGGCTCACATAATAGATATGACATCTTTCCTTCCCTGCTTTGTCTACTAGACTGTCTTTTATTAGTCTGTAAACTGCAGCAGACGTAAACCTTTTACTTTATAATGTTCTTAGTGAAAGAGGCATAAACAAACTATAGAAAGACTGTAGGTGGACAAATAAAGATTATGAAGTATTGTTTTGTCTTAAATGCATACATTCATACAGGTTTGCACCTGATTTCTTTTGCATATTTTTTGTTAATTACAGAAATTATACTTCATGATCATCTTGCCCAAAGTGTTTTCTTTAGTATCTCACTTTAAATCTCAGTTTAAAACCTTAAACTGAATTGATATGAATGTAAATTTCACTGCTTGGTGAAACAGGTCCAAAGTCTGGCTGAAGAACAGCTTCCTAAATATATTGAAATACTTCCAGACCATGGCTCCTGAGCATTAGAAAGTCAAATACTCTTTTCCAAATTGACACCACTTGTGAAATTATAAAGAGAGAAGAGAGCAAGCTGTTCCTCTCAAACCCTGCTAAAGAATGCTATTTCTGCATTCTGTCCCAAGAAAGGAGGTCTATGTTCCAGATTTCTACCCACATTATGAGGGTTATCATTTCACCCTATTTCCACATTTCCTTACACTTATAACATGAAAGCAAGATAAGCATGTGGCTGCTTGTTCTGATACGCAAACTTCTTGGCACTATCTAGCAATGATTCAGCAATACTTGACGAAGTTCAGTGAAATTAATCACACTTTTTAATGTTTATCCTCTCTGAAAAGCTAATACAGACACCTCTTACCTTTTTGTGACACAGCATGACATGGCACACGCTTTAGTTTAAATTTAGTTATCTTAAAAATGTTAAAAATGTTACCATATGAAGTATTCTATCCTCTTAAACATTAACATATTTATCACCAATGAATGACAATTTCTTCAAAGCTGACTCCTGCAGGAGGCCTCATAATGAGGTCATTTCCCACATACATGAGAAGGTCACTGTAAGCATCCTTTCTGAATAGGCAGGGCAGAGAGTATAGGGTGATACCAACACACTGTTTTCCCTGGTCTACTGAATCCCTCACCATAATTCTCCTACTAAAAGATGCTGGGTACCTCCCATTACTCTTTTTACAGTGCTCTGTCACCATTCCAGCTCTTTCCTCATACCGTTTTCTGCCCTCATCTGTTGACGTCTGTCTCTGTCCCTTTTCTCCAAGTGCTATTCTGTTTAAATATTACTTTCTTTACTCCTAATAATTCTTTTTTCTCCTTTTCTCTCTTACTACAAAGCTTACAAGACATCCCTGAAGAGGAACTGAAATTAATGGTAAACTCTGATGCAATATATCTGGAGAGCAGAAAAGACAGTATCGTGGAATTTTTTAAAAAGTATCCAGAAAGCCCCAGTTAAGAGTCTGGTGTGACTAAAGGGAAAGATAAAAGTCTCCCTAGTGTTATGACCCAACCTCTACCAAATCCTTTAAATTTAAGAGAGAAATCTAGGAAGATATCTTCTCTCCCTCAAGGAGATTGGCCCTTTGCTGTAACAAAAGAGAAATAAAAGAGTTTTCTCTATCTACCGCACAAGCAAACATCTACATCATGGTAAGAAAATTACTTAACTAGGCACACAAACAGAAATAGACACCAGGGCCAATGTACATTTCATAACATATAAATAAGTATGGTTTTTTTCAAGTGAATAATATTTAGCAGCTATTCCTAGAAATTATAGACTCGTTATTTTATTAGATTATGCTTAGGACTGGAAACAGCACTGGTGAGATTACTTTCAGCTAGCACGAAGTAAGCACACAGCAAAAGTAAGCTACTCAACATCCAAAACACAGACTATACGTAAGTCCCGTCAAGAATCTGATGTACAGAAATTACAGGTTATTCACTGGAATTTAAACATAGAGTGATTCTATGCTTTACTGGCTGGACTGTTATCCCATGTGATTACATATGTGTGAGACTGACTTGCAATGACCCTAAGACAAACGGCAAGAAAAACTCTGCGGGTTGACTCCTCCTTGCTAGAATCTGCAAACAGAGAAATTATGTGCTTAATTCCTAATGTATTAATGAAAACAGGGCTGTGGGTCTATTTTTTGTTAGTAATGAAACAAATAACTGCCTTAAAAAAATACCCAACTCTTCTCAGTTTTTCATGGTAACATTATGCAAGATCCTGAAAATTCCTCAAGTCTAAAAGGAGTAACATGAGGCAAGAGTAAAATTGTGCCATTTATTCTGGAGCACTTTTCCCATGTGTTTCCTTCATACAGGTACTTAAGTACAGAGGGTACCTTAAACTGTACTTTATCAAGGTCTACTAAGTCAATTTTGCAGTCTACAGTAAAAGATTATAAAATTAGAAAATAACATTTTGTCCACCCCTGTCTGTCACTGCATATCAAATTAAAGTCTACCTTTCCTTCCAATCTAGGGGGAAAGATGGAACAGTCATTCATTCACAAAGACTAGTTAAAAAAGCACACCATTAAATTGGCAAAGCAAAGGTAGAATTACAAATTCTTTGTATTTTCATGAGTAATAGAAGACCTGTTATTGGTAAGAGAGACAGAATTCAGACTTACTGTGCATTTGTTTGGCTTCTCTCCTGAGTGGACTCTCATGTGTATCAGCAGTTTATAACGGGCATTAAAGGGCTTGTACCTTCGTGGACACCCTGCCCAGAAGCAAGTAAAATCCTCTCCTTTCCTCTGGTCTATATGAATCTTCTCTATGTGCCACACAAGTTCCTCTTGCTGGTCATACAGTGCACCACAGTCTAACCAACAACAGCCATACTTGCCGTTGAAATCGCCTGATTCACTGTCTTCATCAAGCAGGCAGCCAGGGGCAGAAACAGGCACAGCCAATGGGTGAATGCAGCTGGGGAGGTTGTGTGGATGCCGGTGCTGGTGAGCATGGTATGGTGGTGGTGGCCCTTGAGAAGGAGGTGGTGGTAGCATGGGTGGAAGAGGCATGTCAACCATGTGGCTTGAGAAGTTGTCCAGCTGTCCATCTTTCAGGGTGTTCACCACCTGGTCGTCTGCAGGCAGCGTGCCCGCCTGGATCACCATGCTACTTGCAGTGCCCATCTCCAGGCTGGCTTGCTCCAGCTGCTGCATCCGCTGGTACTCACCAGCCCCATTATCAGTGTACCCTGAGAAGGTGACATTGCCGTTAGACATGAGGAGGACTTTCTGGGTAGAAGGAATAGAGCAATTTTGGGGCATACAGCTTCCTCTCACTCCCAAAAAATGTCTATAGACCTCAGGCTGTAGGGACACCAGACATTTGCTGGTGATGGCCTGAAACTATTGATGTAGGACACCTGAGAGGTTGGGGATGTATGGATGATTGTATTGAAGTCAATCCCAATGCTATCAGACAGAGGAGATAGAATGATCTTTTTTTGGAGCAGGCTGATTGAGACCAGGCTGAGGAATGTTGAGGACTAGTGTAATGGGAATGCTTTTTTCTGTGCCATATAAGTAGGATAGTAAATGAGTTAGATATGCAGTTACCTGACACGGATGTTCCAGGTGAAAAATTTAGTAAGTCCCCAAGCTCACCGCTGTTTTGAAAACCTTGGTCAGGAGGAACAGAAGGAAGTGTCTTGTACCCATGCGACCACTCTTGCTTAACACTCGAAGTGGACTGACTTTCTGACAAGCTTAATGTCATAGAGGCCAGAGATTCATGCGACAAGAGCAACCTAGAATAAAGGCACAATAAACTAAGTAAGCAGTTAGATAATTCAACAGTAGTCCTTCTATTTTCACACACACGTAAAAGTAAAGAAAGGCTACATGCAAAAAAAGTTCACTGGAATTTTAAGTACTCAAATTCAGCACTCTTAGTTAAGGTACCAGCAGGCATACATGGGCAATACATGTGTAACAAGGTCACTTAGGAAACCAACTTTAAAACTTCAAGATTTTAAAGAAAAGTTGCTGTAAATGTTCTTGATATATTACTGCAGAAATCAGTGCAAATCTGTTCATCAGCTATGGTATAAATAGGTTTGGGCTTCTGAAGCAAAAGCATTATGCTCCTGCCTTGTATGAAACTCATATTGATTTGAGTTTACTACTATTTTGCTGGCAAAGAACAGGGAGAAAACTTATTAATAAAGAATAAATAGTTAACCTGAATTTAATTGCAATGCATACCAATAGTAGTCTTTACAGAAATAACTCAAGTTTACAAATACAAATATCTAACTTTACAAACCGAACAAAATGAATAATGTAGAAGAGCTGCTTGAAGTGGTTTATTTAGTTTTGATCTGATGATGTATCAGCCACCAAGTCAGCAATCTAAATTTTCATGAAAGTGTAATCTTGTTATTGTCATTGTTTTTACAGAAATAATGTGAAACTTACTTATACTGCAAATATTCTACTGGTGGCTTAAAAAAAGAGCTCATAAGCTCTTAACAGTACTGTTTTATAAAGAAAGCTATAAAAAGGAAATACAAGAACATCAAGATCCCTTGTTCATGGCTGCTAATGCTGGGTAAAGGCCAAGTGGAATTACGTCTTTATGTTTTCAGTTCACGTGGCAGCCTTGGATCTCCTGTCAGCCAGCGGTGCTATCAGTATATAAATTTCAATTTTAAGGAGCTCTAGCAGTAGAAAGAACCAGGTATGCAGCTAGATATACCTGCAGATCTCATGGACACAGAAGCCTCTGCACCTTCCATTTTCGGATTAACTTCTGAGTTGATTATTTTCACAATAAACTTTTAAAAAAGCATTGAATTTCAATGATGGATCCAGTAAATGGGAAATTTAGTTTCTCTTCCACACCTAAATTGCACTTTTTAAGGTAGACAAGTCAATTACTACTTCTTACCGTATCACATAAAACCCAAGATCCACAATAGTTCCCCCTATCGTACAAAGACTTCAGGAGGTCAAATCAACTTTAAAAAGACAGCTCATGTGTGCTAATAGGTACCTTGAATACTAATAGGTACTTTAAATACCAGGTGTTGGAATATATTTTCTAAAAGCTCTAAATAAACAGTATATGAAATATTTACATGCAATACTCCACAGGCACTGTCATGCAGGTAAGGAATAATGTATTTACAAAGGTATTTCTGTAGTTATTTATAATTATTTTATAATTATATTTTATATTGCTACAAACCTCTATTTTTTAAAAGAGAAAAGTATGCACCATAAAGAAAATTAATACAATAAAATTTCATCTGTTTCTTGATACATGCATGGTTACAGCAAGCTTCTGAGGAGGCACTTCTACCTATTTGACTTGCTTCTTTTTTTTAATAGGGAAGCAAGTCCTCATATCCACACAGGGTAAACAATATTGCATTTGCTTCTGAGTTTCTGCAAGATTTTCTTACAGATACTGCTTCAGCAACACAGAACCATTGGACAGATCTGTTTAGGTTCATACTTGCATCATATGTCTGCACTGCAGCCCTACTGCAGTGACCACAGCTTCATTTGAGATAAACTATTCAAGTGGTGGTTGGTGGTAGGCTGAAACTGGTAATCCTATTTAAAATAGTATCAGTCAACCCAAGAGAGCAAGAACAGATCCTAACAACTGCTCTGGAGATATTCCCAGTGAATTTACCACATTTCCATGATTTTGCTTTTTATAAATTGACTTTTCACCTCTGAGATCTGTGGATTATCTTCCAATTAGACCAGCAAGGTTGAAAGAATATATGAAAACACTAGCTAAGGTCATTCAGGTGAGAGAAATGTATATAGTTTTCCATGCTCAGATCTAGCCTTAGAAGTTAAAGATGAAAAATCACAGTGTCTTTGTTATCTTATTCTGCCCATCACATGACAACACCCTGAATGATGGGATTTTTTTTCCTACTCGTTCTTATTGCAGCATTTTCAAACACTTGAGAGTCAAAGAACATGATGAAAGAAAAGTCATTTTGCAGTGACTTTTATTTAAGGGCTGGATCATGCTACAAGAACACAGTTCAGTCATTGCTGAAGAGCTGGAGGAGGGGAATTGATTGTCAGGGCACTCTGGCTGCCCCCTCAGCTCTCTTTTGTCTAGAGGGGAAGGTTGGCACAGCCTGAGGGAGAGAGAAAGCAATTTGCAGGTGCTGCATCTGTGCACTGAGATAGCTCATGAACAGTGAAAATGTAGCTCTAAATATTACCCAGCCTTGCTGTGGTGACCTACAGAGTTTATGGGTAAATGCTCCTTTGCTCAAGATACTTGCTTTGTAATGGATTGTTGATTTGCTGAACATTGTTTTGTAAAAAACACCCTGTTCAGGTAGAATGTCAGCATAGGCTACTGTTACAAAGGCTATGTTACTCCATCAGGGTTTAAATGGCACTTTCAAAACATACCACAGAAGAAAAGCACAATTAACATGCTGACTACAGTTTGCATTGAGAGAAATGAGAAAAATGGGATTGCTATAGCAGGTCAATGTGGTGCAAGATTCAGATCTAAAGGGACAATTATTTGTTTGAAAAAAAGAATATTCAGACCGTTGGGTCTATTATCAATGGATTTGCCAAAGTTCAGTTCATTATAGGGCAGCTAAATCATGTTAGTATGCTGTGACCCCTAAACAGCTCCAAAGTCTGCAACAGAGCAAGAGGAGTAAGGTTTGATTTTTCCATACTAGTATATATATATATATATATTTCTGGAAAATACAAATAGGGTTGGTTTGGGCTTTTTTGCTGGTTTATTATTTATTTTCATTTATAAGCAGGAAAAAAAATTATCAACGTAACAAATCTGGTTTTGTAATGTCAAGAATTTTAATCAGATACCTCACAGAACCAGTGTCATTCAAAAAGTTTCTAATGCATAACACAAAGGGACATACCCACCAGTGAAGCCAAAGAAAAACTGCATTTCAAAAGTCTCAGAAGAAAACAAGCAAACAAACACTTTGGCCCAGAATTTAAAGTACACAGTAAGAGCCAGATAATCTGAAGAAGCCCCAGATTAAGCCTCTCAACTCAAAAGCAATGAACATTCCAACTCCCAAAACAAAGAAAATTCCTTTAAAATCCAGCCTATACTGCGACTAAGTAGTTTTCTGGGGGAACATAGATACAGCTAATAGGTAAATGAAGGGCCAGCCATACCATTGTGCCAGATTCTCAGATGGTATTAATTGGCACGTCTACTTATTGTAATCTAAACCAGTTTAAGATCTTTTGTGAATGTTTACAAGAGATTACTTGTAATTACTTTCGCTTCTTCCTCTGTGTACAGAGGCCACAATGTCAAGTATAACCTTATACATAAACTCCTACATACACAAGACTCCTACCCATAAACATGGAAGAGTGAAAACTATGTTTTCTTATCTTTTTGCTTTGTCTTCAGTTTTACTAGGCAAAATCCTTTTGCTCTTTCCTAGGATGTTTTCTGACTTACATCAAAGTGAATCACAATACTGCATCTGGTTTCAAGCAGAATAACTGAATACTCTGAAAACGTTTTTGGGAAACTCAAAAAAGATGGGGAAGGTTTTATCCCTCATGGAATATATATCTGAAAAATGCCAACTTTTTTCTTCTATCAGCAAAAATCAAGAGAAGTCATTTTGGTTTGATTCAGTTCAGCAAGTAATTTGGTTTGGATTGAGCTGCCATTGCACAGTTCGTGATGCCTGAGAGATACAGTCCAGGGAAGGCACTCAGCCTATGAAGGATTATGGAGTCACCCTAAGCAACTGGTTTAGTCCAATGCAGTTTATTGTTGAAGCAACTTTAAAAAATAAAAAAATAAAAAATAAAAGAAAAAGTGTCTCAACAATCTGTCAATTAAAACCTAACTTTAAACTTGTTTTGCCTTATTAGAGATCATCAATTTGAGGGCAAATTGCTGAAATGGATATTCTTTGTGTGGCAAACTGATTTTATATCATCTTCATTGATATATCATTAAAAGAGACTCTAGGGACACTAGAGACTCTATTCTGCCAGAGTTTCAACTTCAGTTCACCCTTAGTAAAAGTTTCTTTAAAACAAAAACAAAAATGTATAACTCAGGGCTGACACAGGACACCCAACCACACGTTCAGATTTGAACAACAGTGTTTGGAACCATACAGGCACACCTACAACTTGTTAAGTAAGTAATAATTACTTAATGATATTTTTATATCGTCAGTTCTGTCTCAAAGGCATATCTCTGGATTTGTCATTTATCATCACCTTAGCACTGAATGTTTTTTGTTGAAACATGTATACATAATTGATCTTGTAAATTGTCCTGGGGAACTCAGCCTTTACAACTGAAGCAACAAGAAATGTCCCAAACTATCTTAAAGTAGAGCAAAGCAAAATTTTTTTCCAGTTACATAACACCAATTTTAATTATTTCAACAATGATCCTTGCCTTGTAATAAAGTGATGTAGCAAAAGGGAAACTGTCTTGAGAGTAAAGACTCTTGTGGCCTTTTGTAAATAAGAACAGTTACATTTCAACTCAGTAAGCAACTGTTCCAATGAGTCACATCTATAAAAGTGGGAATGTTTTAGCACTGAATATTTAAGCAATAGGCTAGGATATGCTTAATGTATTTGTATGGATAAATATTTTTGTTTCATTTTTGCTGACACTACTCACAGCCAAACCCTCGAAAGTTATTTAAGCATTTAAAAATTAATGAATGAATATTTATCTGTGGTTTAGTGACATAAAAAGGCAACACTTACAGGGAGAAGCCATAGTTTTCATTAAACTACCCATGAGAGCTAGAAAAATGGACAAGGTTTTAGGGACATAACAGATAAAATTAACTGCTGGCTCAGTACAGATTGGGAACAACTGATCTGATTTATTTACTTATGTAAACAATTGAACAATTTGAAAGCAAAGGTATTTGATGAGGAGGAGAGAAGGCATCTAAGGTTTTTTTAACTGACATTACTGTTACTTGACAGGAGCCAACATAGCACTTTTAGTACTATGTAAGCTTAAAACAGGTCACTGCTCCTGAAGATGCAACATGTAGACTATTTCTGCTTTCATCCTCTATAACACTTCCTGTCCTTAGTACAAGGATATAGTTAAGCGACTACAAAAAAGACCTACAAAACATAGAAAATGTGTGGACAAATTTCTAACTTTACAAATTTCACCCATGATTTTGATGATCCAAACAGTATGATTATAGCTGGTGTCAATTAAATTGCAGTGAATAAAGGGCATAACAGGGCACCATTCAGGCCATTTTAATCATCAGAAAGGTTGCATTTAAATTACAAGAGTATTAAAATACCCTCTTTTTAAAGTACAAAATATAAAAAAGTAACTCAGGACCTTGTATCTGATGGAGAAGGACTCAGGCTGGAAACATCCATAGACCTCTGTAAGCTAGGGTTGATGCTGTTGCATGCTGTTGAAACCTGATTAGCAGGAAGTGAAATGGGTCCCAGCTGTTGAACTGTCATGGGACTGCTGGTGACTATTACATTGTTGTAGCTGCCTTTTCCAATGGACTTGCACTGGGGTCCATAACCAAGACCTCCTAAAAGTAAACAAGGCAGGTTAGTATTCATCTTCCACAAACCCATGATGAGGCCGCAGAACTCACTTTGCAAAGTAGGAAAAGTGACTGGAACCAAGTATCTCCAGATAAGAATGCAACAGTGAACAACTACAAGGATTCTGCAAGTTTCTCCCAACACAAAGAGTAGTATTTTAAGGGGGAATTAACAAATTCTGCATGTTTAAAACATGTGCTGAAGTACACAAACCAAAGACCAGGCATCATGGATAAACATCTTTAAAAAGACCACTTTTGTCAAAAGAAGCGTCTGGGTAAAAGCAGTCCTCGGCTGAAGTTATCTGAAGGCGGGAAGAGAGAATCCAAGGAGAGTGAAGGAACACTGCCTTGAATCCCACCAAACACCACAACTCTAAGCCACTGCAAACCCTTCCATCATTCCTACCACTAGCCATCCAAAAAGCAAGGGACTACAGGCATGCATGCAACCCACGTAACAAGGGTGGTGTGGGGAAGCACATAGGCTGCACCAGTTTCCCTCGCAGCAGAGAGTTACAGCAGGAGCCCAGCATGCCTCAGAGGTCTGGGAAGAGGAATTAGAGCTGAATCAACCAGAGAAGCATTCTGGACTTTCTTTAAAAGGCCACAATCTGCTCTTAATTACTGCTGCCATGACTCAAAATGATGCTATTACACAGTAGCCTGAGAATATTACAAAGGCAGCCGGCAAGAGGGACATATCTGCAAAACGCACTGTGAACGTCATGTTCTGATTTAGGTTACAGATGGTGGTTTGCAGGATCCTCTGCATCAAAACAAGATGAAAAATGTAGGTTGTAATATGGAAGTTACTGGATATAGCAAAGGCTTATCACAGCTGGAAATTAATATTGAGATAATTCACATTTCTAGCTGCTTCCCCATGTTCAGAACACTCCCCAAAGAAGGATAGCAACATCAGGGGAAATAGTGAAAAGTGCTTTCAATTTCAGTCGTTTTCTAAACTGAATCTACTTTTGACTTGGTTGTAAAACTCACACAGTACTTTTTTCCAAGACAGTCAAATGGGTTGTGAAATCCACAGAGTACATTAAGGCATTTATGGTCTTCACAGTCATAGGAAGAAAATCCAAATCCTATAATCTCCTCCAGATCAAAAATGATTATTTTAAAATTTTGCAATTCATGCCAGAAATGTTAAATTGAAGCTTTCCTTAAAGAAAAAAAAGAAAGAAAAAGAAAGGGGGGGAATGTATAACTGTTTATTCCTGTTTCTGAGGCTGCTTCTGAGGTCTATGCCTTCTTTTCTAATTATTATTCTTTTTGACTAATTAGTAATATCTACATATGTGAGGAGCACATACATGGTTCTCCATCCACTATGATCCTAAGCGCTTTGTAAATTCATATACAAATATTACAAGTTGATTGCATGATTCACCACCAAAATGTACTCCTTGGGATGAAATATGGCAGCCCTGTAGGAAAAACAACTTACTCATTGCTACTGCTTCAAAACATTAGTGAAGAATATAGCATCTGGCTGAAAACTCAAGGGTAAGGAAAGAAAAAAAATATTTAATAACCTAAAATACTGAAATTTAACCAGAAGGACTGGAAATTTATGAGGACGAACGCGTAAGCAGAACTCCTTTTACTGCGTCAGCTTCACTGTGGGTACTAGAAAAAAGCCTTTCAGGATTGTAGGATTACTGTCTGCTCTCACTGAAGATGTTCAGTTAAATCAAAGGAATAGGAGAAGGTATTTTATTTTCTTTCCTGTAAAGCAGTTCATATTTTGAACTCACTAAAGCTAAATCACTTTGCTACTCAGCAGTTATTTTAATAATGTTGCAGAAAGTTAGAATGAAACCAGCCAGCAAAAATTAGGCAAAAATCCTAAATTGCCCCTGGGAATAAAATGAACGCCACTTCTCTTAGCAAAAAGCTGGGTTGGGTGAAGTTAAAAATTTATGTAACATTCACATCATATGAAATACATATAATATCTTTATGTGAATATATCTGTGTGAATATTACATATGTTTAGCCAGCTATTTTTTAGAAAACTGCCCTTGTGAGATTTTCTTTTAGGGACGACCATGTATTGGTTCAAACAACAATCTGCAACTGCTATAGTTAAATTGTGATTTACACGTGATTAACCTGATCTGCTTGAAACTTACAAGTCAGGGGAAAAAAAAAGACACAAAAGTAAAACCAGAAAAGGGAGTATTGTCAAACCAGTACTGTTAAATACAGAAGTGTCATCCTCATTATATCCTGCTTTCCCTTTTAGTTATAGGGTCTGCTTTTTATTACCTGTGCATGAACAGCACCTGAGTGAATCTGAGAACAGCTAAGAGAACTTGTTGTGTAAGGGTAAGGATGACAGCCAAAGATAATTAGTCACTTATCACCAAAAGTAAAAAATGAGAAAATGAGAGATTGTATTATTGGGATAACAGACAAACGTAATGCAAGACTCTGGTCCTGATAAACATTTGCCTGGGCATTTCTCTGAAGCAGAAGTGGAAATAGAAGGTCTTGTTCTTTTTATCATTGACAAACACTTGCTATTAAGGAGAAAAACTGCTATTATTCCACTTAAAAGGCAAGGGGGTGTGAGGGCTTGGGGAAGAGAAATTATCCAGAAAGAAACTATCATCATTAACGGTTAGACTTGATGATCTTAAAGGCCTTTTCCAACCTAGTTGATTCTGCAATGCTATGATCATCTCCCACCACTGAAAAAGACTGCAAAGTAAAAGACTACTGCTATGAAAAGCAAAGTCATAACATCTTATCCATTGTTTCGTACAGGTGTAAATGTGCCAAACCCCCATCATTAATACCTCATCTGTACCTTGCAGGCCACTGGCCATTATTAATTTTATCTGAATCAGGCATGAGCATATTAAGATATCAGAGATGTCAGAGCTCAAGATAGCAAGCTTACACTGACTGAGCCAGCTGCAGTAGTGCAGACCACATCTGATCTAGCACAAAGTTAAATGGATGCAAGATGGACATCTAACCTGGCGTGAGCCTGCTGTTGTCAGAAAGCTCTCAGAAAGTGTGTTCAGAAGCGCTGAACAAATGTGAACTGGCAGAATGACTATGTCCCACATCAGCATCTGACATCATATAGCCACAGTGCAAGAGGAGCCCTCAGTACAGGTCTGCTGTACCATTGACCCAAAGCCTGCAAATTTCAGGACAATGAAAGGACAACCAGGAGTTCCTCAATGTCTCAAATTCCCATCAGCTGAGATAAATGGGAACCTCTTTGAAGGACATCAGCGGAGTTTGAATGAGGCTGTAGAGTCTAAGAAAAATACATGGAGTTGATATTTTAAACAAGCAAGAGAAGCAATTGACCCTGGAAACCACAGGCCTGTGAGCCTGACCTCAGCACCAAGGAAGATCGCCCCAAGTCCAATTGCGCAGCGTGTGGGAAAACCAGGGGATCAGACCCAATCAGCATGGGTTCACAAAGGGCAGATCCTGCTTAAACAACCTGATATTCTTCTACTACAAGGTGACCCACCTGGTTGATGAGGGGAAGGCTGTGGACATTGTCTCTTTGGACTTACTTAAGTTCAGATAACACTGTCTCCCACCACACCCCCCTGGAGAAACTGGCTGCTCTTGGCCAGGACAGGTGTATTCTTTGCTGGGCTGGAAAGTGGCTGGATAGCAGAGCACAAAGAGCGGTGGTAAATGGTATCACATCTAGTTGGTGACCGGTCAGTAGTGGTGTCCCTCAGGGCTTGGTGTTAGAGCCAGTGTTGTTCAGTATCTTCACTGATGATCTGGACGAGGGAATTGAGTGCACCCTCAGTAAATTTGCAGACATCACCAACCTGGACAGGAGTGCTGATCTGCTGGAAAATAGGAATTCTCTGCGGAGGGATCTGGACAGGCTGGATCAATGGGTTGTGGCCAATGCTATGAGGCTCAACAAGGCAAAGTGCTGGGTCCTGCACTTGCATCACAACACCCCCATGCAATGCTCCAGGCTTGGGGAAGAGTGGCTGGAAAGCCGCCCTGAGGAAAAGGACCTCTGAGTGCTAATTGATGCCAGCTTGTGCCCAGGCAGCCAAGAAGGCCAACAGCATCCTGGCCTGTATCAGCAACAGTGTGGCCAGCAGGGCCAGGGCAGGGATCATCCCCTGTACTGGGCACTGGTGAGGCTGCACCTCAAATCCTGTGTTCAGTTCTGGGTCTCTCACTACAAAAGAGACATTGAGGTGCTGGAGTGGGTCCAGAGAAGTGCAATGAAGCTGGTGAAGGGTCTGGAGCACAAGTGTGATGAGGAGCAGCCGAGGGAACTGGGGTTGCTCAGTCTGGAGAAATGGAGGCTCATGGGAACCTTATCGCTCTCTACAATCACCTGAAAGGAGGTTGCAGTGAGGTGGGGATCGGTCTCTTCTCCCAAGTAACAAGTGATAGGACAAGAGGTAACAGCCTCAAGCTGCACCAGGGGAGGTTTAGGTGTTTTATCAGGAAAAATTTCTTCACTGAAAGCATTATGAGGGATTGGAACAGGCTGCCCAGGGAAGGATTGGAATAACCATCCCTGGAAGCGTTCACAATCCATGTAGATGAGGCCCTCAGTGACATGGTTTAGTGGTGGACTTGGCAGTGCTGGGATAACGGTTGACTTGATGATCTTAAAGGTCTTTTCCAACCTACGTGATTCTATGATTCTATATAAATCATGAGATAGTCCAATAAGTTGAGGAGGTGGAATTAGTCCTGCGTTGGCTCACAGGAAGAGCTACAATTGATTAGCATGTCATTTATTCCAAATAAACATATTACACATAAATCAAAACTTCTCTTTCATCAGTAACTAACAGGAACAATTAACAAATATAAACAGTAAAAACATTTTCTAGAAATACTTTAACCCATTCACTTCCTCATTTGTTAGCTTATTTTCCCTATTTATTGTCTACAGCTGGTTAATAGCTAAGTTTCACTCACATCTGACATGCAAAAGTATTTCACTGCAATCTTTTGAAGAACATTCAAAGAATACAGAAAAATACAATTAATTTAATTTAGGTATGCTGAATTTCAGATCAGGTTCTCTTAATTTATATCACACTCATAATTTTTGGAAGCATAATCTGATATTAAATTATTTAAATACAGGTTCTTTTATCAGATATTGATTGAAAACCAACTGATTTCTTTGTCTGCTTCTCCAAGTCAAGAGCAGTAACTTGCTAATCCTGCCAAGTAAATCAGGTTATAAAGTAAAACTGCTTCACCAAACCTTTGAAATCATAAACTACGGTTCCCATGTATAAATGAGAGAAAAAAAAACATGTAACACCAAAACAGTTTAAATTTTTTGGTGTTCTGAAACACACAACATACCAAATACATACTACAAACCAGATTAAATTCAATCATCTCTTACATCAATAGTATAAAAGAAAGCTATTAAAACTATCTGAAAAAAAAGCTATTAGAAGAAATAAAAGAATTGCAACAAAGGAAAAATAGGTAATTTCCCTGGGGGATTTTCTGTCTGTTGAAGTATAACAATTAAGGGCTTTGGAAACAGTTGGTTTCCCTAGTAAAAAAAAAAAAAAAAAAAAAAAAAAAAGGCTTCCAGTCTTGTTTGTGTGGATTCAGTATCGATCAAAATGGGGAGAAAGAAGCTTACTGTAAGACAATAAAAACAGAGAGGACAGAAACCAATTCAGTAGACAAGACTCCATCAAAGTATTTCTCATGTAGATTACATATGAGTTACCAAAGCCTTTTCAAACAAAATTTGTTCTTTCTCCACAACATGGTGAATCTTCTGGAGGTTGCAGGCTCAGCTACCACATACATCTTTGCTTTGTGTCACCATATCTGCAGGGGTTTTGGCACCCTAGTTGGAGGGGCTTCTCAGTAGCTGCTAACTGAAAATACTCAAAGGTTTGCTTGGAAGACTTGTTTCCAGATGGGAAATATCCCAACCCCTCTTGCCCTGGGACTGCCAAACCTTTCAGGTTTCCCCTCCTCCAATTTTAATCATATTATTAATGACTACTAGAGAGCCAGCATTGTCTACTTGTCCTTAAACACAATGGGCACTTTTCTATTGTTCCTACAACAACTTAAGAGGAACTATTGCATGCCAACTACGTAAACAGAGACACCAGCTACAGGGCAGTCGATATCAGACCCTTTGAAACCCTCTTTTAAGTGTGTTAAACTGTGGCTTCAAACAAGGCAGGGGTAAAAGGCAGAATTGAGTGAAGAAATTATACCCACTGTAGGAGAGGATCAGGTCCAAGATCATCTTAGGAACCTGAATGTGCACAAGCCTATGGGATCTGATGAAATTCCACAGGTCCTGAAGGAGCTGGCAAATGAAGTTGCTAAGCCATCATATTTGAAAAGTCAGGTGGTGTTCCCAACAACTGGAAAAAGGAAAATATAACCCCCATTTTCAATTTCAAATTCAAACCCCCATTTACTGTTGCAGCAAGCCCAGAGGAGGCCCACGAGGGTGATCAGGGGACTGGAGCACCTCCTGTATGAAGACAGGCTGAGAAAGTTGGGGCTGTTCAGCCTGGAGAACAGAAGCTGCATGGAGACCTCATAGCAGCCTTCCAGTACCTGAAGGGGGCCTATAGGGATGCTGGGGAGGGACTCTTCATCAGGGACTGTAGTGACAGGACAAGGGGTAACGGGTTAAAACTTTAAAAAGGGGAAGTTCTTTACTCTGAGGGTGGCGAGGCACTGGAACAGGTTGCCCAAAGAAGTGGTAAATGCTCTATCCTTGCCAGTGTTCAAGGCCAAGCTGGACAGAGCTTTGGCTAACATGGTCTATGGTGAGGCATCCCTGCCTGCAGCAGGGGGTTGTAATTTGGTGGTCTTAAGATCCTTTCCAACCCTAACCCCTCTATGATTCTATGAGCTGGAGAAGACTGGCAGTTGCCTCTATTACAGGATCAGCCAAAGTCTTTGCCTATTTGGGAATCTGAAATTCTTCACGTTGGTAACATCCCCTGAGCCCAAGTCTTTGATGTAAGACCTTGAGGCTTGCAGGTGGGCTTCACAAAAAAAAAAAAAAAAAAAAAAAAAAAAGAAAATAGGTCAAAACTACATTAGTTATGAGCAATTTTTGGACAGCATGCAATCTGGAATTTTTCAGGGTGCAAGTAAATTACTAAACTATGGCTCAATAAATATGTCAGATTATCATTTTTATCAAATATGATAGTTTCTCAACTAACCACACCACACAATAAACTACACTTTGCCTTTATTTCCTTAGAAAATACAATTTTAAAAAATCAAGGCTTTCTAGCTAGAGAAAAAATTCTGAAACTGAGATCCTAAAACCTCACTGGTTTTAACTATATTGTTACCATCTCATGATTTTCTTAACACTTAGAATTAGCAATGCCTTGTTAGTCAGAAATTTCCTCCAAAGCCTCTGGAATTGTCCACTCTGAACAGTGAGTTAGACCATTAACCTACTAGTATCAGCAATTCCCATGTCCTTAACTGTTCACAGAGACTCAATCTTTACAATCAAGAAAAATAATCTGGAGGAAATACACTAAACAGGATTATACGACCACGTTGTATTATGGGAAAATACTATGTATGCACTTTAAAATCTCTCCATGCTTTGAATCTTGGAAAGGCAGTTTTTCACTATCAGAGTGTACTCGGTAAATTAGCTAGCACTAATTTCCAGTGCTATTTGCTATTTATTCATTGTATGAAGTAATCAAGCATGTACTTTCAGCAACTCTATTGTGAGACAAAAGAGACTGACAAAGCACAATGAAAAACAATGTCTCCCTTCAAGTGGAACTAAGGTAAAAAATTATCCAGAACTGACTGGTGAAAACAATACCTCACAGGTGATTAACTTAGCTGGTTTAAAGCAGACAGCAATGAGATCACCGACTTCTATGGAACACTTTAACCACTAAATGTAAACAAATGAAATCAGTGGTCTAGTAATGACTAAACTAAGAATATATTATGAAACATCCTGGTTCAAGAAACTTCCAGGAGAAAACACACACTGTAAAACAAAGATTTTCAATTATATCTGTAGACATTTACAATATCATGTTAATTTTGAAACAGTTTTATTCATATTAGAAATGCCTCCCACTTATTAAAAAGCTACTCTGAAAGCTACTTTGTTTTCTTATTTTGCATAAAAAGAAGTTATCAGTTAACTACTGCACAGACCAGTAAATGTTTAACTGAATTAAAATATAAATGTTTTAGCTGCAATGGGTAACTCCTTATTTGTTATCAGTGACATCAGCTGACTTTGTTTTTGTCCTTGTTAGGATAATACAGAGTATTTGCTCTTCTACTGTAGAAAACATACAGCTTTTCATCTCTGGTTTATGCTACCACTACTCCACAGTCTTAGTTACTCATATGAGCTTCTGGTGAGTTTCTAACTACAAAACTTAACCTGACCATTTAGTTTGTATTTCTGAAAAAGTAATACAATGAGCAGGCTCCATATTCTTCTCAAATAACTGGCAAGAAACAAGAGAAACACTGCCAGTAATGTCATATATCACGCTATATTAACCCAATGTCAAATAATGCATAAGGCAGATGAAGAAACATACAAATACAGGCTAAGGAAGTTGGGGCTGTTCAGCGCGGAGAAGCGGAGCTGCATGGAGACCTCATAGTGGCCTTCCTGTATCTAAAGAGGGACTCTTCGTCAGGGACTGTAGTGATAGGACAAGGGGCAATGGGTTCAAACTTATAACAGGAGAAGTATATATATAACAATGAAGTTCTTTACTGTGAGGGTGGTGAGGCACTGGAACAGGTTGCCCAACGAAGTGGTAAATGGTCTATCCCTGGCAGTGTTCAAGGCCAGGTTGGACAGAGCCTTGGGCGACACAGTCTAATCTGAGGTGTCCCTCCTCATGCCAGGGGGTTGGAACTTAAGGTCCTTTCCAACCCTAACTATTCCATGATTCTATGATTCTATAATATCAGGTGGAAAAAAAAGTTTCATGTTTCAAATTTCAGTATTGGCCAGCTCCTCAAAATACTATTACAATACTGACAGAGAAAAAATTGTTATTACAGTCAAAATGGAAAAATACAGATACTTGAAAGAACAGAAAATAATTGTATTGGAATTAGAGATAAGACCTTCCATTTCCAGTGACATTGGGAAAATACTGTTTGACTAAAATGAACACAGAGCATACATCTGTATACGTGTGAGAGCACAGACTCTTATTTCAACTGACTTGCAAGTGGCATTACTTGAGGGGCAAAACAAAAAATAATATTGTTAAAACTTCCTCATACATTACGAATGGTAGGACTCAAATGAAATCTACAGGGAAACATGTTGCCCATTAAATGGTGTTGCATTCAACTGTGAAAAAAGTGTACCGATTCTGGCAGTGTTGATGGAATACTTCTTTGCTGATACCACCTGACTGCAATGCAAAACAGCAAGCAAAGGAAACACTTTAGAATAATAATTCTGTGTATTTCATAATACTTTATCTCCCACAGCTTCTAGTACTGTTCAATTTGCGCTGCACATCTATGCTTTTCTTCATGTTAGAAATACATACATGGCATTTTTTCCAGTAATTCCTACAGGTTTTTTCCCTCAATTGTAATTAAAAGATGTTCAGATCTGATAATTTCTGTTATTTCAACATCTTTAATCTTTCAGAAAATGCCACACAGAAGCTTTGTTATCTGTAACCGTAGGCACATGCAGATCCATTACTGAAAAGACTTCATGGTTCCATGTACCAAAGCAAGGCAGCACAGCAATGTACTCCCTGTTCACAGAATAATCTGTGATTTCTTGCTGTTCATTGGACTACTAACACAGGGACAGCCTTCCCTGTGCACATCTTACACTTGCTTCTCCTGTCAGCCCGGTTGCATGGGCAGTAAGTAACCTTGGGAAGAAAGATGCGGACTCTTTCCTTCATCCAGACCCCAGGCAAAGAGACGATAAGATCTTTTGTCTCCTTTACCCACCTAGACACAGGGATGCTAGCTTCATCCAACAGAGAACCAGGAGTAAGGGGACAGATTCTCAGCAGGGTTAGGTTGCCATAACTCCAATGATCTGTGACAACCCCCTGCTAGTAAAATCTGCCACCAGTTGTGCAGGAGTCCTGAGCAGAGGATAGAAGAGCAAAGAGGTTGCCTCCTACCCCCAGGATGAGCCAGGTCTCAGCCTTTGCACCATAACACATCAGTGCCAGACTGCATTGTATGTCATGATCCAGCAGGAGACACCTGTTCATCAAAAAAAAAAAACCCATGCAATAAAGGCTTTGTTCAGTGTTAAACTATAATCCCATATGAGGGTCTCTTTCTAAATCTTTACAGATAAGCCAAGGTATTTGACACCACTTTTCAGAAAAGGATCTTTCCTCCCTGAAGAAAGTCAAATGCTCAAGCATTCAGTGTTGCTTGTGCAAGCAGGAAAAAAGATTAAATGCCAACCTGTTGAATAGTGATACTAATTAAGAATAGGTGGCAAATGTTAACATGGAAAGAACTACAGAAACTGGCTCTTGCAGTATGCAAGCAGGAATGTGAGTAACTTACAATCATATTCAGTACGTTTTTGTTTCCCAGATAAAAGTCCACTGCTCAAGGATACTAAAGGGTAATTTTTACAACTGCTTTGTTCCTGAGATTCTGAGCAGTACAAACAAACAATTTTCTCTTTTTCCTTGAACTAAAACCAAAATACTGAAAATGCTTTTTCTACTGAAAGATAATATGAGTATGTTATCCTAGTTGTCAGTTTAACCAGGCAGAAATAACAAGCATAAAGCCCACATAACGTATGTATTCTAAGAGGATTTATGCTCAGTTAATTAGTTTAACTATTGCTTTCATGGTTCATTTAAAAGTTTCATGCTTCATTAAATTCCAGTATGTTTTATCACCTCAAAAAAACTTTTCAGTAAAAAACAAATGTCTTTTCAAGTTACAATCTTGTTAACTGATATATACATTTCAAGCATGTCTATCAAACACTATCAACAAATGAATTGCTACAGCAGCAGTATCTCAAAGCATTATGCAAATCTTATTCCAGACACAATGGAAAGGTTGTTGGTTTTTTGTTGGCTTGGTTTTGGTTTTTGGTTGGTTTTTTTTTTTTCCTGAAACAAAAGTCCCTTTCAAGAAAAAGAACTTGGTTTTGACACATGCTATTTTCATCATTTAAAATGTTCCCACACTGATCTCTGTTTGTTTCACCTTTACAACAATCAACTGAAACATACCTTTGATTCAGTAGCTGTGTCTGTTTTGTGAAAAGTCCTAAAGATGAGAAAGTCAGAAAGTCACATTCTTACGGAAGCATAAAGATCAATTAAACTAAGAGCTGCAAAGATATAGAGGCCAAAAGCCAAGTGCAACACATAAAACTAAACTTCTGTAGTTCAGAGAACATTTTTTCTACTATAAATGTTTACTTACTTATGCAGAGCATGCATTTTCTCAATTCAGGATAAAAGATTACCTGAGAGCACTTTAGAACACTTTCCAGATGTAGAAATTACTCCTTAAAAGTCCACCTGCATGATTACCACACATCTCTGGTAATATTTACCACTATCTTCATATGCAATCTTGTTGTATGAAACATATATAGTCAGTAAGGTGCATTGCACTAATAAAATGACAGCTGTTCTTGTTATTTAAGCTGACTTCTAGAGCAGGCTACTATCAACATTCTTCACATTATAATCTATTCAGATTTCTTAAAAGCTGAAATGTTATTACATCATGGTCCAAACAAAACCTTCCACTTGTCATTCCACCTTATTTCTTCAGGTCAATGACAGGCAAACCCTGGGAAAATGATAGAAACAACCACAAGTACTCAAAATCTGTATTGTCACTAGATGCTTCCACTCCTCTCAAGGCTTTAGATATTTTCCTTTCAACTTTTTTCTTTCATTACCCCAAGGCATGCTAATTAATTGGAATTTCCCAGGTCTTTTGTTGGTCTGACCAGAAAGAAAAGGCAAAAAAATACCCCAAAAAAACTCATTCTGTCTTGGTAAAGTGAGTCCATCTACCTTCCACAAAGACAGGGTAATAAGAGGGAGGATTAAGGCCACTTGAATAGCTTAGGCCAAGTAAAGACAACTCCAGCTCCTGCCCTTAGCCGTCATCCTTGCCAAAATTGGTTTATGGAGAATGACATTTTAACCACAGCTATTACTTTGTGAAGAAGAGGCTGCTGTGCTGGCAGGGTTTGGCATCCAAAGTTGGCTACTGAGTAAGGTCTGATGCAAAGACACAGGAAACCACACTGGCATACCAACGCAACGGTGTGTGTGCGTGTCTGCAAGGGCCGTCTGAAGGGCGGAAAGAAGAGTTCATGGACAAAGGTGTAAAAAGGGAAAACGTGTGCATGCTCTGCTGGGCTGAAATACCTTTGTTAAAGGGTGAAACCCACACAAATGTCTTGAAGGATGCTGAAATCTTTTTAAGAAGCTGGTTATCCTGTGTATCTCTCCTTTTTCCCCCTAAAAAAAAAAATAAAATCAAGTGATATCTATCTCTACATCAGTTTGACAGAGAATGTGATATACAGGTAAAAGAAAAATGTTCAAAACTGATTATGGGATTTTTGAGGACTTCACCCTATTGACTTTAAGTGAAGTTAAATTCCCAAGCACGTAAGTAATTTTTATGAAAAAAATTGGTCTTATGAGCTGTTTATGTAATTTTTCAAGCTTCTATCATATGCAGGTGTTCATGTACTCTTCTTCATACCATTTATGTGTGTTTCTTTCATATTCTGGTATGATTTTCATTAAATTGCAGGGATTCAATTCCCTGCAACTCAGGGATTGCAATTCCCTGACATTAATGTGAATTGGATATAAATCAGCATCTCTTACAGTCAGCTGTAGCTGTATTTCACTATCATCAAAACCCACACTCCATTTTACAGTTTGTAAAATTCTATGTTGAAAAAAACCATGTTTGCTTTTGAAGTACTTCTGATGTGCACTGCATGCTAAAGATACAAAACACGACACATTCCACTTCCAAAAGACTCCAGAAGATTAAAATAGCCCTCAGGAGAAGTTGAAGTGCTCGCAATTGAAGACAATAACCAGAATAATGATTATAGTATTTTTCCTCTTACATGACCAGCTCCTCTTCCTCATGCAATATTCAAGAATCAAGTCCGAACCTCCTTCTCCCCCACCCCTGTCAACAGGGGGAAGAAATAAGATGGAAAAGCTCCTCAGCCAAGATAATAACAGTTTAATAAGAAAAGCAAAAGCTGCACACAGAGGCAAAACAAAATAAGGAACGTACTCACTACTTCCCATCAGGAGACAGGTATCCAGCCACTTCCTGGACAGCAGGGCCTCAGTGTATTTAGTAGTTGCTCAGAAAGACAAATGCCAACACCACAAATGTCCCCGCATCCTCCTCCGTTCCCTCAGCGTGACTTCAAACAGCATGGAATAGCCCTTTGGGAAGTTTGTGTCTCCTCCCAGACTCTTGCTCATCCCAACCTACTGGCTTTTTTTTTTTTGTTGTGATGGTGAGGTGGTGGAAAGCCTTGACACTGTGCAAGTGGTGCTCACCAAGAGCCAAAACATTGGTGTGTTGTCATTTTTGTGTTATCAACGCCCTCTAGTAAAAAATGCTAAGCAGGGGACCACATGGGCTGCTATAAAGGTAACTCCAGCCAGCTGGACCAGAACTCTAGATGTGGAGGAAACACAAAGAAAAGTCCGGAGACTTCTCTGGGAGAGGCAAATGTGTGGGGAACCTGTTCACTGGTAGGGAGGGTAAGGGAGAGGAAGCCCTTCCCAGTGATGTCTGGACTTAGGCATCACTCCAGACTTTGAACTTACTTCTAAAAGCATCATCAGAGTCCATTTTGAAAAGAGGAATGATTCACCATTGTTTTAAAATCTTACTTTAAAAAACATGAGAAAAAGGAAAAATAAACATTTGATAGGTATTAAACATTCAGTTTCCTGTCCAAATAATGTAGTTGTAGGATTTAACAAGGCTTGCATTTTCAGGAAAGTCACTAGTTTTGTAACCTGTTTTTCAAACAACAGCAAGAACTTTGAATATGAATACTTTGAATAATTCTCTGAAGGTCAAATTCTGTTTCATTACACAACAGTTGTTGCCTTTTAAATCAGCAGGTGTTTGTTCAAAAAGATATTTCTGCCAGAGAAATCCAACCAAAGAGGAATCCCGAAGGCTCAGCCAAAATTGCAAACTGAGCTAAGTGTTGCAGGCACCACAGAGGTGATGCCATTTCCTCATGCACACCCTTTCCAGAAATTATGTTGGCTAAAGCACCACAGTTCCTTCACCTGCTCTTCTCAGGCCAATATGACTTGGTTGTACAGGAGGATTTACCTACCCAAGATGCCCTGAAAGAGACAGGCAGAGGAACAATAGCTCCTCTCTGTATAATCTGGGCAGTGGGACAAATGCAGTGGTGGCATGAAAAGCTGTGACATAAATTGCTCTTCCCCCATGACTGAGAGGAGGACACCAACCACAGCCTGCCCTTGCAGTTGCTCCAAGAGGACATCAGCTATGCACCAGGCTGTAAGGTGACAACCTATCTCATACAAGACAGGTAAAAGCTAGGAAGTGAGGGGAGAAGCCCAGAATAATAACTATCTCATAGGAATACGGATGGTCACAGAGAAATGTAAGCCAGCAAGTAAATTTTATATAAAACTTCCAACAATTGCTCAAAGACCCTCTCCTTAGGTCTGGCTTTACTTCCATATAAATGTACGAAAGTACTAGTTACATACATCAAGTAGGTATCTTTCCTTTTGTTAGCTCTTCCTGACTGGCCTCAGGATCAGAAAAGAAGCTTAGCAACCGAGACTGCCCTGTTCCTTCTGCCTAACATGCAAGACAACTCCTACCTAGTTTTCTAGGTAAAAAGTCCAAAAGCATATATCCTGAGACAGTTTCAACAGGCCTAACTGTTGGAAACACTAGAAATTTGTCAGCTAAAATGAAGCTGTAGGCTTTTTTACAATTCCATGTTACAAGTCAGGTGCTGAAATTTGAAAATCAGCAGCATTTCCTGCAATACTAAATAAAAATGTCTTAAATCCTACCCACATACTTTATATGAAGCAAAGTTTTGCTCCACTGAGTTACCTACTCAATAGACCTTTTAATTTCTGGTCCAAAATAGGTACTAGTCAGTTTCAGGTCTGATCTTTGCCTCATGTTAATAAAAGCAAAGTTTTCATAAAACTAGCTTTGAAAACAAGTTATTGGGTTGTTGTTTTAACCTCATTCCACAAGAATTGCAACACAATCATAGCCTCACATAACAAATATCTGCTATACTAACATATCTTTTTTTCTCTTTAGGTACTCTACCCGCGTACTACCAAGAATACATGTGAAACTAAATCATCACAGATAAGCATGTTTCACCACCTATTGTATACCTACATGAACAATAGTACAGCTATCCGTGTGCATTTAACTTTGCAAATTCCTAAATTAACAATTCATAAGAAGGCACCTATAAAGTCTGAAGTCTTCATTGCTACATTTTTATCTCCTTGTTTTCTACCCTTCTAATCTTGTAATGTTCTGAGTAGAGTGACACCATGTCTTTCCAAAAGGCTGCAGCCGAAGGGCAAGAAAAAACAAGTATTTCTAGAGTTTTCAATAGGCTAAAGTATGGTGTTTCATCGAACCTGCTATGCAATCTCTGTGATAGTTTGAAAGGGTACAATGTGATCAGCCAAATGGATGAATGCCCAACAGCTTGACCATGTGCAGTGAAGTAAATCTTCTGGAACAGGCTATCTCACATCAGTAAAGGTGTGTAAATTCTTAAGTAGTTATGGGACTGAACTATAGCTGTGATCAGAGCAAACCTATACAGTTTATTAACCTAAATAGCTAAATGACATTAATCTCAATAGCTACAACCAAGCTTTCTACATTAAAGAAACACAGACAGACACGCTTTGTTAGGATTGTAACTTACTCCCTGGTTTCTTGTTTGCAACCCTTACAAAATCATCTCTTTCTCCATGATTTTTCTAAAAGACAAAAAATCTTAGTCTAGCTATATCATACTAGGTAGTCACAAATGAAAAAACAGAATTATTATCACTATGTTTGAGTCTGGTTTAAAAAAGCCCTCGCAAAATTGAAAAGCATCTAATTTAAAAGACTCATTTTAGTGACCTGTGGGTGAAGAACTATTTAAACAATTCAGTTTGACTATTAATGAACTTATAGGTTAGCATATGGTGAAGGAATTCATGACAAGAGCAATCATGTGGAAAGAATCTGCTCACGAATATTTGTTCTTGTTTTGCAGAATTTTTTATTTTTTTTTAATCTAATCAATGTGGATTTGTTCTTTCTGATTTAACATACTACAAACTTTCTTAAGTGTGCACAGAGACTAAGGAATTCAGCATCTTTCTTGAACCAGAATCCCCTAACCTATAAAAAGAAACACAAAACGAAAGATTAACAGTTATTTTTTTGTTTGTTTGCACTGAATCCATGTCCTAATGTTTGATGTATGACTGCACAAAATAAGGTTAACTGCTGTAGCACTTGAGAACGTTTTTATTAGTCAAGAATGGGAATATATTTTTCTTGTAGTCTCAAACTCTCCTAATTCTGTTTCTAAACCAACACCTCTCAATAAAAGGCAATTTTTATAAACATTAAATGGGATAAAAAAAAATTGAGGATCACATTCAAAATATTCAGCACAGTAAAATATTAGGTCAAACCTGTATCTTTTCCCTGAAAATACATAGTTTCACACACATCTTTTTCTTGATGATTCTGCTGAGTTACTCATTACAGAAAGGAGTGATAGAAGGCATTGCATGCCCCAAATAGCATTAATGACTTGACATTTATTAACATTTTTCAGTCACAGAGCTGTTTATAAATGTACCCATGTACATTTTCTTTTCAAACTCAACTAAGAGGGACTGGCAAGGGTACTTTGAACTGACACTCGGTATTTGCCAGCTTACTCGGGCTCTTCCACTACTTGCTATCAAGAAGCAAAACATAAGGGGAATGTGTGAGTGGTCTTGGCGTAGTGAGCCACTTGTGTAAACAGAATGGGTCTAGACTCACCAGGGACATGCAGCCCTGGGGCACCTTACACCACTGTAGATATGCCACTGGTAAACAAAACAGGCTCAAAACTCGAGTCAAAAGAAAAACAGCTTTTTCCTTGGTTCTAGCTCTTGCAAGCAAACGTCAGCACTGTTCAGAATACTGTCTAGACTGAGAAAGCATATATGTTAAACCATCTGCAGACACTGGATAAATGTGAAACCTGCTTAAAAATGTGCTTCAGCTGCAAACCTTGTTTTGATGAGTTTATTCCTAATTACTTTACCTAAAAACTCAAAAGCTGGTATTCACAAAATCTTCTTTCCATTGTAGCTAACAATGAACTGATCGTTACACGTTTAAGAACTGAAAAAGCTGTGCAGACCTTTATACAGTTTTGCATGGTGCCAGCAATAGCAAAACAGATCATTTTGTTTCTATATACAATTATGCAAACTAATTATACGGCTAAATGTTTGCACAGTGCTTTAATGTTTTGGGGATTTTTTTTCCCCAAAAGTTGCTCATGTTTATCAGCTGTCATTGTAAGAAAACCAAGATCAGGGTGTCTCAGCTGCATTCTGCAATTGCTCTTGCAATGTTTCATTTTCTTGCCTGTTTCACTGCCTTTCCTTTACTCAGCTTCCATATAGAAACTGTCATCCCTTATCTCTGAAGGCTACAGAGGATCAGAGTGCAGTAACTCACGGCTAGAAATTTTGTTTTCAGCAGTCTGTCTTCCCCTTTCACATATGAGACCATAAGACAATCATAATTTGTATTACAGAGAAGCAAACATAAGACACAATTGGTACCCGACTACTTCAGTTATGCTCTTCTCAGTGTTTCAACCACAGGACGATAAACAGCTCAAGAAGACTGATGCCAGTGTTTGGTATAGACAAAGGCAGACAATAGTGAAGTAAAAATAAAGAAAATGAAGCACAGAAAAGAAAGCAAAGCAACACTGCATCTTCCTGGTGAAACCTGCGAACATTGAGGCACCATGCTTCCCCGTGTCTCCCTTGCGAAGTACAGCTTTGCAAAACTTCTCAAATAACCTGAATGTCATTTACACAGATTTGGGCCTTGGTGTTCCCTTTGGCGTGTAGCAGGGCAATTAGCAGAATTACATTGTGGTTTAAGTACACATGGGTACATACGCTTTGTTCTTCCTCCCGCAGGTATCCCTTCACATGCTATCAGCTCTGACATTCAAATGAATTTCAATCAGCATTGGTCTTATCAGAATTAAAAAGCAAAGTAATAAAGGAAATCTACATGAAAAAAAGCCCCACCACATATTACCTTGCTGTGCTCTCATGCAAGGACATTTTGATTATTCACAGCAGATGTTTCACACTGCAACTCTACCTGCTCTCTATCTATGTCTTTCTGTAGCTGCATGTAAAGCGTGTATTTTTAACACTAGCACTTCATTGTGAGCGCTGTCACAGTTGCTCTTCATCCCTTTACGAAGACACTGGAGACTGAGAGAGGATTTGAGCAGTGCTTTGAAAAATCTAAAAATAAAAGGCATGATGGGGAAATAACCAGACCACAATGAGGACAGGAGAATATAGACTGGAAGCAAAACCACAATCATCAAGAGACGGAAAGCAAGAGTTACACCCATCACTGCCCTCCACCATTTCATGGTACCTGTTAAAGGACCACCTTCCCAAAGGAGCTTCTGACATATGCTACCAGTTTGGAGAAATAACAACTCTTAACCTGTATCTTTACTGAGTTATTACGCCTGCCACAGGCACCAATTTAGAATGTGCTACTCTTCATCATTGCCAGGAATTCACCCTCTACATACAAGTACAGGGCTAATGCAAAGAATCATGTTGTAAAATTTTGAAGAGGGAAGAGGCTCAGCAGCATCCAGGAAATGTTTGTTAATATTTATAGACCAGGTATGTTTCAGACAAAAAGACACATACTGAAGGCGTATGACAGGTAATTGAGAAGTATGGCCGCAGACACTGTGCAGACATTAAGACACCTCTGTAATTTCAGCTGTAAATTTTCTGTACAGTAATAGCAGCAGATTTTGGCAGTGACCCAGATTAGCAGTGACTCAGAGGAATTGCTAGTGAGAAAGCAGCAAAACTGGAGATCAGGGAAAGAAATGGCAGTTTTCCACAAAAGCTAACAGACATGAATACAATACAGATATGTCTTTAACAAAAAAAAAACAACAAACTTTGGCATAATGTCCTACTGCAATACAAAAGCCAGTTCACTGTTTCTTTGCATTGGTGATGAGAGTATTACCAGAAGCAAACAGCAGAAATCACTGGCCAGTACTTTTCTGGTCACAAGTTAGACAGCTACACTATTTGATTCACTTGTACATAAGAATAAAGTAGGTTTGCATCTCATATTTTGAATTTGTGTTGCATTAGTCACGAGCATATAAATTTAGGATGTGTACATATCTATGTAAACAGATAATAAGCAGAAATACTGTAAAGAATTAGAATACTGACCAGAGAAATGGACGAAAACTGCTGAGGATCACACCCTAAATTTTATCATACTGCATTAGGAGCAGCAATTCAGTTATTTTAATGAAGTCATCTGAACTTCACATTGCAACCTTTGCAACCAAGTATTAGGTATAAACAACTGAAAATACTGATACTCATTTTTTTCTTAGAAATATATAAAACAGTATTTGAAAAATGCTTGCAGTTGGAAAAATCAGGTGTTTTGCCAGTCTTCCACATCTTTTTATTTAACAGCTTGTTTTTCCTGTTCTAAAGTAATGCAGGGTTTTAGAAAAAAGACACTCCTCAGTCCACTTTCCTACTACCATAGTTGAGTGTGCACATCTTCTACAGGATGCACACAAAGGAGTGTCCTAAGGAGTGTCCTTTCCATCTCCTGGGAGGAAGATCTGTGTATTTTGTTTTAGGTTTGAAGAGAATACTTCAGCCAATTGCCCTCAAAAAAAGAAAAGAAAACAAAACAAAACAAAAAAACAACAACAACAAAAAAAAACCACCCACCAGAAAAACGCATTCTTATTTTTTCCAATTTAAATGTCAATGCACAATGATAAGAAAATCCATAATTCTAAATAGGTCCTTCAAACTACATAATATTCAGACCCAATCTATGAAAATGGATTTACAAACCAACACAAGAACTGAGCCCAATATTAATCATATAAGTTTAGGGTTGGAAAGGACCTTAAGATCAAGTTCCAACCTCCCTGCCATGGGCAGGGACACCTCACACTAAATCATGTCACCCAAGGCTCTCTCCAACCTGGCCTTGAGCACTGCCAGGCATGGAGCATTCACAACTTCCTTGGGCAACCCATTCCAGTGCCTCAAAACCCTTAAAGAGTTTCTTCCTTATACTGGGGAAGATCAGATTGGATATAAGTTTCAACCCATTACCCCTTGTCCTGTCACTACAGTCCCTGACGAAGAGTCCCTCCCCAGCATCCTTGTAGGCCCCCTTCAGATACTGGAAGGCTGCTATTAGGTCCCCACGCAGCCTTCTCTTCTCCAGGCTGAACAGCCCCAAATTACTCAGCCTGTCTTCATACGGGAGGTGCTCCCATCCCCTGGTCATCCTCGTGGCCCTGCTCTGGACTTGTTCCAACAGCTCCTTGTCCTTTTTATGCTGAGGACACCAGAACAGCATGTGTACTTATAACGAACAAAACTGCATAAGCACTTGCTAAACTTGGACAAAGAGCAGTATCAATAACAGAATTATACCTGGACTTGAATTAAGATTCGAATTCCAAAAACAGATTAGGAGATCAAAATTCCACCAAGAGCCACCCTAACTAAAGACATTTCTGCTGAAACTGAAGTAGTACCACTTTACTATCAAACAAAAATCACTGGTAAATTTACAGCAGTCAGTAGTGAGTATTTTGTCATAATTCTATTTACATAACAAGCTTATCATGAAGGATATAAAGTAAAAAACACTCTTGGCTCTTGCAGCTCATATTACGACAGCTTAAAAGACTACAGTAAACATTTCATAGCAGTACATTTGTTGTGGCACCTTACAGTTAGTATCCCATTTAAAATTTGTTCAAGAGAGAATAATGCCTGTATTTACTTAGTCAC
The DNA here is from genome assembly GCF_037157495.1 of Lathamus discolor. Taxonomy (NCBI): domain Eukaryota; kingdom Metazoa; phylum Chordata; class Aves; order Psittaciformes; family Psittacidae; genus Lathamus; species Lathamus discolor. Next base: position 81,937,012 of record NC_088909.1, on the reverse strand, counting down.
TATAGACACTTATATCACACCCATCACTATGTATTATATTTTTATCACTGTCATTATGACTTGCATTACAATAATGCCCAGAAGCTGCAGTAGGCTGCAGATTGTGCCTGTCACTGGGTAAATATAAAATACATAAATTCTTCACCATGAACCCAAACAGAGAAGAGAGACAAATGGGAAGAATGAAAACAGGTGGAGACAGAGCTAAAATAGGACACAACAGTGCAACCAGACAGTCTAGGTTATTCCTGCTTCAGGTAAAGGCAACCCACCCGTGGGATTGCTTTTGCTCAGGGACCCAGATATACTTGGTGGGTAATGCGGGAAGATATGGGAAGTCCAATGTGTACCTCAAGGTGATTTGGTTTTAGGAGAAAACAGCCAATGAACTGAATTATATTCTATTGCCTGCTATGTAGCACTTTTATAGCCCACCAACCAGATGTCTTCATGTCACCAGTGGCTGGCCCTGACTTCCCTCCGACCATCATCCCAACAACAAATGAACTTTGACAAAACCAGATGAGCTCAGCAGTAACCAGATGAGTTCCATGTTGTCATCAGCAGGCAACAGTCCAGCACTGCACACCGTCTGTCCTGCTCTGAAAGACTGTTACAAGAGATGGAGCCCGACATCACGCACCAGATGAACTCAGCAGCTTTATAGGGACTGGTCCATGCATTAAGGAATGATATCTCTCTCTCTTTGTGTGTGTGTGTATATATATATATATATATGCATATATGTATGTACACATGAGACAAGAGTGATGGTATATTGAAAAATGTGGGATCTGACCATGACATGAATGGTATGGAATAAGAGGTGGATACTGTCCTGGGTTCAGCAGTCATTTTTCTCATTAGTAGCTGGTGCAGCGCTGTGTTTTTGACTTCCAGCCTGGGAACAGCGCTGATAACACCGATGTTTTCAGTTGTTGCTCAGTAACGTTTACTCCAACCAAGGACTTTGTGAGCCTCATGCTCTGCCAGGGAGGAGGGAAAGCCCGGAGGAAGCAGAGACAGGACACCTGGCCCAAACTAGCCAAAGAGGTATTCCATACCACAGCACATTGTGCCCAGTATATAAACTGGGGGCAGTAAACCCAGAAGGGCTAGATCGCTGCTCAGGTCAGGCTGGGTATCAATCAGTGAGTGCTCAGTGGTTGTATTCTCTTCTGTTGTTATTTCCCTTAACATTATTATTACTGATGGCAGCAGCAGTGGTTTGTGTTATACCTTATTTACTGGGCTGTTCTTACCTCAACCCGTGGGAGTTACTTTCTTTTGATTCTCCTCCCCACCCCTCCAGGAGCAGGGGGAAGAAGAAAAGGGAAGTGAGCAAGTGCCTGCACGGTTCTGAGTTACCGGCTGGTCTTTCAATAAGCTCCAGCAGCAAGTACCACAACAAAGACCAGAACAACATTCTGCCATGCTTACGTGAATACCGAGTTTTGACAGTAAAATCAATTGAGCCATGTTTTCACATCTGCATCTCTGCATTCCTTGCCCAGTGCACCTTCTGCTGCACCCAATATACACTGAGCTGGTATCTCAAGTCTGCTGTAAAGATGGCATGCACTTTTACAACTAGCCATGAAGGACATGCTCCACTAATTCTAGTATAAAGTGTGATACTTGCAAACCCTTCACTGGTCTAAGGCAAAATTTACCCTTGGAGAAATAAATGGTACAGAAACAGATACAAAAGAACATGTGCAGGCTACTTGTAATCCTGTTAGAAACAGGACAAATAGGTACATTTTAAAACAGGTTTTTGGTCCAGCTGCCATGGTTTAAGCCCAGCAGCTGAACCCAAGACACCAACCTAAGCCAAAATTCAAACACGTAAGCATGGTCTTTCAAAAAAAAATCATATGAGTTTCCCTAGCTTCCTTGAAGTCAGAGAAAACTAATTATCAAATTCAGCTTCAGAAAGATCAGCCATAAGTAGAATAGAAAAGAAAAAAAATAATTGGTGCAGACACTTCCCATTTTCGTTTATAGAGGAATTACTGAATCACAGAATCACAGCATATCTGAAGTTTGGAAGGGGCCCATAAAGATCACTGAGTCCAACTCCCTGCTCCTCACAGGACTATTCCATGTATTTATAACTGTGCAAGACCATGAAAGTAAATGAAGACCATTTTTGCCCTTTATGTATAGAGTAGATACCAGAAAAGAAGCTTTACTTCTTGTTGTCTTCTGTCTGTGAGGGGTAAGAGAGCACCTGAAACAAAGCAAGGAGTTGGTGTGCTTCCTGTTCACCATCATCAAACATGTCTGCAGCGGTGGGGACCAAATAAAAGAATGTATCACCATGGTGAATATCATGTTATAGCACTGCTAGGAAAGGCAAAATAGTTTAAGAAGAACACAGGAGTAATATGCAAAAGAGCCAAACTCATCTGCAGTTCAGTATTTGCACACATCTACACCCAACTGTGCCCTTTGGCCCCCTGTTATTTTTTGTAAAGGCACAACCAACCTATTTTCTCTCTCTAGGTACACACGTAGAAATTAATTTTGTGTTTGGTGTCAATAAACTGCACTTCAGGTGGAGATCTCAAAGCACTGTATAAACGTAAAAATGACTTATCCAAAATTTGCAAATGAAGAGAATAGAGGCAAAGCAAATTCATGACTAAATACTCAAATCTTACTTCACTCAGAAGGAGAGGTGGCTTCAATTAAGTTTTTAAGAATTTTCAGGTACAAAACATCCAGAAATTTCATATTTCAACTGGGTTCTTATCCCAAATATCCTCTATAAAAAGGGGGGTGAAACATGCACCTCTCTATATGAAAACAGATTTTGTTAGTGCCACCTCCTGGTGATGTAATAAAATTTAAAAAACCATGCACTCAAACAAAATAAAATGAAAATACAGTATTTTGGCTTGTTCTGGTTTGCTTATTTATGATGGTTTGACCCAAGGCATCAGATTTTCCTGAAGGAGGATACAAAACTCATTAGCCATTTTTAGGATGACTTTTAGGATGCATAAGCATCCTTTAATCTTTAATCCATCTGCCTTGATTTCATCCTTTGGGAATTTTGCTGGGGAAGACATTCAAAGGCATACTGAGATCTTCACCAGAGGTCGTCCATGAGGTCATGAGCTTGGTATAGCCTCCATCACCCAGCTTGTCCATGGTTTCTTTGAACCCTTCCAGCTGGAGATACTATTGACAACAACAGGCTGTCATCATGGTGAAAACAGGCATCATAAAGTTATTGGTAAATATACCCCACCACCTTCAACTGATTTGCCTCAGTCTGAAAAAATAACATTTGGTCTAAGAGAATCGTAAAATATGAGCTTTACTTAAAACTGCTCCTTTGCTATACTGTCTTTAGATGTCCTTAGATATCCTTCAGATAGCTGCAGTTCATTTTCAAGCTCACTGTCCACACCCACAAATCAGAGGATAAAGGTATGAGTCCTGGTACAAGAGAAGTTAAATTACACTCTTAGCACACAATGTTAAGTGATGGCAAAATGCCTAATACTCTTGAGGGATTTTACAGTTCCTGTGTAAAGTAGATCCCTTTTGGCATTAAGCCTAACACTATTCAGGGAATTTTTGTAAGTTGCCTGGGGCCTTTATAGTACATAGTCCAACATGTATTTTTGTATCACCAGCTATTTTTGTTCTTTTAAACATTTTGTTCTTAAACAAAATTCTGAATGCTTAAGATAAAGACTCTAAAACTACAGAGTCAAAGTCAATGTAAATCACAGCCTTCCATCATTTGTGTTCAACAGCTGAACATCATTTATGATAGACAGGAAAAAAAGCCAAAATGTTCAGACAGAGAGGGGGGAGGGGAAATAAAGAAAATAATTAAAAAAAAAAAAAAAAAAAAAAGCCACGCCACCAAACCTGAAATAAGCATTCCAAAGGAATATCTTGCAACAAGAACTTATGTACCATCTTTTACATAAAAATGAAGTAAACTTCTTGTACATTCTATGAGAAGCATAGCAAGAACCACAGTGAAACTTCTCAAACCTGACCAGGATTGCTGGTCATTCAGCCCCTAAAATTAATTGCAGAATTAAAGATGGGGAGTCTCATGTTCTCAGCTCTGCCCTTTAGGAAGTCCTAGACCAATCAGAAGAATCCACCAAGACCCATACCTACTGTCTTCAAAATGGATTTCCCCAACAAGTGCCAGAGCCACAATGATTTCCTTGCTTTGACGGATCCTGTGCTGTTTTTCAAGAATACTAAGGCCACTGAAGCATACGCAAAGCTGGAATATGTGTCATGCTGGATAAAACTAAGATCATTGTCACTTAATCGCTTTGCTGTACCTAAACATCGTCAATAACCAGGCTTTAAGACTGCTGACAATTGATTATAGAAAACAACTGAAAAAGAAATTGAGTCTTGAGTTAAACTTTCTGTGTAAGAACTGCATGGAATACTGATGAACATCTTTTTTCAGAGTGTGCCAACTGACACAGAAACCCAACAGCACTAGAGAGCAAAGTAAGTATATTAAAGAGATTTCAAGTGTGGCTCAAGTTGCTTACTGATTAACACTTCTACACATAACACCCCTCACAGACCTGTGCAGTTATTGTTCAAAAGTGAAACACGGCTCTTTTGGCAACTAGAAACAAAATGATTCTCCCTGACCGAGTTCACAGTTCTCACACAGCTTAGCAGCACTGGAGCTGCTGCTCCTCCCAGAGCCTCTGTGGAAAAAAAAAATAATAAACCTAATAAACCCCAATCCCAAGACTTAATGCCTGTCAACTACTTCCAGGATAAGGAAGAGCCTTAATGGTCTCCGACAGGAAATATGCCCATCTTACACATGAACGTTAAGTAACTGATTCATTTTACCAGAAAAAATTTACAGTCACATTTGCAAGAAAATAGGAAATAAAATGTGCAATGACTTTTCACTGCACAAGAAACAAGTTTAACACCGCAGAAAGCACTGAAATGGAAGATGACTGCTGTCTTTTCAATAACCCTGGAAAGGAGAACAAAAGGCATCCATGTCTACCTGTACAAGTTTCTGCATTTCTTGCTAACAAATGCCCAATTTGCACCTAGATATTCATTAATAAGAGCCCCATTCCAAGTATTTTCATGTCAACTCTTCACAACTGTATCATTGTCTTAGTCACGGACCCACATGTTAACTACACTGGTTTTAGTAGAGCAGTCAGGGTGGAAAAAAACACCAGACTGGTATCTCAGGCTTGAACTCACTAAGTATGCAGTCTTACCAGATGGGAAGGAGAACGGGGGATACAAGGAGATGGCTACAGCTCTCATGACTGAGAGCTGCTCACAACTTCTAGAAAGTCTTGGCACACATACCAGCTGAAAGCACGGTCACAATAAGGAACACCAAAAGCCAGGCTGACAGGCTGCCTCTCTCCTCCCCAGTGTCCCTTTTGGACCTCTCCACCAGGTTATGAGCACAGCAGCTGGAGGTGCAATAGCTACACCACCTCCACCATCAGCACCTCAGCATGGAATTTCAGTCACAGTAGAAATTCTTCATCCATCAAATCCAAGCTGCTTTAAGACTATAATATATTGTCTTACAGGACAGGTAACCCCCCTCCTAAACTTTGAATGAATTGCCATAAGCATCTTCAGATGATCAAAGAGATTCAGACCAAAGATCCAACTCCACCAGCAGTACCTACTCCCACAGCCATCTTCCACAACTACCTACACTAGAAAGTAGTTGCTTATTTGGTAGATAATTATTTATCTTTAATTCCTTTTGATGGACTTCAAAAACATGTTTTCATTCACTGAGTAAAAGACACTAGAACAGGTGTTAAACACATTAGTCCTTTCAGAAAATATGTGTAGTTTTCAGAAAGATTTAGGATTTTTATCACTACATGAGACATGAGAACACTCAGGATATGCCTGAACAGTCCAGCTCACACTCACAAGTCCATTGTCTGCACAGAGGAATAAGTAAGACAAGTGATGAGAACAGCTACTATTTTTTGTAGAAAACAAAATACTATTCAGATGTGTATAAAGTGCAGATATATTGGTAATAAATCCTTGAACACATAACTTTTGGACATCGCTACACTTAGATCACAGTTCTGATTTGAACTTACATTTAAACACCTTTTTTTTTAAATAGCTTCCCAATAGAATACTCAGTAGAAAGCTGGATTTTTAAAATTGTATTATTTTTCATTAGAAGACTCCTCACAAAAAGTCTGCATTGACGAGAGAAGTTGAAGATCAGTGCTGTCCAGGTTATGGTCTTGTCTTCCTTTACTGTTCTCACCCTCTTCCCCTTTCTGCTCATTCCTGCCCCATGTCTCTAGCTCACTTTTACCTCAGCAGATACTGTCAGTAAAACAGCAAAATGTGCTTCAGGTTTTCATCATGCACAGAAGTGCAAGAGTTTCTATTAATGTGACTTGGGTGGTACCCTTTCTAAAAATCATCTCCTTCCAAACTTTGTAACATTATACAAGATAAAAAACAGTCTTCATGCAAAGCAGCAACACCACTGTTCTCCTTTGTGCACTCTGCACCACCTCTGTAAAAAACAAAGTACACAATTGGATTGCCCCACAATATTATACTATTTCCTCCATCCCAAACTGAAACTCCTGTTTGTTGGGGGTTTTTTTTAAACTGTTTTATCCATTATTGAAAGAATGCGGGGAAACTATTCCAAAACCGCCAAGACATTTTATTGTATATCTTGCTACACCTGCTATCCAATGTTTCAAAAAAGACAAAAAAAAAAAAGACAAAACCAACTCTGAATAATGCAAACATCTGTAACTGATACTCAGACAACTGTAAAAGGAAAACTACTGCTTTCTAGAGATGAAGGTTTAACTAAATTAAGTACCTACCAAAAGACATTTCCCCCCAGGTACCCACCACTAGGAAAGGGCAAAATATGAAATCTGCACAAGCATAAACTACATGAATAGTTTTATAAAGTTTAAAGTCTTATTTGTGTACATGCATGCTTTACACAGCACAGCAAGTTAAAAATTTATCTGGATATGACCAAGTGAATGAGAGACTTAGCTATTCCATAGTAGGTATGTTCCCACATGCATAATCTTCAACTCTGTAAGTGGTCCTGCTAATAAAAACAACTTTAAAATATGATGAATTACTAATCTAAATCCACAGAAACACAAATCTCAAGTCCTGAAATCTACAGTATCTTGTCTAACCATCACTGTTTATACATAAACTTCCCTAATGTCAGCCCTTCAGCTGAATTCTCTACCACTGTCCAAAAAAATACCAGACTATCTGTGAGAGCTAAGGGCCAAGAAGGAAAGATAGAAATGACAGCAGGTAGGAACAGAACAGCCAGGCACAGAAGATCAAAAACCCCAAATCAAGGACATAAAACTTGGTGATGCTCTGTTCACCCTGTGGTAATGCTCTGCAACACATACTGCAGGTGGATTAGCTGTTATGTAGAGTGATTTCGTATATCCCAGCATGGATTCCCTGCTTTTAGACGTGTAATTTTGAAGACAGCAGGAATCAGGCTCTATCTGTAGTGAGGGATAGAAAGCTCTCATATGCTCTGAATTACACTCGCAACTACGACAGAAACAATTACCAGATGGTGATCTCAGAGGTCGCTCAATGAATATGTATATGTATTACCCCTGGTCTGACTCAGCAGAGCACTCAAGCATGCAGTTAACTTTCAACTTGTTCTAAATGATGCTGGTTTCAAGTCTGCAAGCGTTTCTGAAGAGGGAGGGACTTTGTAACAGTTTTCAAAGGTAAGTAGTGAAGAAAAACAGAAAACTGAGAGAAGCAACAGACTTGTAATAAAATGGGAAATGTCTCCCTTCCTGCACTTTCACTCGAATTATCAACCCAAGCTTTTCTTGGTATTGTAAATTATTTAGTTCTTTTCTATAAACTAAATTCTCATGTCTATGTGCATTCAGTTTCAAAAGTATTATACCAAAACTCCACCAGAAGAGTATCCCCATCTCCAGCATGACCAGAGCCAAGAAGTGCTGAAAACTTAGAAGTTCTGTATTGACTTCAAAAACCCAAGAGCACACAGTCAAGTATTTTTTTCATTTGATGCATAAGCAATTACCCACAGAGGGCAAATCTCCAAATTTTGTGAGGGTTTTGCATCATTATTTTCTACAGCATGAACAGCGGTTCCTAAACCTGGATTGCAAGTCTATGGTCAAGACATGCTCCAAAGTGCTTTACAGCTTGTCCAGCCTAAGCACACTGTAAAGCACGACTACATTGCTGCTTTCATCAGTAAGCAACTGTTAGTCACCAGTGGAAAGCTGTGTTCATGAATGCAAGAAGGAGCATTTCTGACAGCACTCACAAAATTCTGCTGCCACAGAACATAAAATGAATACCTGGTTTTGTTGAGTCAAGAGATTAGGTTAGCAAAGCAAACTACACTCCATAAGGAATCTTAGGACAGCTCAGGCATTCTGAGCAACTGCTGTGTAATATAAAGCCCCTGAGAATAACTGAACTATGAATTACTTTTATGGAAAATAGCAAAGCATTTTGTTTCAGCATCTCTTCCTTTATAGTAAAAGAGTGGTAAAGAAGAGACTGGATTCCATCTCCTAAAACCGTACACTTGGGTATATGAGAGTGGAGAAAAAATGCTATTCCTAATAGCAATAGAAGAAGGAGTCCTGCCTTCACCTGTGCATGGGGAAAATGCATTTCCAAATTCTTGCTGTTCTGGCTTTAGAGACTGTGGGGCTGGCAGTCCTGGGGGCTGTGGGACTTGTAATACAGGCTTCCTATCAGTAACCACTTGTTTCCTAGGACTTAGAGCAGGAAGGTGAATAGTACTGTCAATGATGTTGCTCTGAGGAGCTACCCCTCCTCCAAAGGGCATCTTTAAGTGTAGGCTGGCAGACAAGTTTCCAATAGTTGGGATTGGGGTGCTGCTGTTTGAAGATGGGCAGGGAGCTCCTGCATGAACTTTGATAGGGTGGAATCTGCTGTCCACTGATCATTCTAGACCTATGAGGAATACCTGTTGTCTGATGATTCATAGTGCATGACCTCCCATTCATTTTTAAGAAGTTAGTGTAATCAAAGTGGTTTTTACAGATCCACAGCTATGACTGACATCAATCCAAAGTCAGTAAGTAACCCACTGTGTATTATGCCTGTTTAAAAAAAATACATAAATGAAAAGAATGGATATTGTAGTAAATAATAAATGAAAGAGGACTGCATATGACTGTTAGCTTTGTGAAATTACTGGTTACAAGAAAAAAAATCACAAGCAGTATATGGTCTGTCAGGGAGAAAGAACAAAGCCAAGCAATGACTTAGAGCTTTATCATGGAGAAAACCTGCCTCTTCAAAAACTAAAGTTTGCAATAGGATCAGCTGCCTTCACATTAGCTAAATCAGCCATGAAATTAAGTGAATGCTGACCAAGTGAAGAAGGCAGCCAGGAGTGGAAAGACTGATAGGATGTTGCCACTAGGATGAACACAGCTATTGCCATCTCTTCAGTCTATTAATAAAATTGTGCCAAAAAAGCACAAACAGTATGCCAGCACTATGCAGATACAGACAAAACAGGGAAGAGATACCAGTTCACATTCTAAAGAATGTGCATACAGCAAAATCAAGATAAAGTCACAAAACCACAGAAATGCCTCTATGGTCCTTCATACTCTGTGGCACTCAACAATAGAAAAGTATTGCAAAAAACACAGCAGAGTAGTAACTACAAACACTAATTCAAAAGTAGATGCTTATTGTAAGCATATAGATATGCCATAATTTAAATGTAATTATAGAATAGCAAATTCTGAAGGACATCTTTCAAATCGTCCTAAGTTTTTTTGAACCTTGGCTTTTCATCATTTACATTTTCCTGTTATTAAACTCTTAGAACACACGAGTGGTAAGGGATTTGAGAGGTCAAATCAGCCACAGTGTACCCCAAGGCAGAATCAACTAGATCTATATATTTGCTAACATAAAAAAGATTTGTACACAAAAGCTGCACTTGCCAGTGTAAATCACTGGATTAAGATATTGCATAGATGGAGTAATTTCAGCCCTAACTCAGCTGAACAGCACATGCCCAGCTTTCATCACTAGGCACATATGTTTAATGTTATGCACACATTTAAGTAGCTTGTTCAATCATAGACTCAGTGACTAATTAATTTGTTCAGCAAACAAATTAAGCTGACAGAAATAAAACTGAAGTATGGCTTCAATTATGGTTTTCATTCAGTATTATGATCTTGCTGCATCAAAACACTGAACCGCAACTTTTACTGTCAGCATGTGAGATTTTCAACACTGAAACCAGTAAGATTATATATAACCAGTGTATTCATGATTGAATTACATGTAAACTCTTCATACTTGACCCTTCACTTACTATGATTCTGCAGTGTCTCAGTTTTCTCCATCCTATGAACTATGAAAAAAAAAACCAACCAAAACATCCCTATTTTGCAGAACTGCATTCCTAGCACACTCCCAGATAAGAGCAAAAGCCACCTAAATGTCTCTGTAGACATAGAATCATAGAACCATAGACATCTGTGCATAGATATTCTCACACACTCTGCAGTTAAAACTCACTAATAATGAAAGGCCTAAGCATATTGTCTTCAAAGGTAAGAGCAAAATCCCTACTGACAGTACTAAGATATAGGCCCTAACCACATTTAAATGGTCATAGAAGATTTATTTTACATACTAATTTCATGGTTATATTTTTACATTATGGAAATAAAAATTGTAAAGCACATCGGTTAAAAGCAGCATTATTTATTTTCATGCCTGCCTGAAGCATTTAGGAAGATTTACACTAAAGCACAAATCACTCTGTAATTCAGTGAAGGACAGGGAGAATTGAATGTTCTTAAACTGTCAGTGTTTGTTACAAAAGCAGGATATACCTTACCCTAACACAGGCAACTAGATCCTTAGAAAAGGACATACAAACAAGAAAGCAGGTTTTCTGTTGGCAAGGCCATATACCATGTCGCTATAAATCGGCTACAAATAAAAACCATTCTTCTTGTAATTCTTGTCTGCAATTTTGACTACGTTAGAAAGGTTCTAATATAAACAAGAAAAGATTGTGTATGACAAATTCATTAGCTTTACTCAACAACAGCATCTTTAGTTTATGATCAACAGAACAATATTTCTACATAGTTTACACAGACCTACTAGCCTTATAACATCCAGGTCAATACACAACCTGTGTTGTTAGTAGTTTGGTCTTCTTTGCTATTCTTCTTCAGTAACATTGTATCATAATGAGTACAGCAGTCTTTTATGCCATCATTATCTCAATTTTATCATTAGCTACTCCTGGGGCTTTTATACTTGAACAAAGGTCTCTGGGCCCACAATTAATTTCCTCTTGCAAGTAAGCTGTATTTTGAATCAAAAAACCTGAAAATACAAACAAAACAACCTTTTTTATGAAAGCAGAAGCAAGTTATTTCTCTACGTTTTCTTCCTCTAGTGTCCTTCCTGATTTTATTGTGAAAATATGTAACATCACATTAACATGCAGATCAGCTCGCTCTTTCTTTAAAATACTAAAGCACCTTGGAGAGTGTAACTTTTCCCATTTTAAAAAATTACTATTTGGTGGTATTTTTAATATTATTTCTATGTTTGCAAGTAGTTTTTCATTAATCAGAATTCTTTAGCATCAACTTCCATCATGATGTCAGGACTCTCTTATATCAAAGTCAGAGTGGCCAAACTGATTCAAACCAAAACAACAGATTACCTAGAAGTGCATTAAAGTGTATGTAATGCCAATTGGACAGGAAATGCATTCTAAAAGTCTAATTTCTGCATCAGCTCCCAGCTACCTGTAATAATAATAAGACGTGATAAATTTCTAACCAATTTTATCCTGGAAAATGTAGGAATACAGCACCAAAGACAACATCTTATTCAGAAATAAGTTTAGTGCTTCTGAATAAGGTCGAAGCTTAATGTGCTAAGTTAAAACACACACACACACAAACACCAGGCAGAAAAGAATACTATCCTGAGCACCCGAATAACTGTGCTGACAAATTACTTTGTTCTACCAAAGGAACACAAGCACTTGCCACCTTTTAATGAAATATTTCTGTCCATCAGTGAGTTACTGTAGTGACCTTTTCATACTCCCACAGATAGGGGACATACAATTACGTCCACTGCTTCTTGAGACTTTTTTGTAAGCTGACATTACTCAAAGCTCTGAGTCTGCATCTATCAATAACAACATGACAACATAATTACTCAAAATCCATAACAATGATTCATAAATTCACTTTCAGAAAGCCATGTAGTAAAATTTAAATTTAAGCTGAAGCCCTGGAAAACTCAAACACTAATCCTTCAGAAAGCAAAACAAAAGAAGAATTCACAATTCTGTGCCTGCAGCACAGTATGCCATATAGCCTGCTTTCACAGTGCAGTTTTGAAAAGTAATCAGAGTTGGCTTACTGCTTCACCCACTGAAGATACATTTCAACTTCAATAAAAGATGAATTACTCCACCACAGAGATCAGTTTAAGGAACTGTAATAAAACCAGCCTAGAGACACTTTCACAGAAGTAGTTACCAGACACTAGCACACTGCACATAGGGTAGCAAGGACTATCTCAAACCAAACAAGACTGAAAGACAATGCAAATAGTCCCTCTTTTCTATTCTTTATTGGAGACACCTCCACCTCACCTCTCCAACAGCTACCATAAGCCACAGAAGCAAACAAGAACTGAAAATCCCTCCCTTGATACTGTGCAATACAAGATTACGACTACTTTCCTTCATTCCCACCATGACCACAGAGAGCCAAGCCTTTCTCCATGTTCCCTCTGCAACTGAAAGTCCACCCAAAGGGGACTACCTCCCCTTTATGCTCTGCTCTCCCCTGCCAGCCCTTACCTCCTTTCATCGCCATTGTGTTTGGAGCATCACCTGTCGGCAGCACCACACTGCAATACTCAGAAGTCACTCCCTCCCTTGACATAAAGTCCTGATGAGTCAGTCTGGGTGGACTCAAGGACTGGGATGAACAGGGTAAAAGGACAGCCACCAAAAGCTATAGAGATGCCTCATCTCGACCTCACTGACCACTCAGTGTCTATAGCAGTGGCGTGTTGGAGGCTCCTGAGGTTTTTTGTGTCTCACAACTGCTTGTGACAAGGACACACCTAACACAGGTGTAAAACAACAACTTAAGAATTCATTTTCTAAAAAGCTCACACACATATAAGAAGTGCTGGTATTACAGCTTTCTTACAGTTATCTGTCTGTAGCTCACAGACTAAAGCATGACAATAAATTTTCTTGGAAAGGAAAACCACAGAGGTTTAACCAGGGGAAAAAAAAAAAAAAAAAACAAAAACAAAAACCAACAGCTGAGAGCTTGAGATTAGGCTTGGAAGAGTAAGTACATGAAGAATCACAGCTGCAATAAAGGAAGACTCAGCTTCAAAACTGAAACTACAAAATAAGCTTTCCACTCAATTTGTAGAGAATCTTTTCCCACCCTCCATGCCAGACAGCATCTCAGCAGTCATGCACCACTGAGAATAATAAATACCTCTTATTAGTATCCACTGGTTTGGTCATTTGTATCCATTTCTTGACAATTGTATTCTTGGACTACCATGGGGGACCTAATTCCAAACTACAGTACTCTGATAAAACCACATTTTTCTTAGGCCCAGGTGGTCAGACAAGGAAAACTAGAAAAGGGACACACAATCTGAAAGTTTCTATCTCTCAAACATCAGAAGAATACATCCTTGATGCAATAGCAACAAGCAAGACAAATAAAGCTAATGGAGGATGTCTACAGCACTGCGAGACAACCAACCCCCAAATATAACTTTCTCAGAGCTAGGGCAATGAAATAAACTAATTACTTATTACTTGCATCACTATAATTCCTAGGAAGATTAGTCAGAGAAAGGAATGCATTTGTGCAAGGGACTGTACAAACACAGAGTAGAGCACAATCACCAATACTGCTGCAACTGCCACCAAAAGTGCAGCTGATATCAGTGGGCAGGATGATGTAGTTTGGACCAAGCATTTTTACCATTCTGCCAGAAAAGTCTTTGCAGGTTTTTATTATGGTAATTAGGATCTCCTGAGCTTTATTTCTGGTAGTACTCTAAGTGTCAGAGCTGTGCTACTGCAAATGGTTTCTGTAACAGAACAGCAGGAGCTTCTCAGAAGCAACATTATTGTCATTAGGGCTAGCGACAAACTTCAGGCCAGCTGCTGGAAAAAAACAATACAAATCTGGCAGCACTGAGCGCCAGAGGCATGCTTTCTAGCACGCTGTGCTGTCAATAGCCATGGCAATGTTACCTAGTAATCAAAGGCTCCTGCAAATCCAGAGTCGTGCACCTTTTTACACAGACTGGCTCCCTGCTAGCTTTGCCTATAACGACTTCTGACTTTCCAGGAGTGCAACCACAATTGCTGATGTTGCAGCGTCAGCAGCAGTGACAGCTTCAGTGCAAACAGGACACGGGAAACCACCAACAGTGGCCCCGTGCGAGCTGGTGACAACGCAGTGACAGAGGCACAGGGACACCGGCACCATGCGCTGCTGCCTTCACTGTGACTACCACTTGTGTGGCAGCGCGAGTTAACCGCCAGCTGCTGCCCAGTGGATGGCCTGGGAGATAACCAGCGTCACGCTTACTACACATACGGCTCATCCCACAGACCGTGCAGCTAAAGCATTAACATCTTCAACCAGGGCCAAAAGCTAACTGAAGTCTCGGGAGAGAAGGACACAGCCGAAAGTCATGAATTTCAAGTCTATTGTTTAAGAGGCCGGAGTTAACTGGCAGCACCTAGGTTCGCAAATGAGGCAGAGCTGTCATCTCACTGGGCACGATATGTCCGGTTTTTCGCCTGCGGGGACACTGCCTGGGTGACCACAAGCCACAGGCAAGACGCTGCTCGGCGTCGGGGCCATGGGGCTCAGCGGGGCAGCCCCGCGGGCCGCGCATCGCTCCGGCCGGCGCCCCCGGCCGACCTCGGGCTCCCCTCGGGCTCCCCCCGCGCTGCCCGCCCTGCTCACGCTGCCCGCCGAGCCCTCCGCGCCGCTCCGCTCCGCTCCGCGCAGCCCCGCCGCTCTCCGCTCCGCAGCCTCCTCTCGCCACTACCTATCTCCGCTTATTCACGGCGGGATGACAAATCTCCCGGGCGGGTGTCTGTCCCGTCCTCCCAGACAGCACTGCGTCCTCATCTCCGCGGCTGGCTTGTCAGCGAGGTGAGTAACTGCCAAGTAACTTCACCACAAGAGGGTTTGTTTTGCTTTTTCTCCTCCCCCTCTCCCCTCTCTGACACAGAGGCCGGGAGCCGCCGACTCACCCTCTCCCCGCCCGGGCCGGCTGCAGGGGGCACGGGGCAGCTGGCAGGAGCGGAGGGGCCGAGCCGTTCCCTGCCCCAGGGGCAGCCTCAGCGGGGCGGGGATCCTCCGCGCACGCCCCGCGGCACTCGCGTCCCTCGCCGGCGGCAGCGTGCGGTTCCGCGCCGGGCCGGCCCGTGCCCCGCGGCTGTCATGTGCCCGCGGGCCCCGCTGTTAACCCTTGCTGCGGCAGAGAGGGTCGGCGAGCCGGGCTCCCCGCCGAGCAGCACTTACCTCGCCGCATGAGCAGAGCAGGGAGGTGCCGCCGCCGGCGTGCCCCGTCGGGTTGCCCTGCTGCGGGGGACTGGGGGTGGCTCTATACAGGCTACAGAGTGCGAAGGCTGTGGAGGGGCACTGGATGGGGTGGCTGTCTAGGGGATGGAAGGTGCGGGGAGGAGGGGAGGGGGTGGCTGCGTATGTGCTGGAGGGTGTGGGACTGAATCATTGAATCGAGTAGGTTGGAAAAGACCTTTAAGATCATCAGGTCCAACCTTTATGCCAGCACTGCCAAGTCCACCACTAAACCATGTCACTGAGGGCCTCGTCTACGTGATTTTTGAACACTTCAGGGACTGATTCCACCCCTTCCCTGGGCAGCCTGTTCCAATGCCTGATTAACCTCCCTGTGAAGAAGGTTTTTCCTAATATCCACTCTAAACCTCCCCTGGTGCAGCTTGAGGCTGTTACCTCTTGTCCTATCACTTGTTACTTGGGAGAAGAGACCAACCCCCACCTCACTGCAACCTCCTTTCAGGTGATTGTAGAGAGCGATAAGGTTCCCACTGAGCCTTTTCTCCAGACTAAACAACCCGAATTCCACGTAAGACTTACTCTCCAGACCCTTCACCAGCTTCATTGCCCTTCTCTGGACCTGCTCCAGCACCTCAGTGGAGGCACTGGGTTGCCTGAGGTGGTTGCATGTGGCACCCTATAGGGGAGGCAGGGGAGCTGTGGGGCTGAAGAAGGCATGTTCAGGGGCTCTCTAGGGGCTGCAGGCTAGCTGGAGGGGAGCCTGGGCAGCTGCTACATGGGCTTTACAGGGACTGGATGGGTGACTAAATGAAGGCTGTAGGGGGCTGTAAGGGGGTCTGCATGGGACCTGACCATGTAGTGGTGTACAGGAAACTGGTAGGGCAGAGGAGCAGGTAAACAAGGGGGACAGTACCTTAAGAGTGGAAAAAAGGATGAGGGGCTTGATGCCTGGTGGCATTTTACTGTCTTAGAAATGTGGTGTGAAAGCAAGCGCTCTTCTCTATTATAAGGTAGAGATCCCGCTTGTACACATCAGTGGACCAAAGGTGAATTTCAAAGAAACTGGAAGGAAAATAGTTGGGCAGATCTGCTGCCTCCATCCCATCACCCAGAAAGTCCCAGGGATATTTAGCCCCCAGGTTTATGATCAGCCTCTTGCAGAAACAGTTTCAGCCCAGAGGTATCCACCACAGAAAGTACTCATTGCACAGGGGAAGTCTCCTACTCATGGCGGGCATGGCCCTCTCAATTCAACATGTAATTGAAATGTGTTTGTTGGTTCAGTTTGGGTCTTTTTTATTCCCCTCTGCTGTAACTGGGGAATTGACAGCTTAAATGAAGGGAAGATAAGCAGCTGAAACGCTAGGCTTACAGGGCAGCAAACTGCCCCACTAGTCTAATGGGGATTAATATGCAGACCTCATGGCAGGACACCCTGTCAGCTGAGAAGTCTCAGAGCAGGGGAGCACGCCTGCATGCGTGGGCTCTGAAGAGTGCAGTAGGCTTAGGCCTTGGATGCAAAGCAAGATCAGCCCAGCACTTAGAAAAGATGTTAATCACAGTTCTTGAAGAATGAGAGTAGTTGCCCTGGTTGCTTCTTCCAAGAAGGGGAGCCTGTATATCTGCTGCGCTGCGAGAGTCCTTAGGTGAGTGGTTAAGGAGGGGGGCACATCAAGGTGTGCCCAGATCACTGGTTTCCTCACAGCCAGCCTTGAATAAGAGCTGAATAAGCTCTTCTGAGCTAAAGCTCCTTTGTCATTCCCTCATATTACATCAAATTTGTGTGACTGTGAAGCTGATAAGAGGTTAATATTACATGTTGTCTACCCAGAAAGCATAGTGGAGCTGTTGAGGCTTCAGGCTTTCTCATAGGTTACATTGCTTTCCTGTCTTTTTGTTTCTAAGTGTACGAATGTTTAGGCAGTGAGTTATTTTTGAATAAAATTATTATATGTAGCTTATCTAAAACAAAAGTATTTGTAAGCTTTAAAAAGCATATTAAAAGAATTGACAAGGGGTGGTCCTTACCAGGTGAAAGCACAGAATTTACTTGTGAGCCCAATGAGTTAAACACCCGTTTTGTTCTCTGTCTCTTTATTTGTACCATATGCCAGAATTTTCCATGCAATTGTATTTTAATTCTAACTTATCACTAAAAATATCAAGAATTATCCCTGCACTGATGTAGTAGCCACTGTAATGACAGTGGTAGACCCACATTGCAAATGAGTAATCCTGGCTTAGCCAATAAAAAAGGCTCATTTAAAAAATTAATTTTTCAGAAGACATATTGTAATGCAAATCTACCAAAGCAACTAAATAACAGTGAACTTCCTTTAAATAAATTGGTTTAAATAAACACTGGCAGTGTTGTCAGAAACCAAATCTGACAGCCATTAAAAAAACCTTACTCTTTATTGTCATTCTTATCTATGGGAAGCAAATTGCTTCAGTTCTTCAACTGAAAAAAGGGATGCATCCTAGCAGTGTACCATCTTGAGAAATGCACTGTCTAAAACACAATTAAAAGTAGCCTTTACACACAGGATAAGAGTTTTTTCTGTCATGGTTGAAGCCTGTTGAGAAGTATCTTGAGCAGGGAGCAAAGAGAACAGTCAAGATCTCATATTACCAAAGTCAGCATTAGGCACTATGACTCACATCTAAAGATCCTCCTTAGATTTTGGTTTGCTGAAGAAGTGAAGTTTATGCAAAATAAACCAGAGAAGACTAGTAAGTCTTATCTGGTTTTCTTAGCGGGCAACACCATTGCATGTTCATACATGTCATACACAATTGCATATTCAGACCCACCAGTATGAGCTCGTACTTATTCCACACATAAAGCATCTATCTTGATGATGAAAAGGCTATGACTTAGTTCTTCAGAAAACTACTACCGTTTATTACATTAAACTTGTTTTCCTCCATTGCAGATTTTCTCCCCTCTAGCTAAAAGCTCCCCTCTAGCTAAATGTGTCTAATAGAGACAGTGGATTCAGAAAAGGATATATTAAAGTTCACCATGTCAGAATCCACAGCAACATCCGTGAATTTATTCTGTCATCCAGCCAGCACCTGAGGGTAAAAATTTGGGGTTTTGTCACTTCAGTCCCAGTTAAATTTGCTTAGTTCAGTAAGATACTTAAGTTACCTCTCAAGTAGATGCATAGTTACATGCTATGTGAGGGTACAGTGAGCTTTTGAGTTAAGCCTGGAGTTTACAAACTGTCAAACACACAAGAACTTTTCCAGATTATTATTATAGGTAGTTTTTTTTGTTGGGTTTGGTGGTGGTGGTTTTTTTGGTTGGGTTTTTTTTTTTTTTTTGGGGGGGGGGGGGTTAGGGAAAAAAATGTACTTTCTTTCTTGTTTTTCTCTGTTCCTCCACCCTTCATACGCTGTTGGAATATACAGTCTCCAACAGTTCCACTCCAGTCTCTTTCTAGACTAATTCTGGTTGCACTGTGCTATTGTGTATGTTGTCCAAAAGAGTGTTGCTATCAGGAATGCTGCAAGAGACACCTGCTCATATAAATCCTTGTCTCTTTTGTCCTCGAGAAAGACAATCCTTCTAGGAGAGCCCTGAAAGGAGATAGTGAGTGGCTAAAGATGACTGAAAAGAGCTCGTTCAATGCAGAGAGAGAAACTATATGAAGAGGCACTCATTTATTTTGGTTAGTGGCATTTTTGGAAGGCTTTTCGAGTAAGGGAATGAGTCTCTGGGCAGTGAAGCATAATTTATGGGAAGTCAAATTATTTCCTTCAGGTGCCAGAGGAAAGCTGTTGTAGCAGGGGGAATAGGAAACAAGAAATGTGACAAGCTGAAGATACAGCTGATTTTAGTTTTCCTCATCTCTCTTTTCTGTATACCAGCAGCAGTACTGAGTGCAAAGGAGAAAAAAATAGGTAGAAAGTTTCTAAGACTTATTCTGTTGCATTTCAGGACTGAAAAAAATGGTTTGGACCCAGTACCCTGGAAATAGTGGCAGTCAGTTTAACTGGAGGACAAGATCACCTCTGAAAATAAAGAGAATCCAATAGAGTAGCTAGTATACAATGGTGCTTGGTTAGAGAAAGCGAACAGAGCTCCAAGCGTTTGCCTTTGAGTACTCAGACATACTAGAATGAACCCAAGTTTGAACATTCACTTCTCAGATGCAAACAGATATGCAGGAGCTTTTTCAACATGTTTTTGTGGTGACTGATAAAAAATGTTAACTAATCATTTTGGTCTAATCCTTTAAGTGTTTCTTTCTCAGATCTGCCACATCTGATTTCATATCCAATTTATTTTCACAGTTACTGTGTAACTGAGAACACTGCTTTCAGTTATTAAGGTGACATGACCAAAAAAGAAATCACTGAATTGCCTCTTGAATAATATAATGTATAACAGGCATCTTGTACTGGCACTAATACATCTGAATATCATAGATTTGAGTTTTCCTGGTTTAACTGCAGAAGGAGTTTGGGGGAGTTTGGTTGGTTGTGCCTTGGAAGATCTCAAACTCTGTAGTTTCTGCTCCTAATAAGAAAATTAAAGAACAAGTGAACTGCACATGTTGTGACTCTTTTTATCCAGTTTTGCCCTTGTTTAATCTGGAACAGAGTTAATTTTCTTCCTAGTATCTGGTGCAGTGCTGTGTTTTGGCTTTAGTCTAAGAACATGCTGATAACACACTGATGTTTTAGTTGTTGCTAAATAATGATTGCCCTGACCACAGACTTTTCAGTCTCTCATGCTCTTCCAGTGGGAGGAAGCAGAGACAGGACACCTGACCCAAACTAGCCAAAGGAGTATTCCATACCATCGCATGCCATGCCCAGTATATAAACTAGGGAGAGCTGGGTGGAAGGAGCCCATCACTGCCTGGGAACAAGCTGGGCATTGGTCAGTGAGTGGTGAGCAATTATATTGTGCAACACTTATTGTTTGTTTGTTTGGGGGAGGGCCATTCCTTGCTCTTTCTCTCTTTAGTGCCTATTATTATTGTTATTGTGTTATAATATTTTGTTGTATTATAACAAATATTTGTTGTGTAATATGTATTATAATATTTTACTTTTATTTTAGTTATTAAACTGTTCTTATCTCAGCCCACAGGATTTTACCTTTTTTTATATTCAAGCCCACATCCCACTCAGATGGTGGGGAGTGAGCAAGTGGCTGCATGGTACTTGGGCTTAAACCATGACAAGAACAGAGGGACTACCTTTGCCTGGGATCCTCAGTCTTCATGCCTGGACAGAATTGAAAGTCAAATTGAGTTTGATATGGACCAAATTATAGTAATCCAAACATATTTAATCTCCATTCAGAGAATGTAAGATTATCAAGAGCTGACATGACATCCATTCCATTCCCCAGTTACCTACTGATGACTGACATTGCTAGAAATAGCATTATAGGTAGGATGCTAATTGAGGGTGATGTAAGAAGCAAAGAAGGAAATTTCCCACAGTCCACCTAGAAACCCTAGAAGAAAATTCTGTGATAAACTAGAACTACTGTTTGTTTGTCCTACAGTAAGATCTTCTGATCTTAATAATGATTTCTTTTGTAGGCCCCAGCAATTTAAGATTGATCAGCTGATAACTGCAATGTTGAAACTTACTTTTCTTGTTTGAGAGAGTAAGCATTTTATTAATCACTTCTGTGGTATGCACATACCACTGCAATTTTTATCTTTTTGTTTCTGTACCAACTTACTTCAACACTGATTTTTAATGTTGAATTATACTTCATACCCTGTAAAAGATACCTACATGTATGTAGTTAGCTTTCATCAATATAATATCTTATGATTTCCACCCAAGGAACATGTAGCTCAGAAAACAATGGTGGAAAGCACATTGAAAAGTAGGTCCTTAATCAATCAGATGTTAATGATTTACCCCAAACCTGCAACACCCACACTCATGATTACTCACAGAGAGTTCTGTTGCCTCTTTCCAGGTAATAGGCTTCCTGTGGCAATACTATACATGCAACAGCAATAGCTTCAAGGATGTGCTTCCCCAAACCCTTTTTTAAATTCCTTATTATCTTTGGGAAGGGGCATGCTGACTGCTGGAGGTAGCCCCAGATCTTCGGAAATCTGCCTGCTGACAGACAGTTGGAGAAAGTTCTTATGCTCCTTTCACACTATGATACCTCCAGTCTGACTGTGCTCATGTAGCATGGATTTTGTCTCAAGCCACAGAAAGGGGAATAAGAGTGACCAGTCACTTCAGTAAGCTGATTGGAGATGACCAGTCACCTTTCCTGTGTTTAGATCCAGTAGGAGAGGAAGATACGTGCACTATGTAGGTTACTACCATTATCCTGTAGTGACATGGTATTTGTAAATGCTGTATCATCCAACTGGGTGGATGAATAATTCAAAAGTTGTAAAATTAGATTTGTTTGGGATCAGGGAGATATTATCCTCGCTATAAATAAATCTTCTTTCCAGGCTTCTCCAATTAATGCTAAAACCCAGGTGAATGATGTCTTGACTTTTACTTTCTACCATGTCTTTAAGAAAGTCACTCAGACTCCTTTGTTTTCATTGTTTAGAATGTGTCCAACATTGGAAGATGTGCAATTTAAAAGTAAGATGTGAGTAATCTGAATCTAACCATTTTTTGTAAAACTTTACATGCAACACATTCTGATAGGTTAAAAGTCTAACTTTTTCCTAGCATTAGGTATTTCACTATCAGAATATTTCTCTCATGTCTTCTGCCTCTGCACAGTTGAATAAACTTCCTGAAAGAGTATTTCCCTACTTGTAATCAGATAAGACTCCTACAGTTTTTAGTGAAGTTAAATCAGAGTCCAGATGTAGAGCTGATCACACAGTATTCTCAAAAGTTTGTGTTTAGACATGTTAGAATTAACAAAGATACCTACATTCTAGGCAAGTGTTGAAATACTGACTTTCCTGACTTTGTTCTCACAAGTAGACACTCATATTCCCAGCTCTATTAATATAAGAAGTATGTGGACATGTTTGAGGGAGTCCAGAGGAGGGTCACAAGGATGATCAAGAGGACTGGAGCACCTCTGCTATGAAGACAGGCTGAGAGTTGGGTTTGTTCTGCCTGGAGAAGTGGAGGTTCCAGGGAGAACTTAGAGCAGCCTTCTAATACCTAAACAGGGCCTACAAGAAAGCTGCAGAGGGACTTTTTACAAGGGCATGTATTACAAAATCACCGAATCACAAGGGTTGGGCAGGACCTCTGGAGATCATCTAGTCCAACCCCGCTGCCAAAGCAGGGCCACCTAGACCATGTTACACAGGAACACAGCCAGATGGGGTTTGAATGTTGCCAGAGAGGGAGACTCCATAAGCCGCCTAGGCAGCCTGTTCCAGTGCTCTGCCAACCCTCAACATAAAGAAGTTCTTCCTCATGCTGAGGTGAAATTTCTTGTGTTTCAGTTTATGGCCATTTTTCCTCATCCTGCTGCTGGACACCACTCAAGAGTCTGGCATCATTCTCCTGGCATGTGCCTTTTGGATATTGATATGCATTAATGAGATTCCCCTCTCAATCTTCTCTCTAGACTAAACAGGTCCAGCTCCTGCAATCTCTACTGACAAGAAAGATGCTTCAAACCCCTGATCATCCTTGTGGCTTCCGCTGGACCCTCTCCAGTAGTGCCTTGTATAGCTTGCTGGCTCCTAAGCCCAGAACTGGACACAGTACTCCAGATGTGGCTTATGAAGAGGGGAGATATAGATTAGACTAGGAAGAAGTTCTTTACTGTGATGGTGGTGGGACACTAGCTCAGGTTGCCCAGAGAAGCTGTGGCTGCCACATCACTGGAAGTGTTCAAGGCCAGGCTGAACCAGGCTTGCAACAACCTGGCCTAGTAGAAGGTGTCCCTGCCCACTGCAGGGGGTTGGTGACCTTTAAGGTCCCTTCCAGGGCAGACTGTCCTGTTTATAATTGTATACACATGTCTTCACATTTAATTAGCTCTATAATAATTTTCAAGTACAGGGATATAGTGGATTAGAAACTCAGATCTTGAGCCTTGTGTTGATTGTGTAAAGCAACACTAACAACTTCTCTTTTTTTGTCTATTTGTAACATAGATATAAAACCAGCCGTGGTGATCTTTATTTAATTCCATTTGAGCTTTGTGTTCTAAGCTGCAATAATGTACATTGCACAAACAACATGTAGCTGTTGCTAATTCCCTTTTATACTAGTTTGTCCTTGTTAAAAGGAGCCAAAACAGAAGAGTGAAAACAGGTCACATACTCTTGCTAGAGATACAATGTGTCTCATAAGTGATAGAATAAACCTCAAATGTGCCTAAATTTCTGAGCAAGCTATGACTTACTTAGTGCGACATCAGTAAATTTGGTGTGGTTTTAACAGCATAGTATTCTGCACTGCAGGTTTGCAGAAACATAGTTTCTAGAAAACCTTGAAATCAGACAAGTGTTGTCTTTCATAATAACTTCAAGAGTACAAGAAACTATTAGAAATTCTTTATCTCAAAATTTTACATTTTTTCCAGTCCTAAAGGCTTATACTTGATTGTGGTTCAGCGCATTTACATTACAGCAAAAGTTGCAGATTTTAGTTGCTATTTCTTTTCACTATTTCACTATTTTAGTTTCTATTTTCAGACTTCTACACTTACATTCAGGCTATAACCCTTAGAGACCATGGTGGAAAGTCCTTCCAAGACTCATAAGCAGCATTGCATGAAACCAAATGCTCATGCAATGGACTTGAAAATTTATCTTTGTCATTTCAGATTTTTACTTACTATTTCCTGTACTATGTGGAATTCTACTCTACAGCATGCCTAGTCACTAACAAGATCACTTGTGTGCCTGACAAGACAAATCGGCAAGTGTAAGTGATTTAGGTACATTTCTGTTCATTTTCTCTATATAGGTAAAAAACATACTCTTATCGTCTTATGTTGCTTTTTTACTTACTTTGTTTATTATGTAAGGATTTTAAAGCTCCCTTTTAAAATCTCGTCACTCAAAGCATGTTAGTAGTACTCCGTGCTGCGTATGTGAAAGGGCTTGCATTTCCACTAAAACCTCTGGCATTCATAGATATAAGATGGAGCTGACTTGGAAAAATTATGTAAAAAAAAAAAATCTACCATACAGGCTTAAGGGAACAAATCTGGCAAAACTTTAGCTTTATAGAATCATAGAATAGTTAGGGTTGGAAAGGACCTCAAGATCATCTAGTTCCAACCCCCCTGCCATGGGCAGGGACACCTCACACTAAACCATCTCACCCAAGGCTTCGTCTAACCTGGCCTTGAACACTGCCAGGGATGGAGCACTCACAACCTCCCTGGGCAACCCATTCCAGTGCCTCACCACCCTAATAGTAAAGAATTTCTTCATTATACCCAATCTAAACTTCCTCTGTTGAAGTTTTAACCCATTACCCCTTGTCCTGCCACTACAGTCCCTGATGAAGAGTCCCTTCCCAGCATCTCTACAGGCCCCCCTAGAGATACTGGAAGGCTGCTATG
The DNA here is from genome assembly GCF_037157495.1 of Lathamus discolor. Classification (NCBI taxonomy): domain Eukaryota; kingdom Metazoa; phylum Chordata; class Aves; order Psittaciformes; family Psittacidae; genus Lathamus; species Lathamus discolor. The sequence continues at coordinate 81,911,815 of NC_088909.1, read as the reverse complement.
AGGTCTCCACGTAGCTTTCTCTTCTCCAGGCTGAACAGCCCCGACTTTCTCAGCCTTTCTCCGAGCTCTCTAGAGAAATGCTGTGATACTTAAAGAGATCTCCTGTCTTTCCTTTTCTAGGTTCCCAGTTACTTCTGTAGCGAAGACTGAGTCCTGACTTTGTTAAAGTCATGTAAATTATTTCTTGTGCAGCTGAATTCAGATTGCCTGTTGTTCCTGGGTTAGATGCAAAGTATATTGTGTGCTAAAATGGTTCTGTTTTTTTCCTGACAACTCTGAAAACACACATTGCATAGCCTAGGGATACATAAATTGTTGTGGAAAAGCTTGACCACAAAGAAACAGGAAAATTACACACTAATAATGTTTAAAAAACATAGTGTCACCTTTTTCTTTCCTATTAGAATCTAAGAGTTTCGGCACAAGCTTTTTTTCTTTTTGTTTTTTTAAGAGGTACCATATCTCTAGACAGAATATATGTATACACATACATATATACTCAAGAATCCAGTCAAAAATAATCATATCAATATCTAATGCAAGCCTATACCCATTAAAATAAAACAATATTTCATGCCAGTAACAACTGGAAGTACTTATGAATATTTTTGTTGCATTGCATTCCTCATATGCTCTTTTTTTTTTTTCTGGAATTTTTATAGTGCTGGATTTTACTATTACAGGAGAACTTTTCCAAGACCTGAAGAAGTAATTCAGCTCGTTTGGATTTCAATATCAAAATTTAAAAATTTTAATGTTTAGCTGTATTGCAGCAATGATTTTCCGTGCCTCCCCAGGTAGAAATGCTAGAAAAGAAAGAAAATATGATAAGAAAGAAAATACAAAAAGAAATGCAGTGTAGCTAGAAAGCATGGGTGAACTAAGGGCTTCCCTCAAGCTAATGATTTTTCAGAGCATACTCATTTGCATGCTGGCACAAATCAAAACCTGACTTCTCAAATAGGTGCTCATTAACATTCACTGCTGTGCCATGAATACATTCATAGATGCTTCTCAACTGAATGTTACGGTGGCTGGAAGTGTCTCCTCAGCCAGCCTCTCTTCTTTGGCAGGTATATTTGTGCTGGTTTGCGTTCCTCACATCATGGACTATATTTGCCGAGTCATGATTGTCCTACAGGCTGTCATATTATTGGAAAGGAAAGAAAGTAAGAAAAGGATACCCTAACAGGAGAATGAAGCGCTGGATCTTACTGAGAGCTTACCATCACTTCTTTTCACTCAGGTCTTACTGGAGCTGTTGTTCCTTCAAAGATTTCTGCCTTGGATGAGGTATTTTGGAAGGTGGCCAGCTATTAAATGGTGAATCTTCTTACATTTACAGATTAAAGCAATAAATTAGTAACATAAACCAGATTTAACAAACAATAAAAAAACCCTAAAAAAACCCCAAACAAACTCAGTCTTCAATTGCCATACTGTAATCACAGCTCCCAAGTTTACATGGCATAATAAAATCCTCAGGTTAATTCTTCGATTCCTATGATTATTCAGCTCAAGGCAGAGCAGCTGTAATAACATTGTTTCACTCATCTGCTTCTTACTATACAAGTTTTAGTGTGTGGACAACAGAAGATGCTGTTAGCTTAAATAACAGGGGTAAAATCAGTGGATTTACTTTCAGCTGATATGCAAGCATGACAGATTTTGGAATCACTTTTGTTGTTATGAAGTGGCTGTGTTCAAGAATTTGGGTTTTTTTGAGATTCTGCATTTCACTATACATTCAAGTTTTTTCTGTACTCTAAAGCAAATCAACAACCAGGAGAGTTTACTAGTTAGAATCAAGGATGGCTTTGTTAGAAGGGACCTTTAAAGATCATGCAGTCCAACCCCTCTGCCACTGGACAGATTTCACTACAGCAGATTTTCCAACCTGACCTGGACACTTCCAATGATAGGGCATCCACAACTTCACCAGGCAACCTGTTGCAGTGTATCAACACCCTAACCGTAAAAAATTTCTTCCTTATGCCCAATCTAAATCTACCCCATGGCCCCTTGTACTATTGCTACAGACCTTGGTAAAATCTCTCTTTCTGTTTTTCTTATAAGACTCCTTTATATATTGAAAGGCCACAATAAGGTCTCCTGGAGCCTTCTCCAGGCTGAACAACACCAACTCTCTCAGCCTTTCCTCATAGGAAGGGTGTTCCATCCCTCCTTTGGACCCACTCCAGCAAGTCCATGTCTTCTGTGTACTGAGGACTCCAGGGCTGGACACAGCACTCCAGCTGGGGTTTTACCAGAGCAGAGTAGAGGGACAGAATCACCTTCCTTGACCTGCTGGTCATGCTCCTTTTGACACAACCCAGCATACAATTGGCTTACTAGGCTGTGAGTGCACAGTGCAGGCTCATGTCCAATTTTTCACCAACCTCTCTCCAAGTTCTCTACAAGGCTACTCTCAATTCTTTAATTTTTCAGCCTGTACTGATACTGGGGATTGCGCCAGTCCTGGTGCAGGACCTTGCACTTGGCCTTGTTGAACTTCACAAGGTTCACACGGGTCTACTTCTCAAGCCTGCCAAGTGTCCTCTAGATGGCACCCCTTCCCTCCAATAGATAATTGTATGAGCTGGCTTCCTGACATCATCTTACCTTGTCATAGAAGGCCTGAATTTCACTTCAGACTGAGGTCTGTGGCAAGTTTAAAGGACCAGAATCCAGCAAAGTCATATCTAGAAGGAAACACAAATGTCCCAGCTCAGCTATATATTTTCTGACTATTCTTGAGCAGGTCTCTGAAATTTATGTGCCTTACATAGATTATCATAGACTATCAGAGACTCATAAAATAGTTAGGATAGGAAAGGACCTTAAGATCACCTAGTTCCAACCCCCCTGCCATGTGCAGGGACACCACAACTAAACCGTGTCACCCAAGGCTCTGCCCTGCCTGGCCTTGAACACTGCCAGGGATGGAGCATTCACAACTTCCTTGGGCAACCCATTCCAGTGCCTCACCAGCCTAATACTAAAGAACTTCCTCCTTATATCCAACCTGAACTTCCCCACTGGGAAATACATTGCTATGGCCAATTTGTCTGTCTGTCTGGACTGCAGGCTTTTTAAGGCATTACATTTTGCCACGTGTCCGGAGTTTGACCAGGATCACTCTGAGAGGTGGTGGAGCTCCAATCCCATGAACAATGCATGGGAAAACAAGAGTTAATAGTCTTCCCAAGCACTGGTTGTAGAGCCCCAGGAGAGCCAAAGCTGGGGTTTCGTTAGCTCATGAACTGGGACAGTCCTAATTCAAACACCATGAGGCCCTTATCTGGCTTTAAGCCTGTATGTGCTCCTTTAGTCTAAATTTTAAAAAGACTAATGTAGGACATAGACAAAAACATCAACTGGTCTTTTTTTCTAAAGCTTATTTCAGTGATTTAGAAACACTGTTCCTTAAATGATGTCATGCGAAAAGAAGCACCATATCTCACTTCTCCCCCTGCACTCCAACACTGCAGGTAAGCGCTTAAGTTCTCCTCTGAAAAATAAACCCATTATTAAATATAATCACACTGTTGTTAAGTGAGGGCTAACATTTGACAGAAATTTTTTCTAAAATGCAATCTTAGGTTCAGTCCTAATGTTGAAACTGTTTTTTTCAAAGGTACTGTTAGCTTTTTTTCTCATTTGAAACACCTTATTTCACCACTCTGAAGTATTACAAAACAGTAAGACTTTCACCTAACATCATAGAAAAAAATGTCTCAGACACTTTTGAAACAGATTTTTGAAGCAGATCAGCTTAAAGTAAGAGAAATCAGAAATTCGAAATTGTGGGGGTCTTGTTCTAACTTCAAGTTCAGATACCTTCTTTAAAAAGTAGAATGACATTGTGAGTGCTCCATCCCTGGCAGTGTTCAAGGCCAGGTTGGATGAAGCCTTGTGTTGGATGGTTTAGTGAGAGGTGTCCCTGTCCATGGCAGGGGGGTTGCAACTAGATGATCTTGAGGTCCTTTCCAACCCTAACCATTCTATGATTCTATGGAGGTTTGTGTTTTTTTTAGCTTGCTCAGAGAAGTTAAGTCAAAACACAGTGTTTGCAGTGTCTTGAACACAGTTATATGGAATCTGTCTATGAAGAATACATATTCATTTGTCACTGTGCAAACAAGCACAAGGTATAAATACAGTTTATAGACAGTAGATCCTTCAGCCTGCATTCAGTGCAATATCGTTCTGATGGCATTGATAAACAGCATCGCAGTTGTCTCAGAAGTGGGTTTGCAGTGACCTCTGTAGGACAGACCTGAGACAGGATCCATTCATACTTCAGACTTACGACTGGGAATTTACAATCCTGCGGGACACAGCTGCACTTTTTCAGCCTAATCATGGTGCAGATCTTCTGCCTACTCATACCAGGATAAGAAACTGCTGACCTACAGCCCATGATACCCCCAGTACCTAGCAATTCTGCTATGGTAGTGTGGTAAAGAGCTCTCCATTGGTCCCTGGAACCTTTAGACATTTAAGTACTAGTTGTGACTACACAAAGATTTCTGGAGAATAATTTCTGTGAAGCCACCTATTTTCTAGGGTATACAGCATGCAGAGATCCCCTGGTAACCAGCCTCTGGCTCACTACGACCAACTAACAACATTCAATTCAGTCTGCCTATTGGGATAATTTCTTCAGTAACTACTACAAGACAGGGGCAATTTGTGCAGGATAAAGAATATTTTGATCTCTGGCCTCTTGAGCCAGAGTAGCAGTCTGCCTGTTCCTTCATGTAAAGCTAGTTGGGAGAAAGCAAAGGTGAAGACATTGAGTTATGACTCCACAGACTACCAATCCCAGTCTCAGTTTATAAACCAAAGAGATAAAATAAATTCCAGTGAGTGTTCTTAGGCAAAATCTCTTTGACTAAGTCAGAATTTGTGTTACTCACTGATTCAGACAAACCGCAGTAAAATATTATTTTACATGACTACCCTATGCAGCAGTACAGCCTTGGGGCAAATCATCTCAGAAACAGCATTGCAGCATAGACACTGAGTCACATCTTTGGCTGTACTGGAAAGTGCACAGACAGCAGATCCAGAAGGGAAGTTGTCCTGCCCTGATATTCACTCAGCAGTTGTGAGGTAGGTCTGCTAGGACTGCTGGGTCCTGTTCTGGATCCCCCAGCAACTTAGGGAACACGTGGATATACTGGAGAAAGTTCAGCAGAGGCCCCAGCCCATTGACAACCTGGAAAAGGGATAAGAGATCTGCTTCAACTTCATAGAATCATAGAATCAGGTAACAGTTTGGGTTGGAAGGGAGCTTTAAAAGTCATCTAGTCCAACTTTTCCTGCAATGAGCCAGGGACTCTTCAGAAGTGCACATCAATAGATGAAAAGCAAAAGATGCAAGCTGGGGCATGGAAAGTTCAGACCAGAGATAAGTAAAATGGTTTTTTCACCATAAGTGTGGTCAAACACTTTGGAACAGGGAGGTTGTGCAGTCTACCTGCCTGTACTGTGAGTGTCTTGCTGCTGGGTAATGCAAACCAGCAAAAAGTAATACGTATGCAGTTCCCAACTCCAGAGTTTCAGAACAGAAATGCAGCACTGGCAAGTACTGTGTGCTTCATGGTTGTGAAATACAAAAAATTCAGCACTCAAGAATTCCAAATTACTATAAGCAGGAACTCAATTTCCATGAAGACACCTTTAATATATACTGAGCTGAGAAATACATGTTGAACTGAGACATCTTGCTTTTACTTCAAACAGTATTTCTTTTGACAGATGTCATGTCAGTGTTGAAACCCGCCCCCCGCCCCCCAGTTAATAGGTATATTTAAGTGCTTTTTACATTGAGACCACATCAATTAATGGCAAGACAGGTGGTGAAAAGGTGATCTTTATTTACAGATTAAGAACCTAGCCTGTATTTACAGACTCTAAACTTGTCTCTAAACTGGAGAGACATAAATGTGATGGATGGACCACCTGGTGAGTAAGGATGACCGTATGTAGACAGTTGTGGTCAACGGCTCAGTGTCCACCTGGAGGTGGGTAATGATGGTGTCCCTCAGGGATCAGTGTTGAGACCAACCCTATTCAACATCTTTGTCAGCAACACAGACAGAAAGCCAACAGCATACTGGGCTGCCTGAAGAGGAGCATGACCAGCAGGTCAAAGAAGGTGATCCTGCCCCTCTACTCTGCTCTCGTGAGATCCCACCTGGAGTATTGTGTGCAGTTCTCGTGTCCTCAACATAAAAAGGACATAGAACTGTCGGCGCAAGTCCAGAGGAGGGCCACGAGTATGGTCAGGGGACTGGAGCGCCTCCCGTATGAAGACAGGCTGAGAAAGTTGGGGCTGTTCAGCCTGGAGAAGAGAAGGCTGCGTGGAGACCTCATAGTGATGCAGAGGGTTGACCAATGTACAAGGGGGTTGTACAAGGGGATCGTACAAGGGGGTTGTACAAGGGGGTTGTGCAAGAGGGGATAAAGGAATTTTGCCTGTTTAACAGAAAGCATTGTTTGCAAATACCTGTCAAGCTTGCCATGCAGTACCAGGACAATAGGCTATTGATAAGGGGGAGAAAAAGACTGATAAGGGGGAGAAACAGACTGATAAGGGTGAGAAACAGTTACTTAGTTCCAGTGAAGACCAGCTTTGTGGTTTGGACTTTGACCAGACTCCTAAACAGCATGCGTGACGGCTAGAGGCGAAAAGTTCAGGCTCAAGAAAGACTCATTTATTTCATCTTGAAGACCCCTACTCACTAGAGGAAAACTCATTTACTTCATCTTGAAACCCTCACCCACGACCACGGTGGGGGGACACTGCACAGGTGCAAATGACCTTCTAGCTCATTATAACACAAAGCAGGGACAGGACATGAATAGGTATAGGTGTATTGTGCAACCTTATGAATATGTATAACTTTAGAGAATAAATGCAGAGGGAAACAACACTGAGGCATGCATGCCTTTGGAGGAGCTATCCCCCCATGCGTGACAGTGCTGAATAAAAGCATACCTACTTTACAACTTTAACGAGCTGTGGAGTCTATCTGCGTATCAAGAGCAGCCTTCCAATATCTGAAGGGGGTCTACAAAGATGTTGGAGAGGGACTCTTCATCAGGGACTGTAGCAATAAGACAAGGGGTAATGGGTTCAAACTTAAAGGGAGGAAGTTCAGGTTAGATATAAGGAAGTTCTTTATTGTGAGGGTGGTGAGGCACTGGAACAGGTTCCCAAAGAACCGGTAAATGCTCCATCTGCAGCAGTGCTCAAGGCCAGGTTGGGCAGAACTTTGGGCAACATGGTCTAATGTGAGGCATCCCAGCCCATGGCAGGGGGCTTGGAGCTACATGATCTTAAGGTCTTTTCTAGCCCTAACCATTCTATGATTCTATGACTCTCTCAGCAACCTTAAGGTCAATACTGCAGTCCTTGACTTGAGAGCAGCAGGAGCAGAAAAGGCCATTTTACTACACCAGTACTAATCTCAAGTTCACATCATCATTCTTCACAATATAGATGATGATTTCCACAGCAACTGGGTAATCATCTTGCCAAACCAGGAGCATACCAGGAAGATGGGCTTCTTGCACCACACAGGACACTAGTGCCTGACTCTTGTTACAGAAGACCACCTATCTGTTCTTGAATCAAACCCTGTCTCACCATCTCCACAGACAACCACAGTAGCACCAGCACTGCTGTTTTGTTCATCTCTAGCTTCTATATAGGTCACTATCTGGTCCCTGTCCAAGTACATCCCTATCTACCCTCCCACTAGAAGCAGAAGGTGCTACACCCATCTACACGACTGCTGAACAGGCAATAAGCTCTTCACACAGCTATTGCCCGTCTACATTGAGACCTACAGGATGGATAATAGGTCTTTTTGTCTGAATAAATTACAGGCCCATGTCTCCTCATACTTTCTCACAAGTTACAGCTCAACATGCAAGGGCTGACTGGTAGAGAGACATGCCCCAGGCTGTGTATATGAAAAAAGTGACTCAGTAACAACAAAGGGCTGTAAGTCATTGTCATGAATGCCACAAGGATTAGCAAAATAGAGGCAGGGCAATGTGCCACAATAAAAGATACCCTGTATGGTGCATAGTATTGGAATGAATAGAGTGTCATGAAACACTTTAGGGGCTTTGAATTAGAATCCCAGTTTCAGCATAAAGCGTTCTTACTTGGCTGGAAGTATGATGGTGAAAAAAATAAATGTGGACAGAAAAATATTGATCTGTCCAGGGCCTTAACCTTAGTACTTGTTACCCCACCTAACATAAATAGTGCAAGACATGGAATTCAGAAATCAAATCATTTTCACAAATAACCTTTTAGTTTGTTTGCACACCACTAATTTTTAAAAGTCACTCCTCTCAGAGCTCCTTTTTCTTTATATGAAAACAAAATATTCTCTTACCAATAAAATAAAGTTACTCAGCAGATCAGGAGCTTCTTGGAAAAATAATTTGGGTCTCTGAGCATAATTTTGTGCAGTAAAACAACACATCTGCTAATATATTATCCTACCACAGCTAATGCAAAACCACAGTCTCTAGTTTTAATTCCTTTGACATTCAAACAGCTTTGGAGAGCTGCTGTCAGGTAAAGAGTTGGTAAAGGGAGCCATACCAAGGACACTCTAACATTTTTAATGAGGATGATTAGCTGCTATTGACCCAGTGTGCTTGAAGCTTTTGTTGCAACAGTCTGTTAATTAGGCAGGGATAAGTACCCTTTTAGCTGGTGCTCAGGAAAGGCCCAGCTAAAAGATGTGCTTATATATAAGAGCACCTATATATAAGAGCCAGGCTTAGACCACAGGTTCCACAGTACAACCAGCAGGTACAGCAGTTTGCAAAGAAAGGGCCTCCGCTGAGTTTGTACCACTGCAATAGCCTCAGACATGGTACTGCATGTCAGAGAGTACTTCCCCCAGTAAGAGTTGTACTTGCTGTCCCTGCTAGGGTAGAAGCTTTAACACAGATAAGCTCTGGATGGTGGATGTATGCTTCCGAGGCTGTAGGGAATACCTGGGGGCTCTTTCTGATACCAGGTGAGATAGTTCTCTTCCTGCAGGTGGTATGCTGTTTTGGAAGATCCGCGCTGTCAAAAGGAGCAAGTGAGCAGGCTGTGCAGCATCAGGGAAGGATCTGCTCTGAAACTCAGATGCTTGAAAAGCCACCATTCCTAACTGCACTAGAGAAGCTGGCAGTGTGTGAGGAATGTGGGTGTGATTCGTGTCAGTAACTTAGAAAACTATTGAATTTATTTTTGTATTTAACTGTATTAACCAAGATAAACTTTAAACTAACACATGCTTATGCAAGGTTATAACCTCAAGCACGGACGTATAGATATGCTGATGCTAAGCCTGATGCTAACTGCAGATATCCGGTAACGTAAACAAGGCTTGACACCTATTGTGTAGAAGTCACAAAACAGGAAGATTTGAGACCTTCGATTCAGCAATCTTCAAGGAAGGAAGATAAAGACCTCTAGCAGCAGACTGGCGCAGACTCGGATCATACCATAAAAGGACACTTTACAATATGTGAAAGGACACGTATACCAGATACAAAAGAGTATAAAAAGACAGAATCTTTGGGAATAGGTGTGCGTCGTAGGTGGAGCGGAGACTCCCCGGTGCACCCAGCGCTGCTTGCTTATTGCCTCTCAATACTAATCAATTGTAAATAAAATTAATCAGACAAATTCACCTCTGTGGCAAGTTTTTATAACAAGTGTCCACCCCTACTATTAAAGTGCAACCTCTGGAGAATGGAAAGGATGGAAGCTAGTGACCTCCAGCACAAAGACAAAGGCTCCTTCATCACCTAAGGACTTGAAACTGTAAAGTAAATCCAGTGCCCTCAAAGTTGAAGAGGAGACTTATATGCCTTCATGGTCCACCTGACCCTGAACAATGCAATACCGCCAGGAAGAAACAGTGATTAATTGTAATGGGTGACTCCTTGCTGCACGGGACAGAGGCACCCATCTCTTGATCTGACATATCAACTAGAGAGTGTTGCCTCCCAGGGGCCTGGATCCAGAATATTCTGTGGGGACAAATTAAGCTTGTCTTTAACTACTACTTTAACTACTGCTCCCTACTGATCTTCCATCGGGGTAAAAATGATACTAATAGGGGCTAGCTTGAACAGTGTCAAACGTGACTACAGAGCCCTGGGGGCCATAGTCAAGGGCCTTAGGTGCAGATGATGCTCTCAGTCCTGCTGCTTAAAGGGAAATATAAGAGGAGGAAGGAACTAATGGAAACATTAGTAGCATGTTAATAATTGGATGCAGAGCAGGTGTTGGTGACAGGGTTTTATGACAATGGGACCCTGTTTGCAAGTTAGTCTTTCTTTGGGATAGATGGGATTCAAATCACTAAGCGTGGCAAAGCAATTTTTGCCAGTGATGGCTGACCTCATAAGGAAGACCTGAATATCAACAAAATGGAGCTTAAGCAGTGACACTTCCAGGATTTGTGTGTAAGCAAGGAAGGATCTACAGGGCACAATTATAGAGAAATCCCCAAAACCCTTTCTAGGAACTCAACATGCTGAGGTGCCTCTCTAAAGTGCATACTGATCCATACAGTGTGAGGAATAAACAGCAAATTAGATATAAGTGTGTATTTGCAAGGCTATGATAGTGCTGGGATCAGAGAGACATGGTGGGATAGCTCCCTTGACTGGAGTACTGCAATGAAGGTATACTGGCTCTTCAGGAAGGATGGGAAGGAAAGATGAGCAGGGAGAGTTGCCCTTTGGATGAGAGAGGAGCTGGAGTGTACAGAGTTCTGCCTGGAGATAGACAAGGAGCCAATTGAAAGCTTATGGGTAAGGATTAAAGAGAGGAAAGGTAAAGGTGATGTTACAGTGGGTGTCTGCTACACACCATTTGAATAGGAAGAACACATGGATGAGGCTCTCTACAGAGACAGACAGAGCAGAGTCACAGTTGCAGGCCCTGGTCTTCATGGGAGATTTCCACCACCCTCACATCTGCTGGAGGAACAACATAGCAGTATATAAGCAATTCTGGAGGTTCCTGAAGTATAGTGATGATAACTTTCTCCAAGTCACAGAGGAGCCAACAAGGAGATGAACCTCAGACCCACCAACTTCTTTCTGGGAATGTTAAGATCAAAGGCAGCTTTGGCTGCAGTGACCATGAGGTGGTGGAGTTCAGGATCCTGATGGGAGGGAGAAGGGTAGAAAGCAAGGTCACAACCCTGGACTTCAGAAGAGCAGAATTTGGCCTCTTAAAAGATCATCTTGGAAGAGTTCTGTGGTCCTGGAAGGAAGAGATGTAAAGAAAGCTGGTTAATATTTGTGTATCACCCCTTCCAAGCTCGAGACTGGTCCATCCCAATAAATAGTCAGTCAGGCAAAAATACCAGGCGGCCTCTGTGGACGTACAAGATGCTCCTGACCGAACTCAAGCACAAAAAGGAAGTGTACAGAGGATGCAAGCAGGAACAGGTAACCTGGGAGAAATACAGAGATGTTCCTCAGCATGCAGGGAAGAAGTTAGGAAAGCTAAAGCCCAATGAAATTGGATCTGGCTGGTGACACAAAAGAACAAGAAAGCTTCAATAGTTATATAGGTGACAAAAGGAAGAAGAGGGAAAATGAGGGCTCATTGCTCAATGAGATCGGGGATCTGGTTACATAGCATATGGAAAAGGCTGAGATACTCCATGCCTTCTTTGCCTTAGTCTTTACTAGCAAGACCACCTGTGTCTCCACCGTGTCTGTAATAACCATGGGGCTACTGTAATAGCCCGTAGTGCTCAGTTAGTGCTCACAGCTGCCTCCAGGAGGAGATGTGCCCAGATGTGTCTGTGGACACAGAGGGACAGAGCAAGCCAAAGCCCCATGCGGCCCCAGCCCATGCCTAGTGTCATCCAGAGGCAGCACCCCTTTGCTTCTGCATGGGAACCTTCGGCTGACAGGGCTGACCAAAGACCGAGGCTTTATTTCAAAGCACGACCTCACATGGAATGGAGTCGAGTCAGTTTGGCTTGGCTGTCCCAGCTCTTGCCCACCCGCACAGCCTACTCAGTGGGGGACACCCAGGCAGAAACCAAGCAAGCCTTGAGCTCTGCAGGCACAGGTCAGCACCAGAGAACGCTGGTGTATTTTCAGCACCGGCTACTCACAGATGTAACCCAGAGCACGGAGTGGGCAGCGGGGTGTATCCCTGAACTGTGAGACACCACCTCCTGCCTGGTAGGAGTTTGCTGTGTCCTGGTGGCTATCTGCCCGTGTCTGGCGTTCTCCTCCTGGCAGCTGGTCCGGGGCTCTTGCCCAAGTGCCCTCCCCCAGCCAGGCAACACTCCTGCTTCGGAAGGAGGACAGACAGGCTTGCAGGGGAGCTTCCTTTGTCCCCCAAGATGAGAAAGGCTCCTCCAAGAGCGCAGTGCACTGCCCTCGTGAGGACGGCCAGCAGCAGCAGGGACGGACGTGCAGCTGGGCCCACTCGGGTCCCCAGGAGCAGGTACGAGGCTCGTCCTGGCACCATCAGCTGGAGGGCCAGGCCCTCAGAGGCTAAAGCAGGGGCTGGGGGTGCACGATGGAGGAGCTGGGGAGCGCGGTGGGCAGCACAACAGGCCCAGGCTTGGGAAACCCGCTGTGAGTGGGGAAGAGGCTCAGCTGAAAGCCCCTCTGGCCCCTGGGGCCAAACCCCACGCTCCTGCTGGAGGGCTCTGGCTGTGGAGCTGCAGAGGCCCTGGGAGGAAGAGGGGGCTTTGGAGGAAGGCAGCTGCTCCCCTCTGCCCACAGGCCTGTCTTCTGGCCAGGGCCTTGTTGCCTTCGTTGACTTGACGACCTATCTCAGGAACGGCACGGCAACCAACCCCAGGCCACTCGGGCCATCGGCTCGCAGACACCAATGTGGTGGATGGCAAATGGCTTTTATTGACGGGTAACACAACGTTATATACCCTGAGTTTACAACGTCACTTCCGTCTGCTTATGTCACAAAACAAGTGTTACTGGCTCTAGGGAGAGGGGCCTTATCTTCTTATCTTTCCGTACAACACGACATCTTCCGACCGCCAAACCCTAACTACCACATTTCCCCCCTCCCTATGTTTAACTAAATAGGCTAAAGTATAAAAGTATAAAAACATGCATTATAATTTCATAATAACAATAAAATTGGCTAAAATCTAATAAGTTCTAAAAGAGGTATATCATTATTCACTTATCTTGAGGTATATATAAGGCATGTAGAGAAAGAGGTACCCAGGGGGCAACTAGGATCAGTGAGGTATAATTGGAGATGGCGAAAGGAGACTTCGAATAAGAACGTTTCTAAAGCAGTTGTTGGCGTTCTACCAACATAATGTCGACTCGTTCTAGCCGGCTCCTGACAAACGATATAAGCTTGTTCAGGACGCAGGGTCCAAAGATCAGTGCCATCACGATCATTGCAACTGGCCCCACCAGGGTAGATATCAGGGTGGTTAGCCATGGTGAATGGTTAAACCATGTTTCATACCACCCTTGTTGGGCTTCTCTGTTCCTTTTTCTTTTTTCTAGACCTTCTCTAAGTTTGGTCATGGTACCTCTGACAACTCCAGTGTGATCTGCATATACACAACATTCCTCTCTAAGCGCTACACACACCCCTCCTTGCTGTAAAAACATTAAATCTAATCCTCTCCGGTTTTGCAACACTACTTCGGAGAGTGATCTGACGGATTTTTCTAAAGCAGTTATTGATTGCTCAATTCTTACCGGGTCCTCGTCTACGGCCGTCCTTAGTGCGTGGAATTCTTTGCTCTGTTGTACTAGCGAGGCTACTCCTGTACCCACTCCCACACCTCCTAGAATCATTAATGTGGCTACTGTTAATGCTGTGAAGGGTTCTCATTTGGACAAGTGATGTTCTGAGGTGATCTGTGAGTGATAAACAAACTCTTCAGAATGATAGAAGATTCTGGGGACTATTGCCACTTGTATGCAATAATCTGAAGATTCATTAAAAAGTTTCAATGACAAACAAGGTGTGACTCCTATAGTGGAACAGACCCACTTGGCGTTACTAGCCGGTAGTAACCATCTTACTGGTCTTTTAGATGGTAATGGTCTCTTTTCTTTAACACACAACCGTCTTTTGTGTTCAGGAACTTTCCCTACACACATGCCTCTTCCCGTCACTTGAGTTAATGTAATTCCTTGTTTTTCTGAGCCCCATGTACACTGCGCTGGGTTAATGGCATTTGAGAGTCTGGGTTTTTTAGTGACTCCCACAGCCTCGTAAAAGGGCGGTCTTATTCCATAACACAACCAGCAATGTTCAGTAAGACTCGGGTTAGTTCTGTTCGATACCAGGTAACTGACTTGCATCAGTTTCCAAAGGGAGTTACCCCCAAGGTATTCGTTGGGGTTTTTGACAGTTTGAGTGGGGGTGGGGGTATTTGTGGTGTCGGTCGTTTCAGGAGCTGTTGTTACGTCATCCGGTGTCTCTTTGGCTAAACCCTCAGTCAGTACTAGGTTGGGGCCTACTGATAATGGATCATTTGGAACTGTTTCCTTTTTGATGAGAAATAGTCCACCTCTATCCTCTCCTGGTTCCCAATACCTAATTCCCCAAGTTCTACCTATTACCCATCCTGGGTCCTCTGGCTGTAAGATGTCAAGTCTTATATGCTGACAATTGGTGTCCCTGTTAGTACGCCGACGCCATGCCAATTGCAAGCCTTCACTAGAATCATGACTAGGTGGCTTGCATCCATCAGGTCCCCACTTGTTTTTAGGAACTTGTCTTCTGTCAAAGGAGACCATGAGGAGGCGATTGTTTCACAACCCCAATAGGCACAATAGTACTGATTTGGTTGATTGCAGTATCCTTTCCCAGGGTTGGAAGCAGGGCATATGTAGTAGCCTTTTAAGTTTAGACATAGCGGTATAGGTACTAGCTGACACAGGGTGACATTAAAACTGGGAGCCCCTGGAGTTATGATAGTTTGTATAACCTTAGCACTTTCCCATTGTTATAATGCCCATTTAAATGGCTGGTGAGCCTGGTGACTTATTTCGCCCCCTATTCGTGGCGACACCCAAAACAAAATAATCAGGATGCACCGGAAAGGGTGCAGCTTCCTTCCCTGTCCCAAGGCAACCTGGCTCGTACTTATTTTCTGTCCAAAACCTTGAGGTCGTTTCAACCGGGAGGTCCCCAAATCGTTCCGTGTCCTGGCATATTGCCCTTCTCTGGATTCTGCCGAGATGTCGTTCTTTTTTGCCAGCGGGGAGTACAGGTTACGGGGGCGGCCGATGAAGAGATCCTGCGGATAAAAACTCACAGTTTTCATTAGTTTTATTTTTGAGGTCTGGTTTGATGGACTTAAGCGGACACCACTTAACTCTGCCATCCTTTTTAACTGCAGCATACCCTCGCCCTGTGAGGACTAGCCTCCATCCTTGTTCCCATTCTCCCAGCTCATTTCTAATTATGACTGATGGACCCTCATCTAGTACTCGAGAGGCCCAGTGTTTTTAGGAGGGGCTATTTACCTCGTCCCCCCTGGGGAATTGATTTAATGCTAACAGAGCAGTCGCTAGCAGGCGCACTTGGTCTCCCGAGGGAATGGTGTTGACAAAACCTTCTATCTTTGCCAATACCTCTAACTTAGATTTCAAAGTTTGATTCGCTTGTTCAACTATGGCTTGCCCGGTGCTATTATACGGGATCCCATGTGTTAAGAGTGATACTCCATTTAGAAGCAAATGCCTGTACTGATTTGGAGACAAAATTCGGACCGTTGTCTGTTTTAATCTGACTGGGGACACCAAGCCACGCCATGGCCATCAGCCAATGTTGGATGGTCGCTTTAGAGTCAGTTCTGAGGTGTTGCGTGGCTATGATCACTCCACTATATGTATCTACAGTTACTGCCAACCACGCTCGAGGTTCCAACAGCTGACAAAGCATAAAGTCCGTCTGCCACACCTCAGAGGCCTTAAGACCTCTGGGATTAACTCCACTGGACCACAGTGGTGTTTTCTGACAGTGGGGACACGTGGCGACTATGTGCTTCGCATCAGCGACCGAAATCCCACATTTCTTTGCTAGTGCTTTGGCTCCAATACGGAGAGACTCATGTAGCTGACGGGTGTCTCTTAGCGTCCACAGTCCTTTTGCGGCAGCGTCTGCTTTGTCATTGCCGGTTTGGAAGAAACCTTTGATTGGGTCATGACTGTTAACATGGATGACCGATATGGTGCCCTTTCGGGAAAATAGTGCTTCTTCTAGCATCAAAGCTACTGTAGATGTTGACACACCAGGACCTGACATGGCCAAGCTTTGCTTGGCCACGAACATCGAGTCCGTCACTATGTTAAGGTGTTCCATTGGGAACAGTCCGCACGCCAGTGCCACTGCCCTTGCTTCTAGCTGTTGGACTGAAAGCGTGTGGTCAGTCATTTTAATGCAGTGCCATTCCCCTTCCGATTGCCATACCGCTGCTGTGGTTGAAGTCACTGAGGATGCATCTGTGAAAACTGTTGGTCCCTGTTGGGGTTGGTCCATGACCTTCCATGGGAGGTCAATGTTGACAAGTGCCAACATTTGAGTCCAGGGAGGCTTCGTAGCATACCGGACTTCTCCACCAAATCCAGCGAGGGCTATGGCCAAATACTCTGACATCGCCACTGATTGTGTTGGAAGCTGTTTGCGGAAGGGTAGAAATATCCTGGCGGGTTCGATGCCCAGGTGTCTTAGGCAAGTTTCCTGCCTTTCATGACTAAGTTACCAAGGCACTCAATTCCTGGAGAAAATGCACGAGACGGTTTTCCCACGAGTATCCATTGTATTGGGCAGGCCTGTACAGGGCGGGCCCAGGACTATCCATTGTATTGGGCGGACCTGGGCTAGTGCTCCTACTCCCCCTCCTTCCGTAAAGTGTACGTACAGATCGAGCGGTATATCCAGATTCCACCTGGTGAGCGTACTTGCCAACATCTGCTGCTTGATAAAATCGAGAGAGTTTATTGCTTCTGGCGTTCCCATGGGTTCTTCCCTTTCAGAAGGTCATGCAAGGGGTTCATGGTTTCAGGAGGGATCAGGACAATATTGCAGAGCCATTGTAAGGACCCTACTAACTGTTGTACATCATGGAGCGTCTTGATGTGCCGACGGATTTTTACTAGGGGAGGGGTTATGTAAGAACTTGTGATCCCCATTCCTAAAAAACTCACACATGGTCCTCTTTTAATTTTCGCGCTCGCAATTTCGAACCCGCTTATCTTCAAAGTCTCCGAAACCATTGGTACTAGCTGGTCCACCTGATTTCCTGACGGTGCGGCAATCAGGATATCGTCCATATATTGAATGATGGTCGCGGTCGGATCACTGCGCCGAACCGGTATCAACACCCGGTCCACTGTAATCTGGCAAATAGTGGGCGAGTTGATCATTCCTTGAGGCAACACTTTCCATTGGAAACGTAGGTTGGGGCGTTGGCTGTTTGGGAATACAACAGAAAAAGCAAACCGGTCCTTGTCTTCCTCATGCAGAGGTATCGAAAAGAAACAGTCCTTAATATCAAGGACAGCACAAGGTTGTCCTTCTGGTATCATAGAGTTCATGGGCAACAGTGTTTGGACAGGACCCATTGGCTCGATTCTTTTGTTTACTTCACGCAGATCATGAAGGAGGCGAAATCCCTTACCATTCCGCTTGCGTGTAACAAAAACCGCGGTATTCCATGGGCTGGTGGAAGGTTCTATATGACCTTGTTTTAGTTCGCTAAGTAAGGCATTTGATACTGTCTCCCACAGCATCCTCATAGATAAGCTAAGGAAGTGTGGGCTTGACGATCAAGTAGTGAGGTGGATCGAGAACTGGTTGAAAGGAAGAAGGCAGAGAGTTGTGGTCAATGGCGCAGAATCTAGCTGGAGGTCTGTGACTAGTGGAGTTCCTCAGGGGTCGGTGCTGGGACCGGTGCTGTTTAATATTTTCATCAATGACCTGGATGAGGGAACTGAGTGCACCCTCAGCAAGTTTGCTGATGACACAAAACTGGGAGGAGTGGCTGACACACCAGAGGACTGTGCTGCCATTCAGCGAGACCTGGACAGGCTGGAGAGTTGGGCGGGGAGAAACTTGATGAAATTTAACAAGGGCAAGTGTAGAGTCTTGCATCTGGGGAAGAACAACCCCATGTACCAGTACAGGTTGGGGGTTGACCTGCTGGAAAGTAGTGAAGGGGAAAGGGACCTGGGGGTCCTGGTGGATAGGAGGATGACCATGAGCCAGCAATGTGCTCTTGTGGCCAAGAAGGCAAATGGCATCTTAGGGTGCATTAGAAAGGGAGTGGTTAGTAGGTCAAGAGAGGTTCTCCTCCCCCTCTACTCAGCCTTGGTGAGGCCGCATCTGGAATATTGTGTCCAGTTCTGGGCCCCTCAATTCAAGAAGGACAGGGAATTGCTTGAAGGAGTCCAGCGCAGAGCCACAAAGATGATTAAGGGAGTGGAACATCTCCCTTATGAGGAGAGGCTGAGGGAGCTGGGTCTCTTTAGCTTGGAGAAGAGGAGACTGAGGGGTGACCTCATCAATGTTTACAAATATGTGAAGGGTAGGTGTCAGGATGATGGAGCTAGGCTTTTTTCAGTGATATCCAGTGATAGGACAAGGGGCAATGGGTGTAAACTGGAGCATAGGAAGTTCCACGTTAACATCAGGAAGAACTTCTTTACTGTAAGAGTGACAGAGCACTGGAACAGGTTGCCCAGGGGGGTTGTGGAGTCTCCTACACTGGAGATATTCAAGGCCCGCCTGGACAAGTTCCTGTGTGATGTACTGTAGGTTACCCTGCTCTTGCAGGGGGGTTGGACTAGATGATCTTTTTAGGTCCCTTCCAACCCTTGGGATTCTGTGATTCTGTGATTCTGTGATTCGCGGTCAACTAGCTCAAGAGGTTGTTCGAGGCTTAGACAGGGGCCACTGCTTGACCCACACTGGATTGGATGATTTCCATGACAGTTAATTGGTGGAAGCAGGTGTGTGGCAGTGGCCCTTACTATAAATTTGTCACCTTGGCTTTTAACAGGGCTAAAGCGTCCCTCCCCAATAGGGAAAAAGGGTAATTGTTTTCTCCGGTCCTTTTTCATCATGAAGCGTGATAGCTATCAGTTGGGCACTCTTCCGAGCTCGGGATAATCCCCCCACTCCACCCACCATAGAGGCATCTTTCAATTTCCAACACGGGGGCCAGTTCATCTCAGGGATAACGGTAACGTCTGCTCCAGTATCAATCAGGAAAGGGACACTGATGGTGGTACCAGATAAGACATTATGGAGGGAACAGACCCCCCACACCACTGGCGGGTTATCACAGTTCACGGTCAGGGCAACCCTGGGGTCCCGCTCCCAGGGGTTGGTCCTTGTTGACCCTGGGGTAGGGACAGATCTGGCTGAACCGTCAGTTGGATCATAAAGCTGGTTGCTTCTCGAGGGGGTAATGGGTTCGGGAGTGTCTCGCCCCACCTGGGGTTGGCATAGTTGGGCCGCCTCATGTCCCAAGTGGGAGAGGACTGTGCGCGGCCCAAGTGTCCTCTCCCCGCCCCGTTTCCCTGGGTTTTAGATCTACATTCCTTAGCAAAATGCCTTTTCTTTCCGCAGGCCCAACACGGTCCTCTGGGTTGGTTCCGACGTGGGGGAGGCGCTATTAGTGGCTTTTCCGACTGAGGACAGTTTGGTGCAATGTGGCCCACCCAGCCACACTTAAAACATGCCGTCATATTAGCCATTGTGGTGTGGACAGCCGCCTGGATCGGGGACAGTTGCTCTTCTTTTGCGACATGCTTCATCATGTCCGCAATGCTTGACCTCGCCGGCAACGATTGTAAAACTTCTTTGGTTGTCGAATTGCATTGCTGACGTAAGCATTCTGTGACAACTGCGCCTTTTGCTTCCGCAGGCAGGGATGAGGAGTCGACCGCTGCCTGGAGGCGGTCTACAAATTGTGTAAACCTCTCACTTTCATTTTGTTTTATTGTAGACCATGGCGATGGCTTGGCAACGACTCTAGAAGCTTCACGAATAGCTTCTCTGGCTGCACGGGTAGTTGTCATTACTTCACAGGGCCGCAGGCCCTGGGCCTGTGCCTGGGGGGTGGTCATTGCCGGATCTATACCCGTTAATCGCTGCAGGCTAGAGCCGTGTAGTGGATGATCTGCCCCGGTTACTTGGGCTAGTTGTGCTATACAGTTGTATTCCCATTCTTGTTTAAAAACAATCATCCCTGCCCCGTCAAAAATCATTCTACAGGTTTGTTTTATACCGAACGGGAGCATATCATCTCCCCCAAAAAACACCATCTATGAGGGTGGAGACCATGGCAGAATTAAGCCCTTTATCTGCGATTGCCTTAACAATCGCTTGTATATCTTTTGGATTTACTGGCGAGTAGACCCTCTGCCCCCCATCTGTCACCCGGACCGGGAACGCTAATTTGGGTGATGGGGTCCAGTCGGCGCAAGCAATCTTTGTTTTCCTCCAGTCCGTGAGGGGGAGTCCTCCCCCTTTGTCCATCTGCGTTTCCTCCTCCTCTAGGCTTGAATGGGCTGTGACCCACCTGCCCCAGCCGGTGCCTGCTTCAGAGTCAGAGCTCGACGGACTGCCCCCTGCCGGCTCCCTGTGCCACTCTGCCGGGCTCGGGCCCCGCCCGCTTTTCTTGTGGGCGGGCCGTTCCCTCCCTCTGGGTCCGCCCCGCCCTCCGCTCGGCGGGCTCGGGCCCCGCCCGCTTTTCTTGCGGGCGGCCGCTCCCCTCTCGGTCGGCCGCCCCCTCGGCGGGCTGTTTGCCGTACGAGGACATTTTCCCCGGTGCCCGCTCCGATCGCTCTCTGCCCCTCGCTCGCGCCCTCCTCCCGTTCCCGGGTGCCCCCCCGTTCTCTCCCCTCCTCGCTGCGTGCCCATGATGGTACCGGCGCTTTCTCCTTTTTCCCGCCACGGGCGTCGTCGCCCCGCCCTCCGCCTTTCTGCTCGGCGCCACCTTGGGGCGGATATGGCGGCGGTCTAGGCCAGGCTGCCTCAGACTCCGCTTTCTCCGCGGCTGTCCTGGCCTCCTCGGCTAGCCTGCCCCAGAGGGATTTATCTCGATTCTGTCCCTCCGTTAACGTATCGGGGCCCGTGTCGGGACCCGGTCGAGGGGACGAGCCGCCCTCTTGGTGATCTTTGGGCTCAATACAATCAGCATCATCTGGGGGGTGCAAAGTCTGCGTGGCCGCCCCGACTCCCAATTTCGGGGTGGCCAACAAACAGTTCTCTGCCACCTTCCAGGTCTCCTCTCTTGTACGGCCTTTTTCAGAGCCTGTACGACTTTCCCCCATGACTTAAGATTTTTCCCACAACCCGAAGACATCGTTTCTTCGGCTGACGCTTTAGTACAGTTATCCCACGCTTCGGGGTGGAGAATATCCACCGGCTGGGCAATAACCCCAGTTTGCAAAAGCCTCGCAACTGCGAGAGTAAGATCTTTGGGTTTACAATCAATACCCCACTGACTATGTAACTGCGATACGACCTCCGCAAGGGCTTCCATCCTCCTTGTTGGTCCGGGAGCGTTCCCCCCCGCCGGGCTGGTCCTGCCGCTCCGGCCGCCATTCACCCGTCCAGGCGATTCCCGAAACCCCGTTCCCGGGTTTTGGCACCACTTGTTGCCTTCGTTGACTTGACGACCTATCTCAGGAACGGCACGGCAACCAACCCCAGGCCACTCGGGCCATCGGCTCACAGACACCAATGTGGTGGACGGCAAATGGCTTTTATTGACGGGTAACACGGCGTTATATACCCTGAGTTTACAACGTCACTTCCGTCTGCTTACATGACAAACCAAGTGTTACTGGCTCTAGGGAGAGGGGCCTTATCTTCTTATCTTTCCGTACAACACGACATCTTCCCACCGCCGAACCCTAACTACCACAGGCCTTGGCTCATGCGGCAAGAAGGCGGTGCCAGACAGCGTCCTGCCTTTTCCCCTCCCACAGGTGCCCCTCTTCTCAGGAGGACCAGGGGACCAGCTGCAAAGAGCCAGCACGCTGCGACCGCACTGCTGCAGGCACAGAGTGTAAGTTCAGTGCTGCCTTTCACCCCATGCTTGCACCAGGCCTGCCTGGCTCAGCTGGGATCGAGACCCCAGAAGAGTCAGTATCATCCTGCTCCAGGAGCGGCCTGGGGCCATTTTGCCTATGTGACCATGACAGAGCTGGCCAGCGTGTCTGTGATAACCATGGGGCTACTGTCGTAACCACGAGCACCCGCACGCGGCAGAGATGTAGGGCCCAGAGCCTCATCCACAGTCCTTCCCCAGCCTTGCTGTCAGCGCCCTGCCTGCAAGGGGATCCTGCGGGGCCTCCGGCGAGAAACAAGCAATCCCCTCCAGGGCAAAAGGCTGCCCTGTCCCTGTCCCACAGGAAGGAGGTGTGCAGGACCAGCACCCACCTCCTCACAGGGGCTGGCCATAGCCCAGACAGGGCTCCTCAGGAAGTCTCCTCAGGCTTTTCTCCCATTTCTTTGCCTAGGGCTGCTATTCAGCATTGGTTACGGGGTGGCGATGGCCGCGATGTTCCTTCAGAGACGCCTCAGAATAGGCATCTCCATCCTGTGAGTGCAAGAAGTGTCTGTTATTGACATGGAGCTCGGGGGTGCCAGAGGGTCAGGGTGATCAGATGGGAAGCTGGTAGTGCTCCCCACCAGGAGAACCCCCGGCTCCCTTGCAAATTGTTGTTCAGCAGGTAGGAGAAATTCCTCTGGGCAGGGCTCTGCCTTGAGCACCGCTAACCCCAGGACTCTCTATTGCAGGAACGAGGGGCTCTTCATGATCTGCTTGATGACCCTCGCTGCTCTCGGTTAGTATTTACCCGCTGCCAGCGGAGGCTCAGAGGAGCGAGGTGCGAGCTTCAGCGTGAGGGAGAGGCGCTGAAGGCCTGTGTGGCCCATACAACATGTCGCCTTTGTGGATCTGGGAGGTCACAAGATGCTCGCTGCATGCAGATGAAATGGGGCATAGCAGCGGGGTGCCAAGCCTGGAAGCAGGGCTGTGCAGCGCCCCGAGGCCCAGGGCAAGAGTCCCTGCTTGGAGCTGCCTCCTCTCCTGCACCCCTTTGTGGTGTCCTCGGCCAACCTCTTGCCACCCCGCTGTGGGAGGAGGGATCTTTAGAAAGCGCAGTAAATTGACTCTCTCTTGGTGATGTTACAGCTGGTGCCTGGTGCGGGACCTCACTGCTCACGTGGCGGCTGCGTGGGAAGAATGCGCCACAGGTCAGTGGGACAGGAAAGTCCTGCCAGGGAGCACTGCAGGCGATGGGTGGGTGGGTGAATCGCCCAGTCCTGCGGTGCCAGGCAGTGACCCACAGCAGCGGCAGCAGCTTCTGCTGTGCCTTCCTAGAGCTGCCAGCTCGGGGAAGCCCCGGCTGCTATCGGACTCCAACAAGAGCCTTTCCCTTCCAGGGGCAGCCTGCAGCTGACCTGAGTTCACTGTGGTAAGAGCCCTCTCCTCTCCCCAGCCCTGCAGCATGTTTGGTGGGGACAGCACGGGCACATGAGCCCGTGCTATTCGCTCTCACTTGCACAGCGCCCAGAGCTCGTGTCTTCTGCACCTGACCAGGAGGCCCTGGGCTAAACCTGGAGGGGGAAGGAAGCCCTTGCAAACCAGGGAAAGAAAAGGGGCTCGAGCATCACTGTGCTGCTCCTGGGCTTGGAGGCTCCGCGCATTGCTGGGCAGTGATCTGACAAGGTGCGATTTCCTGGTGATTGCAGGAACGCACATGATGTGTGGAAAGGACGAGCTGGAGAGCTTCAGCAGCTGAGGGATGAGCTGACACATCTGGCTGCAGAAATCCGCTCCATGAAGAAGGTGACCCTGCACTCTGGAAAGAGGGCTGGGCAGGAAAAGGCCACCAGCTGGCCCGGGAAGGGCCTGGTGCAGGAGGCCCTGCTCCTCCTAGCATACGCACCCCTCCCTTGCCAGGGGCTGTGGCTTGAGCTTCTGCGCTGTAGAGCCCCTTCTCCTGGCCAGCTCTGACATGGTTGTTTCCCTGTTCGTCGGTGTCTTCTCCAGGAGGCTCAGCAAATGAGAGAGGCAATGTCTGACCCCGTGGAGGTGCCTGGCTGGGCTCTCAAAAGCACAGGTATGAGCAGCCCTTGGGTCCAGGCAGCTCTTCGTGTGCTGGGCTCGTGCTCGGCACTCCTGAAAGCAGGCAGTGCTGCAGACACTGCTCCCCCAGGTAGAGAGAGGCGGGACAAAACCACGGGGCCCACGAGCATGACTGTAGCAGTGTGGCTCCCTTAGGCTCACCCCAGCCCTGCTGCCAGAGCCCTCACTGCTGCCTCGGCCATGCCCCTGACAGCATTTCTGCCCTCTCCCGCTCCGTGGAGCTTTCGTGCAGAATGAAAGCATATGGCTGCATCACCCTCTGCTGTCCACGCAGCAGGACCCTGCTTGGGTCTGCGCTGCCCTTGCTGTGGGGGCTCACTGTTCCCCAGCACCCACAGATCCTCTCTTTGTGCGGCTGGGAGAGAGATGCCATCACCCGGCGCAGGCATCCCCTGCGTTTCCCGGGGCACCTCCGAGCATCCAGTGCTGCATGACTTAGCAGTCACCTGCAGCCACCAGGTCCTTTGCACCTGGGGCCAGTTGCAGTCAGCTGCCTTCTTCTGCCCTCAGGGACTGCCATCGACCTGCAGAGATCATCCAGCACCTCTGCATGGCTCAGAAGGGTGTTTCCGTCCCTGTTCCGTCAACCCTTTGAGGATACCTTTGTGCAGGTACAGTAGCAGAAACTGCCAGTGCTGCCTCTCTTGCCTCTCTGGATCAGGCTGGAGCCAAGCACTGGGCTGTATCCTGTCAGGCCAGGGGTCTTGCTCGGGTCCAGGGCAAGGATCTGGTGCCTGACAGCTGAGGTCCCACACAGGGCTTGGCTCCCTAGAAAAACAGGGTTGCTTCTGCCTGTTTCCCAACACCCCATGCATCTCCAGCAGAAGCACGGCCCGGGGAACAGTGCTGCCTGTGCTTCTGCAAGCAGGGGAGCGAAGCCCTCGCATTCACTTCTCTTGCCCTCTACTTTTAGCCTGATGCTTCCCCAGGGTACTGCTGGCCTATGCAACAGTCTCAGAGCGAAGTGCTAATCCGACTGCCCACAGAAGTACAACCAACGGCCATCACCTTACAGTACTGCTCCAAGATAGCCACTCCACTGGCGACTGTCAATAGCATGCCCAGGGATTTCACTGTCTCTGTAAGTGTGTGCTGGGCTCGGGGCTGGGACCTGACCACGGGTAAAGCTGTAACCAGGCCTTGCTGCTCCCTGCGCATCTGCAGAGAGGTGTGTGCTTCCAAGCACTGCCCTTCCTAGAGGGGACGTTCCACAGACTCACTCAGCACGTGTTGGCCCAGCACCTCCAGGGCCCTGAGGAGGAGACACAGTGCCATGGGTCTCCCTCTGTGCCAGACCGCGCCAGAGGCGCAGGAGTGTGGTGCAGATCACGGGCCCAGATCTGGCATGAGCATTTGCTCATGGTCAGGTTGAGCCTGACCTGCTCTCCAGTGCGTTTATCTCCAAGGGACTGGATGAGGAAGGCCAGGGCGAAACTCTGCTGGGGTCATTCCTCTACAGCCTGCAGAAAGAGACAACTCAGACTTTCCCTCTGCAGGTACAGTGGGTGCGTGTGGGCAGGAGGCCAGGGCAGAAACACCAGTTTGCCAGCAAGTCGCTTGCAGGGGGAGAGTGGACAGTCCCTGGCAGGACAGGGGCCTGAATGTTGTGGTGCCCAGAGCTGCCTGTCGGCACCTGCAGGGCAGGCGGTGGCGAGGAGGATGCTCAGCACCGTGCTCCGGCAGCAGGGCTTTCCCCTGGTCCTGCTTCCTGGCACAGGTGACCCCACAGTGTCCCCACAGCTGCCCACCACATTCTCTCTTGAGGCTGGCTGTTTGCTCTGCAAGGGCACAGGAATCCTTTGCCTCCTGGGTGGGAGAAGGGCAGGAGGGAGAAGCTACTTCCTCAGCCAGAGCAGGGGCTGGTCCCAGAGCAGGGGTCTGGCTGGCAGAGGAGGACACGTGGAGCCTGCTCTCACTCTTTGCCTCCCAGGAGTGACGCTGGTTTTTGCTGTGCTTTCTTTGCAGAATGGCATCCCCAGAGCCTTTCGGCTTCTGAAACTCGGCATACAGAACAACTGGGGTAGACCAAGGTACACCTGCATTTATCGAGTGCAGGTGCATGGGAAGATGGTGGAGACAAAGGCGACTGGAAACACTCGTGTGGAGACCTACCTTTGATAAGAATTAAAGAGGAAGATGGAGGAACACACCAGAGGGATGTGACTGTTTGTGTGGTGCAGAGCAATGTCACTTCAGTGTCCCTCTCAAAGCAGCCAACTTCTTTCTGCCTTTCGCAGGCTGAGGCCTTCCTCAGCCTTTCCTTTTTCTCTCCGCCACAGCAATGTTTCCTAACCAAAGAAAACATCCCCATGTTGGAAGCACGGGGAGACATGCTTTCACAGCCTCTCCTTGCCTATGGTCTTTGACAAAAGTCCTTTGACACAAGGACTGCCTCCCATTTTGCCCTAGGAAGGAGTTTTCCGAGCCTGGCATTGTCTGGGGGCCATGATCCCCAAAGCACAGGCCCATTCCATTCAGGGGACACCTTGGCTCTGGGGACTGGCTATAGTGGGGGTCCACAATGGGAGCAGCCATGTCTGGGACCAAAGAGGGGTTTCTGAGGTATGTGAGGCCTGAGCAGCCTGACCGCTGGCGAGGGGCATGGTGGTGGCTCAGCTCCCCTGTCTCTCCCAGACACAGCCCTCCATCCCACCAGAGACCTGGCACCCCGCACACCAGGGTCTAGGCCTTCTTGCTGCTCTCAGGTGCTCACTCTGTGGGAGGCGCTGCCCTGCTGTGATGAGCACTGGCTAAAGTCCCCCTTGGCAGTCTGTTGGTGCCACAAAAACTGTTGCTTGCACTTCCCAGACCATGCTGGTGTCCAGGCTCTCGGAACACACAGTACTTTTCGTGCTGGGCTCGCGCTTGGCGTTCCTGAAAGCAGGCAGCGCTGCAGAGGCTGCTCTGGGAGGCAGAGAGAGGTGGGACAAAACCGTGTTGCCCATGAGCATGACTGTACCAATCACCCAGTTAAGAGCTGTAAAGTAGGTATATTTATTCAGCCCTGGGGGCACGGGAGTATCCCACCAGAGTCGTGCGTGCCACAGCCGCCCGTCCTCCAAACATGTGGAGCATTGTGGTTACATATTCGTGACCTGTCCCCGTTACGTACGGTAATTAGTATTTCCATAAACTCCTCCAGCTGCGCACGGGCAGTGCTTTTCGGTAGTGGTCGTAGGGGGTCGTGGGGATGAAGGCTAGCAGCTCCCCCTGGTCATAGCAAGTAACGTGTTGGTCTTGGGCAGGCTCAGCTACTCCTTGGATGTGTCCAGACCACAAGGCTGGCTTGCACCTGTTCTCTTCTTGTGCAGGGGCTCAGCCTCCCCTTGGATTGGCTGATCTTATCCCAAAAGTTACAAATGCAGCTAACTTTTCATAGGTGTTAAGTCCCGGGCTTTGTTAACCCTTAGGTTGCACTAACAATGGGATTAGGGTATATTATCACTAATTACATCAACAATGCGAACTAATTACCCAAACAGCAACAAGTTTTAAATCTTAGGACTCCCCTGTCTCAGCTGTGTGGTTCCCTTAGGCTCACCCCAGCCCTGCTGCCAGAGCTCTCACTGCTGCCTTGGCTGTGACCCTGGCAGCATTTCTGCCCTCTCCCATTCTGTGGAGCTTTCCTGGAGGATGAAAGCATATGGCAGCCATTTTCTTCCCTTTGTCCCCCCACCCTAACAGGTCCACTCCCCGCCCCTCAACCCTCATTGCCCTGAGGACAGTATGAGGGTTTGTTCCTCCTGGGACCATCAGCTGGAGGGTCATGCCCTCAGAGGCTAAAGCAGGGGCTGGGGGGACACGATGGAGGAACTGGGGGTGCACGATGGAGGAGCTGGGGAGCGCGGTGGGCAGCACAACAGTCCCAGGCTTGGGAAACCCGCTGTGAGTGGGGAAGAGGCTCAGCTGAAAGCCCCTCTGGCCCCTGGGGCCAAACCCCACGCTCCTGCTGGAGGGCTCTGGCTGTGGCGCTGCAGAGGCCCTGGGAGGAAGAGGGGGCTTTGGAGGAGGGCAGCTGCTCCCCTCTGCCCACAGGCCTGTCTTCTGGCCAGGGCCTTGGCTCATGCGGCAAGAAGGCGGTGCCAGACAGTGTCCTGCCTTTTCCCCTCCCACAGGTGCCCCTCTTCTCAGGAGGACCAGGGGACCAGCTGCAAAGAGGCAGCACGCTGCGGCCGCACTGCTGCAGGCACAGAGTGTAAGTTCAGTGCTGCCTTTCACCCCATGCTTGCACCAGGCCTGCCTGGCTCAGCTGCATGCTCGTGCATCTTACTGAGGATGGGAGTGCACGGCAGAGTGATGGTGGCTGAGTGCCAGTGGCAGGAGTACTGCTCACAGCTGACTCCAGGAGGAGGTGTGCCCAGACAGACAACACTCCTGCACCTGAAGGAGGGCAAATGAGCTCTCAGACAGGCTTCATTTCTCACCAGCATGGTGAGGGGAATGGCTTCTACAAAAGTAGAAGGGGCTGCCCCTCCAAGGAAGAGAGCCAGCAGTGCACAGGCAAGATCTCAGGAGGCCCAGAGCACCAGGCAGCAGGGGCCTGCCCACAGCAGTGCTGCAGAAAATGAGGGTAACTCCAGTGCTGCCTTTCAACACCATGGTTGCACCAAGCCTGCCTCGCTCGCCTGGCGCTCAGGGCCCTGCGGAATCCGAGTCATCCTGCCCCAAGGGAGGCCTGAAGCCACCTCCCCTGTTGATTATTTGGAGCTGCCTACCATGTCCATGTCTTTGTCGGATACTGTAGTAACTACAGGGTACCCCACCACTCATGCCGCCCTCCTTCCCCAGGCATGCCATCTGTTCCCTGCCTGCAAGCGGATCCTGCCCAGCCCTCCGCTCCTCACTCCCAGGGTGAAACAAGCCCCGCTCCGTAAGACGTGATGTCTGCCCTGTCCCACTGGTCCTTCCAGGGAGGGAGGACCGGTTCCCACGTCCCTGCAGGGATCTGGAATTCGCTAGTATCCTCAAGAATGGTCCTCAGCCTTTTCTCCCGTTTCTTTGCCCAGGGTTGGTGTTCAGTCTGGCAGTGGCTGTGACCTCCATTCTGAGATGTCTGAGCCCAGGCACCTCCACCCTGTGAGTATAACACATAACTGCTGTGGACACGGAGCTTGGGGCTGCCATAGGGACAGGGCCATCAGATGGGGGCTGCTGGTGCTCCCCACCAGGAGACCCCCTAGGTCCCATGTAAATTACTGCTCCTTAGCTAGTAAGAGAGAATCTCCCTGTGCAGGGCTTTGCTTTGTTCAATTTAGTGTTGAATGTGAACACGAACACCAGCATGTACTGGTTCATGGGTTGTTCTCCGTTCATGTGCAAGACTTTTCGTTCCACGATGAACTAAAGCTCACCCTTTTCTCCTGCTTTCTGAAGTCCCCCTGTAGGGCAGCATGACTGCTGGTGCATCAGTTCTGTGGCGCTGGCAAACTTGCTCAGGGCATGCTCTGCTTCATCATCTAGATCATTACTGGAGATGTTAAACTTCAGGAGTGGACCTGCTACTGACCCCTGGGGTACGTCTCATCCTAAGAAGCCTTAGGGGTGTGCTTAGCTGTCTCCTGCAATGGGCCCATTGCAGCTGGCTGGGACTGGCCACGTCTGCCCACAGTGACTCCTGCAGCAGTCCCACCACAGCCAGCGCTGGGACAGGGACACGCAGTACCTCAGTACAGTGGGCAGGGGTGTGTGGAGCAGCACAGGTGCCTAGGCATGGACAGGCAACAAGACTAATCTGCGGGGCTGTGGCCCGTGGAGGAGCTGTGGCAGGGACATCTGCCGATAGGCTACCCAAGGCTTCATTCTGGCCAGGGCTTCCACACTGGGGACTCCCGCCTGCCTAAGCTGGCACAGCAGGACTCTTTTACCTCTGGTAGGTATCACAGAAACATAGAATCATAGATTGGTCAGGGTTGCAAGGGACCTTAAAGATCATCTAGTGCCAACCCCCCTGCCACAGGCAAGGACACCTTCCACTTGACCACATTGCTCAAAGCCCCATCCAGCCTGGCCTTGACCACTGCCAAGGGTGGGACAGACACAGCTTCTCTGGGCAACACGTGCCAGCGCTTCCCCACTGTTACCCATCTCCAGCTGCACATTGAGCCACTGACCACAACTGTCTTTGTGCGGCCATCCAGCAATTCCTTATCCACTGAGCAGTCCATCCATGAAATCTGTGCCTCTCTCTAAATTGGAGACGCATGGATTCACAGGAATTGGCTGGCTCATGCCACAGGAGTCGCTGGGGTGCATGGACCAGCCCATATGGAGACATTGAGGTATCCTGGGTGCTCATGCCCCTCACTGAGGATGGAAGCACGCAGCAGCCCCATTCCTGGGGCCCCTTTGCTGACTGGAGCTCCCCATGACAATGTAGAGACAAAGGGACAGAGCAAGCCAAAGCCCCATGCGGCCCCAGGCCCAGCCTGGTGTCACCCAGAGGCAGCACCCCTTTGCTTCCGCATGGGAACCTTCGGCTGACAGGGCTGACCAAAGACCGAGGCTTTATTTCAAAGCACGACCTCACATGGAATGGAGTCGAGTCAGTTTGGCTTGGCTGTCCCAGCTCTTGCCCACCCGCACAGCCTACTCAGTGGGGGACACCCAGGCAGAAACCAAGCAAGCCTTGAGCTCTGCAGGCACAGGTCAGCACCAGAGAACGCTGGTGTATTTTCAGCACCGGCTACTCACAGATGCAACCCAGAGCACTGAGTGAGCAGCGGGGTGTATCCCTGGCCCTTGCTCACCAGTGATGTCACAGTCAAGGCTGCACATCATGTGGAGCCAGGAACCTGTGACGTTAAGGTGGCTCATACAGCACTTGGGCCACCACCTCCTGCCTGGTAGGAGTTTGCTGTGTCCTGGTGGCTATCTGCCCGTGTCTGGCGTTCTCCTCCTGGCAGCTGGTCCGGGGCTCTTGCCCAAGTGCCCTCCCCCAGCCAGGCAACACTCCTGCTTCGGAAGGAGGACAGACAGGCTTGCAGGGGAGCTTCCTTTGTCCCCCAAGATGAGAAAGGCTCCTCCAAGAGCGCAGTGCACTGCCCTCGTGAGGACGGCCAGCAGCAGCAGGGACGGACGTGCAGCTGGGCCCACTCGGGTCCCCAGGGGCAGGTACGAGGCTCGTCCTGGCACCATCAGCTGGAGGGCCAGGCCCTCAGAGGCTAAAGCAGGGGCTGGGGGTGCACGATGGAGGAGCTGGGGAGCGCGGTGGGCAGCACAACAGTCCCAGGCTTGGGAAACCCGCTGTGAGTGGGGAAGAGGCTCAGCTGAAAGCCCCTCTGGCCCCTGGGGCCAAACCCCACGCTCCTGCTGGAGGGCTCTGGCTGTGGCGCTGCAGAGGCCCTGGGAGGAAGAGGGGGCTTTGGAGGAGGGCAGCTGCTCCCCTCTGCCCACAGGCCTGTCTTCTGGCCAGGGCCTTGGCTCATGCGGCAAGAAGGCGGTGCCAGACAGTGTCCTGCCTTTTCCCCTCCCACAGGTGCCCCTCTTCTCAGGAGGACCAGGGGACCAGCTGCAAAGAGCCAGCACGCTGCGGCCGCACTGCTGCAGGCACAGAGTGTAAGTTCAGTGCTGCCTTTCACCCCATGCTTGCACCAGGCCTGCCTGGCTCAGCTGGGATCGAGACCCCAGAAGAGTCAGTATCATCCTGCTCCAGGAGCGGCCTGGGGCCATTTTGCCTATGTGACCATGACAGAGCTGGCCAGCGTGTCTGTGATAACCATGGGGCTACTGTCGTAACCACGAGCACCCGCACGCGGCAGAGATGTAGGGCCCAGAGCCTCATCCACAGTCCTTCCCCAGCCTTGCTGTCAGCGCCCTGCCTGCAAGGGGATCCTGCGGGGCCTCCGGCGAGAAACAAGCAATCCCCTCCAGGGCAAAAGGCTGCCCTGTCCCTGTCCCACAGGAAGGAGATGTGCAGGACCAGCACCCACCTCCTCACAGGGGCTGGCCATAGCCTAGACAGGGCTCCTCAGGAAGTCTCCTCAGGCTTTTCTCCCATTTCTTTGCCTAGGGCTGCTATTCAGCATTGGTTACGGGGTGGCGATGGCCGCGATGTTCCTTCAGAGACGCCTCAGAATAGGCATCTCCATCCTGTGAGTGCAAGAAGTGTCTGTTACTGACATGGAGCTCAGGGGTGCCAGAGGGTCAGGGTGATCAGATGGGAAGCTGGTAGTGCTCCCCACCAGGAGAACCCCCGGCTCCCCTGCAAATTGTTGTTCAGCAGGTAGGAGAAATTCCTCTGGGCAGGGCTCTGCCTTGAGCACCGCTAACCCCAGGACTCTGTATTGCAGGAACGAGGGGCTCTTCATGATCTGCTTGATGACCCTCGCTGCTCTCGGTTAGTATTTACCCGCTGCCAGCGGAGGCTCAGAGGAGCGAGGTGCGAGCTTCAGCGTGAGGGAGAGGCGCTGAAGGCCTGTGTAGCCCATACAACATCTCACCTTTGTGGATCTGGGAGGTCGCAAGATGCTCGCTGCATGCAGATGAAATGGGGCATAGCAGCGGGGTGCCAAGCCTGGAAGCAGGGCTGTGCAGCGCCCCGAGGCCCAGGGCAAGAGTCCCTGCTTGGAGCTGCCTCCTCTCCTGCACCCCTTTGTGGTGTCCTCGGCCAACCTCTTGCCACCCCGCTGTGGGAGGAGACCGTGTCACTACAGGGATCTTTAGAAAGCGCAGTAAATTGACTCTCTCTTGGTGATGTTACAGCTGGTGCCTGGTGCGGGACCTCACTGCTCACGTGGCGGCTGCGTGGGAAGAATGCGCCACAGGTCAGTGGGACAGGAAAGTCCTGCCAGGGAGCACTGCAGGCGATGGGTGGGTGGGTGAATCGCCCGGTCCTGCGGTGCCAGGCAGTGACCCACAGCAGCGGCAGCAGCTTCTGCTGTGCCTTCCTAGAGCTGCCAGCTCGGAGAAGCCCCGGCTGCTATCGGACTCCAACAAGAGCCTTTCCCTTCCAGGGGCAGCCTGCAGCTGACCTGAGTTCACTGTGGTAAGAGCCCTCTCCTCTCCCCAGCCCTGCAGCATGTTTGGTGGGGACAACACGGGCACATGAGCCCGTGCTATTCGCTCTCACTTGCACAGCGCCCAGAGCTCGTGTCTTCTGCACCTGACCAGGAGGCCCTGGGCTAAACCTGGAGGGGGAAGGAAGCCCTTGTAAACCAGGGAAAGAAAAGGGGCTCGAGCATCACTGTGCTGCTCCTGGGCTTGGAGGCTCCGCGCATTGCTGGGCAGTGATCTGACAAGGTGCGATTTCCTGGTGATTGCAGGAACGCACATGATGTGTGGAAAGGACGAGCTGGAGAGCTTCAGCAGCTGAGGGATGAGCTGACACATCTGGCTGCAGAAATCCGCTCCATGAAGAAGGTGACCCTGCACTCTGGAAAGAGGGCTGGGCAGGAAAAGGCCACCAGCTGGCCCGGGAAGGGCCTGGTGCAGGAGGCCCTGCTCCTCCCAGCCTACGCACCCCTCCCTTGCCAGGGGCTGTGGTTTGAGCTTCTGCGCTGGAGAGCCCCTTTTCCTGGCCAGCTCTGACGTGGTTGTTTCCCTGTTCGTCGGTGTCTTCCCCAGGAGGCTCAGCAAATGAGAGAGGCAATGTCTGACCCCGTGGAGGTGCCTGGCTGGGCTCTCAAAAGCACAGGTATGGGCAGCCCTTGGGTCCAGGCAGCTCTTCGTGTGCCGGGCTCGTGCTCGGCACTCCTGAAAGCAGGCAGTGCTGCAGACACTGCTCCCCCAGGTAGAGAGAGGCGGGACAAAACCACGGGGCCCACGAGCATGACTGTAGCAGTGTGGCTCCCTTAGGCTCACCCCAGCCCTGCTGCCAGAGCCCTCACTGCTGCCTCGGCCATGCCCCTGACAGCATTTCTGCCCTCTCCCGCTCCGTGGGGCTTTCGTGCAGAATGAAAGCATATGGCTGCATCACCCTCTGCTGTCCACGCAGCAGGACCCTGCTTGGGTCTGCGCTGCCCTTGCCGTGGGGGCTCACTGTTCCCCAGCACCCACAGATCTTCCCTTTGTGCGGCTGGGAGAGAGATGCCATCACCCGGCGCAGGCATCCCCTGCGTTTCCCGGGGCACCTCCGAGCATCCAGTGCTGCATGACTTAGCAGTCACCTGCAGCCACCAGGTCCTTTGCACCTAGGGCCAGTTGCAGTCAGCTGCCTTCTTCTGCCCTCAGGGACTGCCATCGACCTGCAGAGATCATCCAGCACCTCTGCATGGCTCAGAAGGGTGTTTCCGTCCCTGTTCCGTCAACCCTTTGAGGATACCTTTGTGCAGGTACAGTAGCAGAAACTGCCAGTGCTGCCTCTCTTGCCTCTCTGGATCAGGCTGGAGCCAAGCCCTGGGCTGTATCCTGTCAGGCCAGGGGTCTTGCTCGGGTCCAGGGCAAGGATCTGGTGCCTGACAGCTGAGGTCCCACACAGGGCTTAGCTCCCTAGAAAAAGGGGGTTGCTTCTGCCTGTTTCCCAACACCCCATGCATCTCCAGCAGAAGCACGGCCCGGGGAACAGTGCTGCCTGTGCTTCTGCAAGCAGGGGAGCGAAGCCCTCGCATTCACTTCTCTTGCCCTCTACTTTTAGCCTGATGCTTCCCCAGGGTACTGCTGGCCTATGCAACAGTCTCAGAGCGAAGTGCTAATCCGACTGCCCACAGAAGTACAACCAACGGCCATCACCTTACAGTACAGCTCCAAGATAGCCACTCCACTGGCGACTGTCAATAGCATGCCCAGGGATTTCACTGTCTCTGTAAGTGTGTGCTGGGCTCGGGGCTGGGACCTGACCACGGGTAAAGCTGTAACCAGGCCTTGCTGCTCCCTGCGCATCTGCAGAGAGGTGTGTGCTTCCAAGCACTGCCCTTCCTAGAGGGGACGTTCCACAGACTCACTCAGCACGTGTTGGCCCAGCACCTCCAGGGCCCTGAGGAGGAGACACAGCGCCATGGGTCTCCCTCTGTGCCAGACCGCGCCAGAGGCGCAGGAGTGTGGTGCAGATCACGGGCCCAGATCTGGCATGAGCATTTGCTCATGGTCAGGTTGAGCCTGACCTGCTCTCCTGTGCGTTTATCTCCAAGGGACTGGATGAGGAAGGCCAGGGCGAAACTCTGCTGGGGTCATTCCTCTACAGCCTGCAGAAAGAGCCAACTCAGACCTTCCCTCTGCAGGTACAGTGGGTGCGTGTGGGCAGGAGGCCAGGGCAGAAACACCAGTTTGCCAGCAAGTCGCTTGCAGGGGGAGAGTGGACAGTCCCTGGCAGGACAGGGGCCTGAATGTTGTGGTGCCCAGAGCTGCCTGTCGGCACCTGCAGGGCAGGCGGTGGCGAGGAGGATGCTCAGCACCGTGCTCCGGCAGCAGGGCTTTCCCCTGGTCCTGCTTCCTGGCACAGGTGACCCCACAGTGTCCCCACAGCTGCCCACCACATTCTCTCTTGAGGCTGGCTGTTTGCTCTGCAAGGGCACAGGAATCCTTTGCCTCCTGGGTGGGAGAAGGGCAGGAGGGAGAAGCTGCTTCCTCAGCCAGAGCAGGGGCTGGTCCCAGAGCAGGGGTCTGGCTGGCAGAGGAGGACACGTGGAGCCTGCTCTCACTCTTTGCCTCCCAGGAGTGACGCTGCTTTTTGCTGTGCTTTCTTTGCAGAATGGCATCCCCAGAGCCTTTCGGCTTCTGAAACTCGGCATACAGAACAACTGGGGTAGACCAAGGTACACCTGCATTTATCGAGTGCAGGTGCATGGGAAGATGGTGGAGACAAAGGCGACTGGAAACACTCGTGTGGAGACCTACCTTTGATAAGAATTAAAGAGGAAAATGGAGGAACACACCAGAGGGATGTGACTGTTTGTGTGGTGCAGAGCAATGTCACTTCAGTGTCCCTCTCAAAGCAGCCAACTTCTTTCTGCCTTTCGCAGGCTGAGGCCTTCCTCAGCCTTTCCTTTTTCTCTCCGCCACAGCAATGTTTCCTAACCAAAGAAAACATCCCCATGTTGGAAGCACGGGGAGACATGCTTTCACAGCCTCTCCTTGCCTATGGTCTTTGACAAAAGTCCTTTGACACAAGGACTGCCTCCCATTTTGCCCTAGGAAGGAGTTTTCCGAGCCTGGCATTGTCTGGGGGCCATGATCCCCAAAGCACAGGCCCATTCCATTCAGGGGACACCTTGGCTCTGGGGACTGGCTATAGTGGGGGTCCACAATGGGAGCAGCCATGTCTGGGACCAAAGAGGGGTTTCTGAGGTATGTGAGGCCTGAGCAGCCTGACCGCTGGCGAGGGGCATGGTGGTGGCTCAGCTCCCCTGTCTCTCCCAGACACAGCCCTCCATCCCACCAGAGACCTGGCACCCCGCACACCAGGGTCTAGGCCTTCTTGCTGCTCTCAGGTGCTCACTCTGTGGGAGGCGCTGCCCTGCTGTGATGAGCACTGGCTAAAGTCCCCCTTGGCAGTCTGTTGGTGCCACAAAAACTGTTGCTTGCACTTCCCAGACCATCCTGGTGTCCAGGCTTTCAGAGGACAGGGCAAGCTCTGGTACTCCACCCCACTAAGGCAGCACAATTCAGTGGAGTGGTGTTTATCACCGTCCCTATGCAGCTCCTGGGCTGATGGTTCAGCCTGCTGCCCATGGGCTCCAGGACAGGGCCTTGAATTTGAACCCATCTCAGTTCTTCCCCATGTCTCTTCTATCTGGCCAGAGTGCTCTGGGCTCTCTGGTTCTCCACTGCTCTTCCCTGCTAGGAAACCTGCTGGTTCTTCCCATAGCACTTTGGTTTTATTGCCTTTGTTCTTCAATTCTTATTCCCCTGCTGTTCTTTAAGGTGCCACTGTTTCCCTGCCCTGAAACTCTTAACACTCAGCCAGCTCCTAGGTGAATGCTGAACACACAAGCATCTGTCTTTGTCATGGGGAGATTTGCCAAGTTCAGTTCTACATCTTTAACAGCCAGAATGCATGCACCTACACCCATTCGTTGTAGGCTGGTGTCAGCTCTGAATCCTTAAGCTGACGGTTTCACCATCATGCCTGTTACTCTGCTAAGTATAGCAATAGGAGGCCTGAAGACCAATGTGATGTCCCTCTCACTCCAGTGGGTGCAGCTTTGCATGTTGTCGCGATTTAAGCCCAGCCGCCAACCCAGAACCACGCAGCTGCTTGCTCACTCCTC
This sequence comes from Lathamus discolor, assembly GCF_037157495.1. Classification (NCBI taxonomy): domain Eukaryota; kingdom Metazoa; phylum Chordata; class Aves; order Psittaciformes; family Psittacidae; genus Lathamus; species Lathamus discolor. Next base: position 81,874,485 of record NC_088909.1, on the reverse strand, counting down.
CTCCCTCCTCCCCCTGCTCCTGGAGGGATGGTGAAAAGAATCAAAAGAATGTAACTCCCACCGGTTTAGATAAGAACAGTCCAGTAAATAAGGTATAACAGAAATCACTGTTGCTACCACCAATAATAATAATGATAAGGGAAATAACAAGGGAAGAGAACACAACCACTCACCACCCACCGATACCCAGCCCGACCAGAGCAGACCTTCTGGGTAACTAGAAGTTACCCAGAAGTTACTTCTGTGACTAGTGGAGTCCCTCAGGGGTCGGTGCTGGGACCGGTGCTGTTTAATATTTTCATCAATGACCTGGATGAGGGAACTGAGTGCACCCTCAGCAAGTTTGCTGATGACACAAAACTGGGAGGAGTGGCTGACACACCAGAGGACTGTGCTGCCATTCAGCGAGACCTGGACAGGCTGGAGAGTTGGGCGGGGAGAAACTTGATGAGATTTAACAAGGGCAAGTGTAGAGTCTTGCATCTGGGGAAGAACAACCCCATGTACCAGTACAGGTTGGGGGGTGACCTGCTGGAAAGTAGCGAAGGGGAAAGGGACCTGGGGGTCCTGGTGGATAGGAGGATGACCATGAGCCAGCAATGTGCTCTTGCGGCCAAGAAGGCAAATGGCATCTTAGGGTGCATTAGAAAGGGAGTGGTTAGTAGGTCAAGAGAGGTTCTCCTCCCCCTCTACTCAGCCTTGGTGAGGCCGCATCTGGAATATTGCGTCCAGTTCTGGGCCCCTCTGTTCAAGAAGGACAGGGAATTGCTTGAAGGAGTCCAGCGCAGAGCCACAAAGATGATTAAGGGAGTGGAACATCTCCCTTATGAGGAGAGGCTGAGGGAGCTGGGTCTCTTTAGCTTGGAGAAGAGGAGACTGAGGGGTGACCTCATCAATGTTTACAAATATGTAAAGGGTGGGTGTCAGGATGATGGAGCTAGGCTTTTTTCAGTGATATCCAGTGATAGGACAAGGGGCAATGGGTGTAAACTGGAGCATAGGAAGTTCCACGTTAACATCAGGAAGAACTTCTTTACTGTAAGAGTGACAGAGCACTGGAACAGGTTGCCCAGGGGGGTTGTGGAGTCTCCTACACTGGAGATATTCAAGGCCCGCCTGGACAAGTTCCTGTGTGATGTACTGTAGGTTACCCTGCTCTTGCAGGGGGGTTGGACTAGATGATCTTTTGAGGTCCCTTCCAACCCTTGGGATTCTGTGATTCTGTGATTCTGTAACTGTGCCCCGTTTATATACTGGGCATGACGTGCTGTGGTATGGAATACCGCTTTGGTCAGTTTGGGTCAGGTGTCCTGTCTCTGCTTCCTCCCAGCTTCCCCTCCTCCCTGGCAGAGCATGAGGCTCAGAAAGTCCTTGGTCAGAGTAAATATTACTGAGCAACAACTAAAAACATCGGTGTTACCAGCGCTGTTCCCAGGCTGAAAGTCAAAACCACAGCGCTGCACCAGCTACTAAGAAGGAGAAAAGTGACTGCTACTGCTGAAGCCAGGACACATGTAAAGCTTGAGTACCTATGCTCTCCTTCCACCTTGCTTTCCTCATTTGCCTTGGAATGTTACCTGGGAGTAGACAAGCTCAGGTGCACAGCTACATTGTCCTCAGGCTAGTTCAGAGGACAGGGCGGGTTTGAGGTTGTGGGGCTGCTGCCCCACAATTCCACTGTCCTTTGTTGGCAGGAAAATGGGATGGCATTGAAGCAAACTTCATTTCCCATGGAAGTCTCTGTCAGAAATTCTTGGAAGAAAAGTATCTGCTCAACTGTCTGCAAGAAGATGGCTATAAGCTTAGAATTACACAGTGACTGAGGTTGAAAGGGCTCTCTGCAGGCCATGCCATCCAAAGCCCTTGCTCCAGCATGATCAATTGAAGCCCATTGCTTAGCACCATGTCCAGACGGCTTTTGAGTACCTCAGTGGCAGGAGACTCTCCAGCTTCTCTGGGCAACCTCTGCCAGGGCTCAGTCACCCTCATGGTAAAAAAGTGTCTCCAGATGTTCATGGGCACCTCCTGTTTTTCAGTCTGCACCCACTGCCTCCAGTTGTCAGAAGAGAGACTGAGAAAAGCTTGTCTTTGCTGCACATTCCCTTTGGGTATGTATACATATGGAGGAGATTCCCCCTGGGCCTTCTTTACCTGAGGCTAAACTGTCCCAGATTTCTTCAGCCTTTCTCCTAGGAAAGATGCTCCTGTCCCTTCAACACCTTGCTGTCCCTTCACAGTCATATGTCCAAATCTCTCTTGTACTGAGTAGCCTAGAACTGGACACAGCAGTCCAGGTGTGGCCTCACCATTGCTGAGTAAAGGGCAAGGATCACTTCCTTCAACCTGCTGCCAGCACTTCTCCTATTGCAGTGCAGGACATGCTCACCAGTTTTGTCACAAGGGCGCATTTGCTGACTTACGTTCAGCTTGGTGTTCACCAGGACCAGAAGGTCCTTTTCAGCAAGGCTGCTTTCCAGTGGTGTGGTCCCTAGCATGTGGGTGGGCCTCGCTATCCCCAGTTGCAGGACTTTGCACTTGCTCTCCTTGATCTTCATGACATTGAGTGTGTGTGGTCTCTGTGTGTGCATGGACACACATGCCAATTAATAAATCGTTTGTGTCTTGTTCCTGAGGTTGGATACTTCTAGGAGTTAACAGGGAATTTTTATCTGTAGATCTTGTCCTGAATGCTTTTATTGGAAATTCAGCTGCATGAAGTATTCTGACTAGGTAACGTCCTGCATTGCCTGTTCTTCTCACAGTTTGCTGGCATTTTGGTGAGGTACTGTGCTCTGAGTGTAACTGCGTAAAGATCAGTTACTTGTAACTTGGGGATAAAATATTCTCCGGGTATTCTCAGATGGCCCTATCGCTGTTTACACTGTTTCCTGATAGGGTATTTTTGTTTATCCAGTGCACTGTGTTTTACAGCCTCTTTGAAAGGAGATGCAACAGAAACTCCCTTGCATCCCCACATGCATACTGACCCTTGCTGGGAAATCCTCCTAGGAACTCCTGGGATAATATGGCCCCATGTTTGTTACTTACAGTAGCAAACTCTGAGGAAGGACAAAGGAAGGACATACTGGTCAGAAGAAAATTCAGAAAAAGTTTATGAAAATGTGTAGCTTACAAAAGAGAATGGACCAGAGTCTGTCTTGAACTAGGATATACACAAGGTTAGTCTTCTACACAAAGTTTAATTTTAAAAGTCAGTTTCCCAAAAATGTAAGTGGATGATCCTGGAGAATCCATGTATTTCCCAGTCTGAAGTACCGCTGATCTTTTCCATGGGACTCCTATAAAGGGCAGTCTCCATGTTCTTTCTAACCACCCTTTAAATACTGGCACATGGTTATTATGTCTCCCCAAACCTTCCTTTCTCAAAGCTGAACAAACCCAGTTCTCTCAGCTGTTCCTCATACAGTAGGCTTCCCAGTCCTTGAATTATCATTGTGGCCCTTCTCTGAAACCTCTCCAGCCTGTGAGGTCCTCTCAATTTGCAGGGGTCAAGCTGCTGTAATAATTCACAGGCCAACTCTTCCTTCACTGATGGTGGGTCTGTGTTTGCATCAACCTGGGTTTTTGTTCCCAAGGCCTGGGGCTCAGCAGTGCTGGTAAAGACAGAGGTGAAGCAACTATTGAGAACCTCTGCCTTTTCAGCACTGTTGGTGACTAATTCCATCAGGCCACTGTTTTCCTTCTGTTTCTGTTTGATGTTTATGTACTTGAAGAAACCTTTCTTGAGGGTTTTTTTCCTACATCTCTGTCCAATTTCAATTGGAGCTGAGCTTTTGCTTTTCCAACTGCATCTCTGCAGACCCTAGCAATGATCTTGTAGTTCTCAGTGGGTATTTGTTCACTTTTCTGCATCTGGTACATTTCTCTCTTGGTTTTGAGAAGACTCAGAAGCTCACAGTTAAAACCAAGGAGGTCTTTTGCTCCACCTCCTTACTTCTTTTACTTTTAAAGGGGATGAACTGGTTTGTGCTTCCAGGAGAGAGTTCTTGAAAATCTCCTAGCACTCATAGCTTCTTTATCCTCCATGAAAGCTTCTCAGGAAACCCCTCCCAGCTGAGCTCTGATTGCTCCTCTGAATCTAAAACCTTTGTCTTAGTACTAACCTTCAGCATGCTCAGCTGGATCCCAAGCTCCACCATGTTGTGATCACAGCACCAACTCTACTACTAACCGAGATAGTACAGAGCAGGTTTTCCTGGTTTGTGAGTAGCAAGTCCAGCAGTGCCTTATTCCTGGTTGGCACATCTAACATTTGTATGAGGAAGCAGTCCTCTGTGCGTTCCAGGAACTTGATGGATGATGTGAGCTGCTCTACTGCTTTTCCAACAAATACCTGGGTTGTTAAAGCCACCCATAGGAACTGTTTCTGTTGACACAAAGCTTGCTTAAGTGAACCAAATATTGCTTCGCTGGCATTATGGTCTTGATTTTCAGGTTGATAGCAGATGCTTATTTTAAAATGCTTTATTTTAAAATCCCCCTTGGAGATGACCCTTCTGATCTTGACCCAGAAGCATTCGATAGGGCTTCCACAATCACCGTAGCTGTCTTCTATACTTTTACAAACCTTTAAGGCATAATTACAGGACACTAGTTAAATAACAGTTCACTATGAGGTTATGGATATGTGATGTGATGGAGGGTGGACACTCCCACTGAAATCCAGAGTGTCTTATACTTTGAAGAAATCTGTGTAAAATGCTTCTAGGTGCCTCCACTGGAACCATGGAAGTTTCCCACTGCACTGTCTGAACATCGTATCAGTGAACCCAGTGATATGCGCAGAAAATGTCTAGTCCAACGCGCCTAGTTCAAATGTACCCTCTGCTCTCATTCATTTCTCTTCCTTTGTGTATTCTCCTGCTCTCCCACCCGTGTATTTTTAGTTCTGTCCACCTCATCCTTCTGCTGTGATTTCCAATGACTTGCTATCATCTGTTAACAATTTGTAAGTATCTGGTTCGTGTTGAGGCATGTGAAAACAAAATCAGTCTTCCTCAAAACTGACTCACTCCACTGGTAGTCACAATGTCCTCATATAACTGAGGTAAAATACTTCTGAAAACAAACACTGTCTGTTAAGATTTCAATTACGTGTTAACAATAAATTTTTTACTTTATAAATAAGGTGTGTTTCACCTTCACTGTTAATAAGATTTTGAGCGTAACAAGCTTGGAGTACAGAAAGTAAACATCTGTCTCAAGAACACACATTTCTTAGGAAAATTGAGATTATTTTGGACAGCCCTTGTAATGGATAAGTGATAATTTGGCATATTCAGCATCTGGGAGGAATAATGCATTAGATTGTTTACTAAAGGTAGGAACGGCACCACAAAAGTGATACTGCTATATTCCTCTTTGCAAACCATAAAAAATATATTTAAATCTAAATAAAGAATCACAGCTGTACATGTTTGGTTTGTAAAAATTCATGTATTTATTTGCTACTTTAAAACAAAAAATTAAAGCCAACAATATTTCACACTACATACTTCAACCTATATCTAAGTAAAAATGAATAAATTTCTCATCAAATATTTTTGATGGTATACATTTTTGAGGGAGAATTTGCAACTATATTGTCTATGTATGGCAGCCTTCACTGGGTAAGTACTTGGTGCCCTTTTTTTCAAACATGGTTAATGGGGTATCTTATTTTTAAAATATAACATCACAACCTAATTCAGGTTGGAATACAGATCTCAAGTCCAACCTAAGGCCCAAAGCAGGGTCAGATTTGGTTGCTCAGGGCTTTATCTAGCTGGGTCTCAAAAATGTTGAAGGGCTGAGACTGCTACTGTTTTGGCTCTATTGCCTGACCCCATGAGTCCTGCCACACACTTTAGTGAAGAACCTGACACTGCCTTCTCAGTTAACCTCCCCATAGGAGGAGATATCAGGCTGCTGTTAGGTACCTCTGAACCCTTCTCTTCAGGCTAACAAGCATGGTTTCCTCAGCCTCTGGCAGTGCTGCTTTCCTAGCCCCTGACCATCTTGATCACTTCCTGCTAAACCTGCTTCTACTAATCAGTGTTTGTCTTGCACTGGTGTCTTGGTTCAGCAACCATGACAATCAGATGGCCCAAAACTTGCCACAGTATCCCAATGTGGTCTAAGGGTTCCCTAATAAAGGGGGATAATAGTTTCCCCTGGCAGTGGCTACCCTCCTGTTAGTACAGCCCATGGTGTAACTATTCTTTGCTGCCAGGGCAGGTGCTAGGTTGTGCTTAGCTTGTTGTCCAGCCATGCCTCACGGATGTTTCTGGCAGAGCTGCTACCTCACCGGTCCTTCCCCAGCCTGCACTGTTGCAGTAGTTCCTGTGTCCTGGGTGCAGGACTTTGCACCTGCCTTTGCCAAATTGTGTCAGGTTGCTGCTTTGCACATTTCCCCACCAGATGCTGCTGAACTGCAGCCCTGCTCTTGGGCCTTTCCACTGAGATCTCATGATTTGGTGTTACTGGCAAAATTGATGATGGTGCATTCTGTTTCCTTCCTGGGATTCACAGATATTAAACAGGACCAGTCCCACAGTAGACCCTGACAAATGACACACACTAGCAGGCTCTCATTAGGGTACTGACACTTCTCATTCATGTAATAAGCCGTTCTGATATAAAATAGAACACTCAGAAAGTAGTTAAATAATAGTAATAGAGGAATTATGTAATAAGCTCAAAAGAAAGTATTTAGATCTCCAAGGAGACATGATCTCCAAGGCATGACAGGAACTTTTTTGACAAGTTTTAACAAGCCTTGTGAAAGATTTTTTTTTATGCCTGAACAAATACTGAGAAATCTGAAAGACTCTCTGTTGGAAAGAACATTTGGGCTTGTTTGGAACAAAATGTATATTTCTCTTCAGCTACCAGGAAGACAACTTCAATAAACTTACTGAGCGAGAGTCAGGATCTTAACTTACAGCTGCATGCTACATGTGTGAATAAGGCAGCTGTTCTGTAAGCAGAAAAAAGTCAATTCACAATACAATGCAAGTTGTATAATTAAACATTGGCTACTGTGCTAAGATATGAATAATTAAGTCTGAATTAAAATAATAAAATTTTACGTCCTACACATCAAAGTGATGGCTGCAGAAAAAATCATGTGCATGTTCTTTAATACAGATATAATAGATAATAGATGTGTAAAACATTATACACAAACTGATGAACCAATGACCTATTTCAGTACCAGAAATCCTCCCATGATTTCCTTCTCCATTTCTGAACATGTCACAGCTATTGCACAAAACCACTAGGACAAGGTTTGGACTCCGGCAAAGACAGCCAAAGAGAGAGGAACAATCATTTATTTTACTACATAATTTTGGCAATAGAAGTGCCCGCTCCTTTTCTCTAAAGGCCACATGTTAGAAAGAGCGTGTGTGTGTGTGTGTGTGTGTGTGTGTGTCTTTCCATAAACTTCCACCCCTTCTTTGCATATTGTCTGTGAAGTTCAGACATGTTTCTAAGCAGTCTTCAACAGTGGGATTGTTTAGCAGTCCTCTGCAGAGTTTTTCTGAGCTGCTCAGTAGTGCGTGTAGAGAGGATGAACTTCAGGCTCCCTCTTTAACTGGCAGATAAATTATTTCTGCTTTTTATACATGGTAATTTTGGAGATAAGGGTTAATGATCTCTCTGAAAAATCTAGTCATTTGTTGCATACTTATTTCATATAATACCTTCCATTGTCCTACATATTTGTTTCAGGAACACTTAGTTGTTGCCTACACATTCCCTGGATTTCCACCTTTCAGCAGTCTGTGAAGCGTGACGTTTAAATCGAGCAGCGTGGCTTCTGATATTTAAATGGCTTTTTGTTGCTCAATTTTTTTTTAAGGCTGTGGTGCTTTGGCAGACTGAGTTGTTGCCCTGGGAACATCCATAAAGCCCTGAATCATATGTTTCACTCTTTCTGCACACTAGAATAAATTTTCACTAGGTTCAGTTACAGAGGTTCACGTTGCTTAGTGTAAGATGTTTTAGGCTTATACTAAAATTTCTGTGCTAAGACAGTGCCTTCCTACTTAATTGTTAAGGCAATTTGTTTTGTCAACTGGGCAGTTTTTGGGCTATATTACCATTTTCACACTGTTGTTATGTACCGCACATCCATTTGAATGTTTTCTTGTAGCTCTTGCAAATGTCTTGTAAAACCTTTGAAATTAATCAAGGTTTTAGAATGGAAAGCTAAATTTCATCTATCTTTTGGCATTAGCTCTGCTTTCTGTGAGATCATATTTCCACTGTGGCCTTTATAGCTCACAGCAGTTGCAATCTGACAGCATCTCCAAAACCTTTAGCAGGAAAACCCATTCCTCCTGTGGTGAACACGGCAGTGAACACTCAGTAAGTGGTACAATCTTCTGTTTTGGTGAAAACACCATGTTCTGCTGTAGCTGTGAATCACTACATCGTATTTACCAGAAGGAACTGCTGGATGTCATTTGGAAGATGTCATCTGTAGTGAAAGGACAAGGGGTAATGGATTTAAATGTAAGCAGGGGAAGTTTAGATTGGATATAAGGAAGAAGTTCTTTATTGTGAGGGTGGTGAGGCCCTGGAATGGGTTGCCCAAAGAAGCAGTAAATGTTCCATCCTTGGCAGTGTTCAAGGCCAGGTTGGACAGAGCCTTGGGTGACATGGTTTAGTGTGAGGTGTCCCTGCCCATGGCAGGGGGGTTGGAACTATACCATCTTAATGTCCTTTCCAACCCTAACCATTCTGTTACATCATGATAGTTCAGGACTGAGAGTGGGAACTGGCTGGGGCAGGGTTCCGGGGAGGGGTGGGGAGGGGGTGGGGAGGAGAAAGCAGCCAAAATGGGGCTCCTGGGAATGGAGGAAAAGGGGGTTGATCAGAGCAGCGATGCCGTAATGCTCTTTGCTACTTAATTTTCTAAATGAGATTTGCTTTTGGCTCATAGAATCAAGTAGGCTGAAAAAGACCTTTAAGATCACCAAGTCCAACCATTACCCCAGCACTGCCAAGACCACCACTAAACCGTATCGCTGAGGCTTTTGAAGACTTCCAGGGACTGATTCCACCCCTTCCCTGGGCAGCCTGTTCCAATGCCTGATTAACCTCCCTGTGAAGAAATATTCCCTAATATCCACTCTAAACCTCCCCTGGTGCAGCTTGAGGCCGTTACCTCTTGTCCTATCACTCGTCACTTCGGAGAAGAGAACAAACCCCACCTCACTGCTACCTCCTTTCAGGCAGCGGTATTTAACGCTGTTCTGGATGTCTGTTCATTTTCTTTTCTCCCCTTCCGGTACTTCTTCGTCAAGCCTCTTCCCTTCGCGCCCTCGCTGACAGCCAGACAATCTGCCACTGTCGCCGCTTCTTTTAACCCTGGGACCGAAAAACCCTCGGGTTCCCCCTCCCCATCCTCCCTCGGGCGGCCGAGGCGGCGCTCCGCGGGAAGGCGGCGCTCAGCCGCTGCCCGGCCCCTGCCGCACGGCCGGAGCTATGGTGGTGCCGCCGCTGCTGCGCGCCGTCATCATGGGGCCCCCGGGCTCCGGGAAAGGCACCGTCTCCGCTCGGATTATCAAACACTTCGGGATGAAGCATCTCTCCAGCGGCGACCTGCTGAGGGACAACATGCAGAAGAGGACAGGTAGGAACGGCGACGGTACACAGCACAAATTGAGGGGGGAGTCGGGGGGGGGGGTGCGGGGCGGCCGCCTGTCCCCCCCGGATCCTCCCCGTCATCCGCACCCCCCCCCCCCTCCGCCTTTGGAACCGGCTCCCCGCAGCCTGTCAGGAAGCTCCTGGGTGACACAGTCCTGCTCCGCCTTAGGGGGGGGACGACACACGACGTGGTGTTTCCGCCGCCCCGCTCATTCCCGTCCCTTCTCCCCCAACAACCGGGCAGCCCCTGGAGGCTTCTTGAAGGGGGGTTTGCTGCTCCCCAGTCTTTGTGTTACCCCTGCCAAGTCGGGCGTCTTCCTGGAGGGCAGAGGCCACCGGGGTTGGCCTCAAGGCTTTAGTCCAGGAACGTTTAAAAGCTGTCACTTGGCATCCTCTGTGTAAGCGTGAACTATCTGGGGTTTGTCCCGTTTTCCGTGTTCTGCAACACCTACTTACTTCATCTTGGTGCTGTTTGTAAGCAGCGAGTGGGGTTTGTTTAGTGTAAAAAAGTGGGGACTATTTTAGGTGTTTGATAGTTTTCCAGCTGAAACATCTTTAAAGGGAAAAATTCTGTTTTTAACAGATGGGGCAAGAAGAGCTCTGGGCTGTGTGACTTTTTAGGTGACAGCGGTACGTAGAATTGCCAGCTATTCCAAAAGCCGAAGGCCTTGCCCCAGACTGGCAGGTGTAACTGTAGCGGTGCTTTCCAGAAACAAGGGGCAGAATTTCTCAGACTGCCTACCTTGTGCTTTTAATACTGTTGCTACCTCACAGCAAGTTCATACCATGCTTAGATTTCAGCATGGTCTGTGTTTGCCTGCAGTTGCTTGAATTAGGTAATGATGTGAATTACACTTAACTGTATTATATAGTCCTGGCTTGACGTCTGGCTCTGTTGAGATTCCACAACCCCTCTCTCTGGTGGAGTTTTGCAATGATGAAAGGTTTCTTCCAGACTTCCGCGTCTGCTTTTCTTCATGGTGGGGCTGAAAACCTTGTAAGAACCATTTCAGATTGCACGGGATGAAGTGACAGTATTGTTAGTTCCAATACTTTGAAGCTGCAGGGGACTGTATTCCCTTGTAAGTATCACTGCAATATTATGGTTAGGTAACTGGCAAACTTCTTGGCTTTGGAAGCTTATAAGCACGTTTGAAGGTGAAGAATTATCTGTATTATGAAATCAACTGTGATGTGATTTCCACATCTCTTTTCACATGAGTTCTGTTTGCTCTGTAAGAACAATGAATTTGGCTCAGTTGACTGACTTTACTACAGCTGATATCTACAAGTTAAACATTTGCTAGAAGCACCACCAGTGCAGGCATATCTGATCACATTAACGCTTTTTCTGTGTGCTGGGTTGTGCAAGCCTAAGTTTTTATTTACAGAGGGTCGCAAAAGCAAAATAGTAGCTGTTAGAAACTTTCAGCGTGTGTGAGACCTCATGAGAAAGGAAGGTGTTCCAGAAGATGAAGGAAATACGTTATTTACTAAATACTTAAGGTTTTGTGCTCTTTCATTACATCTTGGAAGCAAGATCAAAGAACGAAGCAGAAGGCTGTGTGAGAAGAGGAAGTTGCAAGTGGAAGTACCCCATTGCTTGATTTGAGGAGGGATCCAGGAAGTAGTGGAAGAAGTGATTTGGCAAAGTATTCTAGGTGGGTTCGATAGATGAAAGAATGTGAAGGAGAACCAAGATGCGAAATGAAAGCGTAGCAGACGTGCTAAAACCCCAAACGTGAGGAGGGAAGCCAGTGGAGGGTATAAGAAATTGTAAGTTTGTTCTGAATTGGCTGGTGTAGAACTTGCATGAGTCTGCTACAGTTTTTCATTCACAAACTAACCCAGATGAAGCTCTGTTTTAATTTTACTGGGAGTCATTCATTGCAGAAATGGTCTCCGAACGATTGAGATGGAATACTGATGTCGCAGGAGTAAGATGTACGCTGGTGGAGGGAGAAGGACTGAGAGGCAACTCAGAAAGCTCTGACAAGTTTAGTCAAGGCAAAGAGTTTATGAGTTTTGATTGTCACAGAAAAGTCCTGCAATTCCCAGTTCTTTGGAAACAGTGTTTATAAGTTGGGCATTTAAAACACTTGGAAAAGTAAATATAATCAACAGTAGCTATACAGAGCCATTTTTGGCACTTGCTGTCTTGTGAAAATGGACTTTGTCTATTGAAGAGTCCTGTTAAATACGTGAGTGTCCTTAGCGATCTGCAGTTATTACTATGTTCTGCTGCTTTGCAGAGTGGAGAGTCTGTGATCACCTCTCTAGTACTAAGCAACCTTTTGTCTGAATATGGCTAGAGCTTGTGTGCTGTAATCTGGTTAGGACATGCCAATCTTTTGCAGAACTGTAAAACATACATACCTGTTATCACCTAGGCAGGGAAGAGACCTGTGTTGCTTTTAATGCCAAAGACTGCCATGCCTCTAGCGGTTTCGGACCTAAGCTGAGAAGAAATTAGAACAAAATAAAACCAACAAAGCCTCACAGATTCCAAGCCCCAACAACAGGGAGAGGAGAAAAGAAAAAGGGAAAAAAAACCAAAAAAAAAAACAGGCAGTTGTGGTATACAGACTTCTTGTCCTGACATATAACTATTTGTGCCTATTTTTTTTCTTCTGCAATGGTGACTTTCTGAACAACCTGAGGTTTGTAGAGAGAAGCAGCTTGTTTCCAGCTCTGTTGGTCTTATAATAGGACTTTACAGCTTGCCATACTCCAAACCTCTATGGGCCTAAAAGCTCATCTGTCTTTCCAGAGTATGTTAGTTTCATTATCAACCCTGCCTTCTGCATACTCTTAGATCATTGTGGCTAGAGCAGTCCTGCAGTGTAAATCAGGAACAGATCCATGCATTGAGGTACACATTAAACTATCTAGATGTAATCCTCCTAGCCTCTACTTTCGCAGGGTACGTAGTTCAAAGTGCACTAGAATAACAAACAAGGTAAGACTTGCTGATCTCAAAGATGGGAGGTAGGAAAAAGAATAGAGACTTCGTATGCAGGCAGACTTTCTCCTCCTTTCCAGTTTGTGATGTGCTGGAAGACTCCAGGACTCCAGCGTCTGATTATTTTCCACATTGTGCGGCTTATTTGACATCTGATTGAGAGTGCATAGAGCCCAATTCTAAATGGTCTTCAGGGTTTTCAAAGCCTGACTATATATGTGAACACCCAATGAGGGGAAATTTTCCCTTTATGATTTTTTTTTTTCCCCAGCACCCACACTACTGTTTGCATTATTTGAGGGCATCTCATGCTTTTCACTTGCCTCGTCTGAAGAAGGGCATCTGTGGTATTGAACGTTCCACTACTGCATCAAGTGATGGGACTGGCCTTCTTCATTGCTTGCTGCTGGAAGTGGTTATATTTTGTGTTGGCATGCCAGTCCACCCCATTTTCTCTTCTGTTTAGCTTTCTGTAACTTGATCCGAATTGGCTGCAAGTAAAGGCTTCCACAGATCCGCAGTAAAACCAGCCTAGCTGCTATTCTGGGTGACTTATGTAATTGGGTAATTGTTTTATAAATGAAGGCTACATGGACTTTTTGCCTATGATACAACCCAGGCAGATGACTTTCTTCCTGAATGTGCCTGTAATTTAGATGAGCTACAGCGTGCTACTGCCTGTCTTGTGGAAGCATGGTGTGATATCCGGAACTGTGGTGCGTGGATGGCATTTTAGCAAGCCAGTGGCCTAAATGACTCATATTAAAGGTTATTCAGTTCCATGGGAAAATACTAGTGTCTGCATACTCCAATAAATAGTTTACAACATTTATAAACATGCTCTTGTAATTCTAGTATCACAAAAATACGTATCTGGCAAGCATGTTCCACTGCATACTGCTCTCTTAAATACCGAAGGTGTCCCTCTTCATAGTGAAGTCACAAGTTAGTAACTAGCCGTTAAACTGAGAAAATACTTCTCTTGACAGGAAATGTACAGGCTGATATCTTAACAAATGTATCCTTTACATTTTTTCTTTTGAAGAATCTTTTACTTAATGATGTCTCCCAATTTTATGTTTTGGAACCTAGTATTTCAAATACTTACCAATAAAATTGTATGGAGGGTGTGGGGGTAGAGATGTGCTGAATGCCCTGCTGACATCTGTGGAACTACAGACTGATCAAATTAATCTGATAGGTATTTGCATGACCAGACTCTAATGGATCATCTGTTACTGAATTTCGGTACTGTCTGCCTTGTTTACAGCTTTACAATTCTGTGCCATCCTGATCAAAACAATTTTTTTTACAGGCTTGTGGGCTCTTTTGTGCTTACTGGAGGTCAGAGATAGTGTAATGTGACTTCTCTTACTTTCACAGAAGTTGGAATCCTTGCCAAGTCCTACATTGATCAGGGGCAGCTTATTCCAGATGACATCATGACACAACTAATGCTGAATGAGCTGAAAGGTCTAGATCAGTACAATTGGCTGTTGGATGGTAAGTTAGCATGTTGGATATCATTATATATGGAGAGAAAATCTGCACTGGAAAGCTTGAACTGCTTTGGTCACAAGTGGTTGGCTACACTCCAGTAGCCATCCTTGAGTAACTGCAGAGTGTTTCTTGCCAGCTTATAATGAAAACTTCAGCAGCAAGTCTGCCACAGTTTCTTTGGCTGTAAAATGCTTTGGGTGCGTCATGCCTTCAGAGTGTTCCAGGAATGTTTAATTCATGTTGAAAAGGGTAGTTGAATACTCCAGTAAAATTTCAAAACTGGCAGTTCTGGTAATCCTTACACTTTATTTCTCCTTTGAAATATGCGTTGAGAAGTTTCTGGTTTTTAAAAGCCTTTTCTTGTTAAAGTCCTTTGGGAATGGAACACTGGGGGAATGGGACTGACAAATTATTTAGACAGAAAGGTAGGTATGTGGTGCAGCAACATGATAGGTATGGAAAGCAAGTACTGCAGCAGTGCAGTGTATAATAAATCACTAACAAAAACACTGCTTGACTGCTGTGAAAGGTCTCTTTCATTTACTCTTTGATTCTTTTCTCTAGGGTAAGTTCTGCAGTTGCGCAGCATAAGCATACTGCTTCAGCATTCACAGCAGAGGCAAAATGCATTTGCTGCCATCTTCATGAACCAAATGGAGATGGCTGAGTACTTTTGTTATCCCAGCCCACGGGAGAACAGTTGTGTGTGCACCACAAAGATAGTGTCTAGGCTGGATGTGTGTGGTTTTGGATTCTAGTCACAACCTGTCTCAGTAGATAAAACTAAGAAGATACTGGTGTTGCTTTTTGTTTAGTGGGAAGTGTAAAGTCCACCATACTCTGTGGCCCTTGGTGCTTTAATTGTAATTCCTTCAGTACAGTGATCTGTTCTGGTGGTTTTAGTCACAACTATGTTCCTCCTTACTGAAGACAAAGGCTTAATTCGCACAGTGAACATCACGATGAAACTTAGTCAGTAAAAGAAAGACCTGCAGATGTTTTTTTTCTTTAGTTCCAGGTCCTGTGTACATACAGTTTCAGCCTTGTGGGTCTGGATACTTCTACAGTATAGCTGGGCACACTGGCAACTCTTTAACAGGAGAATGAGGTGCAGACTGTAATTCTGCTGCATGTTAGCATGCTGCCCTTTTTAAACTTTTGGAGCACAAATCTAGTTTGCATCAGGATTTCTAATGGGACTCAGTGAATTACACTAGGAATAGCTGGCAAAATTGGCTCTGTAGGAACAATGCTGTTCTGTTGTAATATGTTAACCAGAAAGTCGTTAGTTTGGTAACTGCAGCCCAGAACAAACAGCTGAGGTCAGCTTTGCTGAGCTGCTTGTATGCTCACTTAGCCAAATACCCATTTCCCCTGTCTGTGATAAATTGGTGACTTCTAGAGTCATAGCAGATATAGTAGGCTGAGGCACGTGTGTGTGGGTATGATCTGCTTAGACTGATGTACCGTATAATTAGGGCATTTTTCTCTGCGTTGCTGGATTCTCCATATTTCATCACATTTTGTAGATCATTCTTTTTCTGTATTGAGAAAGCACTGAATGCAGGAAACTGAGTTTCAGCTAAACGCTTTTGTAAAGGCACTTTAATTTTTAGAGGAAGTTTCTCGTTACTAAGTCACAAAGTAAACTCCTTTTCCAGCTGCATAACTAGGATGTGTGGTGGCTGACTAGCTTGTCAGCAGTAAGAAAGAACAGCAGTGCTGGAGTCCTGGCTCTCCCTCTGCTCTTGACATTTAGAAGCACTTCTGTGAAATAATGTGAACGTGAGAGAAACAGGATGAAGGGCAGTTGGTGACTGTGATGCAAACCAGGTGCATGAGACTTAACGCACAAGCAAGAGCTTGGTCTGAGTTAGTCAACGCTTTGCTGTTGTGATATGTTAGACAAGACACAGTAGCCGTAAGACTTTTCTTTTTTCTTTCTTTTCCTCTTCTAAAACTAGCTCTTGGCTGGTTCCTTACTCAGGAGATGGCCTCATCAACCAGAGTTACACAGAGGAGTGTTTCTTAAGTTTTACCCATCAGTACTTGCCTTTATGGAGAAGTTTACTTGTCGTATACTGAAAATTACAAGCTACTGAAGAACATGAGACTGTGACAGATCTCTGTGGGCAGAGGTGTTATTCCAGTGAATCCAAGGTGCAGTAGCATGTTTTGCAATAGCTTTGACCACTAAAGCTCTTGTGGTCAATTTTTCATTTAAAATTCTTTTTTTAGACCTTGTTTTTCTCATTCTCTGTTTCCCCTGCCACCCTTTGTAAGTTCTACTTGATTTCTGTAACAGTAATATGTGCCTTTGAAGGCATGCTACTGGAGCCATAGAGTTCATGCAGCAAAATACAGTGTCTTTTTAGTGAAGAGGCAGATTCCTGTTCAGCCTGTGTTCTCACAGTCATCATCCCTGAGGATAGTTCTGTGGCATTTCACGACACAGACCCAAGTTGATGCAGAGACTCAAATCCTCATTTATTACCACCGAGCCTTTTTTATCCCCTTGTTCGGTACTTTCCCAACCTGCACATACATACAACGTTCCATCTTACTGGCCACTGTGAAACTCTCCAGGTAAACAGTCCAATCACAATGTTGCAGACCCCTCACAACCCCCACATCCTCTGGCCTCCAACTGAGATTCCTGCCACAACTACATCCTGGCCCATTCCTCCCAAGGCTTGCTTGTTTAACTTCCCTGGCCTTCAATGTTACAACTCATCTCTCAAGGGCTTGTCAAGCACCAAGGCCTCAGAGCTCATTCCCAAACTCTTTTTCATGCAAATCTTATCACCTTCACTCCCCACATAGTTCCATACCCTAGACTTTACAGAACTCTTTCTAAAGTAACTCTTTTATGTAAAATCGATTACGAACTGCCTCTGGTAGATACACTGGGCTTACCGTGACTAATAAAATAGGTTTGTAATGGTCACTGCCTTAAGCCAGACACACACAGCTGTAGAATTGAGTTGTTACAAATGTTTCTAGAGTGTTCCAGATCTGTGAGTAAACTGCCTGTAGCTTTTATTGTTCAAAATGCGTATACAATGCTTTTATTCAATAGAGTGGTATGTAGTGCATATGAGTGTATGGTCTTTTTGTGTTAATTTATTACACTTTTGGAAAGATATTAACTGAAATGAGGAAATTGAAGCTTGGAGGCACTTACCAAGGTGAAGTGCCATGACACACTGGAAAATCTGATGTCTCCTCAGCCTTTGCAGTATGACAATGGGTTTTTTTTCTGTCTGACAATTATTTTCTCTAATGACTGAATCCAGGTAATGTTCGCTATAACTCATCCTTTGGATTTTTATGGAGCTGTTTCCTTTAAAAAGGTTTCCCCAGAACGGTTGCTCAGGCAGAAGCCCTGGACAAAGAATGTCAAATAGACACTGTGATTAACCTAGATGTGCCATTTGAGACCATAAAATGTCGGCTAACAGCACGCTGGATCCACCCTGCCAGTGGCAGAGTCTATAATCTGGAATTCAGTCCTCCCAAAGTGCAGGTAAGCAATACACGTCGGTGTTGGCACTAAATAAATGTTGTGTTGCATTTGGTAATTGCAGTAAACTATCATCTGCATGTGTTGCTGCAAAACACAGTAGCTCAGAAGAAAAAGGTACTTTTAGTCTCTTAGGGGACAGAACCCTTCTGTAACAGTCTGTGGAAATGTGACCTGCTAGGCGCTCAAGCTTAGCTAAAATGTGTTTGTCTCTTGCAGAGCAGAACACAACAGTGTTTTCTAAGTCCCTGTTAAAGCTGTTCACTGATCTGGAATACTGGCGTAGGAGTTGGGTATGGTTTTGGCCTGTTCTGCAAGTTTGCAGCCTGTACAGTTCAAAATGTAGTTTCTTTTTCCTTCCTCCAGAGCACTCACTCTTTTTATCTAGGAAGCACAGTGAATCACCAGTCAGAGCAATCCACTTAATGCTTTCCCTGTGTTTGTATTTAACCAGGACAGGTATTTTCAGGGGAGCTGTTGTTGTATCGCAAAATTTGATGTAGAAACGTGCCAGTCAGGGAATCTTCTCAACAGATCAAAGGGGTTATAGCTTGAGATATCCTAAGAAGGAATAGTAGACTTGAAGATAATGATTGTACACTGTTACCTTAACATTTCTCAGGAACTTGGAGTAGCCTTAGTGCAACTTGGCTTAAGTTGCATTTCATCCTTAACTCTTAAGTAACTTACCCCTTGTGACATCGCATTTCACCTGGAAGCTCTATTAAGTTACACCAGAAGCTTAGCCGGCCTTGTAGTTTTTTTGCATTTCAGTATTTTCAGTGGATTTCAGGAAAAGAGGTCAGCTGAAATAGCTGGCAAGCACTGGAAGAGAGCAACTGGAATCACTGCAACGTAGAATTATCAGACCTACCAAAGAGTGGGCTTCAGCTTTGCTATTAGGAACACTCCACTCTACCCTACACTAATTAGCGTATCAGAACATAGTAAAGTAAATTGCACTATGTGTTACCTAATAGACCTGCAAAATATTTACTTACTAAACAGAACTGAAAAATTACAGCTTTAGAGTTAATGCACAGCTGAAGGCTTAGTATTTGATAGGTACAATTCAGGCATTAGTATGGCTGTGTGCACAGATGCTAGAAATAAACACTCTGTTTTAAATGACTGTGTTATGTAAACAAGGTAGGTTTGGCCATGTAAATCCATTTCTAATAAGATACAGATGTTCTGAAACAGAATTCATTCACACCTTCCATGAACAGAGAAGCTGTAAGGAGGAACAGAGCCCCTTATAGCTGTGGCAAATCATATTCTGTCCTTAGATGCATAATGATTCAGTGCATCTAAGGAGGAGACAAATTTTCTGACACTAGCTAGTCCTTCACAGGATATGCCAGTGGTCAGTAATTTCTTCAATCATTGCTGGTTTCAAGGCCTAAAAGCTTTGTAATCACTTAAAACACTTC
Source organism: Lathamus discolor (assembly GCF_037157495.1). Classification (NCBI taxonomy): domain Eukaryota; kingdom Metazoa; phylum Chordata; class Aves; order Psittaciformes; family Psittacidae; genus Lathamus; species Lathamus discolor. Next base: position 81,855,410 of record NC_088909.1, on the reverse strand, counting down.
AGTAAATTGGAGGTGAAAAGTGCAGTAAAGTAGGACCTGTCATAATTTATGTCATTAGGTCCCTACCTCTGTTTACTGAATCTTAGAAAAACTTTGGCTAGCTTTTATGCCATTTTTTGTACAACTCTTGATGTTGCTCTTATATTTGCAACTTAAAATCAAAGAGCCATTAACTCATTTCCAATTTCAGTATTGTCAAACAAAGGTCCAACTGGTCTCTTGATTGCTTCCTGTTATGCAGGACTGTGTTACCAACAATGTGTTTTTCCCTCATATACAAAGGTTTTGTCTACATATTTGCCATATTCAGTGAATGTTCTAGAGACAAATTAGTTGAGTTACTATGACCTGATGTTCATTGCTAATACTGAGAAAATATTTTTAACTAATGGACTGTTTTACTAGGAAGTCAACATTTTATATTCCAGATTAAGATATGGACAGCAGTCTTTCTGTTTATAAGCAGAAATGTACACCTTAACTAACTGGAAACTAATCACAATAGAAAGCTACACAAAACATACTTAGTAACAAATACACACCAGTGTTTGTATTAAACCATGATTAGGGCATTGATGATGTTACTGGAGAGCCACTTGTTCAGCGTGATGATGATAATCCAGAGACGGTTATGAAGAGGCTGCAGGCTTACGATGCACAAACAAAACCTGTTCTAGAATATTATCGGTAAGTAGTAAAATCTATTCTCCTACAGTCTAGAAATTTCTTCCATAATAGTATAGTGAGGAACAGATCTCTTCAATTACAAATGCAACAGTGAACATGGTATGAGTAGCAGTGTATCTTTCATCAACTCAGTAAGAAAACAACCCAGTAAAATGAGTGTGTTTTCCACTGTTGCATGAAGCCTTTTCAGGAACCTGCTTACCAAAAGAGCTATTCACAGCAGCCATATTTACAAACAGCATTATTCAATACATTATAGTACTGTTATGGTGATGTAGCTCTGGAGAGTAAGGTAACAGATATAAATCTTTTTTTTGTTTGTTTTGTTTTGTTTTAACAGCATTTTCTCTTCTGGGTTCGTAAGTAGAAGCCCCCCTAACAAGGGCAAGGGGTCAAGAAATGTTACACAAACAGAAAAACTGTTAATGAGGATTTAAAAGTGGCTGCTCAAAGAACAGGACCTTGATGGGCAGAGTTAGTACGACTCTCTGTGAATAAGCAGCTATTTCAGAATACTGCCATTTGCACATTGAACAAATTATTGGTTAAGAGCCAAAATTATACATAAATTTTCTCTTAATGTAAAGCGGCAAATACCACATTGCTAACATATAGATAATAGTAGGTTACCATGTAGAGCTCTGCAGTCTCTTCTTGCCTAGAGAAATAGATTGGACTCTCTGACAAGATCCTAAAGTAACTGTCCCTTCTCTGTCTCCATATTCACCACCTTTCATTATGCTCTATGAAAACTGTTGAGCAGAAGACTAGAAGCTCCATCTTTGGAGCAGTTAAGTTTTAAACAAGATTTTCTGGATTGACAAGTATTTTCCTGACTTTAGTAGCTTTCTGAAGTAAGAACGGCTCAAAGCACCACAGTAAGACATAGGCCTAGGCTATTATTAATAATAACATACTTCACAGATGAAACTAAGTGCTAGAACTAATTCATAATTTGATTGTGCCTGGTTCTTTTGCTTGTTCTGATGCAACTTATTTGATCCTTGAGGTGTAACTTTACAATACTTGGGTCAGTCGCTATGGTTTGAATGACTGCTGTGTAGTATGTGCTGTGTGACTCCATTGCTTCTTTTCATTTTTACTCTTCATAGTTTGTTATAAAGTACTTTGTGGACAGCTGTCAGTTTTATGAACTGATATGGCCAATGGCTCACTGTCTGAAGAACAGAGTAATGCCTGTATTCCCAATGTTATGGCTGTTACTGGTGTTAAATCACATGCATATTCACACACTCCTCCTAGGGCAATTTTAAAGTGAGGTAGAGGTCTTGGAAAAAAATAAGCAATTTGATTTCTGTAATGTTTTCTTCTTTTTCTTCCTTAGGGAAAAAAGGTTACTGAAATCCTTCTCTGGAACAGAAACAAATAAAATCTGGCCACATATCTATGCTTTCCTCCAAACCAAGTTGCCAGATGTAAACCAGAAAGATGCTGCCACTACCAGGTGAAAATAGGTCTAACTTCTGCTCATCTGTCATAGTTCACACTTGACTTCATGAGATTCAGCAGTCAAGGATTTCTCTTAGGTAGCCTACCAGACTGATCAGCAATTAAAGTCCAATATTGTCCTTAACTTACATTATGATAAAACTTTGTTGTGTGTGATTCTCACTTTAATGCTGTAATTTTTTTATGTTAAATATACCTAATTTTTTAATATAGTACTTCAACAACTTTTAATATAGACTTCAACAAAAGCAGCTGCTCTTGTCTTTTATTCAGAAAATATTTATGTTTGCAAATACTGACTGGTGAAGGAAACACATTTCAGAATACAGCTTAATTACAAAGCACATTTATTGATTTACTCACTCATGAAATGTAGGGTGAATCAATGGTAACGACATGAAAGCACGTTTCTGAATGTGTGATTAGTTTGGGCCAGCCAGAAACCATGACCACTATTCTGCAAAAGGCCATTTCAGACCGGAACTGGCGTACATACATATTCTCATGGAAGACAGTCACCTTCTTCCAGCTTTGCTTGCACATGTTCCTTGCTGGATGATTGGCCTTATTGCTATATTTCTCCCCACAGTGCAGCTATCGGGCATGGAAAGTGGAGTTTCACTGATGTGCTACACATTTGGTAAAGTCTCTGTCTTTGTGCAGCTGTCCAAGCCATTATTTGTAAGAAGACAGCAAATACTGAATAGATCAAGTGTAATCTGGTAAACCTGGAGCTACATGATCCTGACTAGTGAATTCATCTTTTCTACTATCTTCAGAAAAAAACCTGCTCAACCGTGCAGGTGTCAGAATTTCCAGTGGTCAAATTAATTTTATCGTATTATTGTAGCAACTTTCATTGCAGCATTTGCACTGGTTTTCATGGCTTCGTATTAAGAATTCACATCTCTTGACCAGCTCTTGTTTTTATTTATTCACAAGGTAACTGGAATTACAAAACTCCACAGGCCACATTTTTTAATAGTCTAGGTAACGAAGATATTGCTATTTTTCAGTGAACTCTCCTAGCCCTTTTTTTTATGCTTACCAGACTGAGTTTCAAGAAGAGTCAGCAAAACCTGAGAAACAAAACAACTCTGCCTAGGCAATGTCTGAAGTAGCTGTGTACTACTCATGCAGGTCCCAATCTCCTTTTGCAGTGATTGTTTGGAGACAACTACAAAGCTGTTGTGGTGACATACCCTGGACTGACTACATTTGCAAATCTAGTTTTAGCGTTATCAACATTGAGACACATTTGAGTCTAAAAAAGGTGGTCATTGTAGAATTTATAAAGCTTTCTCATTACTACAAGTGCACAAACTGGCTGCAGCTATCACTGCAAGCTGTTTTCCTTGTATTTTAGAGAAAGTTTGCCAAAAGGCTGACCACTTGTACTTTCATCTTCATAAATGTCTATATGGAGGCTGTAGACTAATTGAGTTTAAGATATCACTTCCTTAGAAAAGTCACGGAAAACAGCAGCTACCACATTACAAGGAGAAACCCTCATACACTGCTTACCTCTATTTATGCATCTGATTTAAATAAAAAGCAGCTACGCTTGTTTTTTTGCCAGCCTACGTAAGTTTCAGTTAGCTGGAAGGAGAAGGTGGTGGGGGAACCTCCTTATGCTTTGACACTTATTCCCAGACCATCCAATTTTACCCCCTTAGGAACTTTAAAGATAACTTCCAGTCTATCACAGGTTGCTGGATCAGTATGGCTTTACTGCTAATGGCAGCAATTGCAAGTCGCTGTGCTACACTGCCCTTACTACCCTTATACATGACATTCAGTTAAAAACAACCTGAACTTATTACTAGTTTCCCTTAATAATTAACTAATTATTAAGGAGGAGGTGGTGTTTACTTAATCTCTCTGGAGTATCTGTCAAAATATTTACTACTGAAGCTGGTTATCTCTAATTTGCATTTGGGACAGAGCTGCTGCCTGCTCCTTTATCCTCTGTCTGCAAGAGAGCTGCTAGAGAGCACAAGGCACATGAGAAACTACTTCTGCCAGTGGATCTGGAGTTCTTACTTTTGCTACTGCTTTTGTATGAATACTCGGTCCAACTAGGTACTGCAGACTTAGACTTTTCCTAATCTTTCCTGTAGCCAAAGATGAAAATTACTGGATCTCAGGGCAGTTTTTGCCAGAATTAGCAACTACAGGTAGACTGTGTTCATCAAACTATTGAAATCTAGATACCTTCTAGATCTTACATATATTCAGAACAATAAAGGATCCAGAGTGTGTGCCAATACCATTATTTGAGATACAAGATGTCTTCCACTGAAGTCTTTCAACTGCAGTATGTTTTTATAGACAGAACTGCTGTAATTGCAGAAAGTTAGAAAAGCACAGTAGAATTTTGGATTGCAGAGGTTCTGTGGGAGGCCTTGTCTAGAAATACTGTTTTTATAATTAATAAGATTTCTTAATAATTTTCCACTTTAATAGTTTTGAGCTGGCAATGTCAGAAACCCACTCTAGTAGGATATGAAATGATCTTTCACACCCTGCATGACACCTTACTCTATATGAACTGTGACAAAGCTTCTTGTATAAACTGAAGTCTTAGCCTAATCCTAGTACCTCAAGTTTTATCGATCCCCTCCATCAAATATTTCTCATCATAATGAGACTTGATTTAAAAAACCTGAAGTTAGCACTTACAGACATGCGTTGCTTACATTTTAGGACAAAACAAAGTTACATTTAATGAAAGCACAATGTAACATTTAAATCCCCTTAGTGGAGGTAGAAAGCCAGTGTTTTAATCTAATCCATTCAGATCTGAAATACTGATACCAGATATTGATTTATTGCTATTACTGATAACCAAATTTGAGAGCTTATAACGTCAGCAAGGTAGCATGAATACAGTTCTGATCTCCAATATTCAAAGTAAAACATGTCCACATCTGTAGTAAGACAATAGCAGATTCTACCAAGAATCTACTGCTTCTTGTAAACATTGTATTTGTGCAGATTTTTTTTTTTTTTCATACTTCAATTTCTAAATTCATAAAGGCAAGGTTAGTAGCAGAAAATGCATCCGGTTTCACATTCGGCAATATGCTCTTCAAGGACAACCAAAAACCTAGCAGCACGTTTTCAAACAATATTACAAGTTTTTCTGAATTACCCACCCTTCAAAACTCCATCCCCCCTAAAACCAAACTAAACAACAACAAAAATCTGACACCAAAAATAAAGTGCAGTACCCAGAAAAATAAATGTCAAGAAAATAGCCATGTTTGTTTCTTTGGGGGGAAAGTAAGAAAAAAAGGGGTGGGGAAAAGAGTACTTGGCCTCAGTCTTATGATTACTATACTATGTCCATCATTTTGGATTCTTCTTCATCTCTCTGTATCACAGAGTTGAAACTGCAGACATCTGTGTCTATGGAACCTTGTAGACCACTTGTGTTCTGCAACAGATGAAAATTGACAGTTTAATTATTTGTAACTGTATATAGGGAGGGAAACTTTAGCTGAAGTTTGACTTTTTGTGTTGTCCACAATAAGATGGACAAATTTGCAACAGTAAGGGAATAAGCTCTGCAAGATTCATCAACCAGTATTATCTTACTGTGTCAAGAATTCTTTAAATTTGCTTGTGTAGCTTGTATTTGGGCTCAGTATTTCTTGCACTTGACTGCACATTTACTTAAAATTCAGCTGTTGGCTCTTACTTGAGAGGTACTGTAATCAAATTATTTCAGATAAGCAGGCTGATTGTGACTGCTTCCCTAATAACTAATTTTTGACAGTCTTGTAAGTTGCTTCTTGACTCCCATCATGTGGCCAATGGCAGTACTGTAACAGAAGACCTAAGTATCCTCAGTTTTCTTTCATCACACAGGAAACTTTCCTTAGGCCTGGCTTCCCTGAATGATCTTATGAACGGGATTAGTCCCTTTACACTGAAAGCTCATTTCACTGCTTATGATAAAGACTGTGAATACAATTCTAGCATCTGATCAGTTTTATGATGCAGTGTTTATTTTAAGCATGAAAATGTAAGAGCACTGAACTAACACTCTTTTGACCTTATGCTGATACTTTCTGAATTCAGCAAGTAAAAAGAAAGCCCATATACGCCTCGCATACTAATAACACTGGACACTAGCAATTCTAGAATAATCCTCTTTATATTTCAGCTTTATATTACAGCTTCTCAAGGCAGGACCTAGTCCTACTTTAATTAATTTCCAGAAATAATAAACCTACCTGTGGAAAAGATGTCAGCTGTCCTACCAAACCAGGATTGACACTGAGATCGTGTACTAACATAGTTTGAAAGCCATGTGATTGTGACCATATTCTCACTCTTGTCTTGAATGCCTCAAGTTCATTTTTAAAAGCCTCAAAATAGCCTTCTCCTGTCTGCAAAGAGAAAAATTAAATATTTGCACTTCAGCCAGATTTACTTTTGAGTTCTAAGCATTCACAGTGCTGAAAAAAAACCATGCAGTAATGCATGTTATACTCTTCGGGGAATAACAACTGTGAACAATTTAAGAATAATGTTAGTCAACTTAAATTTCAGGTAGATTTCCTTTTAGAACAATCTGTAGTATTTATATGTAGGAGCAAAATAACTGACTTATCAAAGGACATGTTCTAATAAACCTAATTTTAGCCTTTATTCAAGCTCATAAACAAGTACCCTTTAGAAGCACAGGTGCCTGTTGCAGCACTCCGGTCAAAAGTAAAGCATAAACTGGCTTGCACTTTAAGTGAACTCCTTTAGGTAATACTGAGACCCATCAGTCTCGGATAACCAAATACAGTCTACAGCAAATCAGTTTCAGACTTACTGCATTTCTCCTGCATGGCTATGGATTGCTCTATTTCAGTAATGAGAAAGGAACAGTAATTTGGTCCCCACTGTGAACTGCATATAAATGAGAAATTGTGACAATATATAGGTATGCTGTGAAAACATAGGTGTAATTAGTCCTTAAACTAGTCTGCATTTGCTTTTGTTATTTAGCTATTAATTGTCCCCGTGCTGTGTCTTGCTTTCCCTCTGCGATAAGCAAAATACACTAAATTTTCAACGTCAGAATTGGAATTACACCAACGTATTCTGTCTAGGAAAGAATTGCTAACAAAACACTTTCCCATAAACCTAAGTCGGTCAATAAAACATTTAGCTTTTTATGGTTAGGAAGAAACCACCTCTAAACCACTGCTCCATTGTACAGCATCAGGATTTTCTTCCATCTTTACCCAAGTTGACTTACTTTGGCATTTTGGAAAAAGAGACGAAAACAACCTCTTGGATCCACATTACAGCTTCTGGCAATTTCTATAATAAACTGCATTACAACTGCTTGGTGTGCTACTTGCTCCATCAGAGCTCTTTTCTGAGGGGGGGAAAAAAAGTTACAATTTAAAGGCATTCCCTGTGATTATATTTCTGAAATTCAGCACAATTTTCTTTGTTGCTAAACAGATGATAACTGATGCTCACAAAAGCAAGGGGCCTCATAATATATTGTGACAAAGCACTGAAGTCAAGAGAGGGTGGGAAGAACAGTTAAACAGCTAATCAAGTTGGTCAGCTTTTCTATAATGCATGTGGGGTGGGAGACAATTTAAGCGTCTTTTTCATACCTGTTCAGCTTCTAGATGAAAACACCACAACATAAGATACCTAGATGTTTCTTCACATACAAGATATGGGTGATCAGACAAAAATCTTTGACTATCATCCCATCTGCTCAGCATACCTAGTAAGAGGAACATTGTTAAAATACTCTAAATGGATTACTGAGTTAATACATCAAGGAAGTTACTTGCATTGACACCCCAGTATCTTTAATACCATTGCAATTTACTGACCTCAGAATGACAGCATGCAGCTAAATTTGGGGGATTTATTTATATATCTAACCAACACTTAAAGATCATTACAAGAAGGTATAATCGGAAGACACTAACAGTAGATCTTAACAATCACAATTTCCTGTATTTTAATACATCTCTAGCATTGTTATTTTTAATCATTTCTCATACTCACTAACAAAGTGGTGTAGTAGCTATTAATTACATCAAATAGTTTAAAAAGTTTATGGATATTTACATTCAGTGATTCTAGCAAACACAAATCCTCTAAACACTTGCAAATAAGAACACAGAAGTGTGTAATCTATCAAAAATGAAAGTGCTTCTAACACATTATTTGCTAGTGTTTTAGAAAATCTTATTACAGGACCAGCTTGATCTCAAAAAGCAAAGCCACAACAGTATTGGCAAGTTAACTAGAAGACTGAATTGTGATAGCACGTAAATAGCTGACCTTAAAATCAATACTCAATACTCAGATGACTTCTTAAAATTGTCCTTCATGACAGTCACTGACAGTCATTACTGGCAACACGTACCAGATGTATAGCTTTACCCGTCTATCAGTGTATAATTATAACTGGGCTAAAGATAATTCAGTGGTAATGACCTAAGCTAATCTTAAATCTAGCAAATGCCTAAAGAGAAAGCAATGGCTAGTATTTCTTTTGGCTGTTTTCAAGAAAGTTATTTTGCTAAAGTTCTTTATTACTTTGAAGCCAGAGCAGGACCCAGAAGCAGGGCTTATGTAGTAGGGCTAGTGAAGTCCACACTGACCCTTGGCAGCAGCTAGCACAGAACAAGTGATTTGAAAAGAGCATTAATGCACTGCCTCTTTATACAATGGACTTACATATTTAGAATTAAAATAACATTACTTTGAATTTAGGAGGCAAGAAAAAAAAATGACCTTCTGTAGTAAGTTTGGTTCTGTAAAAAACTTAATCTGAATTTAGGCAACAAAGTAATTGTGCCGAGCTCTTAGCTAGGAAGTCTGCATAAAGCCTCTTTTTTTTTTCCCTCCTAAAATACACAGCAGGGGAGAAGTGTTTTACTTCTGCTATATTACACTTGGCAGTTAAGGTATTTGACAGAATCATAGAATCACAGAATGGTTTGGGTTGGAAAGGACCTTAACATCATCAAGTTCCAACCTCCTGCCATGGACAGAGACACCTTACATGAGACCATGTTGCCCAAGGCTCTGCCCAACCTGGCCTTGAACACTGCCAGGGATTGAGCATTTACCACTTCTTTGGGCAACCCATTCCAGTGCCTCACCACCCTAACAGTAAAGAACTTCCTTATATCTAACCTAAATTTCCCCTGTTTAAGTTTGAACCTGTTACCCCTTGTCCTATCACTTCAGTCCCTGACGAAGAGTCCCTCTCCAGCATCCCTATAGGCCCCCTTCAGGTACTGGAAGGCTGCTATGAGGTCTCCACGCAGCCTTCTCTTCTGCAGGCTGAACAGCCCCAACTTTCTCAGCCTGTCTTCATATGGGAGGTGCTGCAGTCCCCTGATCATCCTGATGGCCCTCCTCTGGACTTGCTCCAACAACTCCATATCCTTCTTAGACTGAGGACACCAGAACTGCACACAGTACTGCAGGTGGGGTCTCACAAGAGCAGAGTAGTAGAGGGACAGGATCACCTCCTTCGACCTGCTGGTCACGTTCCTTTTGATGCAGCCCAGGATACGGCTGGTTTCTGGACTGCAAGCACACATTGCTGGGTCATGCTGAGTTTCCCAACACCCCCAAATCCTTCTCCGCATGGCTGCTTTGAATCACTTCTCCACCCAGCCTGTACCTGTGCCTGGGATTGTCCTGACCCAGGTGCAGGACTTTACACTTTGCATTGTTGAACTTCATGAGGTTGGCACTGGCCCATCTCTCAAGCCTGTCAAGATCCTATCACTGCTCTTTGCATATTCTTGACAGTGTTGTGCCTTGACTTGCAAGGCTTGCTAAGGCTAACATGACCAGAAACCCTTTCTTTGAAACAGTTTAAGGTCCTCAGAAGCCAAACAGCTTAGTAAAAATTAGTTTGTATAAAGAATTGAATTTTTCCAGCTCAGTCCTGTTCTTGATTGTTCTGGAATTCCAAATACGGCTACACTACACCACACTCTGAAACCAGCCTGTAGCTAAGAATGGAAAACACTTCAGAGAACCGTGAAAATTTCAGATTACTTTTTAAGATAAGTTTTGTGCTTAACTGTGTTGAACAATTATGACAGAGCTAAAGTGACACCTAGTGGATAATTAATTTTAAGAAATGCACAATTCCATGCACACATACCCTTAGTAGCCATTTACAAACATTTTCCTTTTCAATCATTACCCTTGTAGCTTCATAGCTTTCAGAAAAAAACTTACTAAGACAGGTATGAACTAGCTCGTGCACTGTTATAAACAACGTATCTCTATGAATGTCCCTGCCTCTTCCCTCTGAACAGCAGAAAAAGTTGCTAGAACTGCAGTTTTCAGGGGTGAAGTTCATTTGAGTATTAATTCTTTTTTAATTTTTTACTGGTTACAGGAAGTAAGAAGCTGCTAACAAACAGTTTACACCTTATTTTGCTTTGAAATTATTACATGTCCTGATAAAATAAAGCTAAACAGTCTGTTAGCCAGATCTTTCATTTGTTAGCATTCATTCTGTACAATAAATAGTAGTAAACCTACACAAAATTATGCAGAAGTCTTAATTGCAAACTGCTGGAAAAAGCACACTCACCAAAGTGTCTGATCTTTTGTTCATGTTTTTGCATAAGCGTTTCAGACACATCTTCATCTTCTGTTTTTCTTTTTTGATTAATAAAACTCTGAGGAAGAGAAAAATTGTACTATCTCAGGAACTACAGACACATCTTTCTGTGATATACAGAAGTATTATAATATCTTACTATTTAAAGAGCTATGCTCTAGTTTTAGAGCCATGTCGTACTTGAGAAGGTTTTCTTTTAAAGAGTGCATTACCTAATAACAGAGTGTACAAGTCTCATTATAATCTAGAGAACTCTCAGAAACATTTGTCCTTAGACAGGAACATCCTGATCTGTCTGTCAACAATGAGAATCAAGTACATTGCAGCCTGGATGCAGCTAAATCAGTGAAATTAGGAGATACACTAGCTGTTCACATTAAATAGTGAAATCAAAGCCACAATTCTACTTTAAAAAAAAAAAAAGGCTGTGCTAGATAATCTGTATTAGAATAATTATTATTACAGGCAAACAGTTTCTCATTTTAAGCATTTGGCACAATAGAGAAGCACACTGTGAAGAAACAATTATTTAGTGCATTTAGGAACATTTGCATTACACAGAATCATGGAGTGGTACAGGTTGGAAGGGACATTTAAAGATCATGCAGTTCCACCCCTCCCAGCCATCGGCAGGGGCATCTTTGACTAGACCAAGTTACTCAAAGCCCCATCCAACCTGATGTCTATTGTTTCCAGGAATGGAGCATCCACAACTTCTCTCAGCAACCTGTTCCAGTGTCTCACCACCCTCTTCATAAGAAAATTCTTCCTTATATCCAACCTAAACCTATCCTCTCATCTTAAAAACATTGCTCCTTCTCCTATCACTACAGGCCATCATAAAAAAATAATCTCTTCATCTTTTTTATAAGCTCCCTTTATGTATAGAAAAGCTACAATAAGGTAAATATGGCCTTCTTTATCCTTCTCTTGTCCAGGTTGAACAAACCCAACTCTCTCGGCCTTTCTTCACAGGAGATGTGTTCTATCCCTCTGACCATTTTTATGGCCCTCCTCTCGACCTGCTCCAACAGGTCCATGTATATCTTACTGGGAATGCCAGAGCTGGATGCTATACTCCAGGTGAGGTCTGACAAGAGCAGTTGAGGGAGAGAATCACCTCTCTCAACCAGCTAGCCATGCTGCTTTTGATGCAGCCTAGGGTACAGCTGGCTTTTCTGAGCTGCAAGTGCACACTGCCAGCTCATATGTAATACCTAGGTGACCCACACAAGTTCTGATCTTTTGGTAGAGAAATGTCATCTGGATTTGTAATACGAGTGCAGCTTGCAGCTTGCTCCCTTTCATGAGGCAAAGTAATAAATAAACCATTTAGCCCACACTGTAGTTTTGTGCTGTGCTGGACACAGAAGACTTTCAACACTAGTAATAACTAGAAAGGAAAAAAAAAGGGTAACACTTGTTTTCATGCATGCTGATATGGGTCATACCTTATTAAAGACCTCCTTACTAACAGGATCTGTGTTCCATAGGTTCTGGTTTTCCCTCTGGTTTAGTGCTTCTTCTTTTCTTCTCCACTCTTCCTCTCTCCATCTCAATTCTGCAGCTTCAGTCTTTGCTTGAGCACACTCCTGATCCCAGGATTCTGAATTATGCAGTACTAAGCTACCCAGTTTTTGCTGGGCTTCTGCTAGGTTCCAAGTACATTCTACAGAGTGCTTCACAAACTCTTTTTCTTTTTGGCAGGCCAATTCGATCCCTTGGCTGTATGTCTGTGAGGAAAATCAGACATGCTATTTATGGAGGGAAAATTGACAGTTTATAGTTGGTATAGGAGCAGACAGGCCTAAATCCCAAAGATAACGCACCTGGAAGGCACTTTAGATATACAGCATTATATTCAAAGGAGCAATGAAGCAAGGTATTTTACAGCTAAATGGTTTTTATAAAAAAGCTTCTAATGCAAGCTGTCTTTAACTTCGTTTAGTGCATTTGCAAAATCACAGATCATGCACTGCTATCAGTAACAGTCTCCACGCTGTAAAAATCCTTTTGACACAACTAAAACCCCACTGGCTGTCTTTGGGCTGCAATGCTAGAGAAATACTCCAAGTGCGAGAATACTGTGAATACACGCTTCTGAGAAGAAAGTATCAGTTTTGCGATGTCAGATCACAACGGTAAAGTAACTGCTGCTGCCTGTATTCCAATAAGGCTTAGTACCCAGCAGGTGGTACCAATAAGGTACTAGTACCCATCTTCCCTTCAACTGACAGTAAAAGTGGAATTTAAGTTATCAAGTGGCTGAGGCCCAGCATGACCACATGCTCCTTTTGGTCAAATCTACTGAGGAGGTCACTCCTCATAGCTGGGAGAGAGAAGTGACCTCTTAAGCAACAGTGCCTCCATTAGTTTCTGTGTTCAGGAAATTCACACTTGGTAACTTAAGAAATTATCCTCTTACATGGCATACTCTGTGCCTTCCCACCAAGAGTGGAGAAAAAACATCCATATGCATTAGTTCCTCAGCCTTCCTGTGCTGCATTATGAAATCTGTGTTGCTGATAACCTCTGGCAGGGAGACATGAAGGACGACACAAGTTGTGAAAGCTTATTTAAAGGAAACTTTAATGCAGGTACATCAAACCTCCTGAGCCAACTTTGTCTGGGAACTGCAAGACTCTTAATAACAAGATGAAAATGTCACTGTTTGGAAAACTAACGTAATGGCAGCTTCTTGCAAGAACACGCAGGACTCCTGACAGCGTATTCATACAACGCCAACTTGCTCTAGCCAACAGAGAAACGCACCGCCCATAGATCTGGTTTTCAGACACCGGGATGCTGGGTGAGCTCCAGCCCAGCTCGCTGCACACCACTTGTCAGACACGGGACAGTCACTCGCGGGTCGGGGTACGCCGGACCCCGCCGCGGCTCAGCGCACCTGCCGCTCCTGGCGTGCCCCGGGGCAGAGCAACGGCCCCGCGGGGGTGCGGACACTTCCGCACACCCCCACCCCGACACGCACCGGGCCCCGCGGTCCCCTCCGCGCAGCGGAACCGGGCTGCGGTCGCGGGGCAGCCGGGGCGCACGCAGCACCGCCCCGCTCCGCGCCGGCCGCGGCGGGGGAGCGGCGCCCCCGGGGGTGGGGAGCGGCGCGAGGTGCGGGGCAGCAGGGGTTGGGGGCACGGATGTACCTGCACTTCCGGCAGGCGCTGGCAGGAGGCGGGAGCCAGCCCCCGCTCCTTGTCCTCCTCCGACGGCGAGCCGCCGTCCCGGCAGCGCGGCAGCCACACCGCCATCCCCGCCGCTCGTCGTCCCGTGCCTCCCCCGGCGCTCGCACACCTCAGCGGAAATGAGGCAAGCGCCACTTCCGCCGGTCCAATCGAGCGGCCGCGCTCCCGCCCCCCCCGCCGCGGGGCGGGGCCTGTGGCCGCGGCGCTGCGGGGCGTCATGCTGGTGAGCGCGGCGGGCGGCGGGCCGCTGAGCGCTGCCCTGGTCGGCGTACCGTGTGCCGGGCCTCACCGCGCCGCGGAGGGGCGGCCGTGGCCCTGGAGCTACCGCGGGCGCTCACAGCTTACACGCGTGTGTAAATGTACGCCTGTGTGTATATATATATGTACACGTACATATATGTATGCCCATATATACATATATATGTACACGTACATATATGTATGCCCATATATATATATGTACACGTACATATATGTATGCCCATATATATATATGTACACGTACATATATGTATGCCCATATATATATATATGTACACGTACATATATGTATGCCCATATATATATATGTACACGTACATATATGTGTAAATGTACTGAAAAAGGACAGCGATGCGCCCCGCGCTGCCGAGAGGGCGGGTCCGCGCGCAGCGGCTGGCTGAGGCGCCTCGGTCGCCGTAGCAACGCGCGTTGGGACTGTCCGGACCGAGGCCCCGCCGCCGGCAGTGGCGATGGTGCTGCAGGTGCCGGCCGTAGGGCCGCGGGCCCAGGGACGGCCGGGCGGGCCGGCGGGGGCTGAACTTGTCAGCGCGGTTGTTCCGGGACCTCGAGGTGGCGCGCCACACGGCGGGGCTGCACGTATGGGACAGATGCGCCCCCGCATGTGTACCCCGTGTGTGTGCGCGACTGTGCGTGTGTCATACACTGTGTTTAAGTACCTGTGTGTGTGCTCCTCTGCGTGTGTCATACACTGTGTTTAAGTACCTGTGTGTGTGCTCCTCTGCGTGTGTCATACACTGTGTTTAAGTACCTGTGTGTGTGCTCCTCTGCGTGTGTCATACACTGTGTTTAAGTACCTGTGTGTGTGCTCCTCTGCGTGTGTCATACACTGTGTTTAAGTACCTGTGTGTGCTCCTCTGCGTGTGTCATACACTGTGTTTAAGTACCTGTGTGTGTGCTCCTCTGCGTGTGTCATACACTGTGTTTAAGTACCTGTGTGTGTGCTCCTCTGCGTGTGTCATACACTGTGTTTAAGTACCTGTGTGTGTGCTCCTCTGCGTGTGTCATACACTGTGTTTAAGTACCTGTGTGTGTGCTCCTCTGCGTGTGTCATACACTGTGTTTAAGTACCTGTGTGTGTGCTCCTCTGCGTGTGTCATACACTGTGTTTAAGTACCTGTGTGTGTGCTCCTCTGCGTGTGTCATACACTGTGTTTAAGTACCTGTGTGTGTGCTCCTCTGCGTGTGTCATACACTGTGTTTAAGTACCTGTGTGTGTGCTCCTCTGCGTGTGTCATACACTGTGTTTAAGTACCTGTGTGTGTGCTCCTCTGCATGTGTCATACACTGTGTTTAAGTACCTGTGTGTGTGCTCCTCTGCATGTGTCATACACTGTGTTTAAGTACCTGTGTGTGTGCTCCTCTGCGGACGCACCTGCAGTTCTGAGTGCTCCTGGGAAGTTGGCTGGCTTTCAGCAGCTTGGTTCTGAGCTGCGGGTGGAAGTTAGTGTAAAACGGGGCTGTACTTCGGCAGTGACGATGCCCCAGGAAGATGTGCTCTCCCCGCGGCCGTAGTTTCTGATCCATGGGTTATTTAGCTATTCCTCCAAATAGGAGGCGCTGACAGGTTCCTTGGGGTGTCAGGCACAAAGTCTGCTGGAAAGGGTGAACAAGGAAAAGGTTAGATTAAACATGAGGTTTTTCTTGCTGTGTGACGTTTATTTAATGAAGGGCATTACTGCTGTTGTGCAAACAGGCAATACTAAAATGTTGCTCATTACAGGCCTTCTTATCACATACAAAAAAATAAGTGGTGGTTTTCAGTCATTCATTTCCTCGTAGGTATCAAATATTTCTCTTCCATGTGATGCTAAGGTCTATGGAATCAGGCCTTTTTTACAAGAGATAACAAAAAATAAAAGTCCAAAATAGAAAATGAGAGAGCTCCCAATGACAGATCTTAATGTGGCACGCTTTTGAGATTATCAGTAATACAGACAAGGGGCTGCTGAGTCCTTTCTGAGGTGGAGTCTTGAAGACTTGGACTAATGCGCGTAAGACTGGACTGAGGAGTCTCATCTTAGTGTATGGGGTTTTTTCTTCCCAAATGTTACATGTCCTGTTACGTTTCTTCCTGAGAAGATCTCGGGTCAACACAAAGAGACGGAATGCCTCCCTCCTGTTTTCCCAATAGCGAACAATATACACTGTTCCCCTTACACCTTGCTCTGAATTGAGCCATGTGAGTGTCAGCCTCTACTACCTCACCTTGGGTCAGTTACATGATTTTTGTCTCTTTAGGGCAGGTTGTGTTCTGACATCTCGTGTAACCCTAGGCTAACCTAGCAGGTCTGCTTTTTATTTCTTCTGTCAGCAATTCTTTAGTTCAAAGTCTGTGAGAAGTCATGAATTGAATGACGAGGCAGTCTTTGAGAAGCCAAAATCTTACTTATTGTTTGTTGGGGGGTGCGGGAGAGAATAAAATTATTTGTAACAATGGTCTGTCTATGTTCTGTTGCATCCTTGAAAGTAAACTTTGGCCAGAGTTTTTTAGTCATACCTGCAGGAGCAGGTGTTGTATTAACTTAAGAAGTTTCCATTTCTCAGCTTTAATTCAGTTAGCATTCCTTTGTCCTTGCTGGGTCTCATGGTTTTGTCCTTTCGGAGCAAGCAACTCCTGTAAAGTTTAACAGAAGGTCAAGCCAGAAGCCACTGACTGCCCTATGAGTCTATCAGATGTCAACCACAGAGAGTTATCTTGTGCTGATATTTCCTTCCTGTGTGCTCCTATTCTAATATTAATAATACCAGAATAAAAAAATGGAACTTCAAGTGGTGCCACCCCCTTGTATTTTTGGCTATGCAAAAATATGCGGCTTAGAGATTTTGCTTACTTTTAGTACAGTGGGATATGTTGTCCTCTTTCAACTTTATAAATTCAAAGTATATTCAGAAAAAGTAAGTATACATGAGAGGAAACAGTGCCTGCCTTTGTGCTTACTACATCAGAAGCCAGACCTTACATGGCAAAACTGACTATTTATTTGCCTTCTTCTTACAGTATCATAAGCTGACAAGAGTTTTTTCCTGGTGATTGTAAAGCTGGGATCCATTAGAAAGACAGTCCTTACAAGCAATATGGCTAGAATGATGAAACTTTGAATGAGATCAAAAGTGCTGTTATTACCTTTTTCTGATTTTTTTCTGCTTTGTGTTTTAGCTTTGTCAAGAAATCACCCAACTGCATGGTTTGGTTTTAGTCCAATTAGAAGTGAACATGTGTCCTTGCTCCTGTAAAGACACAGAACCCATCCAAATGAAGGCAGTAACAGCTATTATAGCATAATATCCACTGTGAGCAGCTTAGTGTCGCATTTCAGGAAGGCAGTACCCTTGCTATAGTTTCTAATCCGAGTACTTGACTGTACCCTACAGCTTGCTTACTGTGTTGGGAGCTTAAGAAGGTAGCTTTTGTCTCTGGCTGTGCTGCCTATCCAGAGCAGTGCTGACCTTCTCCATTCACTCAGAACACAGTTATAATGGGGTCCTGAAGGAAGAGAAAAAGTGGACCAAGTGTGGTGTAGAGCATGTGAAGACTTTGCTAAGAGTAACCCAGGATGGTTCGTCTACCTCATCTGAGTATATGGTGTTCCAAACACATTTTAACTCATTGTCATGGTAACCTGGGGTAGTTCCTTCCCATCCAAGTCTGTAGAGTCCCAAGCACACTCATTATGGTAACCTTGGATAGTTCACTTCTTGCTATCTGAATATGCAGAGTCACAGGCATGTTTTATCCTGTTTTGACAATAATTCAGGATAGTTTGCTTCCTCCCTCATCTACACCCGTCTGTGCACACGCACCAATGTAATGGCCAGCGGCAGATCTCAGAATTCAGACAACAGCACTTGCATTATATAAGCGCCTCTGCTAGTGAGCAAAACAAGAGATTGCATATATATGATATGTTAATCCCAGTGTGAGTTTTATTATCCACCCCTGCAGTGCTTTCCATTGAGCCTCACTCCCAAGCAGGGTTCCACTGCATCAGGTCCCCATTTGATTAATGCTGGCTTCCATCGTGGTAATGAGATGCTTTCATTAAAGCCAGGGCTTTCATTTGCTGAGTTTTGTTCGTTGTGCCTGAGGGATCCTTACCTGCTTTTCACTTGTAGATACTTAGACCTGCTTTTACAATGTAGATACTTACACCTCAATTAGTGGGACACTGGTGTTATGCAGTGTGGTTACATGGCCAACTTATATGATGTTCATTTACTGCACACTGGCTTACTGGAGGAAATTAATTTCAAAAGTAAAAGTAATGGTAGCTGTCTTTCAACACTATTTTATGATGAAACATTTGCCAAACAAACATTGGAATATTGCAAATCTCATTTCAACCTTTTTTAATTTATTGCTGCAGGCAGCTAATTAGAATAATTAGGTGTTTGCCCAGTGAGGTGACTCTCCACTGAGAAATCAGCTGGATCAAGGTTTAGCATGCTGTGTATAAGCACATGCATTATACATACTTTGTAAAACGTGCATTATACGTCATCTGTATAAATCTTCTGTCACAGCTTTGAACATTTTTTACACTGTAACTAGGTAATTTCCCTTCAAGCCTTGCAATTATCTCCATCACCAAAATATTTCAGGGCACTTGCGGCCCTTGGAATGTTAATGACAGCATCAAAGCTGCTCTGCTAAGCCAGATCTTCCAAAACTAATAAAAGCATGACAGGATTACCTCCCTTTTACCCTCTTTGTTTCATATTCAGAAGATAAAGTGATCAGTTGCAGCATAGTCAGAGCACTGGAGATAAAGTGAGTAAGCCGTATGCTGGAAGCAATTATTCTCTCAGTCAAGCAGGCAAAAAAAGCTCTGACGTTGCTGTGTTCTTTCCTGTAAACAATTATAGATGTTAAGTGGTTTTGGGGCTTGCTGGTTTTCTGTGAATTTGTTTGCTGTGACCCTCAAGAATGCAAACTGAAAGGTTCCCTGGTGCAGAGGGGGGCCGTGTATTAAAAAGGAACTGCTGTCTTAAACATTTCCTGCATCAAATCATTCTGAATCATGCTGAGTGTGTGCCATTCTTGTGCCACTCTTCTTATGCCCACTCATGTTCCAGCCACCAGCTATTACTGATAAAATCTTTATGCATGAGAGAGGCAGCATTCTGTCAAGGACATTCATAATTTACTGAGCTTTCACTACACAGCTATTAATGAAAATTCCATGTACCAATCTGGACAGCTATTTTTTCTGTGGGTGTTAGGTTTTTTTGTTCTTTCAGTAGCGAATGACTTTGTATTTTATGGAGAGAATACACAAGACTTTCTGTTCCCAACACGCAAGCTGACTCCTGCGTATCCTGATGTGCATAGATAATTAGTGACGAAAACTTCTCATTTTCCAGTAAGTTGCCTGAAGCTGGTATTTTCCATATGTGTTTGAAGAAGGAAGGAATTCAGCTACTTAGAAGTAACTTTGTGAGGACTGGAATTTGACTATCTCTTTGAGCAGAGGGGGATGCTCATGGGGGATGCTCTTTCTTTTGAATATGGAAGTGCCGCAGAGAATGTACCTGAAGAACATGAGCTATCCTAACAATTAAACCTCTTAATCATAGACAGTAAGAATAATGTCTCTGCATAAACAGGTTAGAAGTCCTAATAACAAAATTTTGTGTTCAATTATGTACCTCCATCCACAGATCGTGTGAAAGGGCCAGGTGCCTGAAAGATTTTGAAGGTGTTTTTTTTTGTACCGGTTGTATTTGAGGATGTCTGCTCTTTGCACATTTTCTTTCTCTCATGTATGGGCATTGTTTTTTCACTCCGCCTGTTCAGTCATCTCGTGGGGGTCTTAATGTTTTTGTATATTTGTAAATCTTCCCAGTTCCCTTTCTTGCTAGGGTTTGTTGTTTCCTGAAGCAGCAATAGCAGCCTAAAATGATTACATTTTCATCCTTCTCACTGCACTGTGGATGGGATTATGCAGAAGAAGCAACAAAACTGACTTTGAATTTTATTAATCTGAGTCCACTGCAGCTTAGAATAGCTTTGAACAGAGACTTTGAATTGCAGACTCAATTTTGCATTGATTCCTTCAGAAAGTTCTTGTAATTACTCTACAAACTAGGAATGCCATTATTTCACATGAAAAGCTGGGGTTTGTGCGTAAATTGCAGGTATAGAAAATACTAGTCTTAAGAAAAACTGTTAGAAAGTTCTACCTAACACAAGAATACTTTCGATATATATAGAACAGAAATTTAGAGACATGTTCTGGTTTACCAGTGTTACATTATATGATTCTCTAGGGCAGAGCAGGCCAGAGACCCATTTAGATTTTCAGGTGCTAAGCACAGGAGCTTGATACCATTTGAGATGCCATGGGTTATCCTTTGTGGGCTGCTGCTGCTGCCTCAAAAGAACATGAGCCTCCTGTGGTCTTCACTCCCATCTCCCTGCTTTGCATGGGAATTTGAGTGCTCTTTCATGTCCAAAATGCCAGAAAAGCTACCTGCAGTTAGGCCTCAGAATCTTAACCTTCCAGCAGGAAGGCACTGCAATTCAGTCTTACCCTGTGTCTTCATTTGTTTCCGGTTTTTCCATTGGTGCTGGTTCCCGTGGCAGTATGTGCCCAGACTGTGTGGAGATAATGGCAATAACGTCAACATTGCTTTAGACGCCTGGCAGACTTGTCTGTCTTGTGTCCTTTCAGAGGTGTCGATCTTCATTTTGCAAAGGAGGGCAGGGCTGGTGGGGTGAAACCTTTGCTCTGGGCAGGGGCAACCAGCAGGAGAAAAGAGAAGGGGAAGAGAAAAGAGTGTCAAAGGAGAACAAGGAAACAAAGGCAGAGATGTGGGGGAAGAGTCTTCATGGAATACACAGAGAAGCAGAGAGGACTGGAGGACGACGGGAGGCAGGAAAGCATGGCTATGCAGAGAAGAAAGTGCTGAATGCAGAGGAAAACAGAATGAAGGGCAGTAATGAAGCAGGGGTGGTGGATGAAAGAGAGGGCATGAGAACTCCCCTGGGAGTATCAAGCCTACAGAAAATGTCAGGAAGAAATAAGTAGCCTGGAGTGGAAAAGGGACAAAAGAAGAATTATTTGTGTGCGTATCTGTTTGGAAATTTGATAGGAAGGGGTGAAAGGATCATCAAGATTTTGCATGATGGTTTGAAAGGATGTGACAAATGAGGCATTAGAAAGAATGTCGCTCCAGAGGGGAACCGAGACGTGACTGTTGGATCTCTTTTGGTAGGTTAAAGTCCAGTTTGGATCTCAGCTGGTAGAAAATCAAGATGGTGCAGACTCTCCTCACCTCAGCACAGGCCAAGCAGTGGCTTGCTTCTGGGAGTACTAACTGACAGTGCTGACCTGAGAGCATCTCCTGGTTACCTACCATTCTGGCATATCGGGATTTTTGCCCATTTAGCTACTATTTAACTACTGCTTTCTAGTTCTATAGACTATGTCATTTAACACATCTTGCAGTTGCTGGAAAGAGGCCTGTAGCTCACAGCGCCTTAGTTAGCTACAAGTTAAAAATGGTTGCAGGGGTAGAGTCAGATGCTTCAGCTGTGGAAATTTACATCACCGAACCCCAGTCCCTCAGATGGCATTTCCCACTACATTTGTTTAGCAAGAATCTGAGGATGCGAGATGGTGGAAAACTGCACAATCAGCACTTCAGGTACAGCATCATGAAAGCATTTTCTGTAATACACAGTGCTTACTGTCACAGGTACTTAGCTTCCACTCTCAGCTGGAAGTCCTAGTTTTTCCTTGAGCAATGTTTTATGCCAATCCCCTTAGGAACACAGGAGTTTATATTCACTCAGAACTGTGAAACAGAGGAGGGAGAGCAATAAAACCTGTGGACCTACTATTAGAAAGTGCTACACATAAAAGACAGCCAGCAGAAGCAATGGTGTATCTACTCACGACGGTGATAAGAGCTGCTGTTGTCCTGTCTTCTTACTGTGTCTGACCTAAAACACTGAAGAAAAAAATTGCTGATGAAATCAGTGGGTTTTTTTCTCACCAGCATTGATGTTTTGTAACAAGGATGTCCATTTTCTGCGGTCATCCTAAGTAGATTAATACTCTGCGTAGTTATGTCTCCTTGGTTAGCACATTATTACACAGGAATGACTTTGAGATTGAGAGTTAACCTGGCAGCATATGAGAAATATATAGAGAATGGGTTTCTAGGTTGTCTTCTGTCCTCTGACTCTCAGCAGCCCGTTGAAATACTGATTGCTACTTATCTAATCAGGCCTCTGATGATGTTTGTAATCTCAAAGAATCTCTTTACATTCAGTGTAGCTGTTCTGTCAGTCAGAGACTGTTTTCGTTGCAACCTTTAGATGGCGACAGGGGTCCAGTGAATTTCTTGTGACATTTGGTCGCGTCTTGCTGAAATGAGGTTTAACAAAGGGACATGAAACTCTTGAGAAAACTACAAGGGACAGAGGACAGTGTCTGTTCTCCTGAACTGGTTCAGCTTTTTTGGACATGAACGAGAGGTTTGCTTTGGACTAGATACTTTTATCAGTTCTCTTGAAGATAAGCAATGAATTAACTTGAGGTGTTTTTTCTAGGGATCTTCTAAGAATGAAACCGATTGATTTCCTCCAAAGATGGCACGTCTTTCTGAGGCTCTCCCTGTACGACAACTCAGAGGAGTAAAGTAGATGTTATAGAGTTATCAGGAGCCTAAGCCTTAGACTTTTGATATCCTAAATTTAGGATGAGAAAGAAAAGTAAATAAGCCACAGTATCAGCAAGAGACACTGTGGTGAAAATAGTCTAATCAATCCTATTTCTCATCCGTGAATTGCAGGTGATTGTGACTGCCATCTCTTTATGTTTTTCGCTATCCAGTCACCCAGACTCTAAATTCAGGGTCCTAAAATGGACATATGAAATTTAGTGCTTTCTTAGTTTTATGTTTATGCATGGAAACTGTTTTTAAAGTCTGTCAATAACTGCTCTTCTGTAAATTCACGGGGTGGGCATCTCCCTCACTTGCGCGTCTTTGTCAGCACAAAAGATAGATTCTGCATTGGGAATTTTGTATAGCATTTCTGATTAGATTTTCAAAGGGAACAGGTGCTAAGCTATTAAACTTTAGCGGATCATAATGGAATTGGAGCATCTAGCTCTTTCACAGTTTCTGAGTTCTGCTCTTTTTCAGTTCTGGTGTACCAACGGAGCAAGTAAAACTGGCAAAGCACAGTAAAAACCGTAGCCATCCATTTTGGTGGCAGTATGACTGACATACCTGTGATTGAGATCTGCTGCAGAGTGAGGTGCCATATTTGCAGAGTCCCCTTTCTCTCCAGGGATACACTCCCGCACATTTTTTCGTTGTTTAGTCCCAGTTCCAATGCATATTTGCATGCAGCCATCAAACCAAACAGCAGATGCTCTCATCCTTCAACTCAGTGAAACTCCCAGAAAGCGGTCTATGTAAATTAAGCACAGTTAACATTTGCAGAATCCATGTGCATGATCTAGTTCTGCATTGGCTGACTCCATTAAAATTTTATAGGCCAAATACAGTGACTAAACACATCCTTCCCAAATACCAGCAGATTCATTCTCAGGGTTTTGCATCAGTGTTTTTCATAACCCTGCTTAATTTTAATCTTCCAGTTGACGTTCACCTTTTGTGAGTAAAATATGACCGAATTCTGCCTGCATCCAGGTGATGGGCCTGCATGTAACTGAAAGCAATCTTCAGCATTTCCCTACAAATCACACACAAAACCAGTGTCCTGAGTAGGTCGTGTGACGATACATGTGGCACGCCTGTCCTGTCAATTCCTCACATGGGTTCTCTTGGGAACAATGAGTGTGGGCTGTCCCCTCAGCTGCAGGATGCTTTCTGTAAAGCCAGGTTGAGACGGCTGACACAGTAATAGGGAGCATGAAGAACCTGTGGGCCACATCCTGGAGTTTTCACTTAACACAAGACTTACATCAAGTTCAGTGGAATTTTCATTTTACTAGGGACACAGGGTCAATTCCTTTATCTTTGTGACACTACCTGTAGCTAACTCTGAAAGAACACATCAAATGGCCTGTGACTGAGTCTGAAACCTTTTATGAACAGTCTCTTTGTCAAAGCTTATTCTTAAGCCCAGTTTTCTCAGAGATCATTTAGAACTGTTTCGGATAAAGCACTCTTGCAGATAGTCTGGTTCTTGGGCAGTGAAATTGTTCTTTTTTCTGCAGGTGGAACAGCTCAGTAACTGCTGAATTTTGACCTGAAGAGCCTGCTGACACTGTTGCCTCTATTCCATCTGAGTGGGGGCTTCTTTCTGTGTTATATTGTGCTGTACCTAACTCTTCCTCACAGGCAAAATCTTTCAATCTCAAAATTTAATTTAGAATTTACATTTTCTGTCTCTGAGATTTCTTTGTTGCTGTCTGATTCTGGATAAAAGTGGCTAATTAAATTACTATGTCTGAAAGGTTTGCATGCCCATGAAAAGAATGAAGACTCTTTGCCTGCTTAATAATTGTGTCATATATTCTTCATCATTCCTGAAAAAAACTTGTTGAAATGGGTCTTTAATAGATGTTCTTGGAACATCGCTTTTTAATAAAATACTTTGAATAATTGTGAAATACACAGGATTTTATTTTAAGTGAATTAATGAAATCTTGTCGTTTTTCAGTTCAACTAAATGTTGAATTTTCTAGGCAAGCACCGTTATGCTTTTATGTAAGAATGATTTTTCAGAGTAACACAGGCTTGCAGAAAAACCCCAAAATGTAAACCACAACCATATGCCATATAGAGACTGTGAGTATAAGCCCTTAGACTTTGGAGGAGAAATTAATGCCCATACTGTGGAGAGCAGTAGTGGTTCTGGCAAGGTCTTGGTCTAACAAAGACCAGCCTTTTCCAATGAACAGTACCAGTTGATTATGACATAACAACATGCCTTGCAAAAGGTGGCTCCATGCTGATGCAGAGATTCAGCAGGACAGCTGAGAAGCACCTAGGGTATGCCTGTGTGGACTGACACCAGGCGCAGATACAGTACAACTGATAAGCACAGTACCACACTGCCACAGTGTTTTCAGCCGTCAGCTCAAATCAGTCTTTCTGCACGGTTCTCTCCTAATTCAAGATAGAGCTTTTAAGGGGGAATCCTCCAAGTTGTTTCATGTAGACATTCTTCTTGGCTACTCCCTTTATAAAGAAGGGCAAGCACCACAACTAGAAGCTCCCTGCACAGGGAAGCAGAAAGCAGATGGACAGGTCTCTATAGTGATAGAAGGAAACTTCCTGTGAAACTAAGATTGCTGCAGTGCAACCATTCAGTTGACTAAAATCAAACCAGCAAGTGAGGAGTTGTCCTGAACATTCACCGCAGTCAATGGGAGGGTCTCTTACCTCTCTGCAAGCAGTCTGTCTTCAAACACATAATGGAGAACACACTGTACTGGATGATGCACAAGCCACTCCAGGCAGCTACCTTAGAAAAATAACCTGTGTGCTCCTGAAGCAATCTGGTTGGTCACAAATAACATCGAGAGAGATTGTGGGCAGAGAAATATGATCAACTCCTAGTAGATCAAATTAGCAAGCTGCTGAATTTGGAATTACTTATTGGTGTTTATGCAAAACCACTTTATACATTTAAGCAAGCAGATCACTTTGGGGATTTTGAATTAATCCATAAAATTCTTCATGGCCTGGGGGCTCTGATATGTGAGATACAACAAGCTACAAAAATGAAATGTTTTTTATTGGAATTATCATCTTGTTCTGAGTTAATTTTGTAAGGTATTAAGATAACTATATCTAGTTTATTTTCATCTCAATCCTTAGAGATATGCATATAATAAAGGAGAGGAGACAGAAATAAGAACACTGTGTTTTTCATCCAAGAACTAGGTTTTCTTTGGTGAAATCTTTTTAGTGAGTGCGCTGCTTGCTGTTACTTAAAAGTACATTGAGCAAGTCTCAAGCTGTATTGTCACATGTTCTGTATGAAAGATAACCCCTTAGAAATTACTATGTAATGGTGGAGAAGGAATAGAAACGGGCTGGGTGTTTGCTTTATGGTAAGCAAAATTGCGTATTTTAAATGAGGTACCAATGAGCTGAGCAGCTCAGTAGTAAAACCTCATAGCAGACAAAAGGGTTTTCTTCCATAGATGAAGAAGCCTGGCTTTGCATGGTTTCAGCCTGGTCTGCTGCCATAGGTTAATAAAAATGAACTGACTTCCTCTTTCTATTAGCTTGTCAAATAGCTTTTTTTCTCTCTCTTTTTTTTTTTTTAATTGGTGTTTTTGGACAGGGAGGGTGAAAATTACAACCATGAAGATCTGCTTCGGAAGTGCAAAAATGACATCTGAAAATTAAGCTCTTCACCCTTTTCATGTATTTGAATACTTCAGCACTAGATAGATTACTTCCTGGTGGGTAGGTAAATTCCTTGGATTAATTCAGCTATAGAGAAAGTGGGAAATAGCAAGGAACTAGTTATTTTTTCCAAGGATCATGACAATTTGACAAACATGAACATACACAAATATATGGGACCTGATGAGATCCACCCCAGAGGCCTGAGGGAACTGGCTGATGTAGTTGCCAAATCACTCTCCATGGTGGCTGTAGGACCATGAGATGATAAGGGGGCCCGTATCAATACAGGCTGGGAGATGAAGCGACTGAGAGCACCCCTGAGGAGAATGACTTGGGGATGCTGGTGGGTGAAGGACTGGACATGAGCCGTCAGTGTGTGCTTGCAGCCCAGAAATCCAACTGTATACTGGGCTGTATCACAAGAAGTGATGGGAGGTGATTCTGTCCCTTTACTGTGCTCTGGTGAGACCCCTCCTGCAGTGCTGCATCCAGCTCTGGAGTCCTTAGCACAGCAAAGACGTGGACCTGCTGGAGAGGGTCCTAGAGAAGGGCCACAGAAATGACCAGAGGGCTGGAGCACCTCTCCTATGAGGAAAGGCTGAGAGAGTTGGGCTTGTTCAGCCTGGAGAAGACTCCAGGGAGACCTTATTGTGGCCTTTAAGGTCTTACAAAGGGCCTGTAAGAAAGACGGGCAGAGACTTTTTAGCAGGGCCTGCTGCGACAGGAGGAGGTGTGATGGTTTTAAACTGAAAGAGGGAAAATTCAGGCTGGACATGAGGAAGAAATTCTTTACAATGAGGGTGGTAAAACACTGGCACAGGTTGCCCCGAGAGGTGGTGGATGCGGCATCCCTGGAGACATTCAAGGCCAGGCTGGATGGTTCTGGGCAACCTGATCTCATTGAAGATGTCCCTGCTCATTGCAGGGGGGTTGGACTAGACGACCTTTGAAGGCCCCTTCCAACTCGAACCATTCTGTGATTCTATTTGTGTAATACATATTTCTGACCATATTAGAGGAATAGTGTAATATTTCTTAAGATTATTGTTCAGAAGTTCCTTAGAATACAAATGGTATCATATGTAAATGTGTGCTTTATGATTTTAGTTAGAACTTTCCTTGCTGATGTGTTTTAGGATAGGTTGCTACAGAGTTCAAGACATATATCAATATTGCTGTCTCCATTTTTAAGACTTCTCCTGATTTTTTAATGCAATTACATTACTCTTACTTGGACCAATGACAGCAGCAGGACAATATTTAAATGGATTTAAAACATACTTAAAAGGCAGCCTAATGGGTTGCAGCAGAGAAACTCAAGGCATGTCAGCTTGCCTTCAATATAGCATTTAAATGAAAAGTGTAATTCACTCTAGGATGTTTTGAAGGGACTAGAGGCTATGTTTGATCCCTGCTTTGGACAATGGAGCTTCTCATTGTCCCAGATTGTTTCATGTGTTGGTTCAGCACATGCCTGAAAGTAATGTGCAGTCACTCATTCACTACTCAGTAAGATTTTAAAGATGGGGAATTCAAAATGATCAGTCAGATTTTCTGCATTCTCACCTTTTCAGAGGGGTACATGCTCCTGAGTTGTTATTAGTTCCATTTAGGAGAGTTATCAAGTTGCTTCCACATGTCTTGCGAACCTGAGATCTTGCATAAGCATCACTAAAAAGGGAACCCACACCAGTTAGGTTTGTTTTCTTGTCTCTGAAGGTCATTTTCATCTGTCTTCATAGAAACAAACTCTGAAAGCCGTATTACTTCCATTTCATCATTTTCTGTGTTTTGCAGCCAGAGAAACTAACTTGAAAGTCCATTGCTCTCTAATTACTTACGTATTTGCATTGCAAAATTTGTATTTCAAGTGTTAGTGTAAAAATGAACAGAAGATTGTAATTTGGATTGAAAGTTAAAACCCAGTCATGATAAAGCTCTTGCTAAGGACAGGCACTGAAAAAGAAACCTCAACTGTTCTCTTTTCCTGCATGATCAAAAGTTCTCTCTCTGAGAATAATAGTTTGTTCTCAAAAGATGTAGAGGAGTGGCTAAGGAAAGAAGATGAGCACTTCTGAAAGCAGATGTATCTCTACTTATGAACTGATACATGATGGTTCAGGTATGAACCCGTGCTGGCTGAAGTAGTCTCAAGCACCCCTTGGATCATTCTAAAGCACTGTCTGCTGTACAGCAAGAGATTTACTGCTGTAATGAGTCCAGTATCTATTATAACAGTGAATGAAAATCTGAAAAACAGAAGGCTAAGTCTTTCAGTTGCAGAGGTTTAAATCTCAGAATTTCACTTTAATAGCTAGAAACCTTTTCACTAATTTCAGACTACATTTGGCTGACTGATTTTCACTTATTTTACTTGAGATGGAGTAGGCCTTCATCACCCTCTTCATTTTGGAAACGTTACATTCTTTGAACTCTGCACCAGTTTTAGGCAGTTGTTTTGAACTTCCAGAACCTGATTATCCTGGCCAAGGAAGACTGAAGCTGTAAGTTTCTTTTTGCTATATTAGCTTGAGAGAATCTTGCCTGAAAAAAATCGGGAGCATTCCCTCCCTTGCAGGCAAGGGTCTTGTGTTCTTAGAGGGTGCAAATAAATCTCATCCATCACAAATTATGCACTTTTAAATAAAAAGCTTTCTCCAGCAATGTAGCAGAGGGTTAAATGCTGACAAATAGCAAACAGTTAACATCTGCTTACACATTCTATCATCTTTTACCATATAATATCAGAAAATAGTTTGGGTTGGAAAGGACCTTCAAGATCATCTAGTTGCAGCCCCCCCACCATGACACCTTCCACATACCAAACATAGGACTCGGCTGAATCTTCAGTGTAATATAGTAATGACTGGAGGAATTTTATAGCCTTTGTGTGTGACACTGGTTGAATTTCTTTCAGCTTTTATGTTAACAACCCTTTATTTGTCACTTGAGTCTAAATCAATGTCTTTTGGTCCCTTTTGAATGGATCATTAGGAGTATGGGAACCTTATGTACAAAGGGCTTCTCTTTCTTGTTATATGCTGTTCTTTCAAATCTGGTATGACTATCAGAAAACGAAAGGCAGCACACCAGTTCCTAAGGCTTGGATAACTACTTGCTAGTGTAGAACTTCACAGACAGAGGGAGCAGCCCTAATTTAAATGACAGAATCAGATTAACCCTGATTTTTTTCAATCACCTTGTAGTGTCTTAATATTTTCTTTTGTAAAAATTACATCTGAGCGGCTGGAAGATTACCAAAGTAATTGTCTTTAAAAATAGCTATTTTAAATGATGGTGCATGCTCAACACCTTGGGTAAAGTGATTTATAGGAATGAAAAGCAATGGCAGAACTCTATTTCCACTTCAGTACTCCAGTGTTCAGCTCCTGTAACTGCAGCTTTCAATTTATTTTAATCAACAGTGTTACTTAACCTTGGAAGAATTAAAATGCTGTATGTATAGAGATAAAAGAACCAGCTCTCAGCTGGAGTTCCTCTCCTTTATTGTATGCATTATCTCTGGTGATATCCAGAACATCTATTAAAGACCAATTTCAACAATGTTTCTTCAGTAAGGAGGAAGAATGTATAACACAATTATTAAGCAGACAAAGAGCCTTTATTCTTTTTATGAGCATGCAAACCTTTCAAACATAGTAATTTAATTAGCCAATCTCATCCAGCATCGGATAGGCATACCTCCAGAGGTCCATTTATGGCCTCTTCAGGAACCTGCTTTGAAAAATCCTGTGGAATATGGTCAAGGGAAGAAGAGGGTTGTGTGAGAGTTTATTGATATTCAAGGATAAGAAGGACATGGAGCTGTTGGAGCAAGTCCAGAGGAGGGCCACGAGGATGATCAGGGGACTGGAGCACCTCCCGTATGAAGATAGGTTGAGGAAGTTGGGGCTGTTCAGCCTGGAGAAGAGAAGGCTGCATGGAGACCTCATAGCAGCCTTCCAGTACCTGAAGGGGGCCTATAGGGATGCTGGGGAGGGACTGTTCATTAGTGATGGGGCAAGGAGTAATGGGTTCAACAAAGGAGTTTTTGGTTGGATATAAGGAAGAAGTTATTTTCTGGCAGGGTGGTGAGGCACTGGAATGGGTTGCAGTAAATGGGAATGGGAAGCAGTAAATGCTCCATCCCTGGCAGTGTTCAAGGCCAGGTTGGACAGAGCCTTGGGTAATATGATCTAGTGTGAGGCATCCCTGCCCGTGGCAGGGGGTTGGAACTTGATGATCTTAAGGTCCTTTCCAACCCAAACCATTCTGTGATTCTATGATTTTATGATCACCTCCTCCAAGATCAAGAAAGTTCCATTCAAAGAAGTAGGAAATCAAAAAAAGGCAGTAGGAGACTGGTACGAGTGTGTAAGGAACTCCTAAGTGAACTCAGACATAAAAGAGGAGTGGAAGCTGCGGCAGGTGACCCAGGAGGAGTAGGGAGTTGTGGTCTGCTTTTGCAGAAAGCCATGGCTGACGTGGAGTTGTGTCTGGCAACATTTCTGGATGTGAACACATGGAGAAAAGTTTTTGTTATTAATAGGTTTTCACCATCAGTTTATAAAGAGAAACAAAGTCTTATGGGAAACTAATCCTTGCAGTTTTAGTGTTTCCTTGAAAATGCAGAAAGTGCCATTACCATGTAATTATTTCTCACTTAATAATAAATTACCAAGGTACAGTGGCCATGGAAACCCATGGAGCAGTCAATTGCTTTTATAATTTTAGCTCCTATTGTTGCAGCATGGTGACAGTTGTCCTTACCTGAATTGCATTGACTTGTTTTCTTGATTTATCTTTGAATGCTGTGGTCGATGACATGGTTTCACAGGTTTTTGATCCTTAATGGTAATACCAGGGGATAAATAAAAAGTATTAATCATGTCTGCCTTTATCACAGAAGATAGCTTGTAACAATGTTCTTGCGACATTCTATTATATTGAAGTCCCCATTACCTGCCTAAAACATACAGTCACTGCATTTTAAATTAAAGGATTCTTGGTAAATGAAGGTCAGTGCCCTTCTGGCTAATGTGCAGTGCAGTCCTTATCTTGAGCTTACTGAACAGGAGAAGAAGCTGTGTTTTTGCCTAATACTGTAAACTAACTGGAATACACTGCCTGCAGCTCTGGTGATGAAATGAAAATTTACCCTGCTGGGTGCTCGATGCTTTGTTTTAATAAGCAGGGAAAGCATATTGATCAAAATGAGTTTGTTTGTGCGTATGCCTGTAAAACAAACAGTCTGAGCAGGATGGCTGAGAAAAGGGAAAGAGAACATGTCATCCTACAAGGAACTTCATGAAGGAGGGTGTAAGCAGAGCTAATTCGTGTCTTTGGCAAGAGTGAGTCACTTACTGGGTGATTAAGTTGGAAGGTTATGAAAAAAGATTAATAACATGTATCTTGGCATCTGAAAGACAATACAGAAAGGGCAGAGAGGTCAATTTGAGGGGCCAGGCTTTGTGCAGAACATCTTTCCTTTAACCAGTATAAGCTGGAAAAAGAGTGTAAGTACAGATGCTTCTGGGTCTGCAGGAGCCCTGGAAGACTTGTGTATATTGCGAGTAGTAAGTCCCAATAGTTAATTTCGAAATGGGAGTAAATGTGAGATACACATCTCTCTTCCTGTGTGTCTTGCTAATGCATCATGCAGTTAGTGAAGCAAACTTGACTCCAGGTTGCTTGTGACCAAGCTCTTCAGGGCTAAAGTTCTTGCAAACTCCTGCGGCATGGGTAGCCCTCTAAAAACTGTTCATTGTAACTGTATTGCTATGCATATTCTCTTTGATTGCACTTGCAGTCTGTGTTTGCTCCACTGTTGTCATTTCTTTACCAGTTCAGAACCTACGTGTTTTTCCCTCTATTGCTCTTCACTGCATCTTTACAATGCACTGTACTGTTTTCCTCTTTCTACCTAAACATGTTGTCCCTTTATTGAGCTATTCTGTGAATAGGGGCTTCTACTGATTTCAGAACTCCTTCATTTGCCTTGAATTCAGAGGACTGCTCTTCAACTGCCACAACTGTTTGCTCATCCTGGCTGCAGCTCAGCAAAGTCCACACCAAGACGCACCATTATTTTTCTCTATTAAAGGTTTTTGGTTTTGGTTGTTGTTTTTTTGTTTTGTTTTTTTTTTTTGCTGTGACTGTTGTGCTGTGGAATTGACTGTTTACCTTCGTCCAAACTTTCTTCTGTTGTGTTTGCAAATATCATAGGCCAGATATTATTACACTGAGAGCCTGTGTAGCACTTGTCTTAGGCACACTGTCACCTTCCTCTTAAAAATTGGTATGGTTGCCGTATTGTGCCATTGATCAGTACAGCTTGGTCAATGGGAGTTACTCAGAGTTGGTTTCAGCTAGATGTGCTCTGGGGAAGATTAAATGACTGTGACTGAAACAGTGGTTAATGTAGTGTTCTCCAGCTGCGAGCTTTTGTGTCATTGTTTGAACAGTGACAGTGATGGGAGATTTTAAGGTAGTTTCCCAATACAGACTCTTCACTTCGATTCAATTGCTTGTAGCCTCCAACTGGAGGCTTTTATATGCACACCTAAAATTCACACCATTTTCTGAACCTAGTGGGCCAATAAGCACGTCTTCCACCAGGGCAGAAGATGATCCCCTGGAAGGGATTTCCCAGTTACTGCAGCATCCTGAAAAGCAAAAGACTGCTGAACACAACAAGGATGCTTTCCAGGGCTTCCACTGACTGCACCCCCGGGCACTGAGGGGCCATTTGAATGCCCACATTTACCCCACTCTCAAATGTACCAGGGGTGCTGGAAGAGGTGGCAGATCACTCCGTGGCTTCTATGGCACATGTTCAGCAGTGGGAATGGCTGGTCCTGAGGTTCAACACTAGACAATATGTAGACTACAGCTTAGTTAATTTAGATCAGGTGTCACAGCATGAAGCTGATTTTGTTTGGGGTGTAGAGCAGATTTTGATCATTTACATCATCTGTTTGAACCTGGTGATAACTCTTTGCTCTGTCTTGAAACTGTCGGCATGTATAGCTCTGTAATCTCACACTATTAATTTGCGCTGTATAAAGGCTGTGAAATTTTTAGTCTCAGTACAAAGTAGAAGAGAATTGTGTTCTGATGAGTCTTTCTGCCCAGCTGCCATTATTGTAAAAGCCGTTAGGACATATACGTCGATTCAAAACCATGAACAAAGAGTGGTGGGTTTTAATTCATCTAAGTAACAGTCACAATAATCTCTGTTTTTCCGGCAGCATTACACAGAGCTTACAGCTGTGAGGGATGTAACAGGAGCAGAACTGCTAAGCAGAGTAGGAGACCTACATACAAACTGGGGTGGGCTGCGTGCAGGAGGGTCATGTTGACTGACATCTTGTTTGAGAAGCTGCAGCATGTAAACATACTATCATCCGCAGGGGAGAAGCATTTGCGGGACTTTCAAGCCAAATACTGGTCTTCAATATTGCAAGATCTGCTTCCTCCTTTTACAGGATTAACGTTCTTACCATGTTAAGGAAGGTATTTGGGGGTAAGAAACTTCCCTGAGATTTGTCATACATTGTATAACCATGGCTGTAGCTGTAAATATTATTGCTGGCTCTGCTTGCCTCATGGCTGTGCAGTGAACCTGGGGACAGATCAGGTGCCCCAGCTGGAAGCTGCTGTGCCGGTCTGGGATGTGTTTGCAGAGGCAGAAGGCTCCATCTGTTAAAAACAAACTGACAATTTGGCTAAGATTTCTGTGAAGAGTCTAGAACCCGTGCAGAGAAACATCACCAGTGTCAAGGCTGGAGGTACTAACTGTGCTGTGAACACATCTGCGGTGTCAACCACCACTGGTGTTTGATGCCGGTGATCGAAATTCCAGAGGCAGGGCTATATTAACTATGACGTGGAATGTATGCAGGAAACTGCAGCACATAACCCAAACTACATTTTTGCCATGGAGTTGGCACCAGTTGCCCATTGGGTTGAAGAGGAAGGGACAGAGAGGAAAGCTGAGTAAGGATGGGAGAATATGTGTTGTGGGCTTTACTCAGCTGTTTCTGGACAGAGTTTTGGGGCTATCTTTTCTAGCACATAATGCCGAAGGCTGGAATGCCTACTTTGTTAGTCAGCTTCACAGGTAAGAGTACATGTGCAGTTTATCACCCATGGTGGTGAATTCGTACACATAGAAGTATCCAGCCTGAGTATATGTTTCAGACTCTTTAAATTTTCTACCCATGAAATTAAGCAGCCTTCCCCAGGCTTTGGGTACTGAGAGCTGCAAAGGTTATTTATCCCATTATTTCAACACTGCTGAAAACAAAGGTTTTGTATTGCACCTCTCACATCACTGGTATATTATGAGGTGGGCAGCATGATGCTTGGAGGGCACAGCACACAGCTAGTCAGGAGATTTTTTGCTTGCAAAACCAACTGAGTTAATATTGCCAGCAAGATGTAAAAACTTCTGAAATCATAATGAGTAAGATTATGGTGATGACCCATCACACATTCTATGAGAAATAAGGCAGTTAAAAGGTGAAGGTGAAGATCCCTTAACATGTACTACATTCACTTCTACTTGCATGTCCACACACTGGTTTATGTTTGTTATACCTAACATGTTAGCACTCTTCCTCCAGGTGGAGGGAAAAGAGAGAAGATATATACAACTTCCTTCAATTGCATATGTATGTGGCTGAAAAGGAAAATATTAACATCTGTCAAGCATTATAAGGTGGTGAATATCAGAAACTAATTCTTGAATGTCTATGCACTTATTGATGGGGTGCCAACACCATCATCATGATGGAAAATGGTTGCATATCCACCAACTCTGCTTCCCATACTGCATTGACCTCTGCCACAACCACCTGTTTCTCTTACAGTGCTTTCTTGCTGCCTTCTCTAACCTATAAGCATCCTGGTTTGTAAGCCAGGTTATCACTTGGCTTCTGTTGAGACCAGCAGTTCTCCTTTCAGAAGCTTCAAAAAGGTAATTTATAGCCCCAAAGCTTCCCACCTCCCCAGGAAGATGGTAGATCTCTGCTAACAGAAGCTGTGGCAGAGGCCTGCTCACATGCTATTACACATGCTTGTGAAATGAAACACAGAGCAATCAATTTAGCTCGAGAGAAAATTTGCTGACAGGAAATGGGGGAACTTGGTTGCCAGTCAGACTTCTCCAGGCGTTTCGTTTCCTTGAACACTGCTGTCACTTTTGTGGCTATGCTCTTTTCTTTGGCTTCTGCAGGCCCAGACAAGAAGGCACACAAATCATGGCCAGGTCCTAATTCCCCCTTCCTCAGTCAGACCAGCCTTCCTGAAACATTTTGTAAGGTCATTGCCCTAAGGACAAGGCAACATATGCAGCCTGTAGTGGCTTTACAGGTGGCTGGAAGATCCCCACAACCACAGGCAAAGGAAGGTCTGCCCACCACCTGCCCTCACTGTGTGACACTTCAAAAGCCGGTGTGTGGGTCACAAGCCCATCAGCTGGTTCTTCTCATTCACGTGTTTGTTTGGGGGTTTCCTTTAAGGTCCTTTCCTTTGTGGTCCAGCTCACAGAATCATAGAATCACAGAATAGTTAGGGTTGGAAAGGACCTCAAGATCACCTAGTTCCAACCCCCTGCCATGGGCAGGGACACCTCACACTAAACCATCCCACGCAAGGAATCAGCCTCTGCATGTGACAGGATTTGCACCAGGGGCCTCCTGGTGGTCTCCTGGGAGGGCTCTGTAGCATACCCCGTATCAGGCATATCCCAACATGTCTGTGCCCCACCACCCTTTTGGTGTCCCTTTGTCCTTTTCAAGTTCCGCCCCCCCAGATGTAGCACTTGTTCTGCAGCCTGGTAAAGTGCAGGACCCTCCCCTGGCCTATTCTTTCCATTAGCTCTTATTAAAGAATGTTTTGCCCATTTTATACCTTTGCTTTTAGGGATATTCATATTTCTGTATCGTAATAAACGTGTTTATGTTATCTATTATATAGTATAATGTATAGCAGTAGTACCTACGTCATGTAGTACACTGCATAGTGTGTGTGTAAATAACTAAAATACATATTTATAAGCATTTATTCACTCCTTTCTATTTATAATTCTGCATTTGTATATATTGTATATATTATTGCGGTGGGTTAGCCTGGACCAGCCGTCAGCTGCTTACCCAGCCACTCTCTCACACCTTCTCAACAGGACAGGAAACAAGATGGGAAAGCTCAAGGGTTGAGATAAGGACATCACTGACCAATTACTGTCACAGGTAAAACAGATTCGACTTCAGGAAAATTAATTGTCTGCAAAGTAAAAACACAGTTGGACGGTTAAAAACAAAATCTCACCCACAGGATCACAGAATTGTCAGGGCTGGGTGGGACCTCTGGAGATCATCTAGTTAAGCCCCTGTGCCAAGCCAAGGCCACCTAGACCAGGTTAAGCAGGAACGTCTCCAGTCTGGTTTTGAATGTCTCCAGAGAGGGAGACTCCACAACCCTCCTTAGCAGTCTGATCCAGGGCTCTGCCACCTGCAACATAAGCAAGTTCTTCCTTGTGTTGAGGTGGAACTTGCTGTGTTTTAGTTTATGGTCATTGCTCCTTGTCCTGTTGCTCGGCACCACTGAAAAGAGTCTGGCACCCGCCTTTGAGATATGCATTAATGAGATCCCCTCTCAGTCTTCTCTAGACTAAACAGGCCCAGCTCCTGCAGTCTTTCCTTATAAGAGAGATGCTCTGGACCCCTCATCACCCTCATGGCCTCCGCTGGACCCTCTCCAACAGCATCTTGTCTTTTTTGCACTGAGGAGCCCAGGACCCAACCCAAAGCCCCTTCTTTGCAGGTTTGACTTCACTCCTTCATCGCTGACTCCTCTGCTTCCCCCCAGCCCCTGAGCTGCTCAAGAGGATGAGGAATGGTGATAAAGGTCAGCCCGTAACAGCTTCTCTCTGCTACTCCTTCCTCCTCGCACATTCTTCTGAATGCTGGTGATGATGTAGGCATTTGGAGGCCAATACAGACTCTCAAGAACAGTGCAGCTTTTGATAAACACTATGAAAAGTACTTGATCAGAAAAAACATACTGTCTCCTCAGAGTTTTGCCAACCACAGATGAAGATATTGGCTTCCAGAAAGAATACTTGTAGGCAGTCTGTGGCCTTCCTCCATTACACTTTCTGCTCTTTCAGCATGCAATACTGTTCTGGTGGTCAAGGTGCTGTGGCTTGGTTGCTGCCCCTTGCCTGGTCTGCCTCCTGTGCCCTGGCAGGCCTGACTTCTGTGTGCTCTGCAGTTACAAACCAGGAAAACTCTGCCTGGCTGTAGCTCCGCACAGCTGTGCATGCTCCATTGTTAGTCATCTCACCTGCCGGGTCACGCAAGATGCTCCCAAGGTACATTGTACACAGCCAAAAGGGGCCTGAAACAGTAACATAGGGGAAAGACCTAACCCTGAGTTTGGGGGAGTGGTGGAACTGGGGTGAGTTGGCTGGGAGGGTCTGGTTGGTGCCTGGGGACAAGCTGGGCATTGTCAGTGGGCGGTGAGCATCACCTGTGGGGTTTGGGGAGGGGCAGGGTTCACCCCTCCCTTCCTCCTATTGATATTACTATTGTATTATTATAATAATATTTTACTTTTATTTCAATTATTAAACTGTTCTTATCTCAACCCACGTTTTTACCTTTTGTCTATTTCTCTTCCCCATCCCGGGGTGGGGGGGATGTGGGAGAGTGGCTGCACAGTACTGAGCTGCCAGCTGGACTTAAGCCGTAACAAGTTTAAACTCCTGTGGAGCTGATACAGCTGGGCTGTGCATGTCTATGTTTATGTCCAGGTGCTTGCTTTTCTCAGCATAAAGAGTAAACTACAAGTCCCAGAGTATTTCAGCAGGAATGTATGTGTGACTAACCTTGTCTTCCATGACTTAAAGGCACATACACTATTCAAAATACAGGGTCCAATCCTATGATAGCTTCTGCAGCTTCAGAGACCCCACAGAAATGTAACAACACGGGGTAACAGGTCAAAACCTGTAGGTGCTTTTCCGATGGGAGACTCTCCACCATCTCCAGAGCTTCCAGACCAGGAGAAGATGTGCCCATGCACAATGTTTCCACATATATATAAAGTTCATACCCAGAATACTGTGTCAGGAAAATCATCCTTGAACTTAACGGAATCTTCAGTATCTGCTTTGGTCTGTTGGTGGGAAATAGATGGCAAAGCAGCACCATCAACCCCTCCTTAGTTGAATCTGATCCAAATAAATAAACAATAAATAAACAATAAATAAAAAATCCCCTTCATAGAGTATGTTTAATGGTATACTTCTAACCCAGATAATTCATAGTTCAGGGACTTTCTTACAATCTCAGCATTGTGCTCTGAAGCAATTACTGGAAGAAGAGTAATTCTTGCCGAAGCCACAGCCAAGTCACTAGCTAATATAACATAAATCCTAAATTTATGTTCTGTTTTTCTTGCTAAAGCTAGAGGAATTCAGTATTCTACATTGAGGAAAGCACGGCAGGCTAAAACAAGAGTAAAGAGAGTGTTTATTTATTTATTTATTTAGAACACGTTAGGAACACTGTTCACAGTACATCACAACAGTGTGACTATATAATGGGGTGATCATAACAGACTAACTCAAAAAAGGAAAGACAAAGCGTAGATTATAGGCTAGTTGGAAACTGGTGGGGTTCTATCTCCCACAGGCAAAGCTGTACAAATTAAGACTGTCTCATATCATTTCTGCACAGGTAAAAGACTGACTTCCTCAATCTGTACACTTTCTTCATTTTGTATAAACATACCATTACTTAGATTAACACTTCCAAACAGTTTACAAACTTCTATCTAAATACAGTATTACATCACACTGACTTGTTGATTTAAGGTGCAGTTAAGCAAAACCTACAGTAACTATTTTCTTCTGTTCTTAATCAGTTCTCTTTGGCACGCTTCTGTTTTACTTAAGTACAAAAGTGTAGGACTGAATTGAGTACGTAACACTGCAAGAACTTGAAAGCTTTTGTTAGCATATGAGTACAATTTTAAATTTACCACAAGCTTATTTACAAACAAAGAACTGTATATGAATTTCAGTTTACATATAAAATGGCTCACAAGTCTAATATGCAAGGCAAAAAAATTTTTAATAGCAACTCCTCCCTTGAGAGACTGATTTTTGCACCATGGAAATCTTGTATAAAATGTTTCAGAAAATTCAGATTTTTATGAGGAAATTCTTGGTGCTTCTTACCCTATAGCAAGCCAACTGAAGACATGACTTTCTGGGTCCAGAAATGCTTCATAAGATACAGTTTAGCTGACATGTTGGCACTGTAGTAGTATTGCAGCTACAAACTTGGGTGTTCAACTGGCAAACAAAACCAAGGAGCAAAAAACCAACCAGTCTGTGTAAAAAGCTTTGCGACAGTGGCTTCTTTCTAAAAAACGTATGCCTCCTTATCCCAACGAGGAAAGGGTTAGAATTTGCACTATGTGTTGCTATATAGTCTATTTCCATCTTCATGACCCCTGCTTACCTTTGGGCTGATAAATATTTGGTTAGCGTCAAAGGTGAACAGACTTATTTCTACTTCTGATGGAAAAGTGCTAGGAGGCCATCAAAGTGACCTAAATCAGTGAAGTATCACTTTAAAAAAGCTCTGCAAATGCCAGAAGAGCAAACCCACAGCAATCTATTTCACATCGGAAGGGCATTCCTAGCAGCTGGCATTCACATGGAAGGCATTGGGAAAACTAGCTGCATAAACACTGGAAATTCTTCCATGCCCAATTTTTTCACAAGTAAAGAAAAATGAAGCCCTGTTCACAGTCAAATACTTATTTCAAGGCCTTCCTGGTCTGTTACTTCCTGAATCACCCAAGTGCTATCCCCTCAGCTGCAA
Organism: Lathamus discolor; assembly: GCF_037157495.1. NCBI lineage: Eukaryota > Metazoa > Chordata > Aves > Psittaciformes > Psittacidae > Lathamus > Lathamus discolor. The sequence continues at coordinate 81,814,893 of NC_088909.1, read as the reverse complement.
AAATGAGTATTTTGGCACATGCAAGTTACAGTAGGTGTCAAGTACAGTGCAATCTGTTTAGAAGGCAAGAATGTTAAAAGGGACTTCATACGGGTGCTCTGTAATGTGGGTAACATGTGAAATGCTGTACTACTCCTGAGTAAAACACATTTGGCTGTCCCAGCTAAAATACCTGTTTATGAGCATGCTGACTCCAAAGAGGCATCTCATAGCCTCAGGAATAGTGTATATTCTTGGGGGGGAAAAAAAAAAAAGAAAAAAAAAGTATTTTACAACTGTCTTCTTCTTCAACCTATCAGCAAGGACTAAAAGTGGTGAGTTCAAGTTGTTGGGAAAGGTGATGAGAAGGGGGCAGAACTGGTAAGGAGAATACGAATCTGTATGTGGTTAATCAAATGGATGTAAGAAGTAATTAGTTATCAATTAGGCTTTAATTTTTTGAGATACTGCATATGGCCATGTCCTTTAATGCTCCTGTTTCACCTGAAAGCTACTGGCTTTAGAACTGAGATGTCTGCGTGAAGGATATGGCATCAGACTTATCCACAGCAAAGCCTCCGTTGACATAGGATTTCTTGGTCTCTGTTTCATCATTATCAAGGATCGTTGTTTCCAAGGCAAAAGGATTGACTATGTTGACTTCAGAGGTGACATCCATCTGTTCCAGCTCCTTTTTAGAGAGCTTCTCCACTACTCCTGTACCAAAGGCATCTCCCAAGACATTTACCATTGTTCTGAATCGATCCCTATGGAATAAAACTGTTGTCAGACAAACTATTCTGTGTGTTACTTAGAAGAAAATTATTTTAGTAAAAGTAAGCTACTCTAGCAAATGCGGAGTGTCTTTTGCCCAGTGCAGATTTGGGGTAATTCTGTAACTGAAAGTTAAAAATAATGTACAACAAGAAACAGAATTTTCCCCCCTGTATTTGAAGAAACCTGGAGTCACTTTCATGACAAATTACTTTGTACAGAGTGTGCAAAACTGCAAGTCATGTCACTAGTCTGTTACAGCAGTAATCACACTGCTGTGCGCAGCCTTACAGAATGTTGTTAGGAACACTTCTCAGGCCCTGAAGTATGCTACACAGCTGGTTCTCTGTGATGAGGCTGTTTTTGTTGGGAGAAGAGTCTGTGTGGTGCAGCAGAAGAGACTGCATTGTGCCTTTTGTCCTTCTAACAGTCACTCTCTCAGCCAGAGGAGCAGTTAGACCAGTATCTTCAGTATTCTGGCCCAAAGCCTGGAAATGGGAAAGGCTATCTTCTGTTAGCTTCTCACTGTTACAAGGTTGAAGTACAAAGCTGTAATAAGTTTGTCACTTTAAAGAAATACAATACTTGTGTACTGTTGATTTTTCTCCCAACAAAAAGTGACTTGTAAACCTTAAAAATCTGCCACTCTTTGGCAGAGGAGCAACAGAACCGTGCAACACAGCAAAGTTTGAAACCGAGCATTTTCAAGTAGGGACTGTGGAAGGTCACGCTTCCCTGTTTTAATTCGCAGCTACACAGCCCTGCAAGGGCTCTCCGGCAGAACGAGTTGCTCTGATATATTCACAAATAGAAGCGACTAAAAAAGCAACAGTGAAGTGAATCAGCGTGTCTCATATATATATTATTTTACTATAGCTGCTGAACTCCACTGCTAAAAAGGACCCATGTGTTCTCCATGTAGTAAGGAAATACATGTTAGGGAAAGGAAGAGAGAGGTGTAAACTAGAATTCTGGTGGGATTAGTGTGACAAGTGGGGAAACCAACCACACTGTAAACTCACCTGTCATAATACTTCTCAAATTTTTTCTATTTCTCATTAAAAACACAGAACTTCTCCTCAAGTAATAAAACCCTGGCAAGTTCAGAATTAACTACAGGATTGTTAATAAGCCACTACTAGTGGGTTGCAAAATAATACATTTTAGGCAGTAAGTACAAAAGGTGAAAGTGTTAATAATCTACGTGGCATCACAATGTGCATTCCATCTGCTGACGTGCAAAATGCACTGGCAATGATCCCTTGTACATGAAATTAATCTTTAATCTGCTTTACACAGCAAGACACCTTAATCTGAAAAACATTTCAATTCGAAACAGCTTGCATTCTTTGTCCGTCTCATGGTGGAACAGGTAGTTCCCATGTATTTTTGTTGTGTCTAAGAATCAGGTAAATTGAGGACTTTCAAAGCAGAGACAAGTTCAGATCTGTAAAATTATGTGAGGAATAAGGAATTAACCATTCTTTTTCTCTCTCTCTCTCTCACTCCCACAAAAGAAGAGGGCATCAACTAAAATTATTAGGACGTAGATTAAAACAAAACGAAATATCTCTCTGTACAACACATTGTTCAGTTGTAGAATTCCTCTCTGCAGGACTTGTGGAAATCTGAAAGTTTATATGCATCCCAAAAGCAATGAGGCGTTTATGGAAGAAGAAACCTATTGAGAACTGTTAAAAACAAAAACCACCTTGTCCTGGGTTTACCAGGAGGAACTACCTCTACCTCAGGAACTCTATGAGATGCAGTCTGCAGGAGGCTAAGACACTACTTCGGGAAAAGAACACATTTCTTGTGTCCTTCCATTTTTTGGATAGCTGCTCTGATCTGGGAGTTTGTATTGATCTTCACCATCCTTAACAAAACTCAACACCTACTAGGAAAAGAGAGCTGGAGAAAATAAAATGGTTGTGGAGCACAGCAAACAAATCTGTTAGGCCGTGCGGCAGACAGTTGATGGGGAGAATGTACTTGTGGCTGGAGCTGTTTTGTTTGGAGGAGTTATGCGTATATAGACTGGCATTTCTCTCTACTGCTTGCAAAAGATAGTTATGTAATCAAACAAATTATATATATCTGTGAAACACACAGGTTGCTGCCAGAAATCCTTCAAAAAAATGATTAGAAATGGTAGGGGAGGAACAGGACTCTAACTTGAATGTAAATACAAGCCTAAGAAAAAGCCACGCAGAGACTATGAAATGATTAAGATCTCTGCATTGATACTGATGAAATATTATCCATGTTTAATTATGGCAAATGAACAAGACCTTGATTTGAGCACTAAAGCTTGCACAGTTTAGAAGGCAAATCCTGTTACTCTTTCCCAGTGAATCACAGAATAAAACTGAATGCTGACATCCTTCTGAAGTCCAGAATACACTCTCTGATTCTTTGGCCTTTTGAAAATGTAGCAGAGAAACATCTCAGTATAAGTTGAACAGAAAAGATTTACAGACTTGTGTTGAAAATGCTTCTCTGAACTGCTTAATCGGACCGAGGGGTTTTGATGCGCTCTGAGGTGAGATGGCTGGGATGAGGATAAGGAATGCTTTCTGAGTTTGTATGTGTGCGCTCGCTGACCAAGGTGCTGGGTCTGTGAAAAACTCTCAGTGAAGAACAGCCATGGCAAATAATGCTGGCAGCACAGACTCATGTACAGCCTGCCATCTGTGTACCTGTGGAGTCCAAGACCAGTTTTGCTTAGTTCATGTTGTGCTCCACTACCTCTTCACCAGTGTATGAATTTCATGTGCTTTGTGGAAAACAGCTGAGATGTTCTGCTTGTGATTTTGATACAGTGGCAGCTGACATGCCAGAGGCACTCCTTGGTACGCTTATAATTTATTAATGCCGTGGTCACTATTTTAAGGTTGATAGCACCTCTGGATGTGAGGTTATTCACTGCCATCCCATGCAGTGGGACTTCTCTCAGAATTAAAGCCATTACTGCATTCAACTCTATATTGAACAAGCCCGGCCATAAGTAGAATCTTTCGTCAATTCCTGCAACAGTCTTAAGTGTTTTTGATACTTTTTCAGACCCACATGTTCCCACATAACTTACTTAAACATTAAAAAGGCAAGAAAAACAACTAAAATATCAAGTGCCTTAAACTTACAGAAGCCAGTCAACTGCAATGATCAGAGTAACATCTTCAGCGGGCAGGCCAACAGCAGTCAGTACAATTACCATGGTGACAAGTCCGGCTTGGGGGACACCTGCAGCCCCAATGCTGGCAGCTGTAGCTGCAACACTAAATGACAAATAAAGCCCAGAAAAGTTATTCAGAATACATGTTGCTCACAGAAACTCTATCTTCTGGCACAAATAGGCTTATTTCACTGCAAGAAAGAAGTCCAAATGTGTATGAATAGTACCTGCTCAAAGTCTGGTGACAAGTTTATGGGATAAGTGATGTATAAATACTGCTACAGTTACACTGCAGAATAACATGCAACACACGATGAACAAGCAAGATGGATGGATCAAAGGTAGAGGCTGAGTTGGGTTTGCAAGTGTATGCAGTGGAAGAATAATGGCAATTTCCAGAACAATACTGTATACCTGCTGCATGTCCTGGCCCATCCCACCTCCTCATCAGGTTGCCCAGGCAAGGCCTTGGACCAAGAAGTGAGAATGTTTCTTCACTTCCTGTGCTATGAATGATAGTTTCAAGTTTTCACGGGATGTCTGAAGTCAATGCACCATTCATTAAAAAACCCACCTCCAAAAAAATGCATGTGATGGCTTTAGTCTTACCTAATGGTAATTATTTGGCCAGTATTCAGTTGTAAGTCGTTGAGCTGTGCAATAAATATAGCTGCTACTGCTTCATAAAGAGCGGTGCCATCCATGTTGATGGTAGCTCCAACTGGAAGAACAAACCTGGTAATTCTTTTGTCAATGAAGTTTTTTTCTTCTGCACAACGGAAGGTGACGGGCAAAGTTGCTGAACTGGCACAGAGGTAAACACATAAAGTAAGTGCAGGCCACAGCATACTATTTCCTTTATCTTTCTTTTTTCTCAGAACATGATCTGCTCTAAGACTCAAATAGAGATCTAAGGCAGGCAGGAAGGCAACACTATGAAAAAGCAAAGTAACTGTTGTTACCTCTTCTAATTAAGGGAAAAAAACAATAAAGTCTTAGCTATCCTCAGAATTACACAGTAAATCGTCATGATTGACGTCATCTACCTGGACCTGTGCAAAGTGTTCGACACTGTCCCACACAACATCCTTGTCTCTAAATTGGAGAGACATCAATTTGATAGATGGACCACTTGGTGGATAAAGAACTGGCTGGATGGCCACACGCAAAGAGTCAATGGCTCAATGTCCAGTTGGAGACCAGTAACGAGTGGTGTCCTTCAGGTATCGGTGTTGGGACCAGTCTTGTTCAACATCTTTGTTGCTGACACGGACAGTGGGATTGAGTGCGCCCTCAGCAAGTTTGCCGATTACACCAAGCTGTGTGGTCCGGTTGATATGCTGGAGGGAAGGGATGCCATCCAGAGGGACCTTGACATGCTTGTGAGGTGGGCTGATGCCAACCTTATGAAGTTTTAACCATGACAAGTGCAAGGTCCTACACATGGATCAGAGCAATCCCAGGCACAGCTACAGGCTGGGCAGAGAAGAGATTCAGAGCAGCCCTGCAGAGAAGGACTTGGGGGTGCAGGTCAATGAGAAAATGAACATGAGCCGGATTCAGTGTGCACTCGCAGCCCAGAAAGCCAACCGTATCCTGGGCTGCATCAAAAGCAGCGTAACCAGCAGGTTGAAGGAGGTGATCCTGCCCCTCTACTCTGCTCTTGTGAGACCACACTTGGAGTATTGTGCACAGTTCTGGTGTCCTCAACATAAAAAGGACATGGAGCTGCCGGAGCAAGTCTAGAGGAGAGCCACGAGGATGATCAGGGGGCAGGAGCACCTCCCATATGAAGACAGGTTGTGAAAGTTGGGGCTGTTCAGCCTGGAGAAGAGAAGGCTGTGTTGAGACCTCATAGCAGCCTCCCAGCATCTGAAGGGGACCTACAAGGATGCCGGAGAGGGACTCTTCATTAGGAACTGTAGCCATAGAACAAGGGGTAATGGGTTCAACAGGGGAGTTTTGGGTCGGATATAGGGAAGAAGTTCTTTGCTGTGAGAGTGGTGAGGCACTGGAATGGGTTGCCCAAGGAAGTTGCGAATGCTCCATCCCTGGCGGTGTTCAAGGCCAGGTTGGACAGAGCCTTGGGTGACATGGTTTAGTGTGCGGTGTCCTTTCCTATGGCAAGGGGGGTTGGAACTTGATGAGCTTGAGGTCCTTTTCAACCCTAACTATTCTATGATTCTATGTGTGTAGTCACAGAAACAGTGCAAAGGCTTAAAATGTAGTGTCTAATGAATAGTCTCCCCCTAAGGGAAGCTGGTGTAAGGCCAGCGTAATCTATAGTGCCCCTTTGGGTACTACAGAAGTAATGATGAAACTTCCAGGGGACTGAGAACTGTCCAGGTGAAATCAGGGTATGTAACAAAGTAGCAGTAAAATCAGAGCACAAACAAAGCAATTACTACTAAGGACATTACAGAAAACAAATGTTTGTTTACCTGGAAGAAATCATGAGGGCTGTCAGAAGTGCCTGAGCCATCCCCATGGCAAACCGAAAAGGATTTTTCCTCACTATTATGAAATAGATTAGTGGCAGAATTATAATGGAATGGATCGCAAGTCTGCAAAATAAAATGGACTAGTGAAATAAATGGATCTGTTTTATTGCCTTGTAATAACAGGTATCTTAGTTCTGCCCTCAAGTACACTTATGAAACTCTGTGTTCACAATCTAGAGAGTATTATAATCTGAAAAAAATGCAGACGAATACTGTCTAAACTTTATTTTGGAAGGGAGAAAGGTTATTAATTGTCTTTCTCTCCAAAAGAAAACAAGAATTAACTAATACATTATTAAAAGTAACTTTAAATTGATGAAGATGAGAAAACTGAAGTAATAATTAATATTTGAACTCACATGCAGAGTGTGATTTGAATGCTAAAATACTCCACTCTCTTACCAAATCTTTACAATATAGACTAGAAACAAATCAGAAAAATAAACCCAATTATCTTTTAAAATTATCTGCCTTTATTATAGAATATGCTTGGAATTAAAGGTTCCCAGTCACGGGCAGATGAAGTCTATATCTTTCTGCAGAAACTTCAAACATGATCCTATAACAAATGTCCACACTTATTTTGTGGAAAACTGTGTAAACTTAAGTCTACAATTAAAATGTAGTGAGGTATTTCAGACTGTACAATTGAGATACATCTAGTCTCACTACCTTTCACGTTCTAAGTTGCTGAAATACTGTCTTTTGCAACCATTAATTTTTAAAATTAAGTATGTTGACACGCAGAAGATCAAACTGTCCTCTTGACTTTGGCTGCTCAGATGTATTTGCCTGGATATTTGGGTGGGCTTTAGGGAGAAATTCATCCTTCAACTTGTGCACTGATTTTGAACGTTGTGCATTAATCCTGAATGCTTATTAGTGCAGAATTTTGTGGGCATTAGATTAGAGGTAAACAGTCTGCTGTGAGCATGAGACGTCATCACAAGATGTCCTTGTGAAGATGTCCTCACAAGATGTTCTTGTGACTGTTACTATGTTGTAATAGTGTTTTATGATTTCAGAGCACCTGATAAAGGACAGTGATAAATCATGGTACCCATATGTTCTATCAAAAACGGGTAATTAAGGGAGCAGTAGCCACAATATAGAAACCCACAAGAGCACCAAAAACCACCCCAAAACCTAACTCTATGTTTCCCTGGAAAAAATATCTTTTTTAAAGCCACAGGCATTAGAATTTTCATTCTATATGTGAACAAACAATTTATTTAGTGGAATGTAAATAACAGCATGCAACATGTATTGCTGAAAATTTGTAAAGAACTCTAGAAAGAAACCTAAGAATTTATACAATGGTGCCTGAGAACAAACTGAATTGTGCAGAACATACAGAAAAATATATAAAGTGGTATGGGTGTTGCTGGGTGTCTTAAGAGAATGTTGATGACAGTAAACATTTCGTTTACATCGAGAAGCATACTGACTCCTAATAGCTATTCTGAAAAATTTAGAGCTGCGCTTTGTTAGTGGCAGCACAAACATGGCATTGTCCTAAATGAAGTATTTGTGCATATCTGGTTTGCTAGTACTGATTTTCATGAAACAATTTTGAATTAATATTTATTTTCATGCATGAAATGCAACTCACAGCAAGCAGCAAAAAATTTTATACCAAAAATCATAATCAGCCACTGAAAAGATAAATTCCGTTACAGTTTAGTTGTAAGATAGGAAGAATCTTCTTCCTCAGAATTCCAAAATGGCAGAACCCCAAAATTATACATTCAGAGATGCAGGTGCCTTGATGCTTTTGGAAGAGACACAGGCACAGGCAGGAGAGAGTCTGACTGCTGTAGATTACTTTTTTTTTTAATTCCACCTCAGACTGTGCGTCCTGACACTTGCATTATGCCTCCTTGTTGTTGTTTAAGCCTGTAATTCAGACCCACACAGCCCCTCACTCACTCCCCCCCTTCTTCCCACCCGCTCCCAGAGGCATGAGAGAATTAAAAGAATGAACTCCCACGGGCTGAGATAAAAGCAGTGCAGTAACTAAGGTATAATACAAACCACTACTGCTGCCACCAATAATAATAATGATAAGGGAAATAACAAGGGAAGAAAATATAAAACTAAAAGGGGAAAAGGAGAAGAAAGCAATAAACACGAGTGATGTTTATTGATACAATTGCTCACCACCTGCTGACCAATACTCAGCCCAACCCGAGCAGCGATCTACCCCTTCTGGGTAACTCCCCTCAGTTTATATACTGGGCATGATGTGCTGTGGTATAGAATACCCCTTTGGCTAGTTTGCGTCAGGAGTCCTGTCTCTGCTTCCTCCCAGCTTCTTGTGCCCCTCCTCACTGGCAGAACATGAGACTGAAAAGGTCCTTGATCAGAGTAAGCATTACTTAGCAACAACTAAAAACATCGGTGTGTTTTCAGCATTGCTCTCAGACTGAAGTCAAAAACACAGCACTGCACCAGCTACCAAGAAGGAGGAAAATAACTGTTACAGCTGAACCCAGGACACTCCTACTTTACTTTTCCCCCATCTGTGATGGCTAACCTGTCCTCATCCTGACACTGCAACCTTTAAAAGTGAGAGGTTGAAGATATTTAGTGGCCAGCTGGGCAGAGGCACTGGGAGAAGTCTCATGATGGCCTGAATAAGACATAAAGACTGAGATGAGTTGCAGACAGTGGTTGGTGAGAACTGGTAGGGCTGAAAATGTGAAAGGTCATGAATAATAAAGGTGGGAAGAAGTACACTAGAAGATGAGATGGAGAGGGAAGTTAAAAGAAAAGAAAAGGAGGGTAAGACACGCCAGCCCTCAAGCTCTCACACATTTTTCTTCATGGGGAATACACCAATATGTTTAAAATAACCTGTAATTCTCAGGATGAAGCTTAAAGGGAGAGTGAAAGACAGCTACAGAAGCCACTGATGAACAGAACACACTGCAGACAAGGTCAAGCAAATAGGGATGAAAACCAAAAAGGTGGTGGGGACAGCAGTGTTTAAGAAACAAAAACAAAGAAAGAGCACTCCTCTGGTTTGCAAGAGGTGAGAAAATGGGTATTCCTGCAGGCTGGAAAATGTAGAAGCACTTTTTCTCTGAAGACTATAGCCTTGACTGTACATTGTCATCTTTGTCCCTGTGATGTAATTACAACATGCTCTGCCTGATGGTCAGTTTTGCAGATAATGTTCTGCTGTTTAGCCCTTCTCCACAACACCTTGAACATCACTCACTTTAGGCCATCCCATAGGAGGCAGAAAGGCTGAGGAGATCTACCATAGTACCCATATAGGGAAAACTATGGCATGTGCAAGAGAGTCTGGGGAAACAGAGGCTTTCTGTAAACGTAGGATGTAAAAGTAGGCACCCTTACAATATACAATCTTTTTGATGGTACCTGGGAACCTACTGAAATTGTTGTGCCTGTCAAGCCCATAGTTACCAGGTAAATGGGAGACTATCTGTGGTGGTAGTTTACTCTGCAAAGTACTCTGGAGAACACACTGTGTCTTCACACACACTTCTTAAGGAAGATACACCCTGTCACAGTACAAGTAGTTACCAGCGATAAGTAAACACTCATATAACTTACTATCAGATCTAAAACTGTAGAACTTGCTATCTCATCTCTAACTGAGGTCAAAGGACAGTAATAATCCATCCAACACACTCCTCCTCTAAATTAACTGGAGTCAGTAACACAGAAAACCTGCAGAGGTGATACACTTCCATTCTGTAAGTGAGCTGTACCTATCTTGTGGTCATGCTCTCATTTATAATTTATATAGAAAATATTAGTCTCTTGTTTTACAGTCTCTTGATAAACATAAACTTTTACATTCTTTAAAAAAATTCTTTTCAAATATATAATGAAAACTCACCAAAACTGCTTTATGCATTAGACAAACATTACCTGCCTTCACTTCTGTAACATTTTGAAAAAGTCATGATTCAGTGCTATTTTTGGAGCTGTAGTTTTTACTTAGAAAGTAATTTTATCTCAAATTGTTTTTGAAAAGCTAGTCCAAACATACTGGCTTATGTATAAAACAAAAGAACTTTGAAATAAATGTGATTAGCTAGCAAAGATTAATACGAAAAAAGAAAAAAAAAAAAAGAACCTTCCTGACGATAGAGAAGTTTGCTTTTAAGACTAATACATTAGTCTTAGCGCTTGGTTGTCAGAAGGCATTTGAATGATGTTTGAAGAATAGCATGCATGTGCATAGAGTGGGGGGAAGGAAGCTCTTGAGCAACTCTGGATCTACCCTCTAGATAAAACATTAATAAATCCTTAGTATACCGAAGGAATTATATAAGTGGATGCTAAGGCAATGAACCAAGGCTGCCTAGAAGTTATGCTTCACTGAATTGGAAATAGAAATTTAAATGCATTAAACTTATTGGGACTGTAACACCCGTTTATCTATCAAACGTGTTCTTCATACGATAGTCTTCAGAGATATATAATGATCACAGAATCACAACCTGTATCACTTGGAGCAGCTAAGTTGCCCCTTCTAAGGTTCAACATCTGCAAGGCTCCACATTGTGCACTGTCCTCTACCTCAGACTGTTCTACACAGCCAAGGTTCTAGAAAAATAACAGAAAAAATGTTTTGATGCTTGGCTAAGTTATTCAGACAGCAACTGCTGCTTTTGCAGCTTCACCAGCTAGCTTTGCCTAAAAAACAGTGCGATGTCCAGGGTTTCTCTTCGTTGTTAGCTACCTGCTCTGCACTGAGGTGGGATCAGTTTCCTCTTTGGCATTATTTGCTGTGCACTGTACTTACTGTGCATTTGTACTGGGCAGTGGAGCTGGGTCTATGCTGATACACCTTCAGCCCACAGGTCCCATGGAGGTTCCCAGCTTAATCCAGATATTTGTGTATTTTCAATAGGCTGGTAACCCCCAATAGCCGTAATTCACAACCTCACCCTTTTTCAACTTCTACTATCAAAAGAAGCATTACTCCTCTACTACTCTCAAAAATACAGGACCAACTAAGAGAATGAAACAATGAAACAATGAATACAAGAACAGCCTTTACTTCTTTTTTTTTTTTTTTCAAGAACACAAAACAGTGACTTTAAAAAAAGACCTGCATTCAGCAAAACCTGCATTCACAACTTTCTCACATAATTTTCACTGATGAGAATTTTTGCCTCTGACCTAGAAAAGGCTGGGTGTTGTGGATAACTGAGTTGTAATCAAGCTCTAAAAACTGCACATATAAAATTTCATCTTTAAGAAAAGACATACCCACTCAGTACTGTAGCCATATAAAGACCCAGTTTACGAAAGATTTCCCAGTCCTGAACTTCTATTATCTTCCCAGCAACTAAAAACATTATACCAATTGGCATATACCTAGAAAGCAAAAATAAAGTAATTAAAAATGCATTCTCAGAAATATTGTGTGCACACCAAGGAATAATTTCTTGTGCAGTGTGACATTTTACAACAGATGGAAGATTCTTTTTCTATTCTATTACGCACCTAAAGATTTTTTTTGTATTCTATTGTGCAACTGACTTTATTCACTTGCAGCAGGACTTTGACAGACATCATGAAAAAAGATTTGAAAATCAAAGTGTAACCCTATGCATCATCTAACAAGTACTATATGAGCTGGTGTCACAGAATACACGGAAGTGTGGGCTTTGCATTACCACAGCAAATGTTTATGCATAGCCATAAGCTTACCTGGACGTGGAAGCTTGTATGGCTGAGACCAGTATCTGTGTATTCTGCAATCACACACAGATGGAAAGGTCTCCTGTGCTTACAGCAGCTGCCATGCAGCACCGGGGGATATATATGTCACCTAACACATAATAAGAGTGATTTTAGTATGCTGGGATAGTATAGTCATCAGTGTGTTTGTTGATTGGAAGGGTCCTTATACCCTAGTCAATCTACACAAGGCCTTAGAGACATCAACAGCTGCATGGCCTACTGAAAATTCAAGGCAAAAATCAGGCCTTATACTATCACCAGCTCCACTGCATTCCTTTTGGTACCACAGAGCAGCTGTCACAGAGACAAGTTGCCACTTCAGAGCTTTGAGTAGTATAAATAAATTTGTTGACTATATAAAAGTTATCTATTTTAAAATAGAAACTTAGAAAATGTGTATGCGCTATCTCACAAATAAAACAGTACCTTGACCCTGTGCAAAGCAGGGCCTAGTTCCTTCTGAGCCCTAAATTTAGTGAAAGTAGAATTAATTCTTCATATTGCCAGCATCAAACTTCACCTTATTCAAGACAACACTTCCCACATCTGTAGAAACAGGAATTCTGTAGTCACAGCTTCAGGCACGTGCATGACAATGCACAGGTCAGCTTACGGGAAGGTTCCTGTATTTGTGGCATGGGCTGACTCTCAGGTCTTGTTAGTGGTAACTTGCTGCAGAGTAAGGCAGCCTATTTCACAGAGCTGTAATTCAGCTGAGGACTGAAACAGCTGCCTAGCACAGGACTTTAAGTTGAAGAAATTAATTTACTTTTCTTGAAGGGCACCAAAAAGTGTACAACTAAACCCTGTACAGTTTTAGTGTGTTACAGGCACCTCAGTGTGCTGGGATGGAAGAAAAATCCACGGAAGGGCCAGATATGGTAAGTTACTGTTTGTGTGGAACACGTGGGTATGAGCAGAGTATTGTAATAAATGGCACAAGCCACTCCACATGTAGGATCAAGCTCTGGAAAGGATTGTGTGTGCTTATGGTCCTGACCCTGCAACTGTGACCTGCATGGACAAAAGCTCTGTGAATACCCGTGAAGTCCAACCAAACACTATCAGTTGAGTTTCTACATTTTCTAATTCTTTTTCCTAAGAATATTATGAGAGAATATTGTGAGAATGTTGTCCCACAAAACCCACTAGCAGCAAGTAAATGATAATAAGTTGTATTTTGCATACCATTTTGGATTTTGTTCTGTGCTGCAGCTTGTATTCGTATTTCTAAAGGAACTTGGCTCCAAGGACAGCTCTCCTGTGAGCATAATGGCTATCAGGGAATAGTGTTTCAGAAGAGAAAGGCATGTGAGTGGTAATGCTTCTGCAGTCCTCAAATTGCTAATGTAGTTGTACTGGTGTGATATAAACCTCTGGCAAGAATATCTGAAAAACTCATATTTCTGGTGTACCAATAAGAAACTGTGTCTTCCGTATATAGTAAGCAGAAGCCCTGTTCCCTCAAAAGAATCAAATTCTGTAGAAAGGAAACTTTTTACCAGCCTTTCTTTTAAAAATACTTGCTGTAAAACACTATACAAAAGTAAGACATGCAAGCATGGGTCTGCTCGTACCTCTTCAGCGACAAAACCCATTCAAAGAAGTAGTTTGAAAATGCCAGTATGTCTTTGGACTTACCACATAATTATCTCAACTATTCTCATTGTAGCTTCATTCAGTGCATTGAAAAAATCCACCAGCACTTGTCCTTTCTCTCCCATTTTTCCAATAACCATTCCAAAAACAAGACAAAACACGATCAACCCCAGCACATTGATGCCGTTGGAATACATGCCCACGAGTTTGTATTCTTGGGTTTTGTTCTACAGATTAAAGACAAAAAAGTTACTAGCTGAAAATACTGAATTTAAAGAGTTCTAAAATTAAAACACATTTGGATCTTCCCTTGAAAAGACACAGAGCTCTTCCCCAGTGACTCTATTCCCTTTCTTGCAGTGCCAAGCAGGCATGTTCAAGAATGAAGGTAGAACTAAATTGGCTTTGAAAGCTGTATTTTAAAGTTATGCGAGGATTTGACCAAACCCTAGCAGCGGATAAAGCATCCCTTAATTTATGTGCCCTTCCTATAGACTGGCAACATCTAGGTATCCACAGTCATGGCTTCAATATACTCAAGACTTAGTCCCTACTGTGGAGAACAAAACACAGCTGATGTGGAATCCTTGTGGTTACTTCTGAAGAACTGGAGGGTTTTTGTCTGCTTTTAAGATAAAGAGTCCATTGTGTAAGAACTAAGACAATGGTATCCAATTTTGCCTTGTTTAAAATCTATTGTTCAGCTGAAATCAGTGAAATTACATAGTTTATAGCAGAACTGGATACACGTAAGAATCCTACTAAATAGGTAGGCATTCACACACTCCTCTGTGTTTGTGCAGTATGAACACATGAAGGAAATGGTGCAATTCACAACATCCTGCCTCAGGATTTAAGTCATGTCTTTTCATATAGCCCATGTTTGCATGCTTTCATTACTATGAGCTGAAGTTTTGAAGGAGCATAATAAAATGCATATTGATTTGGTTCATAGTTCTGTGTTCACAGTCCATTGAATTCCTTTCTCTCTCTCCCCTGGTATAAGTCTAGGCTTTCTAAACAAGATTCATAAGCTTTCCACATGTCTAATCAGAGGCTTGTTAAAACCTCTTCTTCTCTTTTGTCAGTACTTTTTATTCTTTTTTGGCAGTGTAAAAAACTATTATTTAACAAATGCCTTCCATTGTTTTGCTTTCCATTAAAAAAAAAAAGATGTATTATGATTTTTCATTTCTTTCTGCAGTGCTTACAGTTATGCTCCAGAACCTCATGGATATACATCTAGCCTTTCCACACTGACTGTTGTGTTTAATTTCTCAGCAAATTGGCAATTCATTAGCATACACATTTAATGGAGTATATGAATGTATTATTTGCTCACATTATCTATTATCTTTGGACTGCCTAATTACCAGTGGAGTCCTCTGGTGTTCTTAAACCCTACTTGAAGATCCTCATAATTACCTCTTGTATTTACTTCCTAAGTTTTGAGCCCTTGATAAAATCTATGTACCATTTCCTTCCTTTTCTTAATCACTAGCCATATGAACTAAATCAAATTTATTCTATATTCTTTGTCCCTGCTTCATATATTATGAAGGAATACGACAACCAAGGTCTCACCTTTGAATCCTCTGCTGTTGTAGCAGTTGTAACAGGTTGTTGTGTCAATGCGGAGCTGTTTTTATCCACACCAGCTGTAGCTTCAACTTTTTCACGTTTAGTTTTATACTGGAAAAGTTTTCCAAAAAAGGGAAGAATTTATTTAGAAACACGAGGAAACTGAAAAATGGACGAAGGCATAGCCTTTGCTCAGTAAAAATAAGGGAAAAATGAACCAGTCTAACTTGAAGGTAGCAAACATAGACATAGACATTAATTCCCAATTCGTGTGAACTATCACGGTTCTGTACTTCAGATGCTGTAGATCACACAAGTGATTCATAGATAATATGCTATGAATTCTGTTTCCCAGGCTCTCAGGTTCCCTATGAACCTGATGCAGTCTTGTGGGGGATGAGATACATACACCTCCTGACAACGACAAGGGGACTTTTGCTGGGACAGTCTGGAGAGAACTGCTGTCAGCCACACCAGCAGAGGTCTGCAGAGCAGATGCACCTGATACAGCCAGAGCCCTAGTAATGTGGTTAGTGTAACTAATGCCATTACCTAAGGTGAACAGCCATTCTCTGTAGCTGAGCTGGTCATCTCTGATTCAGAGAAAACTCCAGGAACAAACTTGCCAACAAAGTTTTCAAGTTGACAAGCCGAGAAACACGGGGGATAGCTCCACCTAACGTGTGTCTCCCCAGTTGCCACAAAAGCCATCCTTTTGTAGTCACTGGGCACACATACATATTCATGAGGCTACGTATTGATTACGTAATTTTCCAGAAAGCTCCCTGCATGTGTACAGAATTGTGGTGGTGGTCTCTGAGGGTTGCTTACTTCTTTCAACAATCTTCATCACTTCTGGCAGCCTTTGAAGCATGTGCAGTAGATGCCCATACCAGTTTAATTGGTTCGTTAGCACCAGAGACTCCTATCCGCCTACTTATCAGTTAGTTTAACTGTAGCCCATCCTGGACACCTGCCTTTCCCAGATACTCCTTATCCCTATGTCCTGTTCTTCTAGACTGTTTTTCTTAAAACTGTGTCAACTATAACGATTTATCTTGTGTGAGAATTCTCAGTATGTTCTCTAGCTGTACTCTATTTTTTTCTATGTATCATGCACCTCAGTAATTTTCCATTGCTACTGTTACAAAGCCATCAAACTTAACATTACTTAAAACTAATTCTAAAGTTTTATATATTCCATTTTGTGATTTTGTGCCCCCCTTGTCTCAAATCTTAGTCCCCTTTTCCTGAAGGTCCTGTGCACCAAGTAGACCAGCGTCAAGATAACCAGACACCAGGCTAATTATTCCCCTCCTTACTGGCCTTGAAGGCCCAAGCACCTGGACAGGTGGTGGCCCTGCTACAGAACAGGGAAGTGCGACAGCACATAGAGCACTGTCTGTAAAACCAAGCAGTTAAGGGGGAATTTGGACCAGAGCGGCTGCTGGATGCTGAGACCAGGACCTGCCAGTGGCCAGGGGCACAACCGCCACCATCTGCTTCCTCTGAAGACTGGGTGACTGACTCGTACTCTTTTATATGCGTCGAGATTGTGATTGTTACATTGATACAGCAAACCATGCATTGAGATTTGACCTAGTCTGCAGAGAGTCCAAGTGACACGAAAATGTACGCTAAGTGGTGCTATTATAAAACTGTACTACACTGATAATGCTTATAGAAATCCCATGCCATCTGATTATAAATTCTGTGTTATATTGATCATAATATCCTGTTAAGAAAATAAAGCTTTAATAGTCACTACAATTTAGTGTCATCTTCATTCTCCCATGGGCCCCTAAAAGAACCTGTCTGTCCCCTTAGTGTTGAGTGACAGTAATTAATATGAGAAAAACTACACAAAAAAGTTTTATAAACTGGAAATACATTCAGTGTTCTGCACAGCTGGATAGTTAACATAATTTCCTGGGAAAGGTTAACTACCTCACTTATAAACCTCAGCTAAACTGGTAGGCGGCTGAAGGGGCAAGCAATAAAGGTAAGCAGAGAACATCACAAAAAACAGTTCATATATTTACAGATAAAGATGACTGAATTGGAAGTCTGATAATCTATATATAGGCAGCATCTTCCTCTTTTATCTTGCAAATCGCACTTTTCCTAAAAGATGCCTCAAATAGACTACCAACTGGCTGCCTCTTCCTTTTAAGACAGATCATCAGGTCAGGCAATGGATATTAGATGTCAGACACAATGGTATGAGGACTAAGTGATTCAAACTTCATCAGACACTGAGGGTTTTTAAGAACAAAGAAACAGACCCTCATGACATGGTTCTTCTAACTCTGCCTGTCCCAAAAGGAAAAATCTTGTCTAATACACTGCTTGGTTTTTGCACCCAGCTCCTAAACACTGTCTTTTTGCAAAGGATGATCAAGGACGTAACAGTTGGTAACAAAGTGTTTATCATAATGGAAATGAAACAAAGATGCCTTAAAAAAAGGTCTTTTTATGGGAGATTATGATACTCCTGGACTTCTCAGAAATAATTGTTACCTGACATAGTTTTGGGGGACATAAAAGTAAAATAACTTGTAGTTGACAATGAAAACTACAATAGCAAAAAGGAACATTCAAACTTACCTGCTGAAAACAGGCCTGAACAAGGTTTTCTGGGAACATATTCCTGTAAGAAAGTAGAGGCATTTCAACACTACAGTATACTAAGAAAACATTGCCTATATAAAGAAAATGATAAAATCTGCTGTTTGAAATACAGATCAGGTTGCATTCCTTTATCCAGAAAGCAGTGGATTCAGCAACATGAGATAAGAAGTCCAGGAAGTTTAGGACTCCCAGTGATTTGTTGACTGTTTTCCTGCTATTGAATTTTTTAGTTCATCTTTCAGTGTTAGACATTTTATGTTGGTGAATTACTAAACTTACTGGTTTTGTTATTTTTTTTTCCCTGCTGCATCATCTCCCTCATTTCCATGAGCAATACAAGACACACCATTTTTATAGGATTTGTCAAAGAGTGGCAGAAAATAAATAGTAACTCTTACAAATGCTGTGCTGGAAGAATCAGTATTTGGTGACCTCTATTGTAGTTTTGAATTCAGAAATTAATCTTGGCTGATGGAGGATTCCCATTTATTAAGAACCATTTTTTGCACACTGAAAAATTAGGAAATTAGATCAAAAGCAGTGCAACCCAGTTGTGTGTCTCCTTTCCAACTGCCAATTTCAGATTCAAATGACTGCAGAAAAAAGCATTACTTTGGTATTTACTGGATAATCAGTCCAGCGTGGAAAAAGGCAGTTTACATACTGAAACAGAAGTCTTTATCCTTCTTCCAGATCTTTCACAAACTCCTGCCTTTATTTTTCAAGTTTTTAGAGAAAATACTCCTCAAGGCAAGGTTACTTTGTACAGGCCTGCGATTTTCCTTCATATTACAAGACTGTCCAGATTCAGATCTGATCTGTAGGAAAAGTAACTATTAATTTCTTTGAAAGAGAATTTCAGATTTCAAACTCCTAATTTACAGTCTTAAATTTGCTTACAAGAAGTTGAACTACAAACTTTAGCAAAACCTCAAACTAATCTGAATTCCAATTCACACCACTTCTTAATACAGGAACACATTTTGTGCATGGAACTACATGAGCCCTGTGAGTATGTGTGGAAATGCTCATGTGGAAGTTACTGGTAATAGACCAATTAGGTTTATAATGCAGCTGTTTGTACAGTTCTCCTCACTGATTCCTGGGCAAGTGACCATGAGGCATAAAATGAGCTAGCCAAGGAGCTGCCATTCTGGTAATACACAGGCAGAAGGGGACAGATAGATTACGTAAACATTCTACAAAAGGAAATGAGTGGGCAGGAATAGTGATAAAGATCAGTGACCAATCGCAGCTGGAGAAAAGAAATAGTCCACAAAACATTTCTGAGGGAACTACTCAGCCGCTACTGGAAATGCAAGCCTTTTTTGCTGTTTTTTTCTAATTTCTAAATTCAAAACATGGTAGTTCAGAAAACCTACCCAAGTCTTCTGCAGACTTTTATAGGGGTTTCCTTCTTCTGACCACTTCAAGTATCTACAATGTTCCAGAATGCAAACGGGAAAAGACTCATCATAAGACTGCCACAGATACTGGTGATGCAGCAGATTTTTTGAATGTACAACCCCAAGAAACCTTTTCATACTGCATCTGTTGCTCCGTATCTTGCCTTGAGGAGCAGAACCAGAGCACTGCAATTTCAGATGGTTGTCTATGCTGGATGACACAGAAGCTGTCAGTCAGTAACCCACCAACCATTCAATCTTTGCTGGGTATTTTCTTCATAATAGGTAAATCTTGTGTAACGGTTTCTACAAAGAAGGGTATTTTTGTTGTCACTGGTTTGTTAACCAAAGTCTATGGCGTAAAGAAAATTTTTGTTAGCAAACGGATTGGAATATGCTCCAAAATGTCTAGCCTGTTGAAATGCAAGATATTCTGTATTCATCCAAACAACATTAGAAAGCATTTTTACACATCACAACTTTTATTTGCATTGTTGGGACTTCTGCAACAAGGGCATGGAAACTTATAAAAGAAAACCTCACCTTATCAGATCCAGCATGGCATCAACAGTACTGACTTCTGGGGTACTACCCACTCTGTCAATCTCATTTGCTTTTTGAGGCATTCCAGGTTTAATGGTCACAACTAAGACAATCCCTGCAGAAGGAGAACCACAAGAAAAGCTCACAGTGCAAGCAGAAGCAGTGGTGAACCATGCCTCAGTATATCCTGTGTAGCTAGATTCTTAATGAGTTAAATGCACTAAATGCTTTCTGTGGATGCAGGGATGTTCAGAAAAGGGAAATCAACAGTGGGTTCCAACACAGGAGCTACTTGTAGCCTTGACTCTGGACATGGGTACTCTAGCTTTGGTTTTGCATGTATGTCACTAAATTACTACTGCTTACCAAGAGAGTAAATTACTTCAGCTGGGCTTCAGCTGAAGTGGTCTGCAACTTCTGCATGGTGAAATTTCAAATTGCCATTTACCTTCTCCCTTACGCAGTTCTTCCTGTTAGTAACTTTCAGATATGAATACAAGTGTGTTGTTCTGTGATCCCAATGTACAACAGATGTTTTGGTAAAGTTAATTAGCAATAAAGTTATGTAAAAGAACTGGCTTCCAAAACAGACTGAAATAAAAAATTACAGGCAAGAAACACTAGATTTAACCTTATGAATACTGAAATCAATGACAATTTTTCCATTTAGTGACTTCATTTTAGGCATTTTTACTATTAAATGAAATACTAGGCCTTTCCAAATGCATTTTACTTTTTCTCCCTCAAAACCAAACAAATCTAAAGCAAATGAAACTACTAAATCTCAGCATAGGAGAAAGAGGCATTTGAAGGACCCTTCAACCAGATGGGAACAAGGCCTTCTAATGACAGCCATGAATAAAAGCAGAACTGAATTTGTGTAACTCTGCACAGTGAAACAAATAATATCAGAGTATCACAGAAGAACTTAGAATAGTAGGGACCTCTGGAGATTATCTGGTCTAACCCCTTTCTTAGGAGTTTCTTTGTGTAGGGCTAATTTCAAAGTTAGTCTTTAATTAATTTTAGTCTCATTACTTTTAGTCTAATTAATGCTAGTCCTTATGAATTTTCTTCACTACATATTCACAGAAAATTCCCAGACAGATGAGACAGCCTAAATGGTACAGCCACAGTGATCTATTCTGCTCAATAATGCAACCTCTAAAAATTAATCTGTATATGATTCTTTTTCTATTGTTAAATATTGCTTTGCCTTACAAGTAGGCCACATACGATGTATATTTTGTCCTTCAAATAAATACATGTTTCTTTTTAGTGGGTGATATCTAGGCACAGTATCCACTCACGCTCAACAAAATATGAAGATAAGGCACAAATTACGTGACAGGCGACAGAGAAGGGCCTAATTTTATTTCTTATTTAGGAAGGCAGGCTGAAATGTTTGCTTAATCATATATGGAAGATTTTAATATTGCTTATAGAGAACGAACTTCCTGCAAGAGGAGATGTGGACTTCACAGAACTATGAGTGGAGCCTGTCAGTGAAAGAAGTGACAAAAACCTTTTAGGAAGGAAATGAGATGACAAGGGAAGCAGTATTTTCTGTTGTTCTTTCAGATGAGACATATTATACATTCTCGAATCTGAGAATCACTGACAATCTATTATTTTGATATTGGGGAACTCACTTTGTAATTAAGGCTGGCCTTTGATGTTCATTCAGCTTTCCTACTGCCATCACTGTTTACCTAAGCAGACAATTCCTAATTTTCCTTGAGCTGAAATGTACGGCAAATTTTCCTGTGGCTTCATTCTGCATATGAATGTGTGAACAGAGGCACTAACCTCTCCCTATACCTGGCTACAAGCATAATAAGATGTTTGGTATGATTCCTATCTCTTCTCCTCATCCTGTCTTGGGAAATCAGTTAATGTCACAGTACTGCATAACTGCAGTTAGGCAATGCTTAAGATTTCAGTGAGGATTTAAGAAGTTACAGTATCACAGAGTACCTAGTATTACAGCAATGATTGTAGTGCAGAAATAATAGATGAGCGCTCGCAAACCAATCTTCCCAGAAACACTGGAATCCAAAGCAGCAACACCTGCAAAAAGAACCACAAAAACAAAGCACTAAAATACAGTCTTAGGTGAAGCCTGCTTTTTTTTTTTTTTGTAAAGACAATTATTTATTGTCTCTTATTTCTATGCAGGATTTTTTTCTTTATTCAAGACATTCCTAAATACCTAATTGCCACTTGCACTTCTGAAAAATGTCTGTAGTGGACCAACGTAGTTGCTTCTGCTTCTTCACAGAAATCAAGTTCCCCAGGAATTTTCTAGGAAAAATATATATAAGCTCTTCTGATTCCCTGATGTCATGACGAATTAGACTTTTTTGGTTTGTGAATATATGTTACAGTTTATTTCCATATTCACTTAAACAATAGCTTCACTTTCTTCAGATCTGTAATATTTTGGCTTTAAAACTAAAAGCCATGAGAAGGGAGCTGCTCAGGACTGTTACCCCAGGTTTCCCAAAGGCACATGCAGACAAGTAAGGCTTATTCCTGGTGGGCTCACCTTCATTAACACGTTTAATTGGGGTGTTTTGCCTAAAGCTTTTCTGAAGTCTGGGATGTTTCCACTCCTCTGCCTGTATCTGTCATTGTCAGGAACTGAGGGTAGGTTTTGTTAATAAAGGTGGGGACGTGCTAAGGCGGTGTGATATTGAGGTCAGCTTAACTTCTGGCAACAGTATTGTATCAAACTGCTCCTGAAGTATTTTTTTAATTGTTTAACAGATTTACAGTTGTAGCTGCACACATACAATTCAATAACCAGGGTAAAATTAGCATTGTGACTGTAAAAGTTTACTGTCTATAACCACACAAGTTAATAATTCACTTAAAATCTCTTTATTATACATTTGTGATGGACTTATCTTTTTATGATTATTGAGTCAGGTTAAAGACTGGACAGATTCTTTTGTACAGAAAAGCAAAATTACCATGAGGATATTTAACCTCAAACAAGGACAATTTTATAGGGGGAAGAAAAAGAAAAAAAAGTTCCAAAAACTAAGGAAGAAAAATCAAAATATCTTTCAAAAGTAAGTTACACAAATGTAACTTACTTATCTCTGAGCTTCAACATGTGTTGATGTCTCTTTCAGAAGGTGTATTAACAGCAGTAACAACTTTGTCTATGGCATTTATATAATGCCTTACTACTTCTGTTAATTGTTACTCAAAATACAAACAGTACTGGGAGGGGAGAATGAAGGTTATTCTGTTTCATCTATTTGATAATTTTGGGATCTTCCATGGGACAGCATATCATCAGACTGAGTACAGAAGAACTACATATACATGCAGAAATCGTGATGTAAAGACTGTCTCATTTGTACACCAAATAAGGATAATAACTACTACGATGGCAAGGGAATACAGACCAGTGCACAGAAAAAAATAATGCCACAGAAAAAAACAGCTATTACAGGAGGCTGTCAGCACTAAGGATATTGTTTGAGGCACAAACAACAGAATGGACACAGAATCTAGGCCATCATGTTTATTTCTCACCTTGGGAACTGGGAAAAAAACAAGTAGAAAGGAGGACTTTGGCATTGCCATGGGCTCAGCTATGGAAATTATGGCAGTAGGAACTCTTGAGAATGGACAGTAAAAAATAATATGTTCTGCAGACAATACAAAAGCTATTCTCAAGGCTGTCAATGTTGAAACTTTTGCACCTGATACTTCAGTTTAGAATACATCTTTTAAAAGAGAGGAAACTGGTATTGCCACAGTTCCGTCTCTTAATGAAAAGTTCAAAAAACTAGAAATCATGGAATTTTATTCTAAAACTTGTTGTACTGACTGTCAAGAGGAGCTGGACAGACAGTGGAGGTAAGATCTTTTTAAGGGTTGAAGTGCTTCACAAAGTTTGCCTTAAGATTTTTTTTGCCTGACAGTCTTGTTGACTCAGCCAAGAACCTAATAATCATGGCAAGGTTATTTCCCTAGAGTATTGAGTTATAAAGATTCTACAATTGGTATGACACAAAGTTTATGTGACAGCCATTCTTCTGGCTCCAAATTAAATCTCTTTGCAAACAGTTATGCTCGCTGGAGTTACAGAGGCATAACTAAGCGAAAACTTTGACCCTGCTTTTTAAAACGAAATAATAATCCTGTTAGTGAGTAAGCTGTGGCAGAACCCATCTTATGCTTCCACTACAATGTCAGTGCTGCTTTGCTAGTAGCTATAAAAACACGCAAATCAGTCAGGCAGACATCACTGAATAAGTGAAGTGCAGGTATGGTCTGAGGACAACAGGTGTGGGTTTCGTTTTGTTTTTTTTTAAACTGCTGTACTCTGAAATAAAACTATACAGATTATGCTTCTATTAAGAGAATGAAGTAGGATTCACTACCAGTACCACAGGCAGGTTTGCACTGAGTGCTTTATGCTGCTATGCTCCTTTTTTTTTCATGTTAGCTTGTTACACATAGGAAAACACAATATATAAAACCAGATTTCTCTCCAGATATATCCTATTGTCATTAGTGAGCCACTGATAATATATTGTAATTTATAGCTACTGGACTTCTTGTCAAGCCAACTGAAAATTGCATTTCTTTTGAAATAATATCATGGCTTTGTAATTTCTTGGTTATGACTGAAAAAGTTAATGGAAGATGTATTAAACAGAGCATATAACTAACACTGATTTCAGTTCATAAGAAAACTTATTTCTCAATCTAAGATGACACACATGCTACTCAAAATGAAGAGCCTGCAGTGTTGTAAGTAAAAGTAAAATCACAAAAACAGTGTATCTATCTAGTGTGAGTATCTACTGTGGATTACCACCAAAGTTTTATAACTATTTTATTTGCTCTTCCACTCCCTCAGCCTATCCCCAAGTTTTAAGTGTTTAAACAGGTTTAAGCAGATAAACTGTAAATGTAGCCTACTGTACAACAAGCATGATGGATTCTCTTCCATCCCTGGGCATTTCAAACCTGCGGTGTTTCAGATTAGTTCCTTAAATTTTCCTACAAGGGTGTTCTAATTCAGCTACAGCCACTGAAGCACGGAATGCTATTCTTTGGTGTAATACACAAGATATAAGGACACACAAAAGGCACCAACCAGAATTAAAATTTGTTAATCTACCTAACCTGTAGGTAAGGTAAGATTTTAATATGTGAAGCTGTATTTGGGAATCAATTGCTTAGTCTTCTGCAATTAGCATCTATGTTCTCTATATTACAATCTTCAACAAGTTATTTGTATTAGGGTTTTTTTTCCTCAATTTTCTCTAATTTGCAACGCATACACTTGTAAGAGAATAAAAAAGAAAACAATCAGTGAAATCAAGTCTCTCCCATCTTCTCTTTCTTGTCCCAAAACCTCAAAACCCTATCAAAATGAAATCCTGTACTGCATATGCTTTTTTTTTTAGTTATTATTATTTTAGGAAAGAATGGGAGGACAAATAATACAACTGATGCTAGTAATTTTGTTTGACAGAGTATTCAAAGGCATCAAAGCACAACAGGGATGAGGATGGTACTGGACCCTCAACAAGCAGAAGAGGCGCATACTTCTGGGTAAGAAACATGGACATCCCATCTTAAATGCTGGAGAAAAAAGAAAACTAATCCAGCTCTTCCTCACATTGCAGTAACTTTTATATACTGCATATGGTTTGTTTTCACTTGCATCTTTTGGTTGGTGTTGCCAGGAAGGATACCAATTTTCTTTTCTTTTCATAGCTGTTATTTTTGCTCTTTTACTAGAGGATTCCCAGGAGTTTCCTCTTTAAAAATATAACCAGGAAGAAGAACAATATTGGGGAACTTCCAAGAAATCAGAAGTGGGAAAATGTAATGATTACAACTGACCAATTTAACCTTGTGTTGTGTTCAACTACTGATTTTTGCATGTGGAATATGTGTGGCCAAAGTTAAACATATAGCTTCTCTGACTCTTTAGAATCCCTGTCTATCCTGTTACGTGAGTCAAACCAATCAAACCAAGAGCCCTGTTAAGACTGGATAATAGCATCGTCAGTCACCTGCAACTTTAGTTGAAGTCCCTCTGAAATTCCTTTCATAATCTTGTTTTGTTGTACGTCGTTAGAGTGGCTTCCCTGAAATGCTACTGTATAAAGCTGTTTTATGGAAGGGGATGGTCTGATCCAAACAAATTGAGCCTAAGTATGAAACATGGTGTTCCAGAAGTTTTTACCTTTAGCCACTGATAGAAGAATGTATCATTATTTCGGTTTCTCACAGATTTTAAAAAATTACACTTCAGTGTAACACAAGGTTGCAATTTTATGAAAGACCAATATTTGGTTGCCTTTTCTCTCCCTAACAAGAGGATTTATTTTTTTTTCCATTTTGGTGTCACATGGGAACAGAGAATGTCCCTAAATAAACCTGTAATTTTGGAAGTGCTGGAAAAGTTGCAATGAAGTCTTGAAAAGTCATTGCGATATACGTTTCAGTGGTACTGGTGCTGTTGAAACTTCATGAAAATCCAGGAAATTGATTTTCTATGCCTTTTGTGAAAAACACTTGTCTTTCTCTGCCTTGTTACTCAGAAGGATTGTTTTGGAACATTCTGAACACAAACTGGTCCTCAGGTTTTCTTTCTTTGTCCACTCTTCTAATGTGAATGGCAACTCCACTCTCATGAAATACAGGAGTGTCTTTGCTCAACTGCTAATATGCAAGCTCTTTTTGCTTCTTCCAGGTTGGTCTACAGCTTTCTTACTGTTTCCTAAGAAATGTAATGAGATTGTCAATGGTTTCTGTACTTCCTTTTTTTTTCAAAAAAGCTTACTCAGACTTTTGGAAATACAAATAACAATATTTCAGCTAAAAGAAACCAAGTAGCTAATAAAGAAACCTCTACGGGTATTGCAGCCAGGTAAATCATCTAGACAAAGTCACAGTCACAAACCAGACCTGTTTGTCATGCCCAAACAGCCCTTGAAATTTGAAATAGCCACACCTTTTTGTTGAATATAAATCCAGCTTTCAAACACCGCACTAACTGAAAGAGGGGAAATTTAGATTAGACATTAAAAGATATTCTCTTCTATGAGGGTGGCAAGACACTGGCACAGGTTGCCCAGAGAAGCTGTGGCTGCTGCAACCCTGACAGTGTTCCCATCCAGGCTGGATGGGACTTTGAGCAACAAGGTCTAGTGGAAGCTGTCCCTGCCCATGGCAAGGAAGCTGGAACAAGATGATCTTTAAGGTCGCTTACAACCCAAACCATCCTATGATTCTGTGATTAGTGTGCCAGTTAAACTGCTGTGGAGCAGTGTAATTATACATCTCTGCATCGGATGTACTGTGGACTACATTAGATGGCTAATCCTAGGTTAGAGGTAATGAAAAATTTCTGACTCTGGATATCGATTTGCTAAGGGACGGTTGTGCTGCCTTGTAGGCAGTCTGCACTATCAGCATTGCAGCATTGTATTATAATCTTTCGCTAGAGAGCTTATTGGACTATACACATAGAAAGAAGGTATTAGGACTGCCTTCCATTCCTCTTATCTGCAAACAGTATCACTTGAAGGAAAATTGTAATTTTCCTCTAGAAAGCTCTTAAGAGGTTATATAATCTCACGTTAATGCCTTTTCACGAGATATGATGTTCCTTAGGTGGAATATAATAAAAATCTATCATGAGGAAAGATGACACATCAATCTGCCAAGATGGACAGGCTAGCAAGATTCATAACAGAAATCAGATTCAGTTCACAGATGTAGCAGGAATATAGCTTCTGCACCATTAAAAGTGAAATATGCATGGAGTGAATATAGAAAACCCGGAGTACTGAAAGTATCACATTACCTCCAAATTACTGGTGTTAAAACCTATAGGCGGACAAACTTTAGCTTCTAGGCTCCTAAAAAGAAAACTTTAGCATGACACCAAATTTTTTAATCAATCGTGACATCCACACTCTGAGAAATGGAGTAAAAAAGTGAATGTGATGTGTTTTATATAACGGACTTGTTTACATCCTGAGCTCCAGAACAGAAGAGCAGAAGACACTAACCCACTTCAGATCCACCCACAGTAGTGCCACCAGGAGCCCCCAGTGATATGGCTAGGACAGGGGCAGTGACTGCCAATGCATGATAATGGCTGTAGTGTGGGGGCTCTTTGCTCTTGATAGCTGGTGGTAATCATGCTCCATGAACCAGAAATGCACTTGAAAGTTTTTTTACTAGGTCAACTGACATTGATGGAAAAGGAGGAGATGACAGAAGTAATCCGAAGAGGACAGGCACAAAGCCTTGTCCATTAATAGCCCATGACTCAGCAGTCCTCCCTGCCTCAATGACTGCACTTGGACAGCAGGGACAGGACCTCCAGCCTCCCTCAGTACAACTGATGATAAAACTCATTAACAGTAGTGTAACATTCTCTGTCCTTTGCACAATGTACATGATACAGAGGGACAAGTTGAGTTTCCTGCCTGAGCCCAGGTAACTGGTTTACAAAATATTATTCAATGGACCTGCTTTCCTGAAGGCTCTTTTGGCTTCAGAAACAGAAAAAGAACATGCAGGTGTCTCATCATCTGAATATACAGTCTCTGAGTGTGTTAAGCTAGATAAAGGTTTTCCAAAGACTGGAAATAAGTTTTCCTGCTGGTGATGCACACAGCCTGCTAAAGATGCCTCAGTCACAGAGCATCTCTCAATAGCTGTGTTTCTTGCACTTGCAGAAGTGGAAACTGCTGAGGCAGCTGCTACCTCAGGAGTGGTGATACCAAAGGAAATTTTATTTGGACCTGCATTATAGGAAACAAAATAGGCTTTTTCTCCCACCATTTTCTTGTCTGTGCTCCTTCACAGTACTGTACATCTGTAGATGTTTTATATGTAGTGGAACTGGCAGGTCTATTCCCAAGCATAGGCACAGGCTTAGTGTGGTTTAACTTCAATTACTAATATAGTGGACAATGAAAAGGTTGCTGAAGTCTGAACTGTTCTGACTTTCAAAGACAAACATCAGAAGTAAGAACAATCTGATTAATAAGCTGCCTTGATTTTTTTTTCATTGCATTCCAGCTCTTTCGTTTCCCATTTTGAACATAAAGATGATGAAGGGATTGAAGCACCTCTCACACGACAAAAGGCTGAGAGAGCTGGGACCGCTCAGCTTGGAAAAAGAAAACTCACAGGAATCTTATTCATGTGTATAAGTATCTCACCGGTAGGAATTAAGACAGAGACAGATTCTTCTCAGTGGTGCCCAGAGACAAGACAAAACACAACAGGCAAAACCTAAAAACCATTACATTTCATCTGAATAGGAAAACACTGTTGTACTGTGAGGCTGGTCAAACACATTGCCCTCAGAGGTAGCAGAGTCTCCATGCTTGAAGATATTCAAAACCTGACTGGATATGGTTCAGGGCAATCTGCTTTAGCTGACCGTGCTTGAGCAGGGAAGGGTTGTATTGGGTGGTCTCAAGAGTTCCCTTCCAGTTTCAACCATTCATTATGACTGTGCAAAACAGGAAAAATGACTAGTGTGCGTTATGAT
The DNA here is from genome assembly GCF_037157495.1 of Lathamus discolor. NCBI lineage: Eukaryota > Metazoa > Chordata > Aves > Psittaciformes > Psittacidae > Lathamus > Lathamus discolor. Next base: position 81,785,415 of record NC_088909.1, on the reverse strand, counting down.
TAGACACAAGCCTAGTAACTCAATTCAAATATGCATTTCTGGTACTCGAAAGGTTACCATATTTCTTTTAGGAGATGCAGAATATCTCATCAACATTCTGAGGAAGGATGAAGGTTAATAGTGAAAACCACCATGCATGGAAATGTCTGGCCATTTGCTTGCCACACATTTCATTGCTACTTGCACTCGGTCAGCTACTGCTTTTGTCTTTAAGAGCGACAAAGCTCTATATATGCTGCTGAAGTAGCTTCTGTTGTTTTCAATCTTGTTTCCTCTTTCTTGCCTAAAAACCTAACATAGAATTGTAGAAAAAATAAGCCCTTCTTTTCTATGTATACTGGATATGCCAGTGTCAGAATTGGAGCATTCTGTTCTCATCTCTGCATATGAATTTAACTCCAGTAATCTGCAGGTTTTAAAATCCAAGCTCATACTAGTAGTTACAACTGCAGTTTACTCATAATGGAGTGTTAAATAGCAGTATAATATTTTTAACAGCATAATTCTTCTTTCCCCTCACAAGAACCAGACATTTAATAAGTAAGTAATTTCATGGATATCCTGATGATATTATTTCTGAAGACAAAGGTCCAACTTCAATTTAGAAATAAAAGCTTGTTGGAAAAAAATAAATATACAGACTTGTCTGGCACAAAAGAATACGTATCTTGTCTTGGCAGCTTTTCCTGGATCTCCAGTCACAGACTCAAGTTCAATATGATAATAGTAGAGTTCAGTTTTCCTTTCCTTTCTGTCTCACTTCCTACTCTTTATGAAAACGCTGCTGTCCTATTAATTAAAACACCAAGCCCTTTTTCAAACCTCTCTCTGTCCTTCTGTCTTTAAAGTACTAACAACTGTTTCATCTCCTTTCATTCCTTTGGAAACAGCTCCTGACTATTTTCTGCTGCCATTTCTCACTCTGCCTCTTGCAGCTTTCCTGTTTGGATGTCTCCATTTTGCAGCTCTTGGTGTTCCTTATTTTAATTGCAATACTGGGATCCTGTCACCCTGCATTACAGATATGTTCCAGAGACTTTGGCAGCCTCCCTTAGGCTCTTCCTGACCACTCTGGGGTGCACTGCTGAAATTACTGATATTTTTGGCCATGAACTTTGAGGAGCCTGGGAGCTTGTATCCTTGAAAGAACTTTCATGGCATGATCAAAATTTCCCTTTCATCTTCTGATCACAGCATGCTCTCCTTTTTAGCAAATGTCTAATTTATTTCCATGACCAACCAACCAAACAACAAACACCTGGACATGAATACAAAATAGAGGCTTTATGAAGATTAAAGGGGACAATATAATGACAAATTCATTGTAGGAAGCCAAAATAAAAAAAAAAAAGACAAGTTTGCTTGGCTTTGTCTGTCTTCACCTACTGAGTGAGATGTTAGTAAATTCCTGCATGCTATGGTGGGGTTTCAGCCAACGGCTGGCTTGCCTCTTCCAGAAGAAGGAAGCTTTGCTTTTCTTTCTATAACACCTTCCTGGCCACACAGTCTCCCTACGCATTCTCTTGCACTTCCCCAAAACCCCTTTGAACTAAGTGTACCAAACAGACTTTTCCTTTTTTCCTAATTTATAGTTTTCTGTCAGGTCAGTGCACTGAATGAAGGATTCAGTAAAAGCCAAAGCTCAAGCTAGACACCTCATGGGAATTTGTTGAAACCACAGAAGTGCAGCTGAAGAATCTCCTCTTTTTTATGACAGTACAATATGAGATCAGCTCCCCCCTTCTTATGAAATGACAGCATGAAACTACTTGCAACAGCTAACACTGTACCTAAGAATACGCAGTTTCAGCTTTGGGCTTGCAATCTGCAACTGTTTAACCAGCTACTGAACACAGGGAGAAAGAGGCACAAGAATCTATAAACATTTATTATCTCACAGCTCCTTATAACTTAATTACCAGATATTGTGCTAATCCTTCCAAATCCATTTTCATTATATAAAGAAAAGCTTTATCCAAATATATGCAATCTATACTTTTCATTATAGAGTGCCATCAAACGGCATATTTTTTAAGATTATTTCATTTAGAAAGATAAAACACAGTGATAATCCAATCAGCTAACAATGCATTCCAGACATACCTGTGATCATACTTGATATGATTAACGGCAGAATGATAAGTTTGAGCATTCTCATCAGCACTTCCCCAGGAAAGGAAAAGTAGGATTTACCCAGGTTAGACATTTTGCCATATTCCCGTACCAGCATGCCAACTCCAATACCTAAAAGGCACAAAAAGATGTAGAACAAATCAGCAGTAATTTATAGTAGACACATGGGGGAAAAGGAGGAAAAATAGGAGAGAACATTTAAAAAAAATAATAAAGAGAAACAGACACATTTTTACAACAATAGTGAAACTTCTACAGCAAATTAGAGATGTTGCTTTTTCTGTTCTATATATTAGTGATAGGCATAGTAATAACACATATAATTCTGAACTTGGAGGATGTCTGTAAGTACATTTTTGGAAAAACCTTGATTATGCCCTCTGATTATCAGTCAAGTCCAGCAGTGACTTTTTACCTGGTTTCATTAGCTCTAGAAGACCCACAACCAGCATTAAAAAAAAAAAAACCAATTAAAATAAAAAAAAAAAATCAATAACACTATCGAACATTTTAAAAAGTGATACAATATAAATATTTTAGATAATTTGTACTGGTGAAAATATGTCTACATAGCAGCAATGCTTTCAGTATTTGCTGCTCATAATTAAAAAAGTGTGTGACTACAATCACTAAATTAATTTAATAATTTCCAGGAAATTGATCAACAAAAATACACTCAGCATACTCACACTCATTACATTACGTGATCAATCTACAAAATACCAAACTGAAAGTTTAATCACTGATTGAGCCACAGCACAAGGCACTTTCATACTTCCTCTTACCTTTGGATTAAATGAATTATCAGACAGTTCTAGCTTCTAAGACAAACCACAAACAAGATTTCTACTAAAAGAAAATAAATCATAGCCCAAAAGACAAACTTCTTCAGTTTGTCAGGCAATACCTTTATTTTCCCTTTCAACATGATTTTCAAATGAAAATCACTGGTATAGGAAATGTGTTTATCAGTGTTTAGAAAGCATTAGGACTGTTGTTTCACATATAAACTTTGCAATGCTTCAGTCCTGGCTGAACTGAATATCAAGAGATAAAATTTCAAACTGGTTTGAGTGAGACATGGCAAAGCAGAACCCTTTGTTAATCACTGAGTGCTTAAAGGTCTTATACGAACAGCCTTACTGAAGCTAATAGAATTATTTACACCCTTTGTTATTTTAGTGGCAACAGTGGTGTGTATTTTACAGCAGAATTGTTACAACAGCACAAAAATGTGATACCAGTCTACCTTTACCAGGCTCAGTGGTTCATGTAAACTTGTGGGGTCCCATGAAAGCTGCTAGTGCCCAAGCCAAATGCCCATCTTCCCCCAGTTTTATTTTCTATGCTATACAAGACATTTGAGCTAGATGTTACTCAAGAAGCTGGTGTAAAGTTAGACTAAGCAGGCTTATAGGATATGTTCCTCATTCTATGTGATTAAAGTTGTAGAAGCAGACATTACCAGCAGGTTCAAAGATTTAGGCAAATCCACAGACATCTGGTTTGTACCATTGGTACTGAAGGGATCCTATATCCAGTTATCTACTGAACAAGAAACTCATTCTCTTCTAGAAAGCAAGGGTTTTTGAAAAAATCATAGAAGGGTTTTGTTTGGAAGGGACCTAACGATGATCTAGTTCCAATCCCCTGCCATGGGCAGGGACACCTTCTACTAGACCAGGTTGCTCCAAGCCCTGGCTAACCTGATCTTCAACACTGCCAGGGATGAAGCATCTACAACTCCTCTGTGCAACCTGCTCCAGTGTCTCACCACCCTCATAGTAATCCTTCCTAAAGATTCACCATGCCTGTGGTTCACAGGCTATCTGGATGTTAGCTTGATATAGAAATGTAAACTACTAGTTACCTTCACAGAACTTGCCTCTGAGAGCACAAAAAGATAACAATTTTTTTCTGTGTTCTATCTCCATTTGTAAAAACAGGCTGAAAGAAATAGAGGCAGATTATAAACTCCTACTATGTGCTTCCTGTTAATAAAGAGATTGAAAATGAGTAAGTTAACCTTTCAGGCAAATAGGCTACTCTAAGAATCTGTAACAATTTCTGATTTAAGTGTCATCTGTTCCAGTGAACTTGGACAGTTTAAATTTCTTGCAGCAATCTTGAATATTAATAGCCTTGATGATATTTGCAATATTATGTAAACACGGTTGATAAGTGACTGATAAAACACAATGACGTCTGTCTCTAATCTAGTGACTGAATTAGATGTGTACAAAACAATTAGTCTGGACTTCAAGATAAGTCCAAGCAAGATAAAACTCTGTTTATAAATGGTTACATGTATTGAAGTTGCTAAGGCTTTGATCATGAAAACACCACTGTAAATAGCTGAAGCTAAGCATACAGATAATTCCCATGCCTTCAGATTATTCACATTATAGTATAGGCATATATTTATGTTGCATCAAGACCAGTTTCATTCCAGGTGGCAATTGTCATGTTTGACCAGTGTGATCATGGAACAGGGTTACTAGCAGGCAGAAGAATTCACCCTCATTTTCATTCTTCAGAGTTTTCCACTTCTTTAGATTTCATTACAAAAACTTCTCAAGTGCTCCCAAGATTTTAGCAGAGTTTCCTTACACTAATTACATATTTTTACTTGGGGTTTGGGAGATTTTTTTGTTGGGGCTTTCTTTTTTTTTTTTTTTTTGTTGGGTTGGTTTGTTTTGTCTTTATTTATCTAGTGGCAGCAACTGAGGAAAGAGTTCCTTTTTCCAACAATCTTTTGAAATTACATTATTGCTCTCACTACCTTGTTCATGCAATTGCTCTACTAGACAGAGCACTTATATCCATATTAGTTGTGTAGTATGCCAAAGAACCCATACTAATAATTGTGTAGTATGCCAAAATTCAGTAAAATGCAGCCACTTTTTAATTTGAGCTAGCATCTAGCGTATCTGCTTGAACCTAGCATGGAAATGTAAGAAATTGTATTTTGTAACAGTAGTAAGAGAAGGTTAGCAAGTCAGCAGAACAAATTTGCAAATGTGCTGGAAATGGACATAAACAGAATTTTCTGACCGTCATGTCATTAACCAAGTTCAACTGCTATTTTCCTTCTGGGAATTACAATGCCCAGAAAGAAGTGTGGCCCAGCACACATTTCAGTGGTCACCAGTGCTTTTAATATCAGATGGATTACACCAGCCGTAAGTATATAGATGGAAGTCTTACAAAACATTAATTTCTCTAGATGTATGCTACTCATACTTTACAATTTCTGGAACTAATTCTTACATGTGCTTCTAATTATAAAAACCCTAATTACAAAAAACCTCTACTATATATTGGGACTTTTTATTTCTTTTTTTCATTAATGGAATAATTAACTTCTACTTTTTTTTTTTTTTTTTTTTACAGAGCAATACATGACTTGTCCTGCTTGCCCTTTTCCTCTTTTTCTCAGTTTCAACCCCTCTACCTTTCTTCTTGTCTTTCTAAGTTGTTTTTCTTTCTTTTCCATCCCTTCTCCTTCTTGCCCACATGGCTAAATTAGGTTATGAATTTCACCACAAGAGCAACCCACTACTTACAGCTCAATAGCATGTACTAATTAAAGTCTGCAATACTGGGCAGAAGAGAAGAATGAAAGCGGAAAAAACAGTACCACCCCATGACTTTAATTTTCTGAGGCAAATATGTCATTGCAACTGTGGAAACTACAATACATGCTGTATAGCATGGTGTCTACATTTCCTCTCCTAGCAGCCACTGACACAGAAACCAAAACGTGCAGTCTGGGTTCCTGGGATTGCGGTACGTGAAGAGGCCACAATTCTCTTGTCTAATCCTGTAAGAAGCACTCAATTCATAGGCATTGCTCTTCCAGGTAGCACATAGCCTTTCTATAAGCTTGGTAACAGACAGAAATCCTTCAAAGAAAGGCTGTAAATGCAGACTAAGATCATTGACGGGTGAGGGTGAGAGTAAAAACAAAGAAGAAAACTACTGGAAATGAGAACACCAAGAGAAACCTGTTGGCTATCTTTTATCTGAGACTACCTTTTAGGTAGTCCCAGGAGTCCCAGCATAAAAAGCCACAGGGAGTATATTTTTTGTTGCGTTACCGAGGGAGAGGGGAGCAGGAAGTAGAATCATACAATCAGCTAGGTTGGAAAAGACCTTTAAGATCACCAAGTTCAACCTTTACCCCAGCACTGCCAAGACCACCACTAAACCATGTCACTGAGGGCCTCATCTGCACGGGTTTTATTTCCAGGGACGGTGACTCTACCACTTCCCTGGGCAGCCTGTTCCAGTGCTTGACAACCCTCTCTGTGAAGAAATCTTTTCTATTATCCAATCTAAACCTCCCCTGGTGCAGCTTGAGGCCGTTACCTCTTGTCCTATCACTTGTTACTTGGGAGAAGAGACCGATCCCCACCTCACTGCAACCTCCTTTCAGATAGTTATAGAGAGCAATAAGGTCCCCACTGAGCCTTCTCTTCTCCAGACTAAACAACCCCAGTTCCCTCAGCCACTCCTCATCAGACTTGTGCTCCAGACCCTCCACCAGCTTTGCCCGTCTCTGGACCCGCTCCAGCACCTCAATGTCTCTCTTGCAGTGAGAGGCCCAGAACTGAACATAGGATTTGAGGTGCAGCCTCAGAAGTGCCCAGTACAGGGGATGATCCCTGCCCTGGCCCTGCTGGCCACACTGTTGCTGATACAGGCCTGGATGCTGTTGGCCTTCTTGGCTGACTGGGCACAAGCTGGCTCATGTTCAACTCTGTCAATCAGCTCCCCCAGGTCTTTTCCCACTGAGCAGCTTTCCACCCTTTCCCTCATCAACCAAGTGGGTCACCTTATCATAGGAGATCAGGCTGGTCAAGCAGGACCTGCCCTTTATGAACCCATGCTGACTGGACCTGATCCCTCCATTTTCCCACATGTGATTTATGATTTCATTCAGGATCATCTACTCCATGAACTCCCTCGGCACTGCACTCAGGCTGACAGGCCTGTAGCTCCCAGGGTCATCCTTCCTGCCCTTTTTGTAGAGAGGTGTCATGTTGTTCAGCCTCCAACCCTCTGGGGCCTCAGGACTGCTGATGGAGAGTGGCTTAGCATGCTCCTCTGCCAGCTTCTTCAGCACTCTTTGTGGAACCCATCTGGCCCTATAGACTTGTATATGCCTAAGTGGAGCAGGAGGTCGCTAACCATTTCTTCCTGAATTATGGTGACCTCTATCAGTTCCCCATTTGCCATCCAGCCCAGAGAACTGAGTAACCTGAGGATGGCTGGTGTGACTATTAAAGACTGAGGCAAAAGCAGCATTAAGTACCTCAGCCTTTTCCTCATCCTCTGTCACTAGGTTTCCCTCAGTGTCCAGTAGAAGATGGAGGTTCTCCTTGGCCCTCCTTTTGCTGCTAATGTATCTGTAAAAGTACTTACTATCTTTTACGGCAATGGCCAGATTTAGTTCCATCTGTGCCTTCACCTTTCTAACTTTCTCTCTACATAACAACATCCTTGTACTTTTCATAGGGTGACAGTCCCTTCTTCCACAGGTGATAAATTCTCTCGTTTCTCCTGAGTTCCAGCAGTATCTCCCTGTTCAGCCACATTGGTTTCTTCCCCGCCAGTCTGACTGTCAGCCCATGGGGACCGCCTGCTGCTGTGCCTTAAGGATTTCGCTCTTGAAGAGTGTCCGGCCTTCCTGGACCCTGTGTCCTTCAGTAATATTTCCCAAGGGATTCTGCCAACCAGCATCCTAAACAGGCCACAGTCAGCCCTCCGGAAGTCTAAGGTGGAGGTTTTGCTGACCTTCTTCCTGACTTCTCCAAGGACGGATAATTCAGTCATTTAGTGACGGGTTTGCCCAAGGTGGCCTCAACCATCTATCACATCACCCACCAGTCCTTCTCTGCAAACAGCAAATCTAGCCAGGCATCTCCCCTAGTCGGCTCACTAACCAGCTGTGTTAGGAAGTTATCTTCCACACCTCCAAGAACTTCCTGGATTGTTTCTCCCCTGCTGTGTTGTGCTTCCAGCAGACATCTGGTAGATTGAAGTCCCCCTTGAGAACAAGGGCAAGCGATCCTGAAACTTGTCCCAGTTGTTTGCAGAGCACTTCATCTGTAGCTTCATCCTGACCAGGTGGTTTATAACAGACTGCTACCAGGACATCAGCTTATTTGGCTTCCCTCCTGATCTTCACCTGCAAACATTCAGCCTTCTTACTCACAACATTGAGTTCAAGGCACTTGATGCATTCCCTCACATACAACACACCACCACCACCTCTTTTTCCTTGCTCATCCATCTTGAAGAGCCTGTTGCCATCCACTGCAGCACTCCAATCATGTAAATCATTCCATCGTGTTTCTGTGATGGTGACTGTGTCATCATTTTCCTACTGCTCAATGACTTCCACCTTCTGTTTCCTGCCCATGCTGCAGGCATTGGCCTAAATGCATCTAAGTTGCTCTGTGGATCTGGACTCCAACAGTGGCATGCTACCCCTTGGTCACATCTAGTGAAACTGGTGTTATCCCCTCTGAACCTAGTTATTCCTCTGAACCAGGCGTCCTGCTAGCTCCTGAGCTACAATCCTTTCCCTGCTTTGGGACAGGTGTACCCCATCTGCCACAGCAGGCCTGGTGCTGTACAGACTGACCAATGGTCAAAACCCAAAAATTCTGATGCTGACACCAGTCCTCGAGCCAGGAATTAATTAGTGAGATTTTGCTTATATTACCATTGTCATTGATTGTGACTGGCAGGAGGAATGAGAACACTACTTGGGCTAAAGTACTACAAGGGTATAGTACCAGGAACTCTCTGCACTGCATATAGCACTGTATCCACCACATCTGTCAAGCCTTGGGCTTTCCAGGCTCTAAGAGATGATGGCTGTGTTTACACAGAACCAGTCTGTCCTGTTGAATGGGGATGCAGTGATTGGTGGGTCTTAACTGGATTATCTTTACAGCAGATGACGCACAGGACTGAAAAGGCTACCAAACACTGACTTGATCTGAAATACAACACAAAACATTAAATACAAACATGTCAAATTACAGCATGGGCAGGCAAGATTTTTGCAATATAAGATACAGTCCGAGCCCTCTAGTAATATTTTTTAAAATCCATTTTGTTTCCGCTGTTTCTAAAGGTTCTGTAATATCACTGGCCATCTCTTAACTACAAAGCAATACACAGTGCCAACTATAAAACATTAAATAGAGGGTGTAGAAAAAATTACAGCTCATAATAACACTCAAACTTATTATTTCAGCTAATTAATTCAGCTCTTCCAGCATTATTTTTGATATTTCTAATGTTATGCATTTTATTCTTTCACAGCCTACTTGACAATATTCCTTTCATTAAAAATACTGATGTTAACTGAAAAAAAACCAGGATTCTTAGAAAACTGCAGACAACTACTGAGGTAGGATTTACAGTCTCTAGGATATAAACTGCATGGTAACTGATCTTAACTCTATGGATGCTGGTTTTGCACAAACTACCATCTTGCTTACAAATATATGTGAAGAAAAGTTCTCTCAGAAACCTTCCAGAAGAAAGTTCCCAAGACATATCTTGGCCTATGGAAAAAATATTTAGTAAGAATGTATTAGAGGAAGGTATGCTAATTCCTCTGTGGTAGTGAGACCTCCTATGTCCTCTCTGATCAACCTGTTGAGGGTGCAGCAGTTGTAAATTCCTAAACGTAATGACACACCGTCATCTGACTGCAGTGTGAGGAAAGTTCGGGGGTACAGTGACTTCAGGAATGACGGTGGAGCACTGGCCGGAGGGGGAAAAACTAGCTTCTCCAGTGTGGGGTACTCCCCTTACCCACAGGAGGTGTAAAGACTGCTGCAACCAACAAAGCCACATAACTCCAGCTACTTTCTGTGCTGCAGGAGCCTGCAGCAGGGTTGATAACACAAAGCAGACTGCAGCAGCCACTGATACCACAGAGCAGCCTCTCTGCAATGCAGCCCTTCACAGGATCCACCCATAGTCAAACCAAGGGCAGTTAATTTATTCAGCCAGGAAAAGGGAAATTGTGGCCGCTCTCCCGTGATTGCGAGTGACCACAGTTCTGCTGATTGCTGAACCAGTGTTCCCCCAGAACAGCAATATGCAGATGGCTAAGCAGTTTGATAATTTAGCAGCATCTCCTATTGGAATCCTAGTTTCCTCTAATTTATCTAAATATGCTGTAGATGAATTTTATGTGTACACATCTTCCAAATATTTTCAGATGTAGAGTCCATCTGAGAAAGCCAAGACAAAAGTATACAATTGAAGGAAAAAAACTTTATGATCGTGCTTCATTTGTGCACGTATCTTAGTACACTAGCGAGAACTGCCATACAGAATCTACCTACAGGAACAGTCCATTAACATACAGAAAAAATACAAAGAGGTGTTGTGAAGAATTAATTCCTTGGTTAGTCCTTAACTCTGCTAAGATAAATTAAGTTGTAGCAGAGATGAAATCTGTGTCTTTCACAGCTTTCCCACAAACTCAGGGACTCATTAGAATTTGTGAAGTTAAGCACAGCACTAACAACCTTAACATAATAAACACCATCTATTAGCATTATTATCTCATAAATTAAGCAATATGAGAAAAACTACAGTTCTTTCCCAGCAGTAACACAACCTACAGTTCCTCTTGAATTTGGTACCTACCCGTTCTGTGTGGGAATACTGTGTGAAACTCATTAAGACTCCATAAAAAGTGGACTCAAACAGGAATACACACAAAGGACTGTAGAGTGATTAAAAGAATGAGAAGACTACTTTCTGAAAGGAGGTTGGTTTTTCCAACAGGGATGAGTGAGCTAGAAATACAGAAAACGGTTGAACTACAGAGAAAGCAATATTTTAACAAATGGGTGCATACTGAACCTGAACACATTTAGACTAGACTGGAAATTGTAAGGCTTTCAACAATCAGACTGACAAATACAGCTTCCTATAAGGAAGGACCAAGAAGATACCCAGCTTTAATGTAAAACATGGTATGTTACAAAAATTCATCTAAAATGGTGTAACCTGAAGCAGCAGTAGACTAGATATGATAACCCAGGAGATATCTTTCTACCTCATAATCCTGTATTTTACAGTAAAATTGAAATGTAATATGACAATAGTAATTTGCAGTTCTTTTGCACTTCTAAAACCACTACCATTGTCCTTCACCCTACCCATCTGTAACTTGCATGCCTTAACTACGACCTCTCTCCTCTTCAGTCAAACAGACACATATAGGTCTTGTTGCTTACATGTCTCCAAATCCACTCAATTTCATAAAATAGAGCTTTCATTTGAACCCTTTTTATAACTCATTTCAGATACTGCCTTGTCCCCAGTTCTAGTGTCTAACGTCTTGCTTACATGGGCGCACATATTACACCACCAATGGCACCATTTCAATACTACCCACAAAATTAGAGGTTCTCTCCCTTTCTTTTAAAAGCCCACTGATGATCTGTTCTCTTTCCACAACACTTGCTTGCTATTCCAAAGCTATACGAGCACATTTATATATCCTGTATAGCCCACCCAAAGATATTAGCTGAATGGAGCACATCAGGAAAAACACCCCTTCCTTTAAGACCTCTGAAGCACATGAGAAACTAAATAGAGGACAATGGTGTAAGAAAAGTGAAAGGCCAGTAACAGAACACCTGCCAGATTCCAATCCTTGTTACAGCTTCTGTTTTAAACCATGAAGAAATAGAGGACAGTAAATAGGTCATTCTGTTCTAGTTATTCTTTGCTGGAAGGGCAGTGGAATGATTCTGACTGTAATAAATTGAGATAAGCAGACAGACAGGCAATTTAGCGGAATCTAGAGAGAGAGATAGTGACATGCAGAAACATTATTATGAAACTAATAAAGACATCAAAGCCTTGAGAAATCAGAGACATTACATAGAAAACTAGTTCAGATTAAGCAAAGCCAGGTTGTCTTGCTGTTCCAAAACCATGAAAAGATCAAGAAACTGATATTTTGCAATATATTGTGAAATATTTATGTTACATATAATATATATAAACGGTTATCACATGTCAAATTTAATCATTTGCATGCTTTTGGGTTCTTGTGGAATATACAATACATGGAACAATGGCAGACAGAAAAATAAATCTGGAACACTGAGTCCAATGTAGCCCTAATGTTCCACATGGTGTATAATACAGACATGGTCTCACAGCATGACTTACTGTTGTGGGGCTACGAGTAAACATGCTTTCCTCAAATCCCACGATGATATGAGGCTTTTGTTTTTAAAAAAATCAAATAAAAAAGGTGTATTTCCAAACAGCGCAGCTGTTGTTTATGAGTAGTCTCAGCCTGAACATTTTATATCTCTTGACATATATAATAAGAAAGGGTATTTATGCTTTGTTAAGACTTAGACAGAAAACAATAAATATTTTTCTAATTACATTGTAGTATTTTCCCTTGAATAATATTGGAAAACTGAAAACAGTAAACGTTTTTCTGCTATTGGTACTGGTATTATTGTTTCAAATACAAAGAAATATTTATTGACTTTGGTAGCTCTGGGGCTTTGTAGAGCCCACTCCTTCCAAAGCTCTCTTAATTTAAAAGTTAACTCTAGTAACAATTCCACTTCATTCACACAAAGTGAAAGCCAGGCTTTATCTTAAAACAAGACACAAAATACACGGACAATAGGAAAACAATTTACACACCAGAAGAACAAATAAAAGTTGGGTTTTCTTTGCTCCAAAACATTTTAGGAGCAAAAGAGGCACCACGCTTAACTTCAGTCTTTGGTTTCTTTTGTTGGCTCAGCGCATTTCTGAACCTCAGTAGTCTGCAAATCTCTCAGATTAAGGAGTTAGCCATTATGCATTTTATGTCTGTCTTTACAATTAAATTCAGTAATTTTTTCAGAACTGCTGGGTTTCACATATTTCTGAACAGATCACATCCTGTATCAAACAGTATGCAGTGTGACATAGAAGAACAACCAGATTAGCACCACAACTGCCTAATGAGGCATAAAAATTCACAAGTATCATCTATGGTGCTCTAAATCACACCAGGGAAAAAACAGAGTCTTCTGTTTAATTTCCATGCTACCACGGTTGATTCATGGTATCTGTTCTTCACTTGTTATGAATTCCAAATTAATAAAATATTATGCTTCAGATTTCAAGAAAGTAACCAGATATTTACTTTGTAACTACGCTTGTTAGAAACTGACAGGGTAGTAATTCCTTTGCTTGAGTATATTCGCTTTAATTTTTTCTTGCTGTGAAGAAAAGGGCTCTGTTTGCCCTATTGTGTTTCAAGAGGCAATTAATCTGCTTCATTGTTTGCAACCTTCACACTGTATTGTGCAAGCAAAGAGAAATGGTACTGAAGACAGCCTAAATTAAGCTAACAGGCCATTTTTTGGTAAAAGTATGAGGAGATGGGAACGAAAAAAGTGAAGCTCTACTTGGCATCCAGGATAGGCGTTTTATTTTCAAACTACACTTGTCAGAGACAGAAACAACTTACTGGAAGAATCTGACACACTTTATGGGTGTATGTGATTTAGAGGCTGCAGGCTAAATTTGACAAGAAACTTCTCACTCTCAGGAGTATGGTGACCTCCCTGGATACAGGCTGGCCTTCCATGTGCTGAGAGGTCATCAACAGAGTGCATGATACTACTAACTATTCTGCTGTTGTCTTCACCCTGTGAGAAGTTCATTCTTGTAACAATGCACTGGTGGGCTTACAGTAATGCTAGCATGTGCCAGCACTGCTCTTACATGGATGGATTTTAAAGAAATGAGTGCTTTTAAAAGCAGCTGTCAAATCTCCCCATATCTGCTTGCAGAGGGAGCCTAGCATTTCATTTAGCAGGTGTGAATACACCTGATAAATTTATTACTTTCTTTTTTTAACACAGACCCATGAACAAAAAACATTCTTGTAGGGAGGTATTACTACTTCATTCTATAACATGAAATAACAATTTAGTTAAAATTAAACGATAAGTTTTTGGTATATGGGTCCTGGGATGATACCATAAAGCAAAAAACAGAAGCTCCAGTGACTGCTGCTGTCATCAAATCCTGGCAAACAGCTAGAGCCACACCACTCAAAGCTTCAGCAATGCTGGTGTTACAGATAGGAACTACCCATATATAAATCTCGCTCTGAAATGCAGGAGGAGAAGGACGTTTTATGCCAGACTCAACCTTCCACCAAGGAAACTGCACAAGCAAGGTGTCTGATCCTGCAGGGCCTACATGCACTTCACTTCAGAGGTGCGATTCCCAGGCACTCGGGCACGCTAGAGGCGCTCACCACCCCTCCCGCGATCGGTCACCTCGTCGCTTCCTCCCGCCGCCGCTTCCCGACCCCGCAGCGCCCGCCCGCCCGCCCTCCGGCAGCCCCGCAGGCACCTCGGACAGCTCCTCCTGCCCGCCCCGCCCCTCCCGTCCCCTTCGCACGCCGTGCGTCACGAGCGCCGGGACACGCGTGTGCTAGCGGCAGAGCGACTGCCGTTAGACAGCGCTGATAAACGCGAGGGGCGGCGGGATGAGGAAACGCGCCCTGTGACGGGTGGTATGCCAACCTCAGCGCTGCACTCCGCACGTCTGCCGCGTGAACACCTGAACAACTGCAGTGCCTCCATGTGTGCTGCTGGAAAAACGGCACTTCAGAGTCATAGGCAGGCTCACAGCTATCTGAATCTCTGAATTAATGTAGGAAGTGATGGAGAGACACCCTATTAAGCGAAAAAAAGGAAAAAAAAAGTACTTGTAAACACATAACCTGGAAATTTACACAAGCCGAACCCCTCAGAATCAGATTCCTGAACAACAGAGCTATGACAAAACGACACTGGTCTAACAGGTTTGAAAAATGTAAGTAGTCAAAAAAACCTGTAGCCTACTTGTGTATACTCTGCAAGTCTGTAAAAAGATCTCTGCTTTAGTATAGAGCACTGCTGCAGCTCAATGCCCAAGACCACATGCACTCAAACCACTTACACTTTAATTTTCACTGTGAGAAGACAGCTGTTCTGCTGCAGAACTGTTCAGGACTACAAGCTAGTACGCTATGCCCCACAGACCAACAAATGAGCAAGTATTTACACATCATCAGCCTTCTACCTCCATGACTGGTTTGGTTGCGTTGCAGCAATGACCTCTTGGAGACGAAGTGATGATAAAAAATTGATGGTCTTTGAAAATCCTATGAAGCGTGACTTAAACTCTCCCTTCACAACTGTCCTCTGGAAACCTGTCTCACGGTGAGTAAATTTCAGGGATATTTCTGGTTTATTTTTACTTGATTGTGTAAATTAGAAGCAATATAACTTCCTTTATAAAGGCTGAAGAAGCACTCAAAGCAAGTTGAGTTTTAAATTGATTTTGTTAGATCAGCTGCTTTGGGCTCAGTAAGGCCAATGGAGCAAAAAGATACAAGCTCCCCCGCCTTTCACAGGCACCTCTGTGAGGCTGCTACTCCTCTGCCCCTCTGCCTCCCAGAAAAGGGCAGTGGGACAGGGGAGGCACAGAAGAGCCTGAATCTCACCTCTGAGGAACTGGTCAACACAGATGACCCACCGCATGCCCTATGTATGCACTAAGAACTAATGAACAATTAACTCACTTCCCTGGGCCAATATTCAGGCGTAGCCATCACGGAAATTGTATGAACAGCAAGCCTCAGAATTAGCCCTGAATCTGAAATTCAGTCTGTTTTAGACTACAAATCTGAGTTCACAGATCTTTCTGCATCAGTTTGGTGGTCTGAAACAAAATCTCTACGAAGGTAAGAAAAACAGCCTCCTGAGTTACAGGTTTTGGTTTTGTTCTCTTTTCACGGCTATCAGAGGTGTGTTCATCAAAACGATGTGACACTCTTACAATAGTTTGTGCACAGGTTTTAAATAATCCCCCCTCAACTGCTATAAATTCCAATGTTTTTTGAAAATGTAAATGACAAGCGACTGATTGAATGCTTCAAACGTAACAGAAAATAATTACTCTTCAAGGAAAAAGTGCTTGGAATTTTGAGGGGTTTCTATATGTTTCTGTCTCCTCTTGTCAGAGGGGCGCACAACAAGTAATTAGGAATACTTTTCAGCTCAGTAACGATTCTAGCAAAGATAAGCATATTGCACTAGAATGCTGAACACGCCTCTGATAGCAATGAGCAAAAATCATGATTCGATATGATGATGCCAGAATATAAGGCACCCTGCAGCACAGCAGGACAACTTTCATGGTACATTTACACTGCCTGCTGCATTTGGTGTTTCCACTCCCATGTCTAAACATATTTTCTGCTTTCAAAATTGGTGATGATGAATGCTAAATTGTTCCTCCACATTAAGTAGAGTAATAAAGCTCAGAGCAATTTCCCAGTGTATTCTAAAAAATAATAACTATGTAAGTTTAATTATGAGATGTTTGTGGACTCCAGGTATATTACAAACTTTCCTCAAGCTGTAATACAAAGATACTACACAATTCCACCAAACCATCCTTACAAGGGTTTCACTGTTCTCCTTGTATAACTTACTTCAGCTCCACGCAATACTGACAATGCAGCAGATACACAGCTTCTTGCAAAATTTAATTTGGTCCAAAGTTTAAGGAATTTTTATGAAGACTCTCTCTGCCAAATTACAGAGCTCCCCTGAGCTCTGGACTGTTAATTACAGTGTCACAGGTAGAGAACTCCACTAACGCAGGGGGTAATTTGGGTGCCTGTCACTCTCAATGTGAAGTCCCATTAGGGGAGTTCCTGCATTAGGGGATTAGGGTCAAATTGTCTCCCCAGTTTCCACATTGCCAGGCTCTGTAGCTCTCTAGGAAATCTCATTTCAGAATGATCAGCTTCTAGGATCACATCACACACTTCATTTCTACCTACATTCAGCTAAGATAATGAGAAGGGAGTATTTCTTAACTGCTTCTGTAATTAGCACACAAGTATGCCAACAACTGAGTGTGCCCTCAGCCAGTTTGCCAATGACACCAAGCTGCCTCATTCAGTTGATACGCTGGCAGGAAGGGATGCCATCCAGAGGGACTTCGACACGTTTGTGAGGTGGGCTGATGCCAGCCTTATGAAGTTTAACCATGACAAGTGCAAGGTCCTACACCTGGGTCGGAGCAATCCCAGGCACAGCTACAGGTTGGGCAAAGAAGAGATTCAGAGCAGCCCTGCGGAGAAGGACTTGGGGGTGTTGATCGATGAGAAGATGAACATGAGCTGGCTTCAGTGTGTGCTCACAGCCCAGAAAGCCAACCGTATCCTGGGCTGCATCAATAGGAGCGTGACCAGCAGGTAAAAGGAAGTGATCCTGCCCCTCTACTCTGCTCTTGTGAGACCCCACTCGCAGCACTGTGTGCAGTTCTGGTGTCCTCAACATAAAAAGGACACGGAACTGTTGGAACAAGTCCAGAGAAGGGCCTCGAGAATGATCAGGGGACTGGAGCACCTCCTGTATGAAGACAGGCTGAGAAAGTTGGGGCTGTTCAGCCTGGACAAGAGAAGGCTGTGTGAAGACCTCATAGCAGCCTTCCAGTATCTGAAGGGGGCCTACAAGGATGATAGAGAGGGACTCTCCACTAGGGACTGTAGTAATACACCAAGGGGTAATGGGTTAAAACTTAAGCAGGGGAAGTTTAGATTGGATATAAGAAGGAAGTTTTTTCCTGTTAGGGTGGTGAGGCACTGGAATGGGCTGCCCAGGGAAGCTGTGAATGCTCCATTCCTGACAGTGTTCAAGGCCAGTTTGGACAGAGCCTTGGGTGACATGGTTTAGTGGGAGGTGTCCCTGCCCATGGCAGGGGGGTTGGAACTTGATGATCTTAAGGCCCTTTCCAACCCTAACTATTCTATTATTCTAACTCACGGAATTGTAACTGACAGGAGTACCTGAAAAACCAATTGTACACACACTGAAACAGACACACACTCCTGCACTTGTATAGCCAGATTTCCAAAGCAAGCCCTTAGCACTTGGTATATGAACTCACAAAAACCATTCCACTGACTACAGAGGTGAAAAGAACTGAGATCTTTCAAATACTGAATGGGTGAAGGAAAACACACGTGTGTAATAAGTACGGCTCTAATTACAGCTTACAAATAGCTGGCTGGAATTCCAAAGGAATAATCCTCTCCTGAACAAACATGCACAAAAATATATTTGTTCCAGTCAAAGTTCCTATCAGCAATAAAAGTCATTTGAAAGAGACCCATCAAACAGCAACTGCTCTCACTGAAATACTTAAAGCAGCGCTTCTCTAGAGGAGCAGTAGCGCAAAGGAAGCAATCCTTGCTTGGCATCAAAATAATCACCAAGAGAAAATGAAAAGGCTGTGTGAAAACGACCAAATTACATCCTATGGAAAAGTCTCCTCAGCCAAGTCATTTGAGAGCTTCTTCTGGCCCTTTTGCGCACCTGTTCCTAAAAAGATGGCGTTCAACTCATTGCTCCTCCAGAAAATTGTCAAGCACAGGAGATATCCTCCTATGTTTACATCACCCCTGAAAACCCCACTGAAAGCTGGGTGGCACTGCCGAACTCTTCCAGCCGTATTGCTTGCTTAGGCCACCAGAAGCACCCAAAGCCACCATAATACCCTCCTGCCCAGCAGTCTCCACGTCGGCACTGCTCCAACCTGTAGACCAGCCGAAGCCCGCCTCTCTGCCCGCGGCCCGCCCCGACTCGGCAAGCTGCGCTCCCGGGACAGAGCCTGCCATGGGGCAGCTCCTACGCCCCGCGGGCTCGCAGTCAGCCGGTGCGCTCGCACGTTTTTCGCAACACGGTTTTGCCCTGCTAGTCACCAGACCTTTGTCACACAGGCCAGAGGGGCGCATGCGGCGGGCAGGCGCGGCCCAGGGGAGACCCAGGATCTCGGCACCCCGCTGCCGACCTTACTGCTGGAAGCCGGCGCCCGATGCGTTTACACACGCGAAACTCCCTTCAGAGCGGCCCCCACAGCACCGCGCCACTGCGGACCTCTTCCCCGCGGCCACGGTGCGCGACGCCCCGGCCCCCGGCGCACCTCAGCCGGCCTGCGCGCCAAGGTGGTAGTGCAGCCGGACCCCCGCGCCCGCCGTTGAGAGCTGAAAGGCTTCCACGGCACCAGCAGCGGGAGCGATCGGGTGGGGGGTGGACACGCACTGCCCGGCCCGCTCCGCGGCCGCGGAGCGCCCCTCTCTGGCGTTGCGCGCCCCGGTCTGGCACCGCGCCGGCCTTGCGACGGGAGCAGCCGTAACGTGCCAGGCAAGGCCGGGCGGGGGGCGGCGGTGGAGCGCTGCCTTCCTGCCGCCCGCCTTGCCGCCCTCACTCACCCATTATCACGGCGGCCACCGTGCTGAGCAGCAGCCAGTTCTTCTTCAGGAACGCCGGGCAGCTGCATCCCTTCCTGTCCGTCTTCGCCATAGCGGGGGGCAGCGGCTCTGGAGCGCTCCACGCCTTGCGCAACCGAGTCAAGTTGAATCGAACCGAGCCGAGTTGAGGCGAGGGGTGGCGAGCGGCTGCGAGCCGAGCTGCCCGCTCGGGTGCGTGCTCTCCGCGCTGCTGCGCGCTTTCTAAGGGAAGGCGGAGACGTTGCATTTCACCTGGCAACGGGAGAGCCCGGCCCGCGCCCGCCTTCCAGGCGCACAACCCCCGCCTCCCTGTCCGCCCAGCCCCTCCGGTCGGTGGGGCGAGGCGCGGCGCCTGCTGCCCCTCTGGTGGGCTTCCCGCTGTGGGCTCGCGCTGCCGGGGCGGAGGGCAGGGAGGGCAGGCCGGGGAGCCGCTGTCCGGAGAGCTGCACCTCTCCCAGCCTAGCAGCCTCGGGCCGAGGGCAGGGAAAGGCAAGGAGGAAGGGGAGCAAGGAGCAAAGGCGGTTGATGTTCCCTGCCAGAGGCTGACAGCCCGCCGCCGTGGCTGGTGGGTGCCATGCCCAAACCTCCTTGCACCAGCTTGCTTCTCTGCTTTTGTTCCCAAGATGGTCGGGCTGTTGGGTTTTGTGCCAGAGAGACGTAGGATTCTGATGCTTTATGCCCCCCCCCCCGTGCGAGAGGGGAGGTTGTCCCGTGGCAAGGCCTGCTTTGCCACGCTGCCTGCCAGCCAACCTCCATGCTCTGCATGGCGGTGTAAGAGGCCCATGCTTCCAGGCAGAGAAGTTGGTCCGGGGTGTTGGTGGTAGCTGGAAAGCCACCAGCGGTTGCGCTGGGCATAAACTGATTAAATATTAAGGGGAAATGTTCTGCCCTGTACCACTAGTGAGAAAATTTGGGGTAGAGAGTACAGAAGTGGTTTGTAGGATTTCCCACTGCGTCTAAATACAGAAATTGTGAAGAAGCATTTATTTCTCAGTCCTTGACAATAGTCTTCTTCCCCCTCCCCACATACAAGCACGATTAAGGGTGTATATAACATCGGGACCCAATTCCTTAAGGGATTTCTGCCTATAAGCTTGCTGATTATGATTTTCAAACTTGGAGATCAATTGGTAAATGCAAGGGGAAAAAAAAAAAAAGACTGCTCTTGCCTTGCTGAATGACACGATGACATGAAGGAGAGTGGAGAATTAAAGTTTAATTTACCTCATTTAATTACACTTGACATTTTCCATCCCAAAGCATACACTACTGAAGTTTGCGTGGTTTCCATCTGTGATGACCAGGTAGCTAAGGCATGGGGTAGATAAGCAAAAACTGCAATTGAAACCATGTCACGTTTGCTCTTCACATGGATCTGGTGTTCTAGGTGATAGCTTTAGGAGACAGACAAATGCATACCTTGCTGAGGTAGGGAAAAGCATTGAAATCCACCTGGATGAAAAGCAAGAGCTATTATCTATCCCAAGGGTTAAAATCCTGAGCCAGCTGCATATAGGCTCCTGAATTTATATAGAGGCACCTAAAAACATGTCCTTATTTTTCAAATGTGTTGAGCATCTGCAGTAATTTGTCTGCATCTCTCACCATCAGGAAAATTTAGTTAAAAAAATAAAAGGAAGCCTCATGGTAGTGGATGTCTAAGTATCTATTACTTTATTAAATCATAAAAATTCTATACCACTTAAAAGGAAAGCTGGCTTACCACCATGTTACAAAAACAGAGAGAAACAGAACCAAAAATAAGTAATGCAAAGAAACAGGAAGAAACACCATGTCCATGCTCCCGTACAGACACATAGCAAAGGATGAGTGGCACTAAAGAGGTACAGGAAGAAGGCGGCACATGAGGTTTCGGGGTGGGAATGATCAGGCTTACCCTGTGCAGAAGAGGTCTGGCCTTGGCTCTCACTGCCACAGAGTATTTTCTCACACATATACTGGGAATCTCAGATGTTACTTTCAGTAAGTAAAAGGTCTGATTTGTCCCAGGAAGTGGTGCCTCTGGACAGTAGCAACAAAATCAGTTGGAAGACAGCTTCAGAGTTTAGGCCTTCCTTTAACTGTCTCATGTATTCCTTCTTACAACTTACTCTGCATTTCTTTGGAGCTCTTCTGGTGAGCTAGAGGAAATAACTGCAATGTAATGTTTTCTGAAAACTAGCTAAAATTAAGTTAGAGTTTACTTCTTCCTCTGTGGAGTTTCCATGGTTTGTATGTTTTTGTTAATGCTTTAAGTATCTTTCTCCCCCCACCCTCACCCCCCCCAAAGTATTTCTTAGTACCTTCTGGGGAGAACTAGAGTTGTCTGCAGCACTCTTATCACAAAAAAATGCCCTCCTACTGGTATAAAGCAATGTGATTGTAGCTGATATATGCCTTCCTAGAGTTTGCAGTATTTTAAAAGAGTTGTGCAACCTTAGAAAAAACATAAAACAATTACACTATATAATTTGTGAAGGCTAGAGACATATTTTCATGTTCTTCAGCAGTAGAACAATGTGTATTGAATTGTACCAAAGACCGCTGCATACTTTTTGTTTTCTGTCTGTACAAGGCTTCTGTTCTTTTCTGTTAGTGCTTTGTCCCTAAAAATATTTTTTTGAAAATAGCATGCCAAAAATTCTTGTCTTTTTTCTTAATAATTTGTCTTTCTTTTTTTCACTTCATCAAACATAATTCCATGGATATGACCTTGAAAAAATTAAGTTGGTAACTTACAGCATCCATAGAAACTTAAACAAGCATTTTTGAAAATACTTAGGCAGGTGAAAGATGTTTTAAACATCCTGATGAGCAAGCTGTTTTTAATTTGATCTTCCTATTATAGTGTGACAGACATTGGCTTTGATCCTGGACAGAGAATCAAGTTGGCAGTTTCTGTATTAAGATATATATATATATAGATATATATAGAGAGATATATATATACACACATATATAAAAAACCCCAGTAACAACAACAACAAAAAAAAAGTAATAAAAGTGTCTCAATAAAATTAGAAAAATTAAAGGTAGCCCAAGCCCATGGATCATTATTGAAATGCTGAAGTTATTTTAAAAATTAACTCAGCTATGGATAAAGACCAAAAGAACTATTACTTTGGGAGGGTAGCTGCTTGTACAGCTGCCAAGCACAGCAAACAAAAATTATAGAATCATTGAATCTAAATTCTATTGAAACCATTTTTAGTTTTGTGTGATTTCAAGACACCTGGAATAGTTGTGAAATGAATAGGATGTATGTGTGAAAAAATGTCAATGAATTTCATGTGTACAGAGGATAGGAATACATTCTTTAGCTATATTGCTCACTGTTACAAAGTTCTTACAGTAGATCATGGATAAGATTGTATGCATGACAATATGGGGTGGGGAGTTGTGTTTATTATGTATCTATTTTTTTGATGTTAGTGAAACATACAGATGAATTAGTCTTGAAAATCCAAACATTTCCCTGGGAAGAAGTGACATGCATTTACATGGATAATTTTTTTTCTTGAAGGCTAAGCTAATCCCAGTTACTTTGTTGTTGATGTGGGATCATACATAAATATTATATTGATGAGTTATTACTACATGGTGGTCTGATATGTGTGTAGACTTGTGTCTCAGCATTCATTTCCAATATCCAGAGCTGTCTTAACAGCATTTTAAGTAAATTACTTAGGAACATAGCAAGTAATGTCACAGGCTAGGAATGTTTTCAACTTTTTGAGTGTTTCAGTGCTGGGAGAAACAGTACACAGAACAGTGTGGTCCACAGTGTAGCAAGAGCAAATTTTTGACTTCATACTCCTTAAAAAAGTTACCTTCAGAGATTGTAGTTAAGAGAGGGAAAAGCAATTGAGTTTTTCCTTATTTAGTTTTCAAATTTTTCTACCTAGGTCAGCCTATTATTATAATTTATATAAGCTTTGATGACAGTTGACATGATCCACAGAAAACTAATGAAGTGCCAAGGGGGGCTATAGGGATGCTGGGAACGGACTGTTCGTTAGGGACTGTACCAATAGGACAAAGGTTAATGGGTTCAGACTTAAACAGGGGAAGTTTAGATTGGATATAAGAAAGAAATTCTTTACTGTGAGGGTGGTGAGGCACTGGAATGGGTTGCCCAGGGAGGTTGTGAGTGCTCCATCCCTGGCAGTGTTCAAGGCCAGGTTGGACAGAGCCTTGGGTGATGTGGTTTAGTGGGAGGTGTCCCTGCTCATGGCAGGGGGTTGGAACTTGATGATCTTAAGGTCCTTTCCAACCCTGACGATTCTATGATTCTATGATTCTTCATAGCTTATGGGATGGCAGGAAATTGCTGAAACTGTGGGTATTGCATTGTTTTAAATGCTTTGATAAAACAACAGTATTTTGCAAAGATTTCAAAAAACAGGTGCCAATACGCTGAATGCAGGTAAAGTAACTGAGTTTGCTTTTTTTTCATTTGAGGCCAGTCCACCAGGTGGGAAATTTGCAACTATTTTTGAGTACATTAAGTCAGGGAGCATATACAAAATTTCAAAACAGAGTAATCAATTCCTGTCTAAAATATCTCATCTTAATAAGAAAATAATCCACTAGGAAGGATAGTATTTCCAAGCACTGAACATTTCTAGTTGTCAACATTTGACATTGGATGATGTTATGGCATTGGATTGTTTTACCATTAAAGTAACAGAATCATAGAATCACAGAATGGTTTGGATTGGAAAGGACCTTAAAACTCATCTAGTTGCAGCCCTCTACCATGGGCAGGGACATCTTCCACTACACCAGGTTGCTCCAAGCCCCATCCAACCTGGTGTTAAACACTGCCGGAGATGGGACAGCCACAGCTTCTCTGGGCAACCTGTGCCAGTGCCTCACCACCCTTACAGTAAAGAACTTCCTTCTTATATCCAATCTAAACTTCCCCTGTTTAAGTTTTAACCTATTACACCTTGTCCTATCACTACAGTCCGTAATGAAGAGTCCCTCTCCAGCATTGTTGTAGGCCCCCTTCAGATATTGGAAGGCTGCTATGGGGTCTCCACGCAGCTTCTGTTCTCCAGGCTGAACAGCCCTAACTTTCTCAGCCTGTCTTCATAGGAGAGGTGCTCCAGCCCTTGGAGCATCTTCATGGCATTTCTCTGGACTTGCTCGAGCAGGTTCACATTCCTCAAATTCTTTTGTCTTTGGAATACAGTAAGTTGGGAAGTAAGATCTTCTTGGTGTTCATTAGGTATGAGCCATTGAGTGCAATGCTTTTATCCCTGAATTCCAGAATTAGGCTGTTAGCAAAGTCAACTTGCTTTGGTTCTACCCTTTATAGCTAAATAGGAAGGGTGAAATAAGAGACAGAAGTGAAAAGTTTGATTCTGGACAAAGTTCAGTGAAGAGCTAAATGAGGCTCAAGGTAATGCACAAAGCTATGTCTTACTTAAGTAATAATACTTTAGTGTAGTAAGCACCCAAAATTGCAGGATTTTTCCCTACAGCTTAGAGCCTGTGCCTCCTGACATCTGACCTCGAAGTTTGACTACCATATATACTAAGTAATGTAGCTTGGTAAGAAAAAAAAGGAAAATCTGGTCTTGAGCCAACATGTTAAATAAATCAACAGGACTTTCAGGATCTTTTTTACAGATGCTCTGACTGTCCCCAGGGGCAGAGCTGATGGGGTGCTCATTTCTATTTTTTGGAGGGATATTGGTTTCTTAGCCGTAATAGAGATCCTCTTCCTCTTTAATCCAGTGTAGGTTAGATTTCAGCTACCTTATCCTCTACTGGTGTATGTAACAAATCCAACCCACTCTCTTTTGGATTTGTAACAAATCCAACCCACTAGTTTTAAATGTGTTTGTATTCCAATAGCTGGTTCTGAATATACAAAGGGATCCTTGTTATCTGTTTCCAGTAGGATTGCCAGTAGCTGCTTTATCTTCTGTTTGCATAGGTTTTTCTACTGTCTTGCCAAAGGCACTTTAAACCTTATCAAATCAATTATTCTTCTCTGTATTTTCCTAAAATGAGTTTTTTCAGAATTATGGAGTTATTGGTCAAAATACATTATAGGTCAAATAGTCTGCATTTGGCCTAAAAGCAACAAGGAGAGGAGGGTTTCCTTTTCTTTTTTTCTACTTTGCCCTTCCCTTTCCTTTTGCCTTCACTTCCCTTTTCTTTGAAATCCTGTGTCGGATCAGTGGTATTTTTTAGTTACATCAGAGCCAATGGGATCACAGCTAGGAGGAAGATAGTAGACGGGATTTTTTATTTGCTAGTTTATAGGTCTCTAATGCTGAGTATTTTTTTTCTACCAAAACCCAGTTTTCTTCCATCTCAACTAAATATTAGTGTTTTATCAGCCATTTTTCACTGAGAGATCAGAAGAACCCACCTGTGTCCAACTAACATAAAAGAGTAATGACGAAAACATATTAGAATTCCTTGATAATGGTGCATGGTATACTTTTATAACCTCAAATCTGGAACTGTGTTCTAGATCACTTCTATTTTTCTGCAAGTGTTCCTGGTCCCAGTAAGAATACTGTAAATATTGTCACAGATTTTGATGGAAGCTGGAAAAGACCATGCCCATGTGATTATTAAAGAAATTCCTATCAGTGAAAAATGCTTTGAACTTTTTCTTAAGTAGCATAAATGTTTCATACAACATTTGTACATTTGCGTGGCTGAAGACATTTAATGTTGTAAGAAGATGTTCTAAGAAGTCCCAAGCAGAGTGGGAAGGTGGCATGAAAACATGTTTCACAAATTGAGATTTAAATTCTAGTGATGTACTGTTTACAGGGGGTTGAAGGAAAGCCATGCTCTGAAAGGCATCAAGGGCAGATGTGTTTTACAAAGTTCAGCAGTTCTCATTTGCCTAGTAAATATAGTGACACACCTGTGAAGTGATGTACACAGCCAGAAGCTGTATAAATCCATGTGCATATTGTGGTAACGGTTTTTGAAATGGTTCTTCCATTTTTCTTAATTATTCAGCCATTTAGGTGTCCATGGAAAGAGCTAGACCAACATGACTACAGTTTTCCTTCATAATGACACAAATGTCAAGAGTGAGTATGAACAACACATACTTCACTATACACTGACAGCTCACATAGTTCACTAGCGGGGAGGTCCAGATGTGAGTAAGATAGGATATTTAGAGAAGATAAATACATCAGCTGTGTGGAGTGGAGGCTGACCTTTTGATTTTTGCAATAGCTTGTCACCTGCTCACTCATAAATGTACATGATTTAAGGCAAATTACCAACAGGAATTTGAACTGGACCTGATACATGTTTCCAAGGTTCTTGGACCATGGATTGGGCACTGTCGTTTGCAGATGTGATTTGCTATTTGCTGTTGCAAAAGAAGAAAGGTATTTAATACTGCTTTTTGGCACACCACTATCTACAAGGCATCTCCACCCCAGAATGAGAGTTACTTCACAATCGCACTGACAGCTGACCTTCAGGACCATGTGGGAAGGCTGGATCCTCACTGTACTGCAATCAGCTCTTATGATCTTGAGAAACTGACAGGTAAAAGTATGTTAAACAAATACCATTTTATTAGTAGAATGATAAATTGTTACCGAAATGAAGGTGATGGTATTGCCTTGCTATGTTGGTGTAACATTGTTTTATCTCCACAGTGTGCAAAGTGCATATGCATTATTATATGGTGACAGTAAACAAAGGGGAAAGTATAGGACAGTATTCTACTGCTGCTCCAGCGTTTCTGCAGAACGACTCACTATGTGGTACATCATACATGTAGCTAATCTAACACATATGTAATTATACAATTATTGATTCTTGCAGACAGTTACTCTTTACCGCTCCTCAAAAATGGCATAAGTGGAATTGAAAGGCTTTGTTCACCTACACACCATTTGGAGACTCATTTTAATGAAGACATAAGGAAGCAGAACACTATCTTGATAGGAGATAATAATAGCAAATGACAAAATTATTTTAAAGCTCAAGTCTCTTGGCAACACATTGAAATGTACGCGTGGGTGAACACTAATTTGGAGAATGTTGAACGAGTTTGAGGAAATAGGTTAAGTTACATTCCCAAAGATCTGGAGGGTGAAATGGAAAAAGACATTCCGAACTATTGGCTATGCAACTCTCAAAAATGAGTTACAAGCACATGATCCGACCTTTTGACTTATTTCAAGAACTTGAAAATACTCAGTGTCCTTGACATCCTTTCTAGCTAGATCTGAACAATCATCGCATTGCCAATTTGTCAACCAGAGCTTTATCACAAAACTCAGAGTATTAGCAGGTTGTGACTAAGCCTCAGCTTTTTTAGTTGCCTGCCTAGGATTCTAGACCAACAGAGTGTGAAGAAGTTGAAAAATGGTGATGCAATGTAAGTGCTTTGGAGGCAAGCAGAACTCATCTTTTGTACTGATTTTTTATTACTATTTTTTTTTAAATCTCATGATGTTTAAATCAGCCTCCATATTTTTTAGGGAATGACTCATGATTTTTTAACACTGTTGGTTGGCAGTCCTGTTCTTTACACGTGAGGAATTGTAGTTCTTGACAGTCTAGTTCTTGACAGTCTAATTTTGTAGACTGCGAAGTCTTTGTGATAGGGACATCACTTCAGACAGTATATAACTGTTGCTTTTTCTAATAGAGTCCTGCTTCACATCTGGGTCCTGGGACACTTGCAGAACCTATATAGTAGTAATAATACCTATATACTAGTAATAATAACTAATAATAATAATAACCTACCTAATAATCAGGGGAAGGCCATTTGCAGTGGCCTTTATGCCCCAAATATGTTACTTATTCAGTATTATTAGCATAAGACATTGGAGGGGAGGATAGGAAACTCTAATTCTTGAAATGATTTTGCAGATATTGTTTGTCTTTAAAAGGGATGATAAAATTATTTTCTGTCAGGCAGTATGATGGAAAATGCGCAACTTGGATTGCTGTTTGTGTTGTCAGACAAGCACTGACTAATGGCAGAAGTCAGTAAATCAGAACACAAAAACATGTGGGAGAAAAAAATTGAGGTCGGCAGAAGAAAAATGATGCTGATTTCACCCAGAAGTACTGAGGTTCTAGCTTGTACTAGGAAAATCATGTTGCAATTAATACACATATTTACTTTTGTCATCTGGGAGTGTATATACCTGTAATGGCCCAACTGCAACTGACAGAAGATTAGGAGATTTGGGAAAAATTGTGTAATTAGGTTCTGACTATTAAATTCTGCAGCATACTCAGTACTATGCTTGATGATGGGGTTACTACAGATCTTCAAAACATAAGCATAGGTGGGATGTAAGGTGTTGCACTGTCATTGAGCCATGCTTGTTAGATTTTTCAGAAAGACTGTGAAACAAAGAATGTCTAGAAGAATTAGTAAAACACTGCAAAAGTTTGAAGTGTTACCTGGCAGTTAAGGTCACCTAGGAATTAGAAACAGCCTTCCTATCTAATAGAGCTGTATGAGTTTAAAAAAAAGGGGGGGGGGGGGGGGCTGTTCTTCTTTTCTTTTGTTATAAGGGCAAATATATGGGGGGAGCCAAAGCAGATTTTTTTCCTTTGACATTTCCTCATTAAAAACATATTTCTGACCCTATGTTATCTGAAGACTGATACTCACAAGTATTACACTTTCACTCCATACCATGGGGCTCCAGGGTATGACTGTGACTGTGGAAGTGCCAGGGAGCCATGTGTGGCAGAAAGAAAGGAAGTGGACAAGAAGCAGCAGCAGATCAGCTTTACTGTCTTATGAAAAGACCTCTGCCCTCCTCTAAAGAATTCTGAAACATGAGGGGTCCTTTCCATCCACCTTTCCATAATTATAAAGGATGCTAATGGAAGATAAATCTGACCCTTACAGCTTTCATTCTGTGTACCCATTCTACATGCTTTGAAACTTCTTCCAAGAAAGACAGGATTTCTGCAAGAGCTGGGGGACCAAGCTGGCAAAGGATGTATTGCCTTAGGAGGGACAGGGCGACCACTATGTGTTAGCGTGTCTCCACAAACTTAGTTGGCTTACAGATTACAGCCCACCTTGAAATGCAATGAGATGAACACCAGCAGCTGTAGCTATAAGGAAATAGCTGATATTTTAAAATTTCCCATGGTTTAGAGGCAATATTATTTTGAGACTTGAAGTTTAGCCATTGGGCTTTGGTTCAGCCACAGTGGAAGTCATAGGCCAAATTTTTATGGTTGCAGGAATGCCTTAAATGGCAAAGCATCTGTCTCAGTACACTTGGCTATTGAAAGAGCCTGCTGGGAACAAGGAGGGGAAATGAATGAAGCAATGCAGAGGAGCTAGGTGAATGCTTGGTCAGTATGGTAAGTAAATCACGTAATAATGCAGCTGTTAGTTTACAAAAGACTATATTTTAGTGCCAGTTGTTCAAGCATTTTGTACAGTGGTACAGTCAGTGTTTCAGTATATCATGTGAGAGATACCGTTGATAGTAGTTGACAGCACATGTGGGACTTCATTCTTAGTGTCTTCTTTCCTACCTTGTAACTATTTCCATCCTGTTTATGCCTTTAAGTGCTTCAGTTCTTAGGCCTGTGAATTGATGATGCTTGCTTCTCACCAGAGGTTCCTCTAACACTGGTAAGGGAACAGTATTGTACAGGAGGTAAAGATTTCTAGTTTATTATTTGAAGCAGCCAGCGGAGAAATCTTGAGGCGTTGCCATAGGGTTTATTCTGCTTGGTAATTAGCTTCTAAGAAGTCCTTTAGCTAGAGATCCATAAACTACAAAGTAGGAAATAGAAAGAAAAACATAGTAATTTGCCCTTTTATTTTTTTTTTCTAGATGATCTTTAAGATCCCATCCAACCCTAACCATTCTATGATTCTATGAAATTACGAGGTTTTTAACACCATGTTGTCATGAAGATGCTGCTGGGCCCAAAGCAGCTGACTTTTCCAGCCAGATAGAGACTTGTCACCAGCAGTAAGCACGACTTCAGCCTGTGCTTTTAGCAAGCTTTGCAAATAACTTTATCCATGCCAGTTTAAGCATATTTTCACAGCTCTAACAGAACTGTCCTGTGAAAACAAACAAATCTTTCCAAAGACAGTCTTTAGAGAGGCAAAGTTCTTCTGAGAAGTAGCAGTGGAAACGCTTTGTCATCCAAGAGGACATTAAGTCCCTCCATGCATCAGGATTTAACTGCAGCACAGCAAATTTGCATGGTAAGGTTTTCAACTAACTGAAATACAAAAGTATTTTAGCAAGTGAACATCTTATTTTGTCCTATGCTATCAAAAGGACTGCATGAAAGTGACCCCACACTGGTGCTCAGTGTCTCCACGGCTAGTTCAGAAGCCTGCAGAAGGCAGCCTCTTCCCAGGGAAGCAAGTATTCAAGTTCTTTGCAGATTTTCTTTCTGTGTATATAGATTTCTGTATGTGTATGTGTGTGTGCAGCAAACATACATACATACCTACGCACGCATGCACACACACACATACACGTACAAATACATATACAGAAATTTATATAATAGAGCTCTCTTCCCCTTTCCTCAGCCAGATTTGTGAGGAGACCTTTGTGCCAGCCTGCCCTCTTACTTTTGTCCTCTTTTCACCTGCTAAAGAACAAAGGAGGACTGAGACCAAGTGTGTAGCAGAACATTATCTTTTGAGCTAATAAAGTCAATTATAGTTTTGCTTCAGAATTTTTACAAAGGTGTCTCCAGCTGTTCAGGTTCTGTGGATCTGGTGACCACATGAAGATACGACCATGGTAGTAGTCTTATATTCTCATGCAATCAACCATCAGGAAGGAGTAAAACGTGTTTGTTTTTAAAAGTGGATTCATATTGCAGGAATCATGTTGTACAGTCTTCACAACATAAGCTGTTATTGGGGAACTTTCCATATAACGTGTCTGTGGGGTTGCATCAGTCTAAATAAACCCTGATTAACCTTAAATGCTGTTCTTTTCATATTGAGACCATCTGTTTTCATGAAAACAAAAGTACATTCTGCACTGCGAATGAAAATTTAATGTCAGGGTGTCCTGGTTTCAGCTGTAGCAATTATGTTTCTTCTTCATAGCTGGTGCAGTGCTGTGTTTTGGATTTAGTCAGAGAACAATGCTAATAACACACCAGTGTTTTAGTTGTTGCTAAGCAATGCTTACCCCAGTCAAGAACTTTTCAGTCTCTTGTGCTCTGCAGTGAAGAGGGGCACAGGAAGCCGGGAGGAAGCAGACAGGACACCTGACCCAAACTAGCCAAAGGGGTATTCCATACCACAGCACATCATGCCCAGTATATAAACTAGGGGGAGTTACCTCGGAAGGGCTAGATCACTGCTTGGGTCGGGCTGGGTATTAGTCAGCGGGTGGTGAGAAATCGTATTGGGCATCACTTGTGTTTTCTAAAGTTTAATTTTTCTTTTTTTATTGTTGTTTCCTATTATCAGTGTTGTTGGTGTTTGTTCTATTATCAATATATTGTGTTTTAGTTATTAAACTGTTCTTATCTCAACCATGGGATTTACATTCTTTGATTCTCCTCCCTATCCTGCCCCAGGAGGTGTGGGGTAAGCAAGTAGCTGCGTGGTACTAAGTTACCAGCTGGGTTTAAACTACAACACAGGGATACAGCCTGTTGTAGTACTGTATTGCCTAATTTCAAATTTTGTTCAGGTCAACAGTAGGATCTTGAAATAAAGTTTATTGTCAGCTCTACTGTGACACCATCCCAAGACCAAGCCAATGAATAATGTGCATAAGTTCGTTTGGAAGAGGCTGTACATTGAAAATAACCATTTAACAATTTCTTGCTTTGTAGTGAAATGAGTATGTGGATAATTTGGGGCTGATAAACCTTTCTCTGGCTTCTTATGTCACCTTTACAGGTAAGAAATTAGGAAATTCTGGTACATATGGGGAGACGGTTTTTCAGTAAAATAACTTTCAGTGATGCATTATTCACTTAGTTTTCAGATCCAGTAGCACTACAAATTAATCACAATTTGCAAGAAACAGCAAAGAATTCAACCTGAAAATCTTAGAACATGGGATTTCTGAGTGTACATGCTGAGAGAAAAAATGAATACACTGGACTAAAAGAACCAGCTAAGTTCTGAAGATCTAAATGACAGTATTACTAGTGAAATTATCCTAAACAGTTATATTTTTTTAAATTTGTTGTTGTTGCCTAGGTTTTTCTGAGTTTGAAAAATAAAACATGAAATATTCAGTAGAGGACATTTTCCTTTTGCAAGAAGGTTTGCAATTTATTGTTTAAAGTGTTTTTCCAATTACTACTATATATCACTTTAGGAGTGAGTGTGATGCTTGAAGTTTGCTATTTCAGTTTTTCTGAATTCTGAAGAGAAGGACCTGAACATTAAACAAAGGGAATTGAGGCAAACCAAAGCTTTCCTATGAATCAAATGAGAGGGGCACCTGGACTTGGGAGGGCACAGTCTGCATGTCTTATCTAAGAAAAAGGAAGATTTATCTACGGCAGCTTGTCCAGTTATATTGAACTCTTTTCTTCCCCATCTCTGCTACAGGACAGACTGTTATTCCTTCAGTACATGTAGCAAATGAGATAAACATTTTGTGTGGGAGCAAGTCAACAAAGAAAGATAGGCAATGGGATCTTCTCTGGTGGAACGCGATAAACTCTGTCTTGAGCCAGATGAAAATTGCAAGTTCCTACAAATGTTTGCCATAATTTATAGCTGTAAATAGGGAAGATAATCTATGGATGATACCATCACAAGTCAGTTTGGAACACGTGGTCCTAATTTTCTTGGGGAAATCACATCTGGATCACAAGGGATCATCATGGCATAAACTTAATAATGGTAGAAGACTTATTGTAAAGAGATCTTTTCTAGACTTGATTATTATAACTGCAGAAATTCTCCTACAAACTAATTAGAAAAACTACAGCCTTCTTCAACTCACATACTAAAAGGCCTTGACAAATGACATGGCATTTATGGATGAAGCATGACATTTCTCTTCTTTGTAGTTTAATATTTTCTTCTAGTGAAATGACTTTGGTTGCCCACTGTAGCAAATGTCAAATCTAAAAATATGCCAAGATCACTATTTTTATCACTTTTTTTTTGTTGTTGTTGTTTTTCATAATTAAACACAGAATTTTTGTCTGAAGATGCCTTCTGGGTAATAGCAGTAGTGCTGGCATTATGAAAAGTCCTTACCTGGGTTGTCTGCTTACTACATTATCAGTAAATGTTTTATGAGTTTTGCAGGTCTGCTGCAGACTGACAAGTCAATTTCAGAGTTGTGGCTCTGTACAGCTATCAGTATGGTGCCTGTAAGTTGGCAGCCCTTCTGTTTCTGTAGTCTGTGGATTCAGCTGGCACATTTGCCCCTTTCATACATCTAATAGGCTGCAGCAAAGCAACGTGATCCCTAGTGAGATGGCAGTTAAAGCTGATAGGGAATTTGCCAAGAAAGGGAAAACTAAAGAAATGCAAAGCTTAAACAAGAAGATTAGAAGACAGAAAAGTATTTTCCTATGGTCCACCCACTGCACAAAACCTGGTATTACTTTTTCCTTTGTTATTTTCTTAGTGAGAATATATATGCACACTTAATAAAGGCAATTACATGGAATTTTTGTAATTTATTATTACAAGATGTATATAGATATTAATATCCATTTTGTTCTGGTTTATTTTTTAGATTTTATTTGTGTGTGGTTAGCAGCCAGTCCTATTCATCTAATTTCCCATTTTGTCACAGTCATTATTTCATTGCAGTCAGTGGGATTACTGAAATCGTAGTAGAGAAACTTCTATGTATATGTATTAGGCCCAGTATTTTTTTATAGTTGAAATTATAGTTGAAATTTAAACCTACCCAACAAAAGACTACAATAGCACCAAGGAAATATCTTTATTTTTTCCTGTCCTAATGAATTATTTACATAGCATTATTTTGCTTGTATAATTTGTTTTGCTGAAATTACAGTATGATAAACATCATCATAAAAATAACTAGTAAAATTATTCCAATCCTTTCATGCAAGAATAAGATTTATATTATTTTTCTTAGGAGCTGTCTTGGTAAAATAAGGTGACTGCTTCCAATTGCTTATGTTACTCCGTATCATTTAATAGAGTCCTTATTGCTGAGTGGGACTCTAAAAATTTAATTCCTTGGTACTGTATATAGTTGGAACATAGGGACTCAACTGGAAATAGTTCAAAATTGCTTAGGTTCTGTGTTTTCAGCAGTAGACTGGCTCATTATGTTGTCATACTATGCCTGCCTTTGACTTGATCATCATCAGCACTTTGGAAACTAGCTTTCAGTGTCTCCAACTGGATGCTGCATGTCACTTCTTGCTTCAAAAATTCTAGCCTGATTATTGTGTCTTTACGCCTTCATGAGAGCAGCAAGGATGATCTTTAATGCTGTATTTTCCTCATTTTATCCCATTATTCATACCCATCGTGCTTTCATTTGTTGCTTTTATTTGCATTTGTGGTAAGTTTTCGGCATGCTTTGCTTTGTGTACTTGAATCTGCAGGCTAAGCATGATGGATTTGCCTGTCTTACTCTCTCTTTGTGCTCTCTTTGTGCTCAGTGAAAGTGTCCTTGTGTCATCAAGTATTTGTTTCACCTCACTGCCTTGCAACAAAGCTTAACACAAGCAATCACAATACTAATGCTGTTCTAAGAAATAATTACAGAGGCATTCTACTTTTAAAAAGTAAGAAAGAGGTATTTTCTTCTAATGTCTTTGAGATAAGGCAGTCCTACTCTTAATTTTGCCGTGGACCTTTTGAAGTCTCTGACTTCAGCAAGCTGGATTGTACTCTACTGTTCCTATGATTTTGATCTGTTTATGTGCCTTATTGAGGTTTATGTTTTGAAGGCCTAGAAGGCTTTAGTGCCTATAATGTAAAATTCATTATTCAGGGAGACTGAAGAAGGATCTCTGCTGCTCCTCTGTATT
Organism: Lathamus discolor; assembly: GCF_037157495.1. NCBI lineage: Eukaryota > Metazoa > Chordata > Aves > Psittaciformes > Psittacidae > Lathamus > Lathamus discolor. The sequence continues at coordinate 81,749,930 of NC_088909.1, read as the reverse complement.
ATAAATTATGTCAGTGTTTATTTAAGATGATATTAGGCAGCTTGCATTTGGCAAAGTAGGAGCCTTTCAGAGAAACTTCTTACAAGACTTTGGCAATCATGCTGTCATTAACTGCAAAGTCATTACTGTATCTGTAATGTCTACGTATTTCAATTGTGCTCATTGCAAACTCTTTTGTATACCATCCATAAGAAACATACCTGTATTTTTCACATATGGGAATGTGAGATTTTGCGAGATTTCAAAAAATAGGTCTTTTTGTAGAAGTATACAGTGCACACTTAAGAACAAACAATGCTTTTTGTCTTATCCATGTTTTCCTGCCTACATTACTCCACACAGTGAGAAAACATCAGGTTCAGTCCAAGCTGGTTATATTCCAAGTGCAAGTAATCTTGTGCTGCCTTAAACTACACTTTCTGCTGTTCAGGAGAGAGCGATCATGAAGGTATACTCAGTGAGCATGATCCATGTGCTCAGAGTAAGGTGGAGGTTGTGAACAGGTAGGCAGTCATTGCTCTACAAATTTCTCTGGAATTCTAAGTAACTTCCCTGAAAAGAAGGCTTACGCTGTGTGTGCGTGCAAACAGGGTAAGTAAGCACAGCCTTGCAAAAGCAGTGGAAAGGATTTGTTGTTGTCGTTGTCAGTCTACTCACTAACTCCATCCTGTGGCTTAGCCAAAACACTCCACATCTGTATTTTTATATTGGTATGTCTGCTGAGATCCAAGTAGACAAGAAAAATGGTATTTTCACTAACTGGTTATATTTCTTTGCAAAAATATCTACAACGTGCTATTTTTTGCTTAAAGAAATTATCAGATGCTTTCAAACAAGGGGTGAAAGAACTATAATGTAAGGTAGGTTATGATTAACGGAGTTGTCTTTATTCAATATGTATTGTTTTCTCTTGGGCACTGAATACAGAGCCACATTGTATTATATAAAACCATACTATAACACAAATGTTAAAGCATCTGGACTATATTATTTGGGTGAGATGGTGGGAAGGAAAAGAGAAGGGAACAATCATTAAAGAAGCTTTTGACATGCTTTTTATTAATATAAATGAACTGGAATCTGTGTTGTTTTCTGACTACATCAAATGCTTGTTGTGAAGAAAAGAAACTGTTTACTTGATAATGGTATTAGCAGTGCTCTAAATTGCTTTGCTTATGCCTATATTATGAAACAACTAGTAGTTATTCTTCTTTTACCAGTCAGAGAATCATAGAATAGTTTAGGTTGGAAAAGACCTTTGAGATCATGGAGACCAATCTTTAATTTATGACTACCCAGTCTACCACTAAGCAAACTCACAAGTGCCACATCTACACGTCTTACATACCTACAGGGATGATGACTGAACCCTTCCCCGGGCAGCCTATTCCAATGCTTGACAGCCCTTTTGGCGAAGACTTTTTCCCTAATATTCAATTTAAACTTCCCCTGGTGCAACTTGAGGTAATTTCTTCTTGTCCTATCACTTGTAACTTGGGAGAAGAGTCCAACACCCACCTCACTGCAACCTCCTTTCAGTTTGTTGTAGAGAGTGATAAGGTCCCCCCAAGCCTTGTTTTCTCCAGGCTAAACCCCAGTTCCCTCAGCCATAAGACTTGTATTCTCCAGACCCTTCGCCAGCTTCATTGCCCTTCTCTGGACCTGCTCCAGCACCTCAATGGTGCAGAGAGATCTTGTAGTGAGGAGCCCAGAACTGAGCACAGGATTCGAGGTGTGGCCCCACCAGTACTGAGTACAGGGGGATGATCACTGCCCTGGCCCTGCTGGCCGCACTAGTGCTGATACAGGCCAGCTTAGTCTTGTTGCCTGTTCATGCCCAGGCACCTGCGCTGCTCTACACACCCGTGCCCACTGTGCTGGTGTACTGCATATCCCTGTCCCAGCACTGGCTGTGATAGGACTTCTGAGGGAGCCTCTGGGAAAAGATGGTGAGCAGACCTAGGCGAGTGCCAAAAGATTTCATCACGGACCATGGGAAACGAGAGGCTGTGAAAGCGCATTTGCTTCCAACATGGGGATGTTTTCTTTGGTTAGGAAACATTGCTGTGGCGGAGAGAAAAAGGAAAGGCTGAGGAAGGCCTCAGCCTGCGAAAGGCAGAAAGAAGTTGGCTGCTTTGAGAGGGACACTGAAGTGACATTGCTCTGCACCACACAAACAGTCACATCCCTCTGGTGTGTTCCTCCATTTTCCTCTTTAATTCTTATCAAAGGTAGGTCTCCACACGAGTGTTTCCAGTCGCCTTTGTCTCCACCATCTTCCCATGCACCTGCACTCGATAAATGCAGGTGTACCTTGGTCTACCCCAGTTGTTCTGTATGCCGAGTTTCAGAAGCCGAAAGGCTCTGGGGATGCCATTCTGCACAGAAAGCACTGTGGGGTCACCTGTGCCAGGAAGCAGGACCAGGGGAAAGCCCTGCTGCCGGAGCACGGTGCTGAGCATCCTCCTCGCCACCGCCTGCCCTGCAGGTGCCGACAGGCAGCTCTGGGCACCACAACATTCAGGCCCCTGTCCTGCCAGGGACTGTCCACTCTCCCCCTGCAAGCGACTTGCTGGCAAACTGGTGTTTCTGCCCTGGCCTCCTGCCCACACGCACCCACTGTACCTGCAGAGGGAAGGTCTGAGTTGGCTCTTTCTGCAGGCTGTAGAGGAATGACCCCAGCAGAGTTTCGCCCTGGCCTTCCTCATCCAGTCCCTTGGAGATAAACGCACAGGAGAGCAGGTCAGGCTCAACCTGACCATGAGCAAATGCTCATGCCAGATCTGGGCCCGTGATCTGCACCACACTCCTGCGCCTCTGGCGCCGTCTGGCACAGAGGGAGACCCATGGCGCTGTGTCTCCTCCTCAGGGCCCTGGAGGTGCTGGGCCAACAAGTGCTGAGTGAGTCTGTGGAACGTCCCCTCTAGGAAGGGCAGTGCTTGGAAGCACACACCTCTCTGCAGATGCGCAGGGAGCAGCAAGGCCTGGTTACAGCTTTACCCGTGGTCAGGTCCCAGCCCCGAGCCCAGCACACACTTACAGAGACAGTGAAATCCCTGGGCATGCTATTGACAGTCGCCAGTGGAGTGGCTATCTTGGAGCTGTACTGTAAGGTGATGGCCGTTGGTTGTACTTCTGTGGGCAGTCGGATTAGCACTTCGCTCTGAGACTGTTGCATAGGCCAGCAGTACCCTGGGGAAGCATCAGGCTAAAAGTAGAGGGCAAGAGAAGTGAATGCGAGGGCTTCGCTCCCCTGCTTGCAGAAGCACAGGCAGCACTGTTCCCCGGGCCGTGCTTCTGCTGGAGATGCATGGGGTGTTGGGAAACAGGCAGAAGCAACCCCCTTTTTCTAGGGAGCCAAGCCCTGTGTGGGACCTCAGCTGTCAGGCACCAGATCCCTGCCCTGGACCCGAGCAAGACCCCTGGCCTGACAGGATACAGCCCAGGGCTTGGCTCCAGCCTGATCCAGAGAGGCAAGAGAGGCAGCACTGGCAGTTTCTGCTACTGTACCTGCACAAAGGTATCCTCAAAGGGTTGACGGAACAGGGACGGAAACACCCTTCTGAGCCATGCAGAGGTGCTGGATGATCTCTGCAGGTCGATGGCAGTCCCTGAGGGCAGAAGAAGGCAGCTGACTGCAACTGGCCCCAGGTGCAAAGGACCTGGTGGCTGCAGGTGACTGCTAAGTCATGCAGCACTGGATGCTCGGAGGTGCCCCGGGAAACGCAGGGGATGCCTGCGCCGGGTGATAGCATCTCTCTCCCAGCCGCACAAAGAGAGGATCTGTGGGTGCTGGGGAACAGTGAGCCTCCACGGCAAGGGCAGCGCAGACCCAAGCAGGGTCCTGCTGCGTGGACAGCAGAGGGTGATGCAGCCATATGCTTTCATTCTGCACGAAAGCTCCACGGAGCGGGAGAGGGCAGAAATGCTGTCAGGGGCATGGCCGAGGCAGCAGTGAGGGCTCTGGCAGCAGGGCTGGGGTGAGCCTAAGGGAGCCACACTGCTACAGTCATGCTCGTGGGCCCCGTGGTTTTGTCCCGCCTCTCTCTACCTGGGGGAGCAGTGTCTGCAGCACTGCCTGCTTTCAGGAGTGCCGAGCACGAGCCCAGCACACCAAGAGCTGCCTGGACCCAAGGGCTGCCCATACCTGTGCTTTTGAGAGCCCAGCCAGGCACCTCCACGGGGTCAGACATTGCCTCTCTCATTTGCTGAGCCTCCTGGGGAAGACACCGACGAACAGGGAAACAACCATGTCAGAGCTGGCCAGGAGAAGGGGCTCTCCAGCGCAGAAGCTCAAGCCACAGCCCCTGGCATGGGAGGGGTGCGTAGGCTGGGAGGAGCAGGGCCTCCTGCACCAGGCCCTTCCCGGGCCAGCTGGTGGCCTTTTCCTGCCCAGCCCTCTTTCCAGAGTGCAGGGTCACCTTCTTCATGGAGCGGATTTCTGCAGCCAGATGTGTCAGCTCATCCCTCAGCTGCTGAAGCTCTCCAGCTCGTCCTTTCCACACATCATGTGCGTTCCTGCAATCACCAGGAAATCGCACCTTGTCAGATCACTGCCCAGCAATGCGCGGAGCCTCCAAGCCCAGGAGCAGCACAGTGATGCTCGAGCCCCTTTTCTTTCCCTGGTTTACAAGGGCTTCCTTCCCCCTCCAGGTTTAGCCCAGGGCCTCCTGGTCAGGTGCAGAAGACACGAGCTCTGGGCGCTGTGCAAGTGAGAGCGAATAGCACGGGCTCATGTGCCCGTGCTGTCCCCACCAAACATGCTGCAGGGCTGGGGAGAGGAGAGGGCTCTTACCACAGTGAACTCAGGTCAGCTGCAGGCTGCCCCCGGAAGGGAAAGGCTCTTGTTGGAGTCCGATAGCAGCCGGGGCTTCCCCGAGCTGGCAGCTCTAGGAAGGCACAGCAGAAGCTGCTGCCGCTGCTGTGGGTCACTGCCTGGCACCGCAGGACCGGGCGATTCACCCGCCCACCCATCGCCTGCAGTGCTCCCTGGCAGGACTTTCCTGTCCCACTGACCTGTGGCGCATTCTTCCCACGCAGCCGCCACGTGAGCAGTGAGGTCCCGCACCAGGCACCAGCTGTAACATCACCAAGAGAGAGTCAATTTACTGCGCTTTCTAAAGATCCCTGTAGTGACACGGTCTCCTCCCACAGCGGGGTGGCAGGAGGTTGGCCGAGGACACCACAAAGGGGTGCAGGAGAGGAGGCAGCTCCAAGCAGGGACTCTTGCCCTGGGCCTCGGAGCGCTGCACAGCCCTGCTTCCAGGCTTGGCACCCCGCTGCTATGCCCCATTTCATCTGCATGCAGCGAGCATCTTGTGACCTCCCAGATTCATATATGTTGTATGGGCCACACAGGCCCTCAGTGCCTCTCCTTCATGCTGAAGCTCGTACCTCGCTCCTCTGAGCCTCCGCTGGCAGCGGGTAAATACTAACCGAGAGCAGCGAGGGTCATCAAGCAGAAGATCATGAAGAGCCCCTCGTTCCTGCAATAGAGAGAGTCCTGGGGTTAGCGGTGCTCAAGGCAGAGCCCTACCCAGAGGAATTAATCTTACAAGTGGAACAGCACCCCTTAGCAATATGTCCATACAAGACACTTGTACTCACAGTGTCGAGATTCCTATTCTGAGGCATCTCTGAAGGAACATCGCGGCCATTGCCACTCCATAACCAATGCTGAATAGCAGCCCTGGGCAAAGAAATGGGAGAAAAGCCTGAGGAGACTTCCTGAGGAGCATTGTCTGGGCTATGGCCAGTCCCTGTGAGGAGGTGGGTGCCGGTCCTGCACACCTCCTTCCTGTGGGACAGGGACAAGGCAGCCTTTTGCCCTGGAGGGGATTGCTTGTTTCTCGCCGGAGGCCCCGCAGGATCCCCTTGCAGGCAGGGCACTGACAGCAAGGCTGGGGAAGGACTGTGGATGAGGCTCTGGGCCCTACATCTCTGCCGCGTGCGGGTGCTCGTGGTTACGACAGTAGCCCCATGGTTATCACAGACACGCTGGCCAGCTCTGTCATGGTCACATAGGCAAAATGGCCCCAGGCCGCTCCTGGAGCAGGATGATACTGACTCTTCAGGGGTGTTGATCCCAGCTGAGCCAGGCAGGCCTGGTGCAAGCATGGGGTGAAAGGCAGCACTGAACTTACACTCTGTGCCTGCAGCAGTGCGGCCGCAGCGTGCTGGCTCTTTGCAGCTGGTCCCCTGGTCCTCCTGAGAAGAGGGGCACCTGTGGGAGGGGAAAAGGCAGGACACTGTCTGGCACCGCCTTCTTGCCGCATGAGCCAAGGCCCTGGCCAGAAGACAGGCCTGTGGGCAGAGGGGAGCAGCTGCCCTCCTCCAAAGCCCCCTCTTCCTCCCAGGGCCTCTGCAGCTCCACAGCCAGAGCCCTCCAGCGGGAGCGTGGGGTTTGGCCCCAGGGGCCAGAGGGGCTTTCAGCTGAGCCTCTTCCCTACTCACAGCGGGTTTCCCAAGCCTGGGACTGTTGTGCTGCCCACCGCGCTCCCCAGCTCCTCCATCGTGCACCCCCAGCCCCTGCTTTAGCCTCTGAGGGCCTGGCCCTCCAGCTGATGGTGCCAGGACGAGCCTCGTACCTGCTCCTGGGGACCCGAGTGGGCCCAGCTGCACGTCCGTCCCTGCTGCTGCTGGCCGTCCTCACGAGGGCAGTGCGCTGCGCTCTTGGAGGAGCCTTTCTCATCTTGGGGGACAAAGGAAGCTCCCCTGCAAGCCTGTCTGTCCTCCTTCCGAAGCAGGAGTGTTGCCTGGCTGGGGGAGGGCACTTGGGCAAGAGCCCCGGACCAGCTGCCAGGAGGAGAACGCCAGACACGGGCAGATAGCCACCAGGACACAGCAAACTCCTACCAGGCAGGAGGTGGTGTCTCACAGTTCAGGGATACACCCCGCTGCCCACTCCGTGCTCTGAGTTACATCTGTGAGTAGCCGGTGCTGAAAATACACCAGCGTTCTCTGGTGCTGACCTGTGCCTGCAGAGCTCAAGGCTTGCTTGGTTTCTGCCTGGGTGTCCCCCACTGAGTAGGCTGTGCGGGTGGGCAAGAGCTGGGACAGCCAAGCCAAACTGACTCGACTCCATTCCATGTGAGGTCGTGCTTTGAAATAAAGCCTCGGTCTTTGGTCAGCCCTGTCAGCCGAAGGTTCCCATGCAGAAGCAAAGGGGTGCTGCCTCTGGGTGACACCAGGCTGGGGCTGGGGCCGCATGGGGCTTTGGCTTGCTCTGTCCCTCTGTCTCCACATGGGAAGCTCCAGCCACCAAAGGGGCCCCAGGAATGTGCCAAGGGGCTGCTGCATACTTCCATCATCAGTGAGAGGCATGAGCACCCAGGACACCGCAATGTCTCCATATGGGCTGGCCCATGCACCCCAGTGACTCCTGTGGCATGAGCCAGCCAATTCCTGTGAATCCATGCGTCTCCAATTTAGAGAAAGGCATGGGTTTCATGGATGGACTGCTCAGTGGATAAGGAATTGGTTGGATGGCCACACAAAGACACTTGTGGTCAATGGCTCAATGTGCAGCTGGAGATGGGTAACAGTGGTGTCCCTCAGTGGTCAGTGTTGGGACCAATCCTGTTCAACATCTTTGCTGATGACATGGAGAGTGGTATTCATGTGCCCTTAGGAAGTCTGCTGATGACGCCAAGCTGTGTGGTGTGGTTGACACACAGGTGGGAAGGGATGTCACCCAGAGGGACCTGGACAGGCTGGAGAGGTGGGACAGTGCAAACCTCATGACGTTCAACAAAGTGAAGTGCAAGGTCCTGCACCAGGGTCGGGGCAATCCCAGGAACAACATAGGCTGGGCAGAGACTGGACTGAGAACAGCCCTGAGGAGAAGGACTTGGGGGTGCTGGTTGATAAGAAGCTCAACATGATCCCGCAGTGTGCGCTCACAGCCCAGGGACCAAACATGCTGGGCTGCATCAGAAGGAGCGTGACCAGCGGGTTGAAGCAGGTGATCCTGCCCCTCTGCTCTGCTCTCGTGAGACCCCACCTGCAGTGCTGCATCCAGCTCTGGGGCCCTCAGCACAAGAGGGATGTGGATCTGTTGACGTGAGTCTAGAGGAGGCCACGAGGATGATCAGAGGGTGGGGCACCTCTGCTATGGAGACAGGATGGGAGAATTGGGCTTCTTCAGCCTGGAGAAGTGAAGGCTCAGGAAAGACCTTGGAGCAGCTTCCAGTGCCTAAAGGGAGCCTAAAGGAAACCTGGAGACGGATTGTTTACAGGGGCCTCTAGTGACAGGACAAGGGGGAATGGCTTTAAACTGAAAGAGAGGTGATTTAGATTGGATATGAGGAAGAAATTCTTTATTGTGAGGGTGCTGAGGCACTGGCACGTGTTGCCCAGAGAAGCTGTGGCTGCCCCATCCCTGGCAGTGTTCAAAGCCAGGCTGGACAGAGCTTGTAGCAACGTGGTCTAGTGGAAGGTGTCTTTGCCTGTGGCACGGTGGTTGGAACAAGATGATCTTTAATGCCCTTTCCAGCCCAAACCCTGTCACGAGTGTCATTAACACCCCTGCTATAACCCACGTTTTTCAGAGAATACAGACTGGAAGCTTCACTCCGTCTCTCCCAAAGGACCCGAGGCTGTGCCACTGCCATGCAGGCTGTCAAACAGGCTGACGTCAAGGCTGGAGATCCCGGAAAGGGTGTCTGAAGGAACCCCCTCCCAGAAACTAACCCGCTGCGGTACGGCAGGCCCCGGTGCATCCGCCCCGTCACGCCCCGCGGTGCAGCGATCAGGCCGCCGCCACAGTGTCGGTCTCGCGCCTCAGCGCGCCGCGGGACCGGCTCCGGTTACTCAGACATCGATGCTTTTAAACGTTTTAATCGTCGGTTAAAACTATTAAAGTATGGGGAGCAGAAACAAGAGCAGGGGCAACGGCTACCGCCCTGCTATCAACCGACTCACCTTTCGGAGGTCGGCCCGCCCGCCCGCCGTCGGGATGAATGCCACCAGCGGCACCGTCCCCGCCGAGGCGAATAACGGCGACGACGGCCTCGGCTGCAGCCCCGTGCCGCCCCGCCCCGCCTCATCCAGCACCGCCCCGTAACGGCCGTACCGGCGCCCTCTGACCACAGCGCTTCTTGCGCACTTCCTGCGCGCCGCCGCGTGTTGGCGGCATGGCGGGCGAGACGCAGTGCCTCAGCTACGCGGGCTGCAACTTCCTGCGGCAGCGCCTGGTGCTGGCCACGCTCAGCGGGCGGCCCATTAAGATCCGCAAGATCCGCGCCAAGGAGGAGGACCCCGGGCTCCGCGGTGAGCGGGGGCCCCGGCGGACGCCGGGGGGAGAGGTCGGGGGGCGGCTGCGGGCGGCCCCGGCAGCTTACTGTCGGGGAACGCCGAGGTGGCGGAGGTGCCGGTGTCTCCCCGGGGCGGGCTGCGCGCCCGGTGCGGGCCGCGAGTCGCCGGCGCCGTGTCACCCTGGGCTGTCCTCCTGGGTATCGGGTCTGCGGTTGGGGTGAGGCGCGGGGGATGGAAGAGGCCGAGGCGAGGAGTGGAGCGGCCCTCGCTGTATGTCGGGAGAAGCCGGTGTGCGGCGGAGAGGCAAACCTGCGGCGGCGGCCCCGCGGCCGTGCCTTCACCCGGGTCACGCCTCTTCCCCGGCATGGTGCGAGTCCCGCTCGCAGTGCAGTTGGGCTCTTCACTCTAAAGGTACAGGCTCTGCTGGCTCTTCGGCAGTCACTTTAAGCTGCATGCCCAGCGTGAAGCTCCACATCCCTCCGTGGGAGCCCAAGTTACCACAGTTTCAGTGGATCTGGTTTTATGCTTGGATTTTTATCTGGGTTTTGCCCAAACAGCAGTAAAGGTGAAACATGTGAAGTTCATTTAGTTCTCATTTTTGAAAGTTGCTGACACTGTGGACCCTTTGAGGGAAACCTTGTGTAGGGAGTACCCTCTTTCCCAGACAGGACCTTTGGCACCTCAAAGCAAATGTTAAACAGAAGCAAGGAGACAGTAGAATAGAAGTTGAGGAAGAAACATTATTGTGGTGCTCAGTTATTTTTTGGGCAAGGTACAAAATCAAGAACAGGGGTAGGACCAGCATAGATACTGCTGTGCCTCCTGAGGAGGCTTCCGTTCATAAATCGGAATTCTTACTGTCAAAACATTCCTGTGTGCTTTCTGTAATGTCTGCCATGACCCAAAGTATTTGTTATTACCATAGGATGTTTAATGGTGTTAAAAGTTATAGGGTTTGCCATGTGTTGTTTTGGGTTTTTTTTAAAAAAGGTGTTTGAATTGCCTTTTTCATATATGGGTTAAAGTGTAAACTGTAACTATAACAGAAGAATAATAGCAGGCCCTGACCTGTGCTGGTGATTCATCATGCAGTTCTCTCTGCTTTTTGTGACTGGCATGTCTGCAATGAAAACTCTTCTTCAGGTTTGTTCGCCAAGAGGGAGAGATGTATTCACAAGGATGCACTCCTGTGCTGGAAGAGGTCCCAGCACTGTCATGTAAACTTTGGGTTTAGAAATTATCCTAACAGAGAGAAGAACCAGCATCGTGTGACTGGGCCATCAATCGTATTATGCAAATACTAAAAAACTGTAGTTTCTGCAGGCAGCTCTGTGGTCAGAATTGTCAGCTTGTACCACTCTCTGCGTTCTGGGTAGAGGAGTGTCACATCTAGGGTTATCACAGTTGATTTGATATGCCTCTAAGCATGGAGGCTCAAATTAACATATCTGATATTATAGCTAATCACCTTTTTTCATGTGGTAGAATTATACCATAGTAAATTGAAGAGCAAGGGTAGCCTTATTGTCACAAAAGGCAGGGAAGGGAAAATGTACAAGTGTTGCGTTGAAGTTTCTTATTGTTTTTCCAGTGTGATAAACACATAAAAGTATTGGCTTTCACAAGTCATAGGTGTGGTTTTGTGGATATAACTGTGCGAGTTTACAATAACAGAAACAAAGCTCGCTAAAGACACAAGATTAGACAACAAGTTAAAAAGGGTCAGAACTCTTGAGCAAAACGGAGTCACATAGCAAAAGAATTTGTAAAGGTAAAAGAAAGAAGGGGGGGGGGCTTGATATAAGAAAAGCTAGTGCCTGGAGAACACAGAGTTAAAGGACTTTTTAGCTTAACAAGTTGTAGAAAGAGAATAATGTTTATGTTGCAAGTCTGTGGAATGTAGTGGCCCCACTAAACATGAGTTATGTTTCACACTAGTCTTCTAAAGTATCTTTAGTTTTAAAGAACAGTGTTTGTGTTGTAAGTCTGTGGTGAGATAACAGGATTTAGTGGCCCCCACTAAACATGAATGAGTTATTTCACACCATCCTTCTACTTATCAGTTAGTTTAGAGACAGAGCCTCCCAAACATCTGCTAGCTTGGGATACTCCTTGTCTGCCCATCCTGCAATAAATTTTGCAGGAAGGTCACACTGTTTTAAATCTTTGCTAGTTATCAAAAGAATTATAGATATAGCTGGTTTCAGCTAGCTGTGTGATTACTGGGGTGTCCAGCTGCGCCAAAGGTGAAAAGTATACTGTGAGGAAGACTGCTTACTTCATCTTGAAGACCCCTACTCACAAGAGGAAGACTGCTTACCTCATCCTCAAGACCCCTGCCCAAAATCACTGCAGAGCAGTGCACAGACGCCAAGAGGAGGAGACTTACGATAACAAGTTCTTGGAGCTAGTTGTAATATTCCCCGCCTATATGCAGGAATTATGAATATGTATGTAACTAATGTAATAGTGAAAGTATATAAACCTGTAACAAATACTAATCACTTGCGCCTCTGGCTATGGTGATGTGCCCAGCACTGTTGCTTTTGCTTTATTGACTTTGTCCCTCAATAAAACCTTGTTATCTTGTTTAGAGGAGTGAGTTCATATTTCACACCAGGAATGAATTTACGGCACTTAAAAATTCTGTCTTTGTTCTGCTCCTTAGATTTTGAAGCCAGTTTTATTCGCCTGATTGACAAAGTGACCAATGGTTCTCGGATTGAAATAAACCAGACAGGTGAGATGTGTAATCTTTCGCTGTTCTGGTCTTCTGGCCTTTTAGCAGTTCCTGCAGTGAAATCAAAGTTTCAGCTTGACAGAGGTAGGTGTTCAGATATCACTAACTGAGAAGATCAGAAATAACCAAGCTGAGAAGTTGTTTAGTGATTGGTTGCATCCAGGAAGACCAGCGCTCCACCAAAATGCAGAGTTAAGAAAACTGTATTGACTAAGAACAAAAATTAGTATTTTATTTGGTATGCAGGATTTTGTAGTGGGGGATGGTCTCTCTGAACCAGAATAGATTTCTGTAGAAGGCAACATTTGAGTGCTGCAAAGGTAAACTTTGAAGCAAGACTGTTTGCCTAGGCATGCTCAGAAAAGGGGTCGGTTTGAGTGAGAAGCGTCCCACATAAAAATCTGATCTGGTCTTGTCCTTTTCTGGGTTAGTGGGTTGGTTGGTTAGTTGATTGGGTTTGGGGTGTTGTTTTTTTTTTGTTTGTTTCTTTGTGGTTTTGGTTTTTTGTTTGTTTTTTTTTTGTGGTTTTTTTTTTTTTTTTTTTGTAAGGATTTTGAGGATTGTGGTTGGTCAGTAAAGCAGATGAACTACCACCAGATATGCTGAGACCATGATGCCTTGATGGTCTGGTGAATATTTAGCTGCTGTGGGGAATAATACCTGCTTGTATCAGCATTTTGGAAATGGCTAAGAGACCCTTGAGTTTTGGGGAGAAGAGGGAAAAAAGACATGGTATGTGAGACAGACAGACACACATTGGTCTGTTTATTAACTGCAGGCAGAAATAGCCTGCTGGAAGTGCTACCATCTGTCATAAATTCTTCTGTTTGCAATTTGCTTGTATACATCATTGCAAATTGTCTTTATGCTGTAGTGATGGCAAGCATTCTGATAGTGCTCTCATTTGTTTTGCTCACCTGGTGCCTTCCCCAGGTACTACCCTGTATTATCAGCCTGGTCTTCTGTATGGCGGCTCGTTGGAACATGACTGCAGCCCCACTCGTGGTATTGGCTACTATTTGGAAAGCCTGCTCTGCTTGGCACCTTTCATGAAGCATCCACTGAAGATTGTCCTGAGGGGAGTAACAAATGACCAAGTAGATCCTTCGGTATGTAATAAAATTTAAGTAACAGAGGAGGATTTGTTCCTTTAAAAAATATATTAGGAAGAAATGTCTAAAATATGATGCATTTTTATCATCCCTCGTATACAGAACTCTCCAGTGCATCTGCCAGCAAACCCTTTGAATCAAACAAGCATCTGCTAAATTGTTCCCTTTCTGCATCACCTCCACACTGCAGTTTGTAATCCACCTTTTGACTTCTAGTTCTATACTCTTCTGTATTCTCCCCTAGAAGCTCCCTTTAAATGCAGTGTGAGGCCATGCCACTCGTTTGCTTTTCCTGTTCTGTTAGAAATTAGATGGGTTGTTTTTCCTACCCCATATGTTTATTTACTGTAAAAAGAGGAAATAGTCTTTAAGATTTGAGTGTGACAAGGCAGGAATCTTTCACTTCTGTTGGATGCTGGACACGGTTATACCATGCTGCTGTGAAGCCTTCTTTCTGTTAGAAAGAGATATCACATGACAAGTATGAAATTACAGTAGCAAAAATATGTAGTCACTTTGATTCTTTAGAAAGATCCTAGAAGGTGTGGTAGATCAAATTACTTTGAAATTGCCTTGAGTTCTGTTACTGCTGATTTACAGTCCTTTGTTTTAATAGTATTGTTAAAAAATGAGCTATGGTTAAGATGGGATTAAAACACTGAACTAATGGTTAGTGGTTATACTTCCCCCCCGAAAAAACCTTTTGGAGAACAGCATTGCTGTTTACCTTTTGAATGGTTTTTGGAGGCTGTCTTTTCTCTGGACACATTGTCATTTGAAAATATAACCAGTCTAAATGAATACAATTACTGTGAGGTGTAATTGCAGATATTTAATGAGCCTCTGAGTCCTGCTGGTATTTACAGCTTTTCAGTTGTCTGCTCTTTTCATTTAAAAAACTCATTTTCTCACCTGTGGTTCTGTGAGACCCATGTGGGCCAAAGGATGATTGAAGTGAGTTATACAGAGCATTTCCAGAAAGAAAAAAGGGAAAAGGGGTATAAAAACCAAAATGGAAATCATGCTTTCTTAACTTTTCAGCCACCATAATGAAAAGTACTTAAATGTTAAGTAGTAAGAATCAAATATATCTGTTTTGGTTGACTGCATATTTTTAATCACATTGGAGGACTTATTGAAGAATTTGCATACCAAGAGCAGTCCAGTTTTGGTACTGGTTGCAAGTAAGTTTGGACACCCATCAAAGCAACTCATCTTCATTATGCCAGTTACCCACATGGCCCCATAGAGTTTAAACAGTTTTATCTGAAGTGAGTGCAAGAATTTGAGTCAGTTAGTTTTTACTTGAAGGGGGCTTGACCGGCCAAAGCTCAGACATAGATGGGTTGACACTAGATGTAAATAAAATGCAGATGTGCATGCATGACCAGCAGGTCAAAGGAGGTGATTCTGCCCCTCTGCTCTGCTCTCGTGAGACTGCACTTGAATTCTGGTGTTCTTAACATAAGAAGGACATGGAGCTGTTGGAGCAAGTCCAGAGGAGGGCCATGAGGATGATCGAGGGGCTGGAGCACCTCTTTTATGAGGATGGGCTGAGAAAGTCGGGGCTGTTCAGCCTGGAGAAGGCTGCGTGGAGACCTCACAGCAGCCTTCCAGTATCTGAAGGGGGCCTACAAGGATATCAGAGAGAGACTCTTCATCAGGGACTGTAATGACAGGACAAGGGGTAATGGGTTTAAACTGGAACAGGGGAGATTTATGTTAGATACAAGGAAGAAGTTCTTTACTGTGAGAGTGGTGAGGCACTGGGACAGGTTGGCCAGAGAAGTGGTAAATGCTTCATCCCTGGCGATGTTCAAAGCCAGCTGACTGCTACTGCTAAACCCAGGACACACAGTTTAGTGTGAGGCATCCCTGCCTATGGCAGGTGGGTTGGAACTAGATGATCTTAAGCTCCTTTCCAACCCTAAACGTTCTATGATTCTACGCTAAGGAGTTGTATCTTAACTTCATTGTGCTGTAGAAGCACAGCTGTCATTATTGTGACTCTCATGTGTGGTAACATTTTAAGTGTCCATAACTAAATACCAATTCTTAGAATGGGTTTAAACCTTGTTTATGTCTGTTTATTGCCTGAGTAAACACTAAACTTGATGCACATCAGAAAACTACTTTAAGGAGTTCTACCAGGTGTTTTGTATAGCATATAGCTCTGCAGGTTGCTGAAACAAAAACCACAAGTTTAGGTGCTACCATAGTTGGTTTTTACGCTTAAGTAAATAGTAACTTGGTTTTAAATTGATTTGAGCTTTTGTTTTTTAGTAGGGAGAAGGTGTTTGTGCTTGAAAGGAGAAGGCAGTCCTGCCCATCCTCCCTCCATATCTGATTTCAGCCATCTGCTGAAATGCACAATATGCATAGTCCTGCATACTCCAGTATCTGCACACTTTTCAGAGCCTTCCCTAAGCCAGCTCAACTAACTGGCAAAAAGGTAAAGAGCTGTAAGCCCGTATCTTCTCAAGGAGGTATTTATATGTGGAGGAATATATGTGCAGCCAGAGAAGTGGGATCTTTCCCTCATTGTAGCAGCGAGCACATAGGCTGACCTCAGCTGGGCTTTCTGAAATCCAATCAGCTTTTACACAGCCTCAAAGATACCTGTTGGATGGGATTGCTGTGTTGTCGGTTTGAGGTTGCTCTCGACAGAGACCCCTTACCAGGGCAAAGGGAACATGGCAGATTTCCTGGTGTGGGGAGAGTGAAAGCGGTCAAGGTGAAAGGAAGGGTGTTTCTGAAGATTGGCTTGTGGAAGGGAAGAGTTCAGCTCAATTCAGTGAGGTACAGCTCAGGCTGAGTTACTACAGTATAAATAGAGTATGTGTTTCTGTTAGCATTTCTTTATATGTGTTTATAGCCCTCCGGTGGGGTGCAGTGGAAAGGTCTGGCAGCTGGCACAATTTTGGAAGAGTACTGTGGCCACTGAAATAAAAGGCAATGTGCACTTGCTCAGGTGGGACCTTGGTGATAGCAGTGTGTGAGTGATACATCCTAAATGAGTGAGAGGGATGCTGCTTTGACTCACACTTGCCAGTAGGAGACGTGACTTTTGAGTACCTGCCTGAACTGTTCACTGGCAGCCTATGTCTGCATTATGTTTTTCTGTGTGGCTGCTGATGATACCTGACCATGCAGAGTTTGTGAGACCAGCCATGTGGGACTGGAGTATAGAGTTGCGGCAGTTTCCAGTTTCTCCGTGTAGAATGTATGTGCAGGTGTCTTTGTTAAGTGCCTTTCTGGAGGCAGTGGAGGTGGCGTGCAAATGATAGCTCTTAGTTAACTTTCCTTCTCTACATAGAATCATAGAATAGTTAGGGTTGGAAAGGACCTCAAGATCATCTAGTTCCAACCCCCCTGCCATGGGCAGGGACCCCTCACACTAAACCATCCCACACAAGGCTTCATCCAACCTGGTCTTGAACACTGCCAGGGATGGAGTACTAACAACCTCCCTGGGCAACCGATTCCAGTGCCTCACCACCCTAACAGGAAAGAATTTCCTCCTTATATCCAATCTAAACTTCCCCTGTTTAAGTTTTAACCCGTTACCCCTTGTCCTGTCACTACAGTCCCTGACGAAGAGTCCCTCCCCAGCATACCTATAGGCCCCCTTCAGATACTGAAGGACTGCTATTAGGTCCCCACACAGCCTTCTCTTCTCCAGCCTGAACAGCCCCAACTTCCCCAGCCTGTCTTCGTACGGGAGGTGCTCCAGTCCCCTGATCACCCTCGTGGCCCTCCTCTGGACTTGTTCCAGCAGTTCCATGTCCTTTTTATGCTGAGGACACCAGAACTGCACACAATCCTGACAGATACATAGTGCTGCAGTAACCTGGCTTTACAGTAATTGTTCTTAATGTTTGAGTTTGCGAATGTTGAAGTTTTTATGCAGCTATTCCATGGGTCTTTCATCTGAAATTGTTTTCATGCTGGCTTTTTTTTTTTTTTTTTTTTAATTCATTGTAGATATCTTTGGAAGGAGAAATGTTTGTATAGTAGTTTGTAAACAAGCAGCGTCTATGGGACTTAGCAAGTGGCTGGTATTTGTAGTGAGGCCTTTGGTGGTTTGGTGCATTTGATTTGGTACAACTTGGTGTTGTGTAGTCCACTCTGGAAATAGAGTAACTGCCCTTCAAGGGGAGCCGAACGATGGTTTTATGGCTGAATGTAGGAAATACGGGTTTAGGTCTCAGTTCTGCTATTGCCTTGTGTCTTCCAGTGAAGTACTTACCTTCTCCTGCCTGACCTTCCACTCATCTACTATGCAGAACAGTCATCTCCACTTCTTAAATACTTTTCTATTTAGGCCGCAGATTTGGAGGAGAGACAGTCTCTTATTGTGTGTCTGTCTGTTACTTCATAAGTATCATACCTGGAATTTATCTGAGGCCTAAAAACTAGGACAAGTCTTGAAATTTTTGGAGACAGATAAAGCAGACTCAAGATTGATCTAGCTTCCTAATGCTAATGCAACATGACTTCTCCAGAGATACAGACTTCAGTCCAAAGAATTGGAAAAGCAGAAATGAAGGAGGGCAAGGCAGTTCCTAGCTGACACACTGAAGCTTTTTTTTTCTTTTTTATTGGTGTATTTTGTTTCATAAGAAAGAGGGAGGAATATTATGTAAGTTTAATGTGAACCAGATCAGCTTGTTGGAACTTGTGCCAGTGGTACTCAAGTGTGTCTGTCTGTGTGCACATGCATTTTAGTAAAGGTTTTTGCTCTAAAAGTCTTAATTTGTAAGATTAATGAATACTGCTGAGAGGCCAAAGTAAGATAGCCTGGTTGTAAAAAGAATAAAATACATAAAGAATTAATAATTGATATAGAGGGGGTTTTATGAAGATATATGAATATTGACACTATCATTAAAAATACTGCCAAATGCCTCTCTGTAAGAAAGGAAGTGTGTTGGCCAGCAGGGTTTCACAAATGAGAACTGCAGCATGTGCTTGTAGCTATTCAGGTATTTTTAACAGGTTTTTCACAGCTTTGTAGGTAAAGTATGAGCCACTGTGTCAGTGGCTTGCAAAGAGAGAGTGAAACTCAAATTGTGGTTCTGGCTGAAGGCATGGGAAGAAGTCTAAGGCTTTCTTCCTGCCTCCACAGCTGCTGTCTTCCTTCACCCAAATCTGTTTCTCTTGGGTCATGCTGTCCTGGTCCTGTCTCTCCCAAGCTGCTTGCCTTCAGTAACTCCCTACGCTGTTGCACTGCTAAATCATTTTTGTCACTTTTGGCAATACTACTGAAGTTTCAGCAGAGAGAAGATGATGGCTGTCAGTGTTGTCTTAACCCAGCAATTAAGAGGAGCAATTGCAAGGAAAATATTGCTTAGACCTGGATCTGGTGAGCATTTGGATCAAAGGGTGTACATGGATGTGTCACCCACTTCAGATTCTTCTAAGTATTTCAAGAGAAGTTAACTGGAAGCTTCTGTTTCTCATAAACAGACAAAAAGTTCTTGACAGAAGGATGACATTTTTCTGTCTAAGTCAAGGGCCTGCTCAGAAATGCAGAGTTTTTTGCAATCATTTATTTAGCTGTAAGAATATTTTAGCAATGACAGAAGACTATAATTCTTTTCAACAAGTATGTTCAGGGAAACAAATCAGCTGTTTTAGGTGAACCGTAATAGAAGTAACAATCAGGCTGGAGAACAAATCCAGAATAGGAAATTCCATCTACCAGTATCTTGTTCTAGCAGCTTTTTGGGTAATGGGAAACTGTGGTAGTCTCAGAGTAGCCAAAGCGCTCTGTGCTTCATTCTCATGTCTTCCCATAAAATACCAGTATGGAGAAGTCTTGTCTTTGTTAGGCAACTTGTAATGCAGTGATTTTTAAATTACTTTCAATAAAGAGTCTGCTTTCTTATTTCTGTGTCATATAGGTTGATGTTCTTAAGGCAACAGCTCTACCCCTACTGAAGAAGTTTGGAATTGATGGTAAAAGTCTGGAAATCAAGGTAAGACAATTTATTCCTTTCTTTTCTAGCACATGTCAAAAGGATAGTTTTGCACTGCTTCACAGAGCCATATGCTTGCTGCTGGTATCTGTCCCTAGTTGAGGTTACACACATTTCTAAAGTTGCTTCTAGTTCTTGTCGTATTTTAGAAGGCATACCACCCACACAGTGATTGGTGATATGGCAGAAGAGACACAAAGACTATGGGTAGAAGGGGTAAGGAGAAAGCACTGCCTTTGTTTCTCAGCCTGCAGAGATCTGAGACTTCCTTGGTTCTTCATAAGCCAAATCTGAATGTAGAATATATTTATTTTGTTTTGGTTTAGGTTGGAGAAAGAAACTATAAACTTTCAAAGTTAAGAACACTCATGTGTGTTCTTAACTTTGTGTGAAGTGTGAAGGCTCTATCTGCACTACTAGTCTTTGCTTTAATAGTCTCTGCTGAGCCCCCACCCCAGGTGCCTCCCTCAACCCTCCTCATGGCCCAGGACTCCATGTTACCACTCTGGGATCATCAGCCCCTGCTCCAGTGACCCTGCAGCAGGGTCAGTCTCCAGATCCTCACAGCACTGCCTGGCCATAAGCCCCCTAACCCAGACCCCACCCCAGACTCATGCCCCATCCCCATCCCTGTGGACACTGGCTGGGGCAATGGGACAGAGTTGGTCTAGCCAGGCCTGTCTGTGGGAATGAGTTCATTCTTGTCCCCCATATATATATTAAGCATCAAACACTTGTAAACTATCGTCTTCAAAGAATCATAGAATAGTTAGGATTGGAAAGGACCTCAAGATCATCCAGTTCAAACCCCCCTGCCATGGGCAGGGACACCTCACACTAATCCATCTCACCCAAGGGTTTGTCCAGCCTGGCCTTGAACAGCGCCAGGGATGGAGCACTCACAACCTCCCTGGGCAACCTGTTTCAGTGCTTCACCACCCTAACAGGAAAGAACTTCCTCCTTATATCCAATCTAAACTTCCCCTGTTTAAGTTTTAACCTACTACCCCTTGTCCTGTCACTACAGTCCCTGATGAAGAGTCCCTCCCCAGCATCCCCGTAGGCCCCCTTCAGATACTGGAAGGCTGCTATGAGGTCTCCAGGCTGAACAGCCCCAACTTCCTCAGCCTATCTTCATACAGGAGGTGCTTCAGTCCCCTGATCATCCTCATGGCCCTCCTCTGGACTTGTTCCAGCAGTTCCATGTCCTTTTTATGTTGAGGACACCAGAACTGCACACAATACTGCAGGTGAGGTCTTGCAAGAGCAGAGTAGAGGGGCAGGATCACCTCCTTCGACCTGCTGGTCACGCTCCTATTGATGCAGCCCAGGATATGGCTGGCTTTCTGGGCTGTGAGCGCACACTGCAGCTGGCTCATGTTCATTTTCTCATCGACCAGCACCCCCAAGTCCTTCTCTGCAGGGCCGCTCTGAATCTCTTCTTTGCCCAATCTGTAGCTATGCCTGGGATTGCTCCAACCCAGGTGCAGGACCTTGCACTTGGCATGGTTGAACTTCATAAGGTTGTCATCAGCCCACCTCACAAGCGTGTCAGGGTCCCTCTGGATGGCATCCTTTCCCTCCAGCGTATCAACCAAACGAGACAGCTTGGTCTCATCGGCAAACTTGCTGAGGGCGCACTCAATCCCACTGTCCATGTCAGCGATGAAGATGTTGAACAAGACCGGTCCCAACACCAATCCCGGAGGGACACCACTCGTTACTGGTCTCCAGCTGGACATTGAGCCATTGACCACAATTCTTTGTGTGCAGCCATCCAGCCAGTTCTTTATCCACCAAGTGGTCCATCCATCAAATTGATATCTGTCCAATTTAGAGACAAGGATATTGTATGGGACAGTGTCAAACGCTTTGCACAAGTCCAGGTAGATGACATCAACTGCTCACCTAAGTGGTGAGGTACAGATTTTCTATTAAAAGACCAGTCTTAAACCAAGGTTGCCTTCCTGGTAAAGATGCTGGGGTTTTATTTGGTTGTTTTTGTTTTCCATTGAGAAGTCATGCCCTACTGTACTAGAGAGAAGAGGAAAAAACCAATTTTTGCTTACAGGTTTGGTGCAAATTCCATTTCTGCCTTTAGGGTATCTTTTACTTGCCTGTGTTCATCTAATACTCCTACTGGTAACGTTTTATTATATGTGAAATAAAAGCTGTAATTTTTTAGTATGTAAATACGTTCTTTGTGCTCTTTATTAACCTGTTTTTACTTATATTTTTTTTTTTTCCTCTGTTATTCCTAGATCAACCGGAGAGGAATGCCTCCCAAAGGGGGTGGAGAAATAGTGTTTGCTTGCCCAGTGAGAAGGGTTTTGCAGCCTATTCAGTTTACAGACCCAGGCAAAATCAAGCGCATCAGAGGAACTGCGTATCCTTTTTTGTTTACTTGCTTTTCTTCTTTTAAATGATTTTTCCTCAAAAACATAAGTCTCGCAACTTGAAGTCACAGAAATACACCCATGTTGCTGAGCATGTATCCAAATAACAGGGTGACACTGCACAGAATGATTGATCACACAACTAGATTTTGGGTGTCCCATAACTGCTGTGTTCAGAATGCTGCTGTTCAAAAAGCATCAGTAGACAAATATATTTGAAACTGAACAGCACTATTTCGGATCTTTTCAATAGCAGGAAAAAGTTAAAATACTTTCCATTACATAGCAGCAAAATAGGATTCTTTTGTGTAAATGCCGTAGTTTTCTTATGCATTGAACACCTTGACTATTAATGAGTCTTGCAGAATGTTAGATGGGAGCTTAAATCTTAGTTCAGTTCATACCTCACTGCACACATGTGAACTGAGCTTTTTGTGTTATGAAAAGCTTGTTAGCACTTCACTTTCAGTAGGTAGTACCATTAGATCTGGAAATGGAAGAGGTTCTACTTCACAAAGATAAGGGCACAAAATATTGTTGTGATGCATTCACTTTTGCAAACAGAACTGCACATCTAGTTAATATTTTGGGTTTGGTGGTTTTTTTCTCTTGTGGTTTTTATATGGTATCCTTCGTGAATCTGCTGTGATGACTCAAAAGGCAAGCAGGAATGGGGGTAGGTTTCCTGCCAGAGGTGCAGACTTGCAGCCTGTTCTTTTTACTTTATGGCATACAACCATAACTGTGTGTGAGAACAGGACACTTTGACCTTTGTGTCCAACTGCAGCATTTGAATGCATTTGGCAATTTTACTGGGTATATGTGCTGTAGAATAAAAAGGAGGCAGCTCCTCATGATTTTGGTGGTGGTTGTCATGGTCTTTCCATGAAGAAAGTAATTTCCTTATGCCTTTGTCTACCTCTGTAGTAAGTATTATCTTCAGCTTCTGTGTGAAGGGAGAAGCAATGATCATGGCTTTAGTGCCATCAAGGCACTAAAGTTTATGGGGAAGTTTAGGTTAGATACAAGGGAGAATTTCTTCACTGCGAGGGTGGTGAGGCATTGGAACAGGTTGCCCAAGGAAGTGATAAATGCTCCATCCCTGCCAGTGTTCAAGGTGAGGTTGAACGGAGTCTTGGGTGACATGGTCTACTGTGAGGTGTCCCTGTCCATGGCAGGGGCATTGGAACTAGGTGATCTTAAGGTCCTTTCCCACCATTCTATGACTCTATGTTAATACAAAGCAACACAGGATCATTCTGGGCCAGTATCGCTGGATTTGACTGATGTGTGTGAACTACAGTTTATGCTTTCTTTTAGATTTTCCTGAGCTTTTTCTTAGGGTTAATGATTTGCTTTCAAGCCTGGTGAGAAGCAGTCTCATTTTAGTTTGGCTATTGTGTCATCCTGAAACCAGTAGAAAACAAAACATCTGGTAGGATAAGTGCTTAGGTCTTTCCTAGGCACATTTTTGTTTGCTCATGATTCAGCTGAGCAGATCTTCTTCACAGCTGGGGAGTTTGTGTTGCAGCAGCCTTTTACAGTCATCTGAAATACTGAATGTACCAACTGTGCAGAACGTTCAGTTTTCTGATTATTTATGTTTATTTTGCCCTTAAGAATGTATTATTTTGCCCTTAAGGTCTTAAATCTTTTTTGTTTACCTGTTCCACAGGAAAATGTAATAGAAATCTGTAGAACAGAAAATTCCTTCTGCTTGCTGGTAGGTTTGAGAGTGTGTCACTCTCCACTGCTGTGTGCTTATATGTGCAGGTGGGTGGTTAAATGTGCAGAGCATGAGTTTGCACTTTAGTTGAGATGGAACATGGAGCACAGCGTGCTTTGTCTGAAGATCTGTTGGGAATATCACTGAAGCAGCACCCAAGTGAAAGGGCACAAAGGCAGTTCATCTCCACATACTGAGCAGATGTGGGTTGAGGTGAACAGGAAGGTGGTAATTTCTTCTTTCCTGGAACCATTACCTTCAGATGCTGAGTGACTAGAGCACCACTGAACTTGATAGCCTCACAGCACTGCAACATAGTTAGAAGAAGGATGTTTTTAGCTTTATTTTAAATTACTTTTTTCTGTTCTTAAAATACTGAATTTCATCTACCCCATTTGTCCCTGATAGCAGCAAGAAGTCCTGTCTTTCTACTTCTAATTCAGAGAAACTTCTCCCATCACCATCTTTTAAATAATATATGTGGAGGAGAGGACACAGGATCTTTTCCATCATAAGAAAGCACAGGTTGACAAAACAGCAGTTCTAAATTATTGAAGGGCATTTCAAGAATAGATGTTTACTACTCATAATAAACTGTTCTGCACGTGTTCTGTGTACCTTATTTCAAGGTATATCAGTGAAAGACTATAGAAAGTACTTATTCATGTGTGCTTCTCCTAAGCACAGAAGATGGACCAGTACTTAGGAATGGATGCATTCCACAGTTGCTGATAGAATGCATTAGGACCTCTTGGCCACTTTTGTCAGTCTCTGGTTTAAATTTCTTGTGTGACCACAATGAATTCCTTAGCTTGAAAATGCAGATACTCTGTCAGAGTGTCACCACAGATGGCAAACAGAATAGTGGAATCTGCAAGGAGCATCCTGAATAAATTCCTTCCCGACATTTATATCTACACGGATCACATGAAAGGGATCAGCTCTGGAAAGTAAGTAGCCAGTATTCACAGGGAACAGAAACGTAATTCTGTGTTGGTTCATCTGCTAGGGTATTCTGATATGTACTTTTATTGGGTTTTAGACTATGGTCTTCTATCTTGCTGACCTGAAATAGATTTGAATTCATTTCAAAATTCCTCACAGGGAAGAAATTTGAGTGATTCAGTAGATACTTCTGTTTTACTCATGGTACAGGAATAGAAGTTGTGTGTTTTCTTAAACAAGGAATGTAATATGACATCATTACTGACACTAAAGGTGACTTGAGCTCTCTTCAGTTCTAAACCTGTTGCTTTGAAATGAGATTAAGATCAGAGGTGTGTTGTGAAAACCAGCATTAAAGCTTGACTGTACATATCCTAATGGAAATGGGACCAAACTGTTCTAAAAGTGTTCGAGCTGTTTAATTTGTCTTCTGCTTTACCCTTACATAAATAGCTGAAGGAGTGTCCTTCCACCAGTGAGGACTGGAAATTTGAGACATAAATTTACTTAAACATATTTTGTTTGCCATCAGAACACAGAAGTGATGAATGTGATTCAGACAACTCTACTGATGTCTGTCAGCTTGATGTCCTCTTGTCACTTTTTGTTGAGGTTGAAGGAGTTCTGCTTAACTAGTTTGTTTGCCTTCTGTCTGTATGCTCAAATCCAAGTATGCACATTTTATGTCACTGTTTCTGCTTTTAGAAATAATACCTTAAAGAAACTTGTTAGGTTTGCAAGTTTACAAATCTGAAACTTGTTTACTCACTTTTAAGTATTTTTCCTCTTTTCCAGCCCTTCATCATATTTAATATCCCAAGTTAGTAAGTCTTGTGGTTTTAGACTGTTAATGGTCATCAGAATAACAAAACTCTTTTGGGAGCTATGTGGTTTTGGGGTCTGTAAAGTGAAAAAGTCAAATTAATTATGGCAGCAGAATTACATTTACTACCTGCATACCCATGCAGAGGAATAAATAATAGCATGGGAAGAGGAACTGAATCCCTCTCTACCTTGCTGGTGCATGTGGCTTTCTGATGGTGTTGTACTGTGACATTCAGCATAAGTATGGCACCAGTGCGATTGCAGTGTACCTGATGCTAACACCATGCCACTTTGGCAAAGCCTTTTTTATTACCTGGTTCCCAGTGCTTGTGTGTGAGTCTTAGAGCAAGACAAGGAAGGAAAGCAATATGCCTTGTTGTTTCTAATGCTGCCTCTGGTGATGAGTAAGACCAGCAAAGACTCGTTCAGCCCATCTGCGCCGACCGCACCAAGCCCTGATTTCAGAATGTGAAGCTTCCAACTACATCCCTTTCATGGTGCCAAAAGCCTCAGGAGATACATTATTTGAGCATCTTCTGCTACCTATAATGTATCTCTAAAAAACCCCACAAAACTTCCCAGTTCTGTTTTAAGCATTTGCAGAAAAAGTTCATCTGTGCAGGTGCTTCCTAATACTATCTGAACATATATGAGGCACGAGGAGATTTTCATTCTTATTTAGGAAAAGTGCCACATGCTCCCAGGCACTAACAAAATCTGCCAGGGGTATAGTTAGTTATTAAAGGATACTTATCAAAAAAAAGCCCCCCACCTTTGATGTTGTTCGTGTCTTGCTCTCCAGATTTCTTTCAGAGGAAGGAAAGGAGAAGAGAAACATCTTTAACGTAGCTTCTGTATTGCTCAGCAACTGCAGGCAGTTGTATCAGTGCTTCCCACCCATTATTTCTTTTGTTCCCACCCTACCAATATGCCTCTGGAGGAACTGTTGTTTTTCTGGCACTGGGGGAATTTGTGTCTAGTAGTGGTTTGGTTATGTGTGTTGTTGATGTTGATGATATTCCTAAAAGTTTTGGATCAGTGGGACTATTTTAATTAAAAAGTTTGGGTAGTGGAGACAGCAGGAAACCAAAACTTGGAAATCCTGTATGTTGAGTGAAGTTAAGTTAGCTATATTTTGAATGGCTAGCTATTGGTGCTCTTCCAGAGACTATAAATTAGAGGATCATGTGACTTCTTTTCCTTTCTTACAACCTTTTGACTTCTCAGCAAGCTGTACTCAGCTCTCTCTGATTTTTCCTGTAGCAAAAGTTTGTCTTAACTCTCACAATAGCATTTGGAGGATCCTAAGCTTTAAGGAAAATAGGGGGTTTTGTTTCTTTCATTAAATCCTATGTTCAGAATTCTTACATGTATGTAATGATTTGGATAGTATTGAACTGAAAGTGAAAATAAGTTATTTGAAATACAAGGAATGTGGATCAAACTTTTTTTTTTTTTTTAATTCTCCTTCTTGCTGCTGTATAAATGCCTGCTAGATATTGAAGCTTCCAGGGAAAGAGCTTGGTCCCTTAAGAAACTTTTGCTTTTTGAATGTTGCAGAGGAGGAACTCCAGATACCTTTGAAATGTACATCGAACATGAATTAAATAAATGTGGAAGACCAGTATCTTATTTTATTTTATTTTTTCTTTTTTTATTAGAAGAGGGTATTTCTGAGGTTGGGATGGTTTATTCTTTTGTTGTTGTTTGTGCCAGGAATAACCAGCATAGTGGATTCGGGGCAAATGGCACAGGGTTAGACTTTTAAATACTGTCATTAATGTTTGCTGTGTTCTTCCCAAGGTGAATTGAATGTATAGAACAGGAAATTTGTCAGAAAGTCCAGTTTCACAGTATTACAGTATTCTCCTCTGAGAGGAGTTGTTTGTGACTCAAGGAGAAAGTTGACTGGAAATAGTTGGCTTCTTACTTGATTTTTATTTTCCTCCTTTTTTTTTTTTTTTGGTTTGTTTTTGGTCCTTAAAAGTACTTTTTCCTTTTCTTTCAGATCACCAGGTTTTGGCCTGTGCCTTGTAGCAGAAACCATCAATGGCAGTGTTCTCAGTGCTGAGTTAGCCTCAAACCCTCAGGGGCAGGGAGCAGCTGTGCTTCCTGAGGAACTGGGCCAGAACTGTGCTAAACTGCTGCTTGAGGAGATCTACAGGGTAAGTGGCCAATATGTTTTGTGTGTATAGCTGTAGTGGAAGATGGCGATGACATACTGGTAAAGGAGGAGGTGGTTTGGGAGCATCCTCAGATGCATTCAAATCCAAACAGAGAAATCTGATCCTGCCAGTGTCATCTTCATCCAAATAAGGAGTGATTTTGAATGGTTTGTTAATGCTGCAATGCTTTGGTAGGCCGTATTATTTCCTATGGCCAGGAGATGTTGCTATGAATCATGGTAGTGGCGAATTTTTCTTTCATTGCTTTTTATCAGCAATAAAATTCAGTTAGCCACACATGGGCTGGGTTTTTGGTTGGGTTATTTTTCGTTAAAAAGTAGCAGGGGTAATAGTCAGTGTTCTTAAACTAGTAGTGGAATAAACTAAAATGGAATAGTTGGAGGATATGTGAGGAAGAAGGGGAGAGGGAAGCAGCGAGCCTCAGTGCTGGCTGCTTTATGGTGATGATGGCAAAGCCAAATGTGCTGAGATGTGTTGGTCGTATGAGGCATCAGCTGAATGGTTTACTGGAAGGGAGCTAGTTCAGTGTTTGCATGGGAATCTTTAAGTTCATCACAGTACACATTCTGGGGTATAATTTGTTTGTTTGGTTTATTATTCTGTTTTTCTTTTCATTTGTGGTGAGAGTTGTACTGGAGGAGCAACTTCCAGTTTTACAAATGATTTGTCAATTAGCATCATGGTGAGTTCCTGACTTAATAGCCTGCTTTTGTTACATATCTCCACAATGGTTAAAATAAGTAGCTGTTAGTATTGACAAAATGCATTTGGCCTTTAGGAGGAAGTCATCTAGAAATTGTACTCACTGTTTAAATAAAAAGTAATTGCTCTGAACTGGAATAACCTGATAAGGCTTTGCCAAGTATTAAAAAAGCCACTAGTGAGTTTGTGTATTTGGTGATGTAGTAAATTATAAAAATACCCCTTAACTTCATATATTGGGTTCACGCCAATAGTAGGTTGTTCATCTCTGCCCGTGTTATCTTTTCCTTTCTCTGCTGCAAACCTTTCATCAGTCTGAATTACCAACTTGCCCATTTGTTCCAGTCTTTGTGGAACATTTGGTCTTTATTCAGTGCACCATCTTGCTTGAGGACTTACCTATTGTAGCCCAGGGTTCTTCTCTCGTAGAAGCACCACAAATGTTCTTCCTGGGTACAGTCCAGACCCCTTGGAAATCTCTTGGAAAACATGTTTGGGTAGTCAGGTGTTTGGAGGCATCAAAAATCCAATTTCCACATCATTTCATCAGGAGCAATAGGTATTTCTTTTCCTTTGGAAACCATCTGGCACTTGACAGATAGAAAATAATGCGGGAATTTGTCTGTAGATACTGTACTTTCTTCAGAGTCAGAGGACTTCCAAAATTGAGAGGGCTGGAAAGACCTGAACTAGGTAAATTTTCTCCTTTAGTGCACTGCAGCCATTTGAATGTGATTAGTCAAATTCTGCAAAGCACCAGGATACTGAGGATCTTGGGACAACAGGAAAAGAGCATTTGAGAAGGAAGCACAGTCAGGCAAGTCTTTGGATGATATAGTGATGGGCCATGAGGTTTCAGTATCTTTGAAGACGAGATTCTGAGTGAGTGGGGTTGTTAGCTGTGGCCTGCTATGGTACTGAGGGTGGTTCTGGAAGGGTTTTTTATGTGTGGAACATGTCAGTCCAAGAGTGATTGACAAGTGCTGAGCAGCATATGGACTGCTTGTGGTCCTACACGGCAGCAGCTCATGGTGAAAAAGTCCATTTGTTCGCATTTTTGGCTGTTGTGCTGCTTATCTGCTGGAGTGCTCAATCCTTACTCACTGTTCATGAACTTCCCACTCTGTCTGTCATAGGCAATATGGTGGGGTTTATTCTGTATTTTCTAGAATGCACACTTGAATTTATGTATGATGCACATGCTCACATAGCACTAGCTAGTGAGGAATTTGGAAAGATGAGCTTTCTCATCATCTCTCTCTCCCTTTGTTTGTTTTTCTGAGTTTAGGTCAGTTTGATCTAGTGTTGACCCAAGAGAGGATGTAAAACATGTTGCAAAGCATGCAATGTTTATTTAATTTGAAAATACTTTTTTTTTTTTTTTTATGTTTTGTTGCTTAGATAAAATGTTTACTGAAACAAAAAAGAATTGGGAAAGCTGTGCATAGAGGAAGAATAAGTTGCCCTGAACAGGCAGTCTTTAAGTCACACTCTCTACACCAGCTGCTCACTGGACAGGACTCAAGGCAGAATTTTTTGCTCTGTGTTTAGATTGTTGCTTTGAGATTATTTCTCCATCTGTGTCTTTTCTTGTGTCTCTGCCTGGCTCCTTTGGCAGAGGGCAAAGGAGCCAGGGAGTGTTGACCAGAAAAGGACATCCTGGGACCATTGCAGCTAATTATCTGTAGAAAAGCTTTAGCTGTGTTGGCCACCCACAAAGCTGTTGGAGTTCATTTCTGTTTAAAGGGGCACAGGGACACCTCTTAAAGTGCTTGCTTAATGCTTGCTATTATGTGAACTTTACCACCTAGGAAATCTTAAGGATGTGAGTCTTGATATGTTAAATGCTAAGTGGTCCCTTTTTTGCTAAGCTTTCAAAAAGAAGTGAAAGAAGTGATCTGATTCTTGGAATCAGTGGAGGTTTTTTATTTACCTTTATTAATGGAAAGATATCAGAGTCAATTCAGTAATACTAAGCAGTACGGTGCTAATTAAAATGCCCCTGAAAGAGGGGACATTGAGTGGCTGACTCAAAAGCATTGCCTTTACAAACCCACATGCAGTTCTTATTTTAGCTTAATTGTAGAAGGCCAATAAGTATTTTCTTCTTGTCTTTGAAAGGCACTGGTTATGGAAGCTTTATGTAGAAGGTGATTCGCAGAATGGAAAGGCCTGGAAGAACTGGAAAAGGATTGAATGTTTATGTTGCTTATGATCATGAAAAATAGGAGAGAGTGCAATACGTATTTAAGGCTGAGTCGTTTAATGAAGAAAGGTCATGCTGTTATGGGGGCTTGGAGGGGCACAAGTTTTATTGAACTAAAGCTAAAATGAGTAAAGCGTTTCGCCAAAGGCTTAATTTTCAAGATGGCCTTACTTCAGTGTGACAAGGTTCTGTTCCATTCTTCTGGAATTAAAAAAAAAAAAAAAAAAACAACAACAAAAGAAAAAAAAGGCATGCAAGTATGTACTGCATAGGAAAGGGAGGAAAATGTGTGTATGCCATAATATAAAGCAAGACTAAATCGAAGCTAGTGTCAAGCTCAGAAGAATCCTTATTGAAACACTGTTGTCCAATCCCTAGAGTTATGGTATTTGTCAGCTGCGGTATTTCTATAACAGTGTTTCAAAGCAGACAGGATTTTAAGTGATCAGTGTCTCTTATTGTCACATGCAGCTGGATGTGGCTTTGTCCACAGACACAATAGTGAAGGAACTGCCATGAAGTGAATTAATGTGGCTTGGAAGGTGCATCTTGTGTTGGTAGTGAATGCCAGCTATTTTGGAACAAATGTCAGCAGTTTAGCTCTTACTTTGTCCATTTCATTTTTCCTGGGAGGGTTGTTTTTGATTTTTGCACTCTTGCACAAGTGGCAGGTGGATTGAAAGAAAAAAGTTTGTCTTCTTGAGAGCAGCATGTCCCTCATTTGTCATGAGTTACTGTTCAGGATCGTTAGATTACAAGCAGATCACTTAATTTCCCTGTCTGGCAACTGCCTATGTGGGAATGGGCATAACAGCACATTCCTGATGCACAATAGTGGGGATTATTGATTCACTGCAGCAAGAGAGCTTATGTAAGTAGCTCGGATGTATCATGTTTTGCTATATTGTTTAGGACATGATTGTCTCCATGCTGTCTGAACCTTTATCCTGGGTTCAGCAGTAACAGTGAGTTTTTCTCTGTCTTAGTAGCTGGTGCAGCGCTGTGTTTTGACTTTCAGCCCGGGAACAGAGCTGATAACACCGATGTTTTTAGTTGTTGCTAAGTAGTGTTTACCCTGACTAAGGACTTTGTGAGCCTCATGCTCTGCCAGGGATGAGGGGAGGCTGGGAGGAAGCAGAGACAGGACACCTGACCCAAACTAGCCAAAGAGGTATTCCATACCACAGCACGTCATGCCCTGGGGAGGTAACTGGGAGTTACCCGGAAGGACACGGGCTCTCTTCGGGGGCGGGGGGGTCGAACTCGTTCGGCAGTGGTATTGTATTCTCTTCTCTTGTTATTTTCTCTTACCATTATTATCATTGGTGGTAGCAGTAGTGATTTGTGTTATACCTCAGTTACTGGGCTGTTCTTATCTCAACCCGTGGGAGTCACATTCTCTTGAATCTCTTCCCCATCTCTCTGGGAGTGGGGGGGGGGGGAGGAAAGAAAGAGGGAGGAAAAAAACAGGGGTGGGGAAGTGAGTGGACGAGCTGTGTGGATCGGTTTAAACCACAACAACCTTTTCTAGAAATTTGGTCATAAAAATAGATGTTCTATGTTTTCAACTTTAGAAAAATACAAGATTAGAAAATGTCAAGTTTTCATCTGAGTTATAAAATGCATTTTGAGTTATTAACCAAACTGCAAGTACAGAGTTTTTTGCCAGGAATCCTTACCAAACTCTCATATGCTTCTTGTGCATGTTTTGGATTGGCAAATACAGCTGATGAGAGCTGTGGCTCTAGATTGCACCAACAAATTCTGCAGGTACTCTGTCCATTTAAGACAAAGCACCAGTCTTGAATCAGTCCCATAGAGGACATTACGTTGAGTGCAAGATTTTCACTTTGGTATGGCAGGCTCACACAGCTAAAAGGGCAAGGCTGCTGTAAAAGCATGTTGCTAGGTGTTGGGTCATGACAGTGCATATAATATGATGTATCATTTGTTGCAGGAAGTACAGAGAGTTGTAGGTTTGGTTTGGTATGGGGTGGGTTTTTGCGGTTTCTTTTTTAGAAGACCAGAGTTGAGACTTGTCACCCTGAAGTAAGGCCATCTTAAAAATTAAATTTTCAGTAACTCTCCTTGGAAGGGTCCTCCTGTCTGCCCTCTCACTGAGTAAATGTGCTCTGGGTGTTGCATCATTGTTTTTTCTTAAGCTACATAGCCCAAAATTTATTTTGCCCCTCTCAACTCTTTAGGTGGTGTTGTTTCTTAAAATTACAGCAGGTTACTCCTTGTCCACAAAGGAAATTGCCACCTGTCCTGGGTTGAGCAGCAGCAGTCATTTTTCTCCTTCTTAGTACCTAGTGCAGTGCTGTGTTTTGATCTTTTGGCCTGGGAATAGTGCTGATAACGCCGATGTTTTCAGTTGCTGCTCGAGTGTTTGGTCTGGCCAAGGACTTTCTGAGCCTCATGCTCTGCCAGGGAGGAGGGGAGGCCGGGAGGAAGCAGAGATAGGACACCCGACCCAAACTAGCCAAAGCGGTATTCCATACCACAGCACATCATGCCCAGGATGTAACCGAGAGTTACCCCAGAAGGGCTGGGACTGCAGGGTTGGATGAGGTATCGGTTGGTGCTCGGCTGGGGGGAGTGGGGCGAGTTATCTGTTGGCTGGTGCTGAGGTGTTGTATTCTCTTCCCTTGTTATTTCCTTTCTCATTATTATTATTGGTGGTAGCAGTAGTGATTTGTGTTATACCTTAGTTACTAAACTGTTCTTTTCTCAACCCATGGGAGTTGCATTCTTTTCGATTCTCCTCTCCGTCCCTCCAGGAGCAGGGGGAGGGCAAGAAGCGGGGGGAGTGAGTGAACGAGGTTTGTGGTTGGGTTTAAACCACGACACCACCTTACCTCAGTAGAGAATTTAGTTTTAAAAGGATGAATTTCTAGTTTTGCTCTCTCCAGAGAACCCATTCAGAAGGCTTAGCATTAGGCCTGATCCAGTGGGGAACTGTTCACAGATTTTGTGCGGCTGTGACTCAGTCTGAGGACATCCAAAATAATGTTATGTTGGATATTTTCTTTATTTTCAATGTGTTTGCATAGTAATAATTGTTAAATTCTCTCTAATGCAGTTTTGACTGAAAGTGTCCTGTTTAATTTACATTCAAGTCTTGTAAACAAAGAAGACCTTCCAGTTCTAATTAACATATGCATCATAATTAACACCTTCCAAATACAAAATAATTTACCATGCATGTATGACTTACTACAGTCAAATATGTACAAGAGAGTTTAAACATGACGGGGAAAATGTTTTACCAATGTAAAACCACAGAAGATAGCAGCAAGGGCTTAGGTGGATATGTGTGAAACAACTTTTAATTTGCTGGTTTGCACCTTGCAAGCACTGATCTATTTGTCCAAATGTAACTTCATAGGTATGAAAGTTCTGCATTTCATGGTATCGTCACATTCACATGAGCTGTAACTAAACTAATACCTGTTTTCAATTTACTGCAAAGAAATTCTTCAGTGCTTACATTCTATGATGTTAGAAGAGAACAGGCTGGGATAGATGGGAGAGATCTTTAAGAGGACCTTTTTATTTTGGTTCTGTTTTAGTTCTGTTTCTTTCCCAGCCTGACATATGAAATTAATTTGCCATTGTTGCAAAACCTAGATTTTTATCTTTTTGGCCCTTGAAAATTTGGGGCGGTAATATAGCCTTTTAAGTATATCTTTCTCCTTCATTACTCTCCTCCCATCCCAATTTCTGGTTTGTACAGAGATTAATTATTAAAACATTCTGGTTTGCAGGGAGGCTGTGTAGATTCAACAAATCAGAGCCTTGCTCTGCTCCTCATGACCCTTGGACAACGAGATGTTTCCAAAGTCCTGTTGGGACCTCTGTCTCCATACACGTAAGTTGTTTTATTCTGTTTAATTACTCAGTCTTGTTTAATTCACTAATTTTGCACAACTTTCTTTTTTTTATATGTAAGACTTAGCCTGTGGCTACAAGTAGAACAGCTTCCAGTCTTCAAATGAGACAGGTGGTGTAAGTTACCTAGTATTTATTTCTATGCATCAGAAGATGATTCCCTTACTATTCTGTATTATTCCTGGTTCTGAGAATTGCAGAAATGGGTTTTATTGTTGGTTCTTCGTCTTAGATTGTACGTGTATATCAGTTGGCTTTTTGTTGCCTAGCATATACTGTCACATTTTCTCAGTGATCTCTGTGTAGCTGTGGCATTAAACGGCATGTTTCAAATGGCTAGCTGAACACTGAAGCTGTGGTTGTCCATAGGAAGTGGCTGAAGAGTTCAATTCATGGAGTTTTGTGCAACCCCAAAGCTTTAGCCCAGTCAGGCAATGGACTTCTATCTTGTGCTTCAGTCTCAATTTTTATTAAAAGCTTTGTCTGCAGGCAGTAGTTGTTCAGAGGATAGAAAAAGACTAAATTTCTTACATTGCTAGCCTCAGCACACAGATTAGGGGAAGGGTATCTAGTATTAAAAAGATCATGTATTCTATCAGACTGACAAGTGACTAGATCACAGTTATTCATAGAGACTGAGCAGTTTTCCTTTAATTAGATGGAGGGAGGATCGTTTATCTGACAATGGCATCAAATAATAAGACTGTGAACTGTCCTTTTTCGGTTATCATGGTACCGGTGCTGTATACGTGAAAGGTACAGTACTGTGATAACTGAAGAATGGTGGTGCCATCACGTGAGAGCTAGAAATTGCCTAACTGCTAATCTCAACCCCTGATACCTTGGAAACAACATTCACCACATTTTGAGGGTAAGACAGGGAAGCTTCCCATTGCACAGGGGTAAAATAATCCCCTGTAAAGTATCCACGTGAAAGGCTTACGAGTAGATTTCAATGTTTGAAGTGTAAGTGCACGGTTAAGCATGTGTCTAGGTGTGGGGTTTTTGTGGGGCTTTTTCCTGCCTTTTTGTTTGTTTGATGCTATGAAAATCATGCAAGGGCACTAGTGTATTTTGTAAGTGGGCTGATTTCAAATGGATTGATTGTCACTTCCTCCAAGGTAGGAGTGTGCAGCAGGGATGAATGTCAGGAGCAGACATTGTGAAGCATCGCATGTCACATGAGATCATAAAATCTGTGATTCTGTGAGAATCTGTCACCAGTTTTGTGAAGATCTGTTCAGAGATCACACAGCTCATTCTGCAGTACCCCTGTGAAAAGCTACTCATAAAGGGCTAGGAAATGTGACTTCTGAGCAACTTGCTGTGTGTGCAGGCTTTTCAAGTAAATTGCACTACTGTCATGTTCCATTTCATTATCCCTTCTTTTCTCTTCTGGGGCTGTGACATCTCTCCATGTAACACCTTCACCCAGCAGAATCTGAAGCTCTTTATAAACCATGTAAGCCCCTAGATTGGCTTCTAGGTGAATGGCTTCATCTAGATCAGATTGCCCAGAACCATTCAGCCTGCCCTTGCATGTCTCCAACCTCTCTGGGCAATCTGCTAAGTATTTTACCACCCTCGCTGTGAAGGGTTATTGTGTGTTAGACCTCTTGCCTCACGCTCCGGATTTCACAGAAGTGCGTGCCTGTCAAGCTCAGCTTAAAAATCAAATGCAGGGTGCTGGCAGCATTGCCACCTCACAGTCTGGCAGGACTGCGTGCAGGTGAGCTGACGTGAACCACGAGAGCAACCGGAAAGCCTGAGCGCCATGGCCCATGGTTTCATGAGCCTTTAGGGGCTTCAAGGGGAGGGAACGGGCACAGCGCCTGAGGCGGGGGCTGCCTTGGGCAGGGCGCCTATGCCGCTTCTGGCTCCATCCCGGGCGCCATCCATGCCGGGAGTGCCGCTCCTGCCACCACCCAGCCCCGGCCTCCCTTCTTTCCCTCCCTCTCTTCCCCCCCGCTTTCTTTCCCTTCTTCCTCTTCTCCCCTCCTCCGCCCTCACCTCCCTTCTCCGCCTTCCCACCCCCTAACTCCCCCCTTCTTTTCCTCCTCCTCCTTTCACTCTCTTCCTCACCCCCCTCCTCCTTCTCCCCCGCCTCCTTTCCCCTTCCCCCCTCCCTCTCTCACTCCTCCTCTTCCCCTCTCCTCCTCTGCCCTCCCCTCCCCGGGTTCCACCCGCCGGACCGGGGCCGGGGCCGGGGCCGGGGCCGCGGCTTCTCCGCAGCGCCCCTTGGCGGCCCGCGTGTCCCACCGCAGGCCGCGCCCGGCAGCTGCGCGTCAGGCCGAGCTCCCCGCACTCGTCCCCCGGGCGCGTTCGGCCCCGGCGGGGCGCTGTGGAGCCGTGCCGGAGCCGCCGGCGCTGCCCCCGAGCCCTGCGCTGCTCTTGGGGTGGTCGAACCAAGGAGTCATCGCTGAGGCACGGATCTGCAAGTCGGTCGCTCTGCCCTGACAGCGAGCTAAGATGTGTGAGGTGGTTGTGTACCAGCAGGCTTCTGGGAAATACCGCACTTGGTAAACAGACAGCTTACCCTTTGCAGGTTATTGGCAATACAGTGGGGGGTTATTTGGAAGCGCTGGCCCTGAGGAAGACCTGCAGTGTGGCTCATGTAGTTCTCCATGGGTCTAAGGAAAAGTGTCCCATTCTGCCTTGTCCACGCCTGAGCATACGGTTCTAAACTCCCAGCAAAATAAAACTTCTGTGTACCTCTCTCCCCCTCCCTCAGTTCTCCAGTCCGTACATGCATGTTTGGTGCAGGTTCCACTCCTGTTTGAGGTGCAAGCCTTCCCACACATGACCCATATCAGCCTCTGGCTAATACAAACCTGCATTCTGCTGTGCTCTGTCACATACCCCTGACTTCCTCCGGTTTTCTCCTGTTTCCAGAGCCCTTACCACTGTGCTTCTGCTTCTGCAAGACAGCTGGCCTCTTGCTGCTCCCAGATTTTCCTCTGGCATTCCCAGACAGCCTCCCCTTTGCTCACACCCCTGTGAGCCTTTCCCGTGTAGCAGGGAGCTGTGGCAAAGCCCTATTGCTTTTTCTCACTCTGCTTTTACTCAAAATGGAGAAGAGGTAAAGAAGCACGGTAGTCCATGTATGTGCAAAGAGAGGTATGGACTGAACTGAGCCCACCTACATGGTGCAGAGCTTGCTGATCAGCGTCTCAGCCTCCAGCTCCACACTGCCTCTGGCATTTACACAGTTTATTCTGTGCCCGCCTTTCAGCTCTGCACACCACTCCTGCTGTTTTGGGCTTGGCTGCTTTCTTGTCACACTGCCAGAGCTCTGGGAGGGGACCCAGCTAAGGAGGACGCTAGTACAGAGCTTGCTGCCTGTCAGCTTCACTGAAGTGTTCGTGCCAGCATATGCCCATTTGCCTATTACAGCAGCAGCCATAAACCTTGCATTTGGGGAGGCATGGAAGAAAAGGTGTTTTTTTGTTTTCTTTCAGCTGTTAATCCATTTGAGAAATGAGAGAGTTGGTGTCTGTGCTGAAGCCAGATACCAGCCTGGGATGGTAGAAATAAGTGTATGTAGCATGGGTAGCCATGTGCCTGCATTCACCCTGCAGAGGTATTCAGCTGGCTGCCCCCAGAGATAAGTCTCAGATCTTCCTAAGAACAGGCCCCTGAAGGTAACAGGAGCCTCTTTGCTGAGTCCTGCTGTTTCCCTCCTTACCCCATGCATGTACTCAAGCGCAGGAGCAGCAGCATGCCCAAATGAAGTGCATAAGGCAATTCTTGTTCCTGCAGCTTTTGTTGTTCACAGCTTCTGTGAACAGGAGCTGCCAGGAAGCTTTCAGAGGCCTCATGATGTTGCAGTGGAGACAGTCCTATACCTTGGCATACAGCTTCCCATTCTGTGGGCACTTTCCCTTGCTTTGGTGTAATGATGTAAGTGTGATTATGCTCTCAGCCTGCAGAGCAGAGGCTTTACAGACTGCCAGCCAAACAAATGCGTGGGTTGGATTCCCTTTCTTTAAAGGTTAAACTTAACCTAAGAAGGGCACATACCAATTGCTGGAGGAGATTAAACCTTAGTTCAAGACTGCAGGCATGCTTGTGGCCATGACTGGAAGAGAACCAGACTTCTGTCACGAGCAATTACCAATTTTATATTTGTAGGCTTTTGGTGTAATTGCTTGTTCCCTGTTTTGGGGAAGACAGGAATGTTTTCTTAGCTGTTTTTGTTCCCCCTTTTTTTTTTTTATACTTTTCAGTAGCTTTTTCCTGTCACTTGCCCTCCAGTCAGTGTGTGTTTAGGAGCAAGTGCTGTGTCTGTTTAGTCTCTTTGTGCTTCTTATTCTGAAGTGATGAAAATTACTTTCCTTTTTTTTTTTTTTTCCTCCTGAAAACAAAGGGAGAAAACAGGAAGAATTCTGAGTCAGAATGTGATTCTAATGTAACATTTAACTAAGAAGTGGATATGTTAGTAATACAAATCAAAGACATGCTTTAGGAATTGACGTCTCTCTTCTTAAACTATGCACGCAAGGCCAGCCTTTTAGCTATCCCTCTTTGATTTCTGTTTTTTGAGTGGGATGGAGGGGGGATTTGCACAGGTTGCTATTAGGTTCATATGGCCCTGATGGGAAGTCAGCATCATTAGTAAGTGACCTTGCTTGGCTACATGTTTTCCTTTCTTTCTTCCTCACCATTTTGTCTTGCTATGCTGCAGGCATTTCTTCTCTCTGCTCATACAGAGTGCAGTGGTTTCAGCAGGGGTCACTAGCCACTTCTGCAGCACAAGTGAGAGCAATGCTTGGAGCCTCGTTTCTGTGTACTAAGCAACATTTTCTGTTCTGTTCATTGTACTCAGTGCTGTCATCAGTGTTGGTATGTATTGCTAATGGGTTTTCTGTTTTGTTTCTTAAACTCTGTTGTTTTCTCTCCCTCAGAATTGAATTTCTGCGACACTTGAGAAGCTTCTTCCAGATCATGTTTAAAATTGAAACAAAAGCCCCTGAGGAAGAGTACATGGGTGGGGAGAAAGTCTTAATGACATGTGTTGGCATTGGATTTTCCAACCTTAGCAAAACTATAAGATAAGAAACATCTGCAGACTTGGTGAAATGGGGTGACAGAAAACGCTGTGAAGATCTGATAAAGGCTACCTTTCCTGTGCCTGGCACAGGGAAACTAGTGGTGATTCCAGTGCAGAGGTACCCCAAGCTTGCTGCATGTAAACAGTGAAGCTGACTTTAGACTATTTAGACTTGTGCTGTTTATATATGCAATGCCAGTTTTCTGTGCTACATGGAATGGCTGGCTAGAGTCTCAGCTGGCGTAGGACTCTGCACTGTATTCCAGTGAATGGGACATAAGTGCCTGTAATGTCCCTGTGCCCTCAAGCCTTAATGCAGGGATGTTCTAGTTCTGTGTATCTACAGACTTCACTCTTAGCTTTTTCTGAAAGGTTTACATAAAGAGGGAAAATAAGATTGACCAAAACAAGCTTTGCAGTGCAAAACAAATGATCACAACAGAAACAATAGATTCTTGAGGTAATTGCAAAGACAGTATTGTCATGGAAATAAAAGTAAAGGTGTGACAGTAACATTTGTTTATACATTGCATGTGTATAGAATTTGTCAAATACTTCACCCCTGCTTTCATTGACTGAATTATGTCCCCACCTGTGGCTGCATGGTAGGGTTGGAACTAGATTATCTTTAAGGTCCTTTACAACCCAAACCATTCTGTGATAAATTACAGTTTCACAGGAAGAAAAAAAAAAAACCAACCCTGTCTTTTAGTTTTCCTTCATGTTAGAATTCTGCAGAAGAGATCACAGCCTCTATACTGACTTGCTAAGTTGGTACAGGTTGTGCCTTTACTGCATCCTCTGCAAAGGCAGGCATGCGAGGAGAAACCTTGAAGCTGTTTGTCTTGCTGCATATGTTCTTTTTAAGTTTGTTTGGCACGCCACAGACTAGTTCATAACTAGTTGTGAAAGGCAGTAAAACAAACTGGAGGCTCTGAGGGAGAAAAACACATTCAGTTGTGCCATCACGTTTTGTGCAGCTGCTCTGTTATGAAACAGGGTATTGGATTGACAGGTGCAAAAAGTTTCTACCAGGATATAAATATTTACCCAGGAAAGACTTCTGGTAGATTCTAGGCAAACCTGCTGAATTTAATGCTGAACTCCTGACACAAGGAGACAAATTTATACTTCACTTTGAACTACACTCAATGTGTCTGTGATAAAATAAAGCCATGTCAAAACCTGGCATATGTATGTAATAGAGCAAATACTGGTGACTGTCTGACAACGAACGGTCTTGCAAACTTTTATCTGATGCCACTGTAAAGTGGGGATTACCTCCGTAATATGAAAAATGTATATTGGACTCAAAAGGACCTTGACAAAAAGTTAGGTATTTGATTAGTGTTTTATTAACTACTGCAGGCTGTGTGAGTCATTTTTGTACTGTACTTTGTTCTTGTTGCAATCTGTCTAAGAATGTTTTGGAAAATAAAGTATTTTTTTCCTAAATAAGGTTTTATTTCCCTTTAAAACAAAACAAACAGCAGCAAAACAAAACCACAACCACCAAACCTCAAGACCTTTTCTCCAGCACTATATGATGGAACTTCAAAAGATAAGTGACTATTTTGAATTGATACATCAAAAGAATAGCTTTGGGAGTTGCCAGGGTGGGAGGAAGGGAGAGGGTGAGGCCCTTGCAATTTTCTGTCTTTCCAAAATTTCATTTGCAGCTAAGGAAACTGTAAATAAAACAGATTGAAATAAGAGTGAACAGTAGAGTGAAACAGAAGTATTTGGGGGTCTTTGTTTGTTTGTTTTGAATTTTAATCTACATTAGGAAAAAGTACTGTGGTCAAGAACAGTTTACCATGATCCCCTCTGTCACTTTTGCAATGAAAAAACCTAGAAACTCTCCAAATTAAAATTACCCTAATTACAAGGAGCCACTGACCCAAAAGGTGAAATGTACAATCTGACATTAACAGCCACTAGAATAAAGATATTAAATTTACACTAATTAAAGATACAAGATTGTGGCATAGATCAGATTTCAAAAATTGGCAAGTAAACTAAATAAAAATTTGAAAGTATAGGCAAAACTTCAAAAATCAAAAGCTTTATTATTTTTAAACTTTTAAAGCTTTTCTCTTTGAAGCTGTGACAGCTTTTCCAAATGTCCAAGTCTCACCAAACACAGAAACAGCAACGTGTTGCCCAGGTAGCAGATTCATTAGCAATAGAGTAAATAGGTCATAAAATTACCTGTGTTTAACTAAACCTCAGTGTTAAAGCTGCACTGCTAACCCATAGCCCTGCTGCAAATTGTACAGCTCTACAGCACAATGCTTGCTGCAACTCCGAATTAGTTGTTGCTTTACAGAGAAGAAGATAGATATATGAAAGAAAAACATTTTCTCAGAACAGCCAGTCTGCAGAAACAGGAACAATTCCAGTGGAGATTTTAGGTAACAGCTTTCTTAAAATTGTTAGCTCTTCACGTTCTGGGAACAGTACTTACTAGGAGGAAATCCTACAGATAAAAGCTGTTTGTTTATTGGCAGAACAGCAGTTAGCATCTGTTTCAGTGGGGTGGTCCCACAGACAGTAAAATAATTCAGTTTTAGAGCTGGACAGAGGAAATTAATTTCTGGTGAGGACAATTCATACTTTTTCTAGCCACAGACTTTATGGTAAGTATGCTAGTTACTAGGAGATGCATCTTTCAATCCATCATAGCAGATTTAATACTCACATGACTTGAATTTGGACTGATTATCTGTACTTTAATAATCCTGTATTCTTTGAGCTATCCATCAGCAATTTAGTTAATCCTTTGGGTGAACAACTGATAATACCCTTCTGCTGATTGAAATTGAAATTGAAATTGAGATTGAAAACTCTTCTGCTTCCAGAAAACTTTAAGGCTGGACCATAACGTGGTACAAGGGAGGGAGGGGAGTAAGCAACAAAAGTATTTTGTAATATGCATTTTAACTGCAGTAATTATAACTTACTGGGAGAGGTTGAAGAACACACAGAAGAATGGCTGGGGCTGTGGGAGAACTAATCAGAACACCTGCTAAATGGAGAATCTCTTCCTTTAAACTTGCATAACTGGAAAGGCTGCTGCAGTGGTGATTTGGAAAGTATTTGCAAAGTGTGCCTTTAGCATGCACCCTCTTCGACTTCTGAAATACCTATTGTCAAACTCTTTTCCATTTCTAAGCTGTGAGGGTAATTTGACTGCACCTTCTGTGGTTATGTCAGAAAATTCATGTTAACTTGCTGTAGGACATGTTCAGGAGTAGCAGAGATTACTGCTTCAGTCCAAGCCAGTGCAGTTTACTGAAGGTGTATGAATAGAAGCCAGTGCAATAACTGTCTGGAGAAGCACACAGGAGGTAAGTTACCAAGGCCAAAACAGTGAGTGAGTGACTTGGGTAATGTTTTCAAAATGGTGATTATGTTACTGCCAGAGCATAGAAACTCTCTCTTTTCCTTACCCACAGGTAATACTATGAGTCAAATGGATTTTGTTTCAAGCCACTGAGGCGTAATTCTGCTGTTTTGCAGGCTCTGACATTCACTTCCCCATTTTTCAATTATACTCTTGAGACAGCAGCAGGAGGAAAAGTACCAGCTTTCAGGAGGCATAATTTTTCTTTATTTTTTTTTTTTTTTTGACACTGTATGGCCATCTCCACACTTCTGTTTTGTATGTCTGGTGAAAGTACTTCTATTTAGTCTACATCCTAGGGGATACCAAGTGAGACAAGCAACTGTGTGATGGCAACTCTAAAAGCAAAAAGGTGAAAGGGACATCTTTTACAGTTACTGCTTAGCTCTTGGCAAGCTCTGTCTTCGAGTATCATTCTTAGTGGGATATGTACAGTTTTCCTTGTGTATGATCTAGAAACAGCACTGACAAGCTCTGAAAAACACCTGCTGCCTGTTGTCAGTGGGAGGGGTAAAAAGAGAAAAGTCCTGCAGGGAAGAGAGCGTGGGGGTTGACCTC
This sequence comes from Lathamus discolor, assembly GCF_037157495.1. Lineage (NCBI taxonomy): Eukaryota > Metazoa > Chordata > Aves > Psittaciformes > Psittacidae > Lathamus > Lathamus discolor. The sequence goes on along the minus strand of NC_088909.1, from coordinate 81,706,951 downwards.
TGAGGTGACAGCATTGTATGTGTAATGACAGCAAGTCATGCAGTGCATCACAGCATCACAATGTCCAACTAGCACTTGTGCTAGATAAAGTTGGGACACTGTTATAGGACAGATCTGTTAGTATGATTTTTAGTGTATCTGCAGCAGTAGATGTTAGGTTCGGGTGCTAATCTCTCTTCTGGACCGGTAAGATTATTATATATACACACAAAAAAGAGCATACAGACCTATATTCCCTGTGTACTGCAGGATATAGAAACAGCTGTGTTTGTGGATGTAGCAATGAGGAGATTCATGGAGAAAATAGTACTGATTTTTATCATTGTTTATTATTAACGGACCTGCTCAAGTGAGTCCGGAGAAGGCCATGAAGATGACAAGGGCTGGAGCACCTCTCCTGTGAAGACAGGCTTGAGAGAGTTGGGCTTGTTCAGCCTGGAGAAGACACGGCTCCAGGGAGACCTTAAAGCAGCCTTCCAGTACCCAAAGGGGCCTACAAGAAATCTGGAGAGGGACTTTTTACAAGGGCCTGTAGTGACGGGACAAGGGGGAATGGATTTAAAGTAAAAGAGGGGACATTTAGATTAGGCATTAGGAAAACAAGTCTTCCCTGTGAGGATGGTGAGGCACTGGCACAGGTTGCCCAGAGAAGCTGTGGCTGCCCCATTGCTGCCCATCCCTGCCAGTGTTCAAAGGTCAACCTGGACAGGGCTTTAAGCAACCTGGTCTATAGAAGATGTCCATGGCACTGGGTTGGAACTAGATGACCTTTGAGGTCCCTTCCAGCCCAAACATGATTCCATTACATGACTGATTTATAAACTGGTATTGATCAGGATACAGCCACAAGAAAACAATGGCCAAAAGCAGCTCCCTACTTTGGGGTGAATGGTGACTGGGAGGCCCCAAAAGTGAAGCGGCCAGGAGCCTGCCACTAGTGGCAATCCCTCTGCACATGTGGGAGTAGATGGGTGCCTGTACATTTGTCCTCATGGTGTATGTATGTCTGCTAGACTGTCCGCCATGACCCCATTCTCCTCTGTATCAGTTTGGTCACAATTCTCTGGCAGCCTCCACTGTGCTGTTCATATAATGAACACTAGTCGTCCTTTAACAGTGAGCCCATGGTGAAGATCTGTTGGAGACTGATCTGTGTGAAGTACCCAGTGCTTAACTGTGGGTGAGCTAGCAGGATTAAGGGCTTGATCATCACTACATGTTAGTGACATACCCCATTATACAAAATCTGATAGGCACAGTAGGGCACTCATGTTTTCAGGCTGCATCAAAAGTCACACTATTTAAGAACAAATGTTTTTCTTATCTTGCTTCTAATCTGCAACCATTCTGCTCCTTGACAGTAATTTATGCCTTTTCCAATCAAACTCTCTCCATGGGTAAGAAAAAAGGTTCTTTAGCCAGTGATGAATATAAATACATTCTGCAAGATAAGACCCTGGTTCTAAATGGTCATCCCTCAGCACTGTCAGGGCAGATGATTTTCTTCCATGTGTCTGGAAATGTAGTTTTGATTAGGTATAAAATAGTATGCATCTCTAAGCTGGGTCTAGGTCACAATATGCATGAGTTTTGGTTTTTCATTTGTTTTAATATCACAAAATGGGTGTGGGGGAGTGGAAACCAAAACAAACTTACGGCTTGTTTATGTGTCAGCGTTCAGAAGGTGCCTGATTCAGTAAGGCTTCCTGAGAGATTTAAGTATGTGTGTTTATAAACACATCTACAGATTTTTACGTTCTGAGCACTGAATGTAAAAATCTACTTCATAATTCATGTCTCAAGAGTATTATCCACTATTTTCACCTTGCCTTTGTGACTCGAATAATGTATGTAATATACTTCCAAAGAAAATATCCACAACAAATCAAAGTTAAATAAGTCAACCTAGCATATGTTATTCCTGTTGCTTTTTGAAATGTGTCAGCTTGTTAATAAAAACACAGTTTCTCATCCTTCACTATCAATGTCAGTAGCAAGTGTCCCCTTGAAACAGCATCAAGATCTTGTTCTAGTCTTTTCTCAGTAATGACATATGAATTCAAAATGAAGAAGAGCTGATCTGAAAAGATCTGTTATGTAGAACGTAATTAGCCATCTTAGAAGAACAGGCTATTACAGGACACACAGGCTCCTGAACAGCTTCTCACTCAACACGAGGATGATGGGGCAAGGTGGGCTAATTTAAAGCCACGCCATCTGGGGCAGGCCTTGTCACAGGAAGAATATAGCAGCTGTCTAAATAGTTCTTTACTTTCAGTTTTGAAGTACAAATAAAGAATGAACATCTGTTTCAGCTTGCAGAGTTAAATAGGCATTGTAAGCAGATGAATTTTAGGGGTTGAAATTTACAGTAAGAAGTGTTCATGAGAAGAATGTGTAACTAATAGCCAAGGAGAAGGCCATTACAAAGTCCTATGACCCTTCTTTTCTCTCCCCAACCACACAGATTTACACAGAAAAGAGCAATTTGGTCAGAAATTGCTGAGTAGCTGTGGGGACTTTGTAAGGAAAATGCAGGCAATTATCAAAATCCTCACTTGCCTCAGTGAAGCATGGAGTAAAAATGTAACCATGCTTACTTATGTTCATGGCATGTTCTTCACTCACCCAGTTTTCTAAGAGCGAGCTGCTATGAGAGAACTTGACTGAACCTTCTGTTTTCACACCTTTTCAGGTTTCAGTAAGTTCTGCTATTGATTTCCTCTACCTTACATCTCTAGGCAAGAACAGTGTTACTGGTGAGCTATTTGAATGTTTTCGCCAAGTAATAGATGTATAAATATGAAAAGGTACATTGTTTGCATTCACATAATACAATTCTTGGCTTTATGGATTTTTATCTTCTGTTCCAAAGTCTGTATTTTGGAGAACTACATCTGTGCCAGTGATGCAGAAGAATGAATACAAACTCATTTGTATCCCACAAGGAGCTGGACTAGAAAATATGAAGATCCACAGATTCTCAGGTGTGTGCAAACATTTCTCTCACCTTATGAGGGCTGTAGGCATGTTGTGGCTCTACATTTATGCTCTTCTTCTGTTGTTGTCGTTTTGTTTGTTTTTACTGTAGGATTTCTCTGGGTTACTTTGTCTACATTAGATTCCTGTAAAGACTAAACTCTGCCATTTTTACTTCAGAAAGATTTCCTCTGTGGCACATTGCTTTGTCTGCTGCTCTCCCCTCTTCCTGTTGGTTACATGGCCTTTCCTCCACTGTACAAGCCGGAAGAGCAGACCCCACCATGCTGCTGTGGGGTTCTAGTTGCGGGATCACTTCCATTCTCTGTTCCCTGGCATGTACACGGACTTTTCTGCAGGCTGTCTCCTTGGCCACTCACCCAGACAACTTCCCTCTCTTTTGTCCTGCAGCCATTGATCTGCCTCACTGCAGGGACTTTCATCCAGGGCTTATAACATGGAAAAGCGAATAGAGCTCTTTTAACTAAATGTGCCCTACCAGTCCCTGCTGTGGAAACGAAGCACTGTCCTCCTCTCTTCCATCTCCTTGAAGGCTTGTCATCTTGAAGTCAGAGAGTTTAGGACCAAGAGGCATTGCTCATTACAGAGATGTGATCTCCTGGGTATTAGCACATTCCTCCTTCTTCAAGGGAAATAACAATTTTCAGAAAGACCTCAAGTCTTCACCAGGAAAACTTGAGCCATGGTATTTCTATAACAGTCTTCTTAATTTGTTCTAGCATTTAATTGTTTGAAAGCAAGTGCTATTTTACTCGGTCAGCTTTCAGCTCCTGGTTCTTACAGTGCTAGACAGCCCTGTGGGATCCAATATGTTTCCTCCCCATGAACAACATTATGAAAGACCTCAAAGGAAAAAGAGTTCTGCATTGGGATTAGAAAGCCTTACCTGACACACAGGTGAAAAGTAATGATCTAGCTGAATCCTCTGAGTTTTAAAGTGCAGCATGAAAGCAAACTATTTACTAACACTCAAAATCAAAGTTTCTTGCTGACAGGCATTGAAATACATAGGCTCCCTTAAAACAAGCAGCGTATCATCCTACTAAATGTGCAATTCTTATAAAGTCCTGGGGCTATGGGTTGCACAAGAGCAAATCTTGACACACGGCTCCACTGTTACGAAGCCGAAAGACTGTTTTCTTTCAGGACCCCCGGCCAAGGAAGGAGACCTAGTGCTGTGTTTACTTAGCAATATTGTGGGTTTTTCTCTCATTAACCTTCCACCGGTGAAAGCCCTGACTATGTTTCATTATATGAAGCGTCTACCACTGCTACTATAATGACTATTTCCAACACAAAGACAGCGCTGGCTTAAGGTAAGGAGTTCTGGGGAGTAGGTGCTACTTTTTAGCTCTTTGCTTTCCAAAGAAGCAGGCTGGGGAATAGAAGTTAAAAAAAATAGTGGGGAAAAGAAGTCACAGAGATACGAAAGCACACAATGGAAGAAACAAATGTAACTGTGCTAATGCTTCTATTCTCTCTTTGTATTTAAAAATATTTTAAAATACTGTTCTTCAGCCCACTGACGTTTTATGGGGAGTAAAACTAAAATAATCACAAGCCTTGCCAGATTATTTTTGCAGCACTAGCTCACACAACAAACCAAGAAATGCAGTTCTAAGGATTTCAGTAGCTGCATCTCGCCAACCATTCTCATGGGAAGCCACTCCTGCTGGTGTTACTGCAGCTGCTAGCCAAATACTGAACTTGGCAAGCTGTGTGTGTGGCAGATTATGTTAGTTTCCCTTCTGGGGGGAAGCAGAAAAGTGGCGGTTCCAAGTAAAAGCCACCTCTGGAATCTTTTCACCTTGCTTCCTCTGCCGTTTACTGAACAGTAGCCCATCCGTAGATTAGTAGACTGTTTCTTGATGTTGCCTGCTGCAGCATCTCTTCTACACAAACTGCCTCATTTTCACAGTTTCTGCTGGCTACAAATACTTCAAGCAGATTCGCTGGTAGCTCTAGGCTTTCCACCTATGGCTGACTCAACTGTGCAGTGCCAGAGGAAGCAGAAGAGAAGACATTCAAAACCAGGAAGGATGGACTCACATGGCTCACCTTAGTGAACTGGGTTTGCCCCCCTGGTCCAGCTGTGTCAAAGGTAGCCCCAGGGCTGCAAGGCACCCTTGTGGCTCCTCTGGCCCTGGGAATGCCAGGTTCAACAGTGCTCATGTCGCCGAAAGTTGGGAGAATAAAAATCCTTAACACCAATATAGCATTAAGAAGCAGACACTTTATTGCAGCAATGGGTGTTAAGGTGGAATTTCCCCAAATCAAGCATACCCAAAGCTGACTTCATCGTTACATTTACACACAAAAATTATAAGGTAGTACACTCCCAGTTAGTGATTTACATACAATTATAATATCTGCAGTGTCATTCTCTTCTGCTACTACACTTGTGCGGGGGAAGGGTCCTCACTTGGGCAAAGGTCTTCTTGATCTGTGGGTGTGCTTTTTAGTATCATAACGAAGGCAGTTTACTTTAGGTCACCTTAAAAAGTTTTGTTGAAAGTTGGCCAGCTAGATTTCTACTTTGCCACGTGTCATCCTATATGCAACAGACCCTAGTGCTTTGGTTATGCTGTAGAAAGTAAGGACTAAGGCTAGCATGTCACAGAGAACAGCGACTTCAAGCAATGCAGCATCTAATTTCTAAGCTAACGTAGCATCCCGTGCTAACATAGAGGCTAACTTCTTAAATCAAGATGTTCTTATAAATATCTGCTTCATAATCAAACGCAAAATATAGAAAGATTCAGTAAAACTTAGGATAATCTGCAACATTTAGCACTGGATAGGTATTTAGCAAAAAACAGTAAACAAATCGCTTTCCTTCATTTCTGGGCATGACAGCCAGTTGTACTTTTCAAGAAATTAGGTAAACCTTTCCAATTTGTTTGGTCCTTCACATGGCATTTGTATCAGAAATGATGTATTTTGAAGTTATGCCCCGTGAGGATCAAACAGTTAACCACTGTTTCTGCCTCACGTACAATTACAGCAGTGATACCATTATAATCTCATAGAAGGCAGGTAAGGAAGCTTGACAGCTGGTGATACATACCCCTTTGCCTAAGAGAGAACTTTAGTCCTTTGTATGTTTGCCTTAGTGTGAGGCAGCATTTGCTGTAACTCCTTATCTAAAGATCTTCCTCCTCCAAGAAGAAGAGTTTGTGGAAGCTATTTCTAGACCCTGAAATGCTCACCCTGCGAACTCCCAGTATGTGGTTTATTTCCATTACACTACAAAAAGTGGAATGAAGAACCAATGTTTTGAAATGTAACAGTTGCCGGGTGCTTCCCTTTTCTTCTCCTTTTTTTTTTTTTTTTTTCAAGTAGGAAATGGGAACAGCTGAATTTATTGTTTTAATTATAAAAAAAACCCCAAAACCTTACTGATGTGATTGGAGTTGAAAAATAAAGAGAAAGAAGAAGAGAGACTGACACAGGTCTGATGTTGTTTGTACCAATGTAAATTCAGAGCAACAGCGAAAGTTACTGATTAATTGAAATTACATAGAGTCTGACCCCACAATTAATTAATTAAAGCAGTGTTACTCCAGTGGTAGCCTGTGGGACAGACCTCTCTCTTTATAAGAAGCGCTTCTTAGCTGGTTTGCACAGGTACCTAGCAGTGTAGCTTTCTCAACCCAGACAGCAGGGAAATTTACTTCTTTGGGAAACCCCTGTCTTTCTGCTAGTCCTAACTAAAATTGGACAGAAGGTTCAAAAGCAAAACAGCTATGCTAAAGATGCTTAATAATTTATTCTTAACCGAAATGTTTTGATGTTAAAGTTTTGCCAGTGTGCACACTGGACACCAACACTGATGCTTTCTGAAGTAACTGACTTTTCCAGAAATATTCATAAAGCAAAGCATCTCATACTGACTCTCATTTGAGCAGTAATTACATAGCACTTTTTAAAAATCAGCACAATGTATATTTTTATAATTTTATTTCAAACTGAATTAGGGTTTTTAAATTAAACTCTTCTCATCCTTTTCCAGGACTGAATCAAAACACCACTTGTTATTACTTTACACTATCAACCAGAAGTAAAACTGAGTAAAAACAAAAGTGAAACTCAGAGTCTTTCCTTCACTGTCTTAAGTTAAGAATACGAAGTGGAAAAAACCCCCTACAAGCACATTAAAAGTTTCACTTTGGATTTACTGTAATCAACTTAAAGAGCTATAGGAAGAGTTCATAAAAGGTTCTTGTTCATGTAATTGTGTGTGTACTAAAGGTTCTTGCCCTTCAAGGTCTCTGATGATGATGCGAATACAGCGGGCAGTTTGGAAAATGTGCAAGATAAACTTGATACAGTTTTATGACATTTACTTCCATATTGCAATCAAGTAGCCTAGTAATTGTATCTTAATCATATATTAAAAGCAAACCAAACCAGCAAACACACCCAAACCAAATCCAAACATTCAAAACCATCATTAAGGTTGAACTCTCCAGTGAGGAAATTCCAAAATTTCAACAGCTGACCTTACAGGGATTTAGTTACCCTGTTCTGTTGTATTTTGTCCTTTTAGTTTCTAGCTGTATCACACTCACATCCTGTCACACTGGCTAAGGGAGATTAAATTACATGAACAGATCAAATAATAATAAAAAAACCCAACAGGATAAGAAATTACTGACTGAAATTAACTTATATAAACATTAAGGTTTTTTTAAGCTTCCTTTTGAAGCTTCCTGACTTTCACAGACAGGTAAGTGCTGCCAAACAAGTTCAGGAAGGTTAACTTCCTATAATAAGCAAAAGCACCTTGACAGAGCTGCAATTCATTGCATTTAGAATCAGTAAGTATTTAACTCTTAAAAACCTTAACTTGAAAAATCCTAACAGAGTTTTCCATCTAATGTCCACAGGTATCTTGAAACATAGGAAAAAGTTCTAAAATACGTACAAGTGTGAAAATATCTCTTTGTAGGAACAAACTTACTTTCCACAAACTGATGCTAGGTCATTACAGAGTCCTGAACACTGCACAGGATGAAGTCCTGAAGAAGATATTTACGTGAACCTGGGCTGGAAACTTTTAATTTTGCATTAGAGTAACTTCTGGTCAATTTCTGAGCCCCTCTAAGTGTCTGGAAACCCCAAGGCTGAAAGCAGAAATGCTGGTGTGTGTGTATGAGGGAAGCGGGCCGTTTCCCATGTTTGACTAGTGTAAGAAAGTCTGAGATGAGTTTGCTTAGATTTTTTAAAATTAAAACCTCCCAAACAAAAGAAAATAACCCCCCCAAAACCCAGTCCCTCCTAAATCTGTTTTGAGAGGTTTTCAAGTTTGCAGACTTCCAAATACATTTTTTTGGAAGTTATAAGCAATTTTTCCTGGTGATAGACCCAGGAAGGCACAACTTGAGCCTCTCTTTATTATGAATATAAATACATTCAATTTGTACAGCAGTATAACCAAACCCCATATGAAATCACCTATCATTGTGTTTAGGCACCAGTTAAACACAGAGGATATCCTGCTCTGAAGATGAAATAGTCTTGCAGGAAAACACAACAAAACAAAACCTCTGCAAGCAAAATTTTATTAGGAGCTAAAATGTAACTCAACAGAGACCTACGCTAATGAGACTCCAGATGAATCTGTGTTGCAACCACTAAGACTTTTGACTGCACAGCCGCTGGCAAACAGTGCAAGGTGAGGTTTGCAGAGTCTACACTTGAAAGTTCTCCTTCACCTCAGGTTGCAGTTCATTAATTGTGTTTTGTTCTGTTCTGTTAGCAGATGTTGTTGAGCAATGAGACCCTCAGACTCTTCCTACCGACACTTCTCACTCAATGGTGCTAACATATGTACCTGTTTATTTTGACACAAAGCAAAAAGCTCTGAAGACACAGAGCGGCAGTAAATTTGTGGTTCCCTGTATAAATGCCATTTATACCGAGCTATTTGCTATCAGTGGAGGACTGTATTTCAGATTTTATTTTCAAGAAGCTCTATATTTAAGACAATTGCTTGCTCTTACTTGCCTGGCTGCTTTTTCCAGCTACACAAGGTGCTGGCTGCATGCTAGGTGTTATCCTGTAATCGGAGGAAGGTGTGTGTTCCTTCAAAGGAAACCCTGTGCTGCTCCTCAGTTGTGACTCAACTAACTTGGCAAGATATAAATTTACTACATCTCCAGATCATACCCATTCCAACCTGTGCTGAGCCACATGGATGAGAATGTTCAAAGGCCTGGAGCATTTAATAGAGACACCAGGCAGTGTGGAGATTAGCACAAGCATTGCTGTTCACCTTCAATCAGCAACTTACAATTCGGGGCAGTCAGCTTCATTAAAAAGTAAATAAAAAAACCCAACCAACTTAATCTTTCTCATTTACAGAAAACCCATCAGAAACTGTTTAAGCCAACAAAACCACAGTAACTCAATTTGAAAGATACTGATGAAAATCCTTCACACTAAGTGTGGTTCATCTGTGTATACGCTACCAATTTAGGTAAGCAATATAGCAATACCACTATGTCGTCTTCCATTAAACCAGTTTACTGTCATTGAACATCTGACATGCACACTCCCTCCATCTGAACCACAAATCCTGATCACTGTAGGCTATGGAGAGAACTTCTTCACTGTCTCCTCCCTCTACTGCTTGGAGGGAATCCCAGAGAGCTGTTGGAAAGTGACAGCTTACCAAGCTCCTGGGAATGCTATGGAAGAGAAACAGAGCAGTTACAGATACAGTGGAGGGGGGAGCATTATTAGATTTTATTCCTCTTTAGTTTATACAAGTCCTTGTACTGCTCTAGTGACTACAGTGTCTGAGTGCTCTTAAGTTGCTCAGCAATTGAACTGATGTCTGGTTTTGCATGGGTTTTGTGGTTCGGGTTCTTTTTCTCTATGGTGGTGTTTTGTGAGGCTTTACTGTTTGTTTGGTTTTCATTTTTCCTCTGGGATTGTTCTATGATGCAGCATTTCGCATCTGATCAAGAACAGGGGGCCTGTTAGAGAAGGTAGTGTCAAAGAAATGCAGCTTCCACCAGGAGCAGTGTTCAGAGCAGGATTTAATGTCTGAGGAAGTACCTTTTGCATTCTTAGGTATAGGCACCAAAAGCAGCCTTCGAAGAAAAACATTATGGTGGGTTTTTTTATATGCTCTTTACTGTCTGTCAGAGGGACAGTTATCGAGTAAACATCTAGCATGAAACAAACTTACCATTGGGACCCTCAAAACCAGGAGGTGGCTTTTTTCTTAGTGTTCTGTTTTTTGGTTCTGTTGGGTTTGTTTTGGGGTTATTTTTCCCAAAGTGGCTGAATTAGAAGTGAGTCCTTTCAGGAGCTGAATCATATGCAAACCTGCATTTACTGGTGCTCGTCCCTCTTTTCTCCTCCTGGAAGAAGGTATTCACTCATACCACTCAAAAAAGTAGGTTTCAGAGAATGACTGTAAATAATGAAAAAAGTCTTCCTCAAGAGCGTTCTTTGTGCCATATATTGAAAGACAAAGCATGGATTTTAAACTGAAATACGTTTTTCTCTAAGGCTGGACCTACACAAAGAGAAGAATGAACAAAAGCTATTACAACATACATACTCACCTTTAAACATTAAGAATTTTACATCCTACTCCAGAAGTATATGGAAAAGTGAAATACATGCAGAGTCTGACTTCACAGATTTAAATTAGTAACTTCCTTACCTCAGCCTTGTTCTAACTTGTGAAGGTTTTGCAAATAACCTCCCTGCCCCCCATCCAAATACAGGATGTGCTTTGATTTTACTTTCATCTAAATATGATAAATCTAAATCCAACAGTGTGATTTTTTTTAATTAACTACAACAAAATTGTTTCTATCATTTTTAACTGCCTGAGTATGAAAATGAAACAAAATATATTTCCTGGTCTGTATGCTAATATCACAATTTGGAACACAAAAGTAATCAAGAAAGTAAAACTAAGCCTTTTGCACAGGTGGGAAGTTTTGTAACTTGCTTTGAAAAGCAAACTAACTCTGAAAGGAAGTTGCTACAACAGTCGTAAAAACTACATTTCATGTATAATTAGTGGTATTTTTGTCCCTTACTGGGGGATATGTTTACTAAGTTTAGTGTTTTACATTCCCATTTAATTTAGGATTCTGTGGCTATGTGTGTGTTACCACACCCTACACATATTTGTGTTTGACACAGGAGTGAATATTTGAAATGAAATGTACGAACAGGATGTAGATAAATGGTACTTCAATCCTTCCAAGTTCCCTTGTGTCACTTCTGCCAAAGCATATTAACATGCAAATGTGCAGTCATTTAGCAAAGAATAAGGACAGAGCAATGCTTAAAGAGTAACAAGATGCAAAGCTCAGATGCTGACAATTTTTGGGTGCCTTTGGAAGGACTTGTTAAAAATCAACAGAGTAGTAGCAGGAACACTGATGAAAGGAATGTACAATCCTAGACAGACTAGTGAAAAAGGGTAGTGTTTCTTGCTATATATACCATGCTGAAATGTGTTAAAACTAGTTTTAATAGCAGGCAAACAAAAGTAAAAATGCCTGGTATTAGATAAGCTGCAATGTTTGGAGTCCTAATGCAGACTACACTTTCACAATCTCATGAACTGGTGGTGTGCTTTGTCACTCAAGAGTCTGGCTAGTTCTGCAAGCCCAACTAAACCTGACCCTAACAAAATGCTGAAATTTGATTAACTTAAGGACTTCGTATGTGTTTCGGTAGAATTCTTTGCATTTGCAGGGTTTGGTCCACAGAGATCTTGATGAGCAGAGACTTAGACATGCAGTCAGCACAACCAACATAGTACACTACTTGTCTTTTAAGCTGTCTGGATATCGGTGGTATATTAGGTGATAATATTTGGGAGACATCAGAACATTTTTAATTTGCAGTTTCCTTGCCCCATTTGTGAGCAACATGCAGTGTCACTGCAGCACATGGTCTATGTTATTTTCACACTGAAGCCTGGAAGGAAAGAGACATTAAAATGAAAAGCAGATTATTAGAGGAAGTAATACCACAGGCATAGAATCATAGAATAGAATAGTTAGGGTTGGAAAGGACCTCAAGATCATCTAGTTCCAACCCCCCTGCCATAGGCAGGGACACCTCACACTAAACCATCCCACACAAGGCTTCATCCAACCTGGCCTTGAACACTGCCAGGGATGGAGCACTCACAACCTCCCTGGGCAACCGATTCCAGTGTCTCACCACCCTAACAGGAAAGAATTTCCTCCTTACATCCAATCTAAATTTCCCCTGTTTAAGTTTTAACCGGTTACCCCTTGTCCTGTCACTACAGTCCCTGACGAAGAGTCCCTCCCCAGCATCCCTATAGGCCCCCTTCAGATACTGGAAGGCTGCTCTGAGGTCTCCACGCAGCCTTCTCTTCTCCAGGCTGAACAGCCCCAACTTTCTCAGCCTGTCTTCATACGGGAGGTGCTCCAGTCCCCTGATCATCCTCATGGCCCTCCTCTGGACTTGTTCCAACAGTTCCATGTCCTTTTTATGTTGAGGACACCAGAACTGCACACAATACTCCAGGTGAGGTCATAAAATGGTTAGGGTTGGAGAAAGGACCTTAAGATCACTTAGTTTCAGCCCCCCTGCCATGGGCAGGGACACCTCACCCTAGACGATGTTGCCCAAGGCTCTGTCCAACCTGGACTTGAGCACTGACAGGTACTTTCAGTGAGATCAGGGACTATAAGAAAACATGTAATTGGCTTTATTTCAGAATCACCGGGTAGCCTTTAAACAACATGTTCAAATAAATCAAATAAGCAACTCACACACTGAGTTTAACTCCTGTTCTGAACAGCCCTAATTTTGTTTTCTGTAATTTGATGTTATATGACATGGGCACACTCATTTCTTCTGCACAAAGAGTAAACAAATACATACAACACTGTAGAAACTACAGTGATAAGCTTGTCCCTAAAAGAAAGGTGTTTGAGAGTACCAAATTGTTAGCTGACAGTTAACAGCTTGCTTTGAAATCGCTGAACATTAGGAGCATGCACCTCAAACTTTTACATGGCTTTTTTAGCTCTTCTCTGTACCAACTTGTGTTTTCCTTCGTCTCCCGGATAAAGACTCCACAGTGCGTACTTGCAGATCAAGTCCTCGGAGCCAGGTGTTCGGTCCTTAACTCGCCATCTCTTCAGTCAGCAGACAACAGACCACCTGTTTCCAGAGCTTTCAGGCGAAGCAAGTTTACTTGCCACGCACAAGAAAATCAGATACACGCTCATCACTTAGTAAGTTACAGAAAAATGTACATTTGCAAGATCAGAACTGTGCAACAAATCCTGGGGGCTGCGACAGAACTACTGCACACTCAGCTGGAAAAAGCACCCGCAGAACGGGAGCTGTTCCCTTGGCCCAGTAACACGCTCTCTACTGTTGCAGCGAGACGACAGCGGAGACGCGCTGCTTTTGTTTACTACGGCTGAGCAACGCAAGGTCTGTGCCTCAAACTTGTGCGTGCTGGCCCTTTGCCTCAATTCAGCCCGGGTTTTACCTTACAGCGGCCCGTACAGGCGACAGCAAGCGCAAGCTCGGGAAGAGCAGTAAGCCCTCGATCCGCACAGGGACCGGGGTGCGGGCCGGGGCAAACAGCAGCAGCCGCACGCACAGGAAGGGCTTCCCCTTCCGCATTTGCACAGCTCTGGGGCCCTCGCTAGCGCCGACAGGGGCGGCTGCCGCCTGCAGGGGCTCAGCCGCTTCGTGCCTGCCCCACGGTCGCTCCGCTGCCGCTGGCCGCCGGTGAAGGGCCCCACACCGCGGCTGCTCAAAGGCCGGCGCTGCCCGTCCGCAGGCGCACGGCGGGCACAGCCTGGCAGCGGTCCCGTCCCGTCCCGTCCCGTCCCGTCCCGTCCCGTCCCGTCCCGTCCCGTCCCGTCCCGTCCCGTCCCGCGGCGCTCTGGGCGGCCCCGCGCACCCCGCGGCCCGCCCGGCAGCTACGTGCTGACGCGTGCGGCGGGAGCCTCGCGCCCCGCCCATCCCTCTCCCCCGCGCGCCAGGCGGGCGGGGCGGGCCCGGCGCGCGGAGGCAGGGGCGGCGCGCGGGTCGGCCCTCCGCTGCCGCCGCCTCGCGCGTGCCCCGGCGCCGTGCATGGCGACAGAGCGGGCCCCGCGGGGAGCCGCCGCCGCCGCGGTGAGTGCGGCCCGCGCCGGGGAGGGGGGAGGCGGCGGGTACCCCTCCGGCGTGCCCCGTGCCCCGGCCCGCCCCGCCGGCCGCCCAGGGGGCCGCGTGAGGCGGCTGCCGCTGCCCGAGCACCCCCCCCCCCCCCCCCCCGGAGTGCGAGTGCGGGGCGCCGAGCGGCAGCTGGTGAGCGGCGGGGCTGGCACCGGGCACCGGGCACGGCGGCGGGGGCGAGGCCCCGCGGGGCGGTAGGCCGTACCTGGGGACGGGGGTGGAGGCTCCCGGCCGGCGCGGGAGGCCCGTCCCGCCTGGCGCTGTGCTTACGGGTCACTGCCGCGTCCCGTCCCCGCACCGCGCAACTCGCGCTCTGGCGCGCCGCAGGGTCCGAGCCGCCCGCGGGAGGAGGACTGGGAAGCCGCGCCTCGGGGGAGGCGGCGTGTTCTGCCGGGGAACTTCCTCCAGCGCTTACTGTAGCGCTGCAAAAAAGTACGGTGTGAGGCGGAATCTGCCGCTGCAGGAGCGCGGCGGACGGCCACAGCGGCGTCTGCGGTCCGTCTGTGTGCCTATGTAGTGGAAACGCGTCGGAGTGGGGAAGAGTTCCCGTCGATGCGGGGTGTGAATTAATGGGGTTTGTTCATTTTCGCGAGACGCTTCCTGTAAGAAAAGAATCCCAGGTAAAACTTCCTAAGGGTTGGTTTGTGTTTGGTTGGTTGTTTTGGTGGGGTTTTTTTTTTCGTCTGATTAGAGCCTGATTGGCCCCTTTGTAAAATTTCTCCTTCTCCCCTCTGCAGTCAGTGCGTGTCAGGTGGGAAAACAACGCCTTGCTGGGGTTGTTCATAAATTACTTGTTGACGTGTCTGTTTGAGACACAGACTGTGTGCCTTTTGCCTCTTGTGAAGAGGGAAACATAACTGGGAGGACTGGGCTGGCTACTTACAGTTTCACGTGAGATTTTGCGCTTCAGATTAGGTGCCTGATGGTCGGTGTTTTCTGACATCTTAGCCCTGTACAGCTTTCCGTTTTATCACCTCTGCTCCATCGGTTCTGTGGTTAGTCAGAGGCAATGTACAGGTAGTTTAGGTGAGAGAGAAATAGTTCTCAAGTTTATGTTTTGTGGTAAATCAGTATTGACAGGAGATAGTAGAGAGATTGTATGCACTCTTAAAAAGGGTTGTTTTCTCCCCTCCCTCCCCCTCCACCCCCACCACCTAATCTTCCTAGTAATTGGTATGAGAGTAACACTGCAGTGATGTTCCTTGGGCATGCCCATTTACTTTCTCTTCTTAGAGTTGGTGACAGTAATTTGAGGATTCAGTAGGAGCACAGTAGTCATCACCGTCTTCTGCTTTGTGAGAATGAGTCCCAAGTGAGTTCAGTGGTGCTAATAGTGAATTTTGTAGTAAACAACTTTGGTATTTTAGTGTGAAATGATAGGGATTTCAATCAGTGGTGCTCTTTCTGGAGGAGCCTTAAATCTGAGCTGTTTACAGAGCTTTTCACTTCCGTAAATGCCAGCAGCAGCAACACAGGGAAGTAGTATTTGCTGCTGGGAGGGGTAGTTCTAATGAGCAAGGAGTTCACAGAATGCAAGAAATGGTTCAGCGTTCTTGTTGATTAGATCAGATTGACTGGAACTGCGGGATGGAAAATGAAAGGAGGCTGCTGCTGCTTCTCATGTGTGGCAGTCAAAAGTAGCAATTAGGCTAATGGAAAACAAAGTTGAAATCTCTGTAGAATTACTGTTTCCAAACTATGTGGAGTTAGTGTTTTGCATTACCACAGAGTACTACCCAAGTGAATGTCACTGCCTTCTTGTACTTGCAGTCCCGTCTTCTTCTTGCTGAAGTGGTAAAAAACGCAGTTTGCTGCAAATGGGGTTGTCATTTTTGCTGTTGGTCTCTTTATCTGAGCTCTGGACTTTTCTACAGTATGACCTTATGTAAACAAAGAGCTAAGTGATGGTGTTTGCGGTTACAGGAAATAATCTAGCATCTTGGCTGGAAGAGCCTTAGGAGGGAAATAAGTGAGTTTCAAAGATGCTGTGACAGTAAACAGGTGCATGAGTTGAATAGTGTTAGTTATGGATAAAAGTGAACCACTAACAAAAGTTACAAAACTTCAATTAAAAAGCAGACTAACATAATTAAACATGCAGTAATTATAAAGAAAATGTTTTAATGGTGTTTTGAAGAAACAACTGATGTGGAAGCGGACAACCAAAATCTCATGGTTTGTTTTTGTGTTTTTTTAATAAAAATAACTGGAGCCTTGAATAGGATGTTGAACTAGATGACTTCCTGAGGTGCCTTTCTTTCAACCTGAAGTACCCTGCCCTACTGCTACTGTGCTTTTATGGGCTAGAATTTCTATTTGAACACCCCCCTTTTTTTTTTACTTAGGCTTGTATGCAAATATGAGCACTGCAGTTAGGCAATGCAGTGTTACATTTTTTTCAACTTGACTTAATAGAGCTGCTGTTTCAAAGCTTCTGATCCTGGCTGTGCCCTGATTACAGTGGGTTCCGTATGAATTCAGATGTCCTCCCACAGGGTTCTCAGCATGAGCCCAGTTAGATGACTAATATGAGTAGGACCAGCAAGATCTGAGTCAACATTTGAGCTCATGCTTGCATTTGTATTTCTCTAAGTTGTTTCAGATGTGATTTATCAGAAGGTAAACGGATTTTTGGATGTGACATTTTTGCAGGCTATTCCATGAAGTAGAACTGCCTCTGGACGCTTGAAACACACGCACAAAAAAAAAAAACGTTTATATGCAATGAAGCTTCCTTACAATAGTTCTGCTGGAGGGGCTGTAATCAGTTTTATTTGCTGCTTGGAAAGAGGTGTGTTTTGCTGCAAGCTGTGTTGATTTAGGAAGGATTAAGCCTCTCGCTTAAATGAGTTATATGCCTACAAGGTAAAACTGTAAGGTATCTTGTCACTGTCAGTTGCGGCCTTTGAGATGCTGGAAGGAAAAGTGATGCCTCACTCCAGTGTTAAGGTCTTTGGGTCATGCAGTACTGAATGCAGAGAGATCTGTTTCACACGGACAGTGATATAATCCCCTTGCTTTATCGTGGGTATTGAGGTGTAGCTGATTTTGTCTTTCATTTCTGGCTTGCTTTCTGTCCTGTTGACCTCCATGAGAAAGCAGTTTTCTACGGAGGAAAATCCAAGTACTTCTTGAGTAGACCAGCAGAATAACTTGCCCAGAAGGTAATTGTCTATCTAATTTTGGTTGTGCAGTCACCATATTGCGCAGTTAAACATGAACATTTAAGACTGACTTACAGGGGAAAAAAAAAAATCCAATGTGGTGCAGCCAACTATTGATTTAAAATCAATACATGCATTGTCCTTTTATTATGTCCTTTTATGCATCTGTGCCTTTGACAGTATCTTCCACAGTAGTGTTACACAGTTCCGTTTGTTACAAGATTGCTTTTTAATCATGGTTGAACATTTCTCTGTGCTAGAAGAGAGGCAGTATCTCTTGGAAGTTTTGTTTTTCTGTACCTCTGTCCCTTCTGGGCTTTCTTCTGCGGGTTTTTGTTTGGTTTTTTTCCTTCCCTAGTGCCATTAGTATTTGCCCATACCTCAGATAAATCTATGAACTAGTTCAGATTTTGTGTGAGGCCACAAAGATCAGGTGAAATGAGAATGTTTTTGATGCTTTTCTTTGTTCTTTGGAACACTTTGTTTCTTGTCTTGCGTACACTTGTATTAAGAAGAAATTCTGTTGAGCTGCACATTCTGTGCATGATTATTTTAGAATCATAGAATAGTTAGGGTTGGAAAGGACTTTAAGATCATCAAGTTCCACCCCCCCTGCCATGGGCAGGGACGCCTCACACTAAACCATCCCACACAAGGCTTCATCCAACCTGGCCTTGAACACTGCCAGGGATGGAGCACTCACAACCCCCCTGGGCAACCCATTCTAGTGCCTCACTACCCTAACAGGGAAGAATTTCCTCCTTATATCCAATCTAAACTTCCCCTGTTCAAGTTTGAACCCATTACCCATTGACCCTCCCCAGCATCCCTACAGGCCCCCTTCAGGTACTGGAAGGCTGCTGTGAGGTCTCCACACAGCCTTCTCTTGTCCAGGCTGAACAGCCCCAACTTTCTCAGCCTGCCTTCATGCAGGAGGTGCTCCAGTCCCCTGATCATCCTCGTGGCCCTCCTCTGGACTTGTTCCAACAGCTCTATGTCCTTCTTACGATGGGGACACCAGAACTGCACACAGTGCTGCGAGTGGGGTCTCACAAGAGCAGAGAAGAGGGCCAGGATCACCTCCTTCGACCTGCTGGTCAGACTCCTTTTGATGCAGCCCAGCTTACTTAAAGTATACTTCAAGGCATATATTTGCCTTAAAATCGAATGCCATGTGGGATTATTCTTTCATGCAAGTTATTCTTTCAAGAGTTTATTATTTTGTATTTGTTGGCATCAAATGTTATCTGTCTTTTGGTATTTTTGCTTGGCTAGCTCTCAATTTTGTTCCTGCTCAAGCTTATGAAGTGAGAAAAGCTTTGAGTTTTAAATGTCTAATCTTGATACATGTAAATATACAGTAAGCTTGGTACTGTTTTTCTCAAACTATTTTTAGAGGTCTGAGTTCAAGTGCATTTAGAGTGGGAGCCCTGTTAACTTCAACATGAAAATACAGGATTGCTTGGCTGAACTCAGTTGCAGAAATAGGGCTGCAGGTGGTGTCTGGATCTTTCCGAATGTATTAGGTAAAACAAGACTTCCAGCAGGGCATTTGAGGACAAAGGCTATTGGAAAACAAGCACTAATTCCTAATAAAAGAGGTGTGTTTTAGTGAGTTAAAAGGGTGCTTCGGAAACCTATTGAGATGGTCAAAAAAGGTAGGAGGCTCTGAGGTTACAAAGATAAAAGCCTCTTAAAAATACAGCTTTCAAGTGAGGGTTGGTTTTGGAAGACAGTGTTCAGAAAAAAAAGTCTGTGGTACAGTTGTTGTACTGCATACTACAGAACGCACTACAGGCCAGCCAAAGTCTTCTCTTTTGCAGCATTTCCCAGCTGTGAAAAATTCTGACATTCTTTAATGTTTGGTGCTGGTTCTGCAAAATATAGCAGTACTGGATTGTGTTTGTTCAGAAGTTACCTGTAATACAGTTACAAGGGACAGCAATACCCACCTCTCTCTTACTTCTTCCTGAAGCAGAAGAGCAAAAGGCTGCCAAAATGCAGAGGGAAAATAAAGCCACTTACCGTTTGTTGCATCTGGCCTGTACGAAGGAGTACTCATGTATGCTTGGGAATCAGGAGCTGGGTCCAGACAGCAACTAGTCTGTATGAGGGGGCATCCCCTCAGGAACAAGCAGAATCAAAAACGTGCTTATTCCACTCCGTGGTGTACAAAGGTAGAGAAGGCAAGTTGTTGTGGTTAGAAAATGGAGTAAGTAAAAGGAGTTGAATCAGTGAGATATTTTAAATTTTTTCGTTATAGAATCATAGAGTCAGCTAAGTTGGGAAAGACCTTTAAGATCGTCAAGTCCAACTTTACACCATGACTGCCGAGACCACCACTAAACCATGCCACTGAGGGCCTCATCTGCGCAGTTTCTGAATTCTTCAAGGGATGGGGATTCCACCCCTTCCCTGGGCAGCCTGTTCCAATGTCTGATCACCTTCTCTGTGAAGAAATTTTTCCTTATATCCAATCGAAACCTCCCCTGGTGCAGCTTGAGTTGAAAGAATCAAATTTGGACACAAAGCAAAGCTACTTCTATTTTATAGGTTTTGTGAAGACTGCCAAGAGGATTGGTGAATCTAAAAGCTGGCATGTTTTTCAATTTTATCATCAAACTACTAAGGACATTTCCTCTCAGTATGAGATGTACCATGGGGAGAACTGCTTCTCTTGCAAAATGATTTTGGAAGTCATAGCTGGAATTTCCAGTCTTACTCCCAGTATTATTTTGCCATACTTTGCAGCACTGGTACTACAGGTTCTCTCTTTGGATTCTTTTTTGAACCAGTAGAAGTTTTATTTCTTAATTTATAGTGGAATATATTCTAATCATACAATAATGTGTACATGGACATGTCTTCAGGTTTTACTGTCTCTTAAAATCAGGTTTATGCAGTTTTAAAGAAACATTTATTTTTATTATATTGCCAAATTGTCTGCTATGCATAGACTTTTTTTTTTTTTTTAATGTGTATGTTTTGATACCTTGAGGTTTTGCTCTTTGGAGCCGTAGAAAGCAAACTATACCTACTTAGCACTTGATGGCCAAGGGACAGAAGAATTCCTAATGCTGGGAAAAATGGGTGGGAATACAAGCAGAGAAAAAGTTTTGGCCTTTATGTGAGGAATTGTAAATCATAAAGTCCCAGAGATGTCACAGAAAGGTAGAGGTGGTTGTTTTCATGGTATGTATTAGGTGTCATCTTAAAGAGCCTCTTTACTCAGCCTCTTGACAAACGCTGGTATTTGCTGCTCCCTTGGTTTTGTAAACAACTGCCTTTTGTAGGGCTGTACTGTAGACCATATCGCAACTGTGACCTGCATTAAAATAAAACTGTTTTTTCTGGTTTTGGAGCAAGTGGGACAAGGGAAGGAAACAGACAGGATAACTTCTTAAGCACGCTTGCAGCGTCAGAGAAGATGTTGTGTAACCACATCCTGGATAACCCCAAAGATGGACTGAGCTACAAAAGAAATTTTGGGTTCCCAGTGGAATCTGAGGGCATGGAATTGCACAAGACCCAGATCCTCAGCTGTGGGCAATAAAGCATGTGTCAATCCAAAGCTGGCTCCCAAAAAGATGAGACTTTGGAACTATTCTAGCAACTATGTAAATAAGTGCATGGTTATCTTAATTGCCGTATATACCTGGGTCTTCATAAACCTTTGTAACTGTGCGGTCTGTTAAGGGTATTTGTGAATAAATACTTCTGGTTGCTTTTATCTTAATCTGGCTTTAATTAAAGGTGATTTCAAGGTAGCCGGCTAACAGTAGGCTAACATACTATTCCTATATGTCTTTTGATCCCTAAAGCTGGAGTCTAGCACACTAAAATAGTGGTTTGGTCATTGAAAGAATGATGGAGCTTCACTGAATTTTGGTGGGTATTTTGAAAGCGTGCTTGCAGAAGCTGGGGAGAAGCATGTTAGATTTAAGTCTGTGGTAATGAGAATGAAAATCTGTTAGTAGGACTTGTTAGTAGGCCCTGTACAAGGTGGGTGTGAAAAATGAGCTGGAGTATTCGCTTTTCTTTGTTATGCATTGGCAGACCTAGCCGCAGTGTGATGAAATAGGCTCAGGTCAAAGTAGAGAATAAATAAACCAGGGAGTTTATTTGGTCGAGGTTAATGAGATTGCACCAGTAGAAGTCTGAAACAAATCAATTTGAAGCAATGTCTGCACTATAGTTAGCATGTGTGATTGTAACACACATGGATGTACCTTAACCAGCTTATACTGCAGCTGCTGAAAGGTACAGTGTGTAAATTGCAAAGAACACTGGAAATTTAATGTTGCTTTTGCTACTCAAGCTGGTTCAGGTGTATTAACAGTGTTTTAGAAGGGTGCCTTTAGACTGCAGCAGACTTAAGCCATACCGTAATTTTCTTGAGCTTTGGTACTTTTACAGGTCTGTTTTCTAAGAGCTTTGCCACTTGCTGAGACTGATAGCTTATCAATATTTTTGCCTGTGAACTCACAGAACTGAGTTTTAACCTTAGAATGTTAGAAAATGTTTTTACTTTGTTTCGTAAAAGCGATTGTGGTTTTTGTCAATTTTATGGTGGTTCTGTGAGTTCTGACACATAATTTTTTTGAACTCTTGAACCTGAGGTAAAATTTTTGGGACGAGGTGATAATACAAGATGTCTCTTTTTGTTGTTTAAGATATTATGCTGTGATTAGAAGACTGTGCAGGGTGGTGAAATGATATTTCTTACAGTCAGACATTTTAGAAGGAGATCTGAAGTTTGCCATTAGCTGATATTACGGCAAGTTAACCGCATGCTATAGTATGCTAGAAGGCATGGTCTGTTTCATTTCTTACTCCTGCAGTAATCTTGTGGACTGCTCTACCAACCCTGTGAGGTATCTTTGAGCAGCTTTATATTTAGATTACACGAAGCCATTTCTGAAAATAGGAAAAAGCTGTCTTTTAAACAGCATCTAGCATACTTGGTGCTTTGTATTAATGTGTCAAACTACTTTTCTCCTCCCACATCTGAAGTCTGTCTTGGCAAAGAAACCCAATGTTGCTTTGACTTGCCATAATGTAGCTGAAGTATTTCTGACTGAGAATGCCTAAGGGGAAGTGACCTCGTGTGCTCTTTATCACACTGTTAAAATAATAGGTTAAATATGCATGGAGCCAGGAAAAGTGGTGGTCTCTTTTCTTGCTAAGGGGACATGCAGAAGGAGAACACAATCATATCATCCCTGATCTTGGGTGGACAGGCGGTTAATACACATCAAAAGGATTTCTTTATGCTTGTTTTAAACAAAAGCATTTGGAGGTGGATATTACAGTGCTGCTGAGGCCTGAATTTAACCAAGTAATGTAACTTCTGATTAGAGATACATATTTGTAGAATCACAGAAATATTTAGTGTGGAGGGAACCTCAGAGGTTTTTGCTCCAGACGCCTGCCAAAAGCAGGGTCGGTAATGAGGTCAGAACAGGTCTTGAAGCTGTATCCCCTCAAGTTGTAAGGATGGAGACAACATGTCCACTGCTGGGCTGGCCTCAGGGTGGAAACTTGCTGCTTAGATCGTCTCCGAACTACTAGTGTTTCAACTAATGGCTGTCCTCTCTTGTCCTGTGCAGAGCCTGACTCTGTCTTCTGAATAACCTCCTTGCTGGTACTGGGTGCTGCTGTTAGGTTTCCCCGAAGTCTTCTGCAGGTGGAATGGGTCTCACTCCCCAGTCTGTCTCCCCAGGGTCTGTGCTACAGTCCTCGACTATGCTCATGCACTCTGCTGTGATCTTGTTCCCATTTATCAGTGTTTTTTCTCTAGTGGGGGTATGGGATAGGGCCTGGACATGGAATTTTAAATTTGAGTAAGATCTTGAGTATTGGCAAAGTTGTAAAGAACAGCGAGGACAGGAGGTGGTCAGAAACTTCAACAGCCAAACTGGGAATGTTTCCCTCTCTCAGTTTATGTAAAAAATAACTCATAAAATTATGAGATACATTGGTTTTAAACCTTTGAAGGGCACTATGACCAGAAACAACCTGCTCAGCTCATATAATTATAGTGCTTCCCTTCCTTAATGAACTGCTCAATTTGAAATGTAAAATGGTTTTAGATAGATTTGTTTGGTTGTGTAGCATTTCCTTAGAAGTGTTGTGTTTAATAATGTACACTGCAGATTTTTAGTTTTGTATGTGCTTTTGTTAAATTGCAATTTTCTAAATGCATCGTGCCAGAAATAAGTTAAAAATTACTGTCTTGGAAACCATAGCCAATGTGCTTTTAGCATAATGTAATTAATTAAAACTCAAAGTCTGGATAGAACACATTAAGTTCTATTGCTTCTTACATAAATATGCAGTGTAGCATGCCTTGTTTAATTAAAAAAACTAGTACAAAGAACTATTTGACTGCTTCAGTGATTAAATGCGTGGAACAGCTTAAAAAATAAATGTGCGAAACGAATGATTTATGTTAAATGTTCTCTTTAATTTCAGTCTTAACTTAAACAAGCTATTTTCAATTAATTTGAATAAATCAATGTGTTTTGCCCTCAGATTGCTGAGTACCTAATTGTATGTAGTTTATAGGTGATACATACACAGATATATGTATATATATTTAATTCCCTTTTGTTCTTTTAAGATTTGTGGATTGTTAAATCAGCTGGAACTTTTGGAGTACTACAGCCTTTAGTTTTTTTGTCGAGTCATTAAACTTCAACCAGTTGAGACCAATGTGGCCTGTTTTGCTGGAATGTCTTTTAGACCTAGTTACAAGGGTGTGCCAGTGGGAGTTAGTTCTTTTATCAAGATGAATTCTTGCGTACAGGTTCACAAGTCAAGTTAGTTTTAATGTTTCTCTTTCTTAACAGTTGCTCTGTAACGTCTTTGCTTACAAATAAAGTTAATTGTGGAATATAAGTTTCTTCCCCTGAGGAACATAAATGTATGGTGAATCAGTGTACCATTTTTTGCATCATTTAATGATATCTAAATTTGTTTAATAAAAGTTTGTACTATTGATATTTTTGTATTCCTAAGATCATTTAATTTATTACTGGGACTTGTTCTTTTACTTGAGAAACTGGTTACATGTGTAGCGTTGGAACACTTGCATTCCTTTTCTACTTCTTTTTTTATATTGCTTTTTAAATTTTATGTTGCTGCCTCTATTATCAAAATAAGATGAGCTAAAATATTAGGCTGTTTTCTTGATTATTTAAGATTAGTTCAAAAGGGGAAATAAGAAATCATAAGAAATCTCAAATTGTTAAGCAAAAAATCTGGGTCTTAATTATTTTCCTCTAGTTGAGAAATACATCTGTTTGGAAGCAGTAAGCATTCATGTGGTGTTATTAGTTGAAGCTAATTTTGCCTATTCCTGGCTCAGAAACAAAGAGAAACTCTAATGGTTAATTTGTTATAATTTATTACAATGAATTTAGAATCATTATCTATTGTTTGGTGCAGTATCTTTCTTATCTTGACATAATTTCCAGTTACTCACTGAGCTTTTAGAGAAAGAAACAAAACAAACAAAACTGATGGACATCCTTTTGCTGTAGGGGAAATCAGATGGCAAACCATCCTCCCTGATAACACAAGGAGAAGAAAGAGACTAAGGGAACAAAAACAACATAAAAATCTCCTTGGCAAAAACAAACAAGATGCAGCAACAGAGTTAAATTACCTTGTAGACTCATTTGGTAAGCTTTCACAGCTGATGGTACAAAAAGATAAAGTTCTTTAAAACTGAAAGTGCACTTTTTAATATGAAAGATAATGCGCCACACTCAAGTATATTGAACCTACAAACAGAAATAGACTGACTCAAAGACACTGAGGGCAGAGCATAATGTATTCTTACTGCTTCTGAATGGTTATGTTTCCTGTGCTTTAAGAAAAGGAATTTTCTTCTTTTCCCACAAGAATAAAAATATTGTTGCTGTCCTTTCTTGCAGTTGTGAAGCAGGAGGTGAGTTTACAGGAAGAAGCAGGAACTCATTAGGATTCTGGTAATAAAATGTCTTGAAGTGAGGAGAGAGCAAGCATGTAAATTGCTTTGTCTCTTCATCTCTGCAGATGCTTTCTGTTCTTTACCTTCTTACCATCTCTTTACTCTTATTTTTCAGAATATTTCTGTCATGTTCAGTCACATCTCTCCTATTGTGCTTTCTTATACTCCTTCCTCCAGTCGCATGAATAAAAGAGCCATTAGCTGTGGTGTTGTTCTCAGATTCAAGTAGGTTTTAAGATTGCTTTCTGATTTTGACAGTCGTCAAAGTGTCCTTAGGACCAAATTTCAGGGCGCAGATCAGCCAAGGATTCCAGTTTACATTGGTGAAATAACCTTTTGTCTTTCTGGATCTGTTGTCATCCTCAGATTTGCTAGAGCAAACTCCCCAGTCAAGTTTTGAGCACCTCTGGATGGGAAAATGGGAAGAAAATAAAATAACCAAAAAGCACATTACGTTAAAGAAATACTAAGATAAGAAACTATATGGCAAATATATTTGCAGGGTGGGCTAAACTGTATTAAAATTGTCTGGGAGGTTGGGAAATTGATTTTCAACTGGAGAACTGTTTCTGGCTTTGAAGAGGAAATTAGTTTTGATTTATTAGTTGAAGAGCAAATTGCTTGTGAAAAACAGATTGTGAGACGATTCAGTTCTGTTAGCCTCAGTGGGCAAGGGTGTGGTATCGTGATTAGCATTTATTTTGAAGTGTGGGTAATGAGAAGAATCGATATCTGTCTAGAAGGAAAAGAGTGGTAGGTGACTTGACAGCAGACTGGGTAAGAACTGGTATTTTAGTCTGAAATACAGGGGTGATGGGGGGAAGCCAGTGTTATGAATGAGGGTAAATAAAAACCCAATCCAGGTCACAGAGATGGGTAAAAAGGTGCAAGAAATTTTGTGTACAGTGGTTCTGTACTGGAAGTGCAGAAAGCACAAGTCTTTGTCTGTGTCTTTTTAACTGTTAATATGGAAGTGTTCAATTATTCCAGCAGTTACTGCAGTTGGAAAGTACTGTGTAATTTCAAATTTCAGTGAAGCTGATGTGTTGAGAATGGGAGAGTCCTTTCTTGTGATAAGACTGGATATTTCCTTTTGTAACCTTGGTACAGACAACTGAGCTAGAAAAAGATTGCTTGTAGGGTTTTGGGGCTGCTCTTCATGCCGTGTGCAGTGTCTTGCTCACTTTTGATTCACTGTGGCCAGACACTCTAGCTACATGTGAGCAGTAAAGAATTCATAATTTGAATTAAAGTAATTTCTAAAACAAACAAGAATTTATTTCCCCAGCAAATGCTGTATCTGTCACACGTGCATGCACACATTTCTGGCTTGTTTTTCACAAATAGCTTTTCAGTTTCTTAACAGTGGAATGAGAAGAAACATGTATTTCGGATTGCGGTCCTTTTTTAGCCTGTGTGATGAAATAGAGTAGCAGTTTAACAAACCTTTTTATTTTATCACATCTCTGTTTCTGTCACAGATGGTATGCAGGATTAGTTTTGCAATCTTAATTTGTGATCTCCTTTTTCCTGTTTGTTCCTGCATACTTTATCTCCTTTTGTTATAGCTGTATAGTGGGTGAAGTCCTTTTTGAAGGCATAATTAAAATATAAGATCAGAGTACTAACAATGGGTAGTGAATTTTTACGTGAGATTAGAACTGCTGAAGTTAATGAAACTTTCATACTTACAAATACGTAATTGCACATGCAATGTGTACAATAAAATGTTACACAGGTGGGTTTTTTTGTTTGGTTGGTTTGGTTTTTTTGTTTTGTTTTTGTGGGGGTATTTTTTGTATGAAGGCATCTTTAGACCATCACTGCATGCATAAATATACATTTATCGTTCTGTATTTAAAATTGTAAGATGCCTCTGTTTTATGGAACATGGGAGTTAATCTGGGTCATTCTTAGAACATTTCACATGCTTTCAATATGTGGTTAGAGCATTAGAAATGTATTATTACTGATGCTACTTTTTCTGCTAGTTTCAAAACATTTGAAAAGTTTTCTTGGTCCTTAGCAAGTAGAGCATCAGAATGCTACTGTTGGACTAGTTCACACATTCACACAAAGTCTGGCGTTAGCAAATCTCATTATATGGTTACAGCTGTACTTAGTGTTAAACGGTAATGAAAGAAGTAACAGGTCACCTATGGATTACACAGACTGCATGTGGGAGTGCCAGTTTGTTAATTCGTCTTTTTGGTTTTGCCCTTGTAACCTGGAAATCGTGGTTGAGTAAAGAATGTGATGCTTACTGGCAAGACGACTATGGTAACTAGGCTGTTTATTGGGAATAAATGCATGAAATCTAGACTCAATAACAGTAACACATCATTTGACATCTGCAGTTGTGTGTTTCTTTCTCATAAAAAAGTAGGTGATTTTTAGCTCACTAATAGTGTGGAAACTAATGAAAGTTATGCTGTAATCTAAACTTGATTGTGGTTGGGTAGAAATTAAGTCATTTGTGGCTCAGAAGCACGAAAAATTTGACAGCATTACCCTTAATAGCACAAAAAAAAGTTTTATAGAACCTTTTTCTAAATACATGTTTTTCTAGGGTTTATATAAATTTCTAAGTTAACTTGTTCCTCCATTCAAAGTCTTTAAGTGCAGCCTGTTTGCTGAGAATACTTTTTTCTTTTTAAAGTTCAGTCATCACATAAATAACCTGATCAATAATTTATACATTAATGGATTATTTCTAATTACTGACTTGACAGCCGTTACACAAGAAGACATTGCAGATTATCAACTCCACAAGCAACTTGTATGTTCTTGAGTGATAAGGAAATTAAACAGTACTGAGAGCTGGCTTTTTCTGTCTTCTACAGAAAGGGAAAAAAGCCCCAAATTTCTCAAAGAGGCAGAATGAGTTCCTTTGAGGAGTCCTGCTGTTGCTAGGAAAGGAAAGAGGAAATGGAGAATGCCGAAAATAAACAAAGGAGAAGGAATTTAAAGTGAGGCACTTTCACACAATAAAGCAGGGGTATAGATTAAAGTGGAAAGAACAGAAGGGGGTGTGGGGTTTCTTTTTCCTCCTTCTTTTTCCCCCTGTTTTTCCTTTTGTCTTTTTGAGGGTGGGGACAGGGTTATGATGTATAAAAGAGAAGGGAAAAACATAAAAGCCAGAGGAAAATGTTGAAGGGAGATTTAGCTGTCACTGTAATTACAGTACTGCTGGACTGGAGGCTCAGCATGAGAATCATTTTGAGGCTTTGCAGGCCCCAGTATAGGCAATATATTTGCATTTGTGTGGTAAAAGCAGAAATATTTAGTCACTTGTCTGAGTCATACTACCACATTGGAAAAACTTGTGAAATGAAGGGCCAGTAAAGGGGTCCTCAGCAGCTGAGCAGAGGCAATACAGAAAGGAGTAGAGTAGAATTGCTGGTAAGGTAAGAGAGAGAAAGGTTTGGCAAGGCTGGCTTGAGAAGGTATGTGGAAGCTTGGTGTCACTGTTATCAACACTTCCTACAAACAAGCCTGATAAACAAGAGGAATGAGATCCTTGAGCAGAAAACACTGGGAAGAGAGAGGGACAAAAATAGGGAAAGGTTTAAATATTTTGAGAACTGAAACTTTCTTGATTGAGTCAAAGGACAACTGAGTTAAATAGAGTTTAGTAACATAGATGGAGAAGGCTAGTGGGTTTGTATTCATCATCGTTTTATTTCTAGTACTGCTGCTGCAGTGATAATGGGTAGGCATTAAGCTGACAAAATCCTTGAGCCTAGATACACAGTATTGTTTTAGTAGTTGAAAAAATTCAAAGAAAAACTGTTAGAGCTACATATAGATGGCCTTCATCAAAACACAGGTTCTGTTATTTGATTGCATTCAGTATAAAATGAGGCCCATAAAATGCTAAAAAGAAAAGAACCTTTGTAACTGTGTGTATGATTGCAACTCTTCAAGCAGACAGATTTCAAGTGCCTTTAAAGAGAATCTGCAGCCAGGTCATATTTTTGTTATTCCTATATATTTTCAAATAACCAAACACCTCTATTTAAATGATTCAGTATTATCACTAGAAACCTAGCTTCTGATATTGCCTGTTCCAAAGTACCCAGGTCATTTTAGACTCAGATTTAAAAACGTGTTAAATTAATAGGCAGAAAGCAAGTAAACAAACATGTTAGACTCCTTCATCTGACTGAGCTGTGCAGATTCAAATATTTTTTCACTGCTTGGGCTTTCAGTCAAAGCCTTATGAAATAAAAAAATGATTTGAATGCTGCTTCATTTTTATTTCAAGCTATGTGGCCATGATAAATATTTGAGTAATCTGTGACTTGGCTAGTAGCTGAATAGATTAAGCAGGTTTTATGTAGCAAGAATTTGGTTTTTTAATTAAACTTGATTTCTGGGTTACTACTGAGGTAACCAAAAGATTGTTCTTTAAACAGAAGAGAAGATACAGCCTTTTGGAGGCAACCATCAGTACATTTAGCACTCACCTTGGGAACTTTTCTGGGTAGTAGGTCCTGTTGTTACTATTAAAGCCTTGAAGTTATTGGTGTAAGTTTAACAAGCTTCCCTGTTAGACTACAAAGTTTGATGGAAGAGGTTGTCTTATTGTAAAGTTTGCTCTACGCTGCTTAGAGAGAAAAAAAAAATAAATTATTAAATCTTTTTAGCCCAAAGAACATTTAAAATGAGACCAGATGCTTTGTGTTTGTTTTTGTTGCATAGCAAAGTTCCTGTGTAAGAGTAGAATTTTGGGTTGGTGTTCCTTCTTTCTCATGTAGGTCTTGCAATTGTTTGTAGGCTTTTGTGAATCAGAAGCTGCTCCAGCAAGTTGAGTCAGTGATTGTATCAAATATAGGAAACTTCAGTGATGACAACAGATGTTTATAAGTGACAGTTTTAATCTCTGATTTAGTCTTGTTTTTTTTGTCAGTTGTTAAGCATTTTAGTATTTGTGATTTATTGTCTAAGTCTTCAAACTAGAATAATCTTACATAAATGACACTCCTGCAAGGAATACAGAACTATATTCCTGTTTTGGATTTTAGCAAAGTGCTGTGTAGAGGTAAAATTGTTTCCACCCTTGATGACTAAGTCACTTGATGTGCATATATACATTTTTATTTATAAAGTAAATAGGAAAAACTGAACTTGCATAATGTTATATGTATGTATGTATGTGTAAAGAAGACATATAAATGAGTTGTGCTTATAAGATATGTTTACTACTGAATTATAGTGAACATTTGTATTGAATGAATTCTCACTAAGCCGTTATAATAACTACTGCTTTTCAGGGCATACTCAGTTTTTCCCTAGGTGTGGCCTGCATTTTTCTTAGGTATCTAACTCTGCATTTGTATCATTAAAATATTCTTTGAAAAGAGTATTTTATTTGAAAGGGCAGTCATTTTGTCTGATTGTTGCTATTCCAGAGCTTCTTAGTACTAGATCAACATTGGCATGCTGGAATGTGTCCAGAGAAGGATGCCCAAAGGTGTATAGGAGTGGGGTAGTGTATAAGGCACTGAGAGAACTGTGTTTCCATTTGGAGAAGCATGAGGAAACATCTGTTTATTGTCTTCAGCTACCTGATTAGACGCTGTAAAGAACACTCAGTTGGACTTCTTTCTGAAGGTACATGGTGTTTGGATGAGCGACAACAGACACAAGTGAGAGCATGGGAAATTTTTGTTATGCAGGAAGATTTTTCAGCAGGAGGGCAGTCAAACCCTGGAACAAGCTGTTCAGAGAGGTTGTGAAATATCTGTCTTTGAAGATGGTGAAAACTTCACTAGACAGGCTTTGAGCCTGGCATAATTTAACCCTGCTTTGAGCAGGGGTATTGGTCCAAATGACATCCATTCCAATTATATTAACCTATGATTTTTCATTTGTCACTTTCACATGAAATAGTTAGGACTTTTGTTTTTGTTGCTGTATGAAAACAGTGTATTTTCTCACACCAGAGATGGTGTTTGCATGAATTGCACCTGTGTATGAATAATCATAACCCCAGAGTAAATAACCCTGCTCAATTTTGGTTCTGTGTTGATTACTATTTTGAGACTCATAATTAGTATGTATAACAACCTTTCTAAATTACATTTCTCATTTCTTTCTTGAAGTGGGATGTAATGGGATACTAACTTGAAATCGTTGCAGAAACCTGCTGAACCCATAGGGCTATTTTTGTTTAATTAAAGTGCCTTGCTGTGAAAAAAGTATGCTCATGGCTTTTTTTCCTGTATGAAATCTTTCATTTTGAGGTTTTCTTTGAGTCTCTTTCTAAGAGAATGTAAGTTTCTAGCCATGAGCCAGCTTTTTATTAACCCTGCTTGCTTTTTTTTTATTTTTTTTTTTTTATTAACCCTGGTTTTGCTGTCGGTTTGGAGAAATTTCAATTTTGTTTTGTTTTGGTGTTGCATTCACTGAGGATACAGTTCCTTCTCAGTGTATGTCAGTGTTAGACTGGGCTACCTTCTCATACTCTCTTCTCTGCACCTGTGCTAGCAATCCAGTGTCTGTGGAGTTAAAAAGTACAGAGACCTAATCCTGCTGAAAAATTTAAATTAGTCCCAGCTGAAATTGGTTTACTGAATGTTGTCACAAGTGCTGACATAAGGGAGCAAGGTGAAAGTGAGAGTGGGGCTTCAGCATTCCAGATTTGCACAGGTTTAAGCCAGTGTGAAACCACTCTTCTCCCAGGAGAAATTAGATTACATTATTTTATTTTTTTTTTTAAGTACATTTAGTACTAGAGTTAGTTAATTGTCAAATAATTAGAGTAATCTTAAGTTTTGTCATGAGAAAATAAAGAGTGTCTGGTTTTATAGGCATTCAAAAATAGTTGAGCTGCTTCTTCAACTAAAAACGTATCTGTCTCTTGCAGGTGTGTTTGTAAGTAAATGCATTTAGTTCACTGGGTTTTTGTTTCTATGGCATGTTTATACAATAGGTATCTTTCAAAGAAGTGTGTAACTTAAACCCTTCAAAGTGGGATAAAAACTGGCTAATATGGGTCTTTCTGTCATACGTAATTTTGTTTGTGTTGGTTGTGCTTAATACCAGCTCTTGGCTGCTCTGGTGGAGCGTGACCAGCAGGTCGAAGGAGGTGATCCTGCCCCTCTACTGTGCTCTTGTGAGACCTCACCTGCAGTATTGTGTGCAGTTCTGGTGTCCTCAACATAAAAAGGACATGGAACTGTTAGAACAAGTGCAGAGGAGGGCCACGAGGATGATCAGGGGACTGGAGCACCTCCCATATGAAGACAGGCTGAGAAAGTTGGTTCTGTTCAGCTTGGAGAAGAGAAGGCTCCGTGGAGACCTCATAGCAGCCTTCCAGTACCTGAAGGGGGCCTGTAGGGATGCTGGGGAGGGACTCTTCGTCAGGGACTGTAGTGACAGGACAAGGGGTAACGGGTTAAAACTTAAACAGGGGAAGTTTAGATTGGATATAAGGAGGAAATTCTTTCCTGTTAGGGTGGTGAGGCACTGGAATCGGTTGCCCAGGGAGGCTGTGAGTGCTCCATCCCTGTGAGTGTTCAAGGCCAGGTTGGACGAAGCCTTGTGTGGGATGCTTTAGTGTGAGGTGTCCCTGCCCATGGCAGGGGGGTTGGAACTTGATGTTCTTGAGGTCCTTTCCAACCCTAACTATTCTATGATTCTATGATATCCAAAGCCAACATACACATTTCTCTTAGTGATAAAGTCTTTATATTTAAGTATACTTGCTTCCATTTATTCAAAAGCTTCTGTGCTTTTTCATGGGATTTACATGATTAAATGGATCTGTTTATGTACTGAAAACCTAGCATGTAACAGAGTAAATCAGGATCGCATCCTGAAAGGTAAAGAATATAAGGTAAGGTTCCTTTGGACTTCACAAATTACATGTTGATCCCCCATGCATTCAAAAGCTATCATTTGAAGTCGCAATAATGGCAACACTCATCTCTCCTGCATCCATGGCTTTGCCAGCGGCTGATGGTTTTAAAAATGCCACTTTTGTGTAAGAACTTTTTCAGAACGCCAACTCTGCAGATCCATCTGCATTTTTCATACATGGTAGCAAGATGCATGACGTTTGTATATGAGAATTGGATCACTGTATTTGTACGAGTTCAATTTTCTTGTGGTCTGTAAATTCATGCTTAGCACACATGCATACCTAACATCCTTGTCTTACATGTTTAAATGCTGCCGCTACTGCTGTTCCAGATAGTCTGTGTTGACTAGTACCCTATTTGAGATGTGCTCTTTCAAGTTCATGCAGATCTCTCTGCTGATCAACCAGTCAATCACACAGTCGGATGTGCCTTGGCAGAAGTACAAACAGGATTTTTCCTTTAGTGTATGCTTATCTTTTCCTATTTGAGGATAAGGAGGTGTCACTGGAGAAGATCAGTTGCCTTGCTCTTCAAGTCTCAATCTCTGAATACTTAAATTGTATAATTCTGCCTCACCCTGTATTGTGTTCCAGTGTGAGTCATGGTCCTTGCCAAATGAATTTGCAGTCCTGCCTAATCTTGTTGCCATGATTTGTGTCTTCTCTTGAGAGGGTAGTGGCCTGCTTGCTTTCTTTTCCTTCTTGCCCTGTTTATGCAGTTATTTCGGTGTGGAATTATAGTTTTACAAAGGCCTGCTTGTATTACATGGTGCAAGGACTGCTCATGGTAGGTACCTTTTTCATGTCTAAAAATGCCTGTCAGATGTGCTTTCATGAGTCTGATTTCATTACTTGGAATTACTTGACTTTTTGAGTGGCTGGTAATGATTCTGTGTTCTCTAAGCTAGATAAATTACTATAATTCTCTTTCTTGTTTGGATCACTGAAAAAGCAGATTGCCTAGTCATTAGGATGGGAGTTAAAAAAAATGTAAAAGTGACAAGAAAAGGTGGAGAGTGGAAAGATTGGACAAGAAAGGGGACATTTCTGGGGGAATTAGGAATTATGTGGGATCTTAAAGTTAATCATTTGGGGGGCGGGGGGGAGTATCCAACTGTGCTACAACTGTTAAGATGTTCCAGTGTGATGATTTTCATGTCCGAAGGCCAGAGGGATTTTGAGAGCTCTCAGAAGTGCCTAACACCCATCAAAATCAGTTAGTATTTTGAGTGAATTTTATATTTTAATTCATCTAGGTGTGTCCTTGTAAACCTCTGAAAACATGACAGAAGATGGCCAGATCATTAAGCAGCCCAAATCTGTGCTATACAACTGACAAGACAGCTGAGTAGCCACCTGGGTTATTGATCTAGCCCTATAACATTGCTTGTCTGCATATTCCTACAAAACATGTTACTGAGAACCTACCCCAGTGATGATTTCAGTACAGAGTCGTCTTTATCCTGATTCTAATGCTAGTTTTGCGTGAGAAAGGAACACTGAATTAATCTGGTGGTGGTAGCAGAGGCCTGGAGTCTTGAAAGTACAAAGATCCCTATGAATATTGTATTTTTCTCCTTTAACATAATACCACATATGATTCCTAAGAATGTCACCTTTTAAGTTTCATCATTATTATAAAGGCAGATGATCAAATTCAGTTCAGTCCCATTCCATGTACCTCATTGTTCATGTCTTGTATATTTTAGTTTACTTTTTTTTGAATTATTAGTTTGCCAAATGCTGTAATTTTTCTATATCCATAGGAAATTTTCCGTCCATAGGAAAATGGATTTAAAAAGTTGTATCTGCTTTGCAAATTACAAATGTCCCATTAGGAGTGCGTTAGCTCTTATTTTTCCCTTTTTCACTCTTTGTAAGCAGGAAAACGGATACGTTTTGGAAACTTAGTAATGCTCAGATTTGTATTACTGGTTTCAAAAGGCCAGTAATCATCTGCCTCAGAAACTGGAACTGCATGTTCCTTGCAGCTGAAATCTTTTTTGTTTCAACAAAGAAGTTGAAACTTTTTTTCCTTTTCATGAGAAAAGGAAAAAAAGAGCATGGCTGGTAGGAAACTGAAATTTTGTCAGTGTTGTGGAACTAAATTACGCATGGCGGTTCATGCATGTTTGGAACAAAAGTGTTAGTCAAATGTTCAGAGAAGTTCAGTTCATATTGATGTTTTATCACTTAGCAGATTTTTTGTAAGCACAAATAATTGAGAAAGGGTTGATTTATTTGTGTTTCATCCAGAGATCTGTTATGACACACTAAACTAAGACTTAATAGATATACTTACCTAGGAAAAAACACTAACTCTCAAGATACTGCTCTTAAGCAGTTGTATCTGGCCTACAAGACTTCCCTGAGCCTATTGGGCAGCTTCAACTGTGCAGTATTTCCCTTATAGTGTATTTTTGTAAGTGCAGTTAATGTTTGTTCAACTTCTCAGAAGCTCTAAACTGCGGTGAGGACTGCTGCATAGGTGGTACACAAACGCAGAATAGGAAGATTGGCGTAAATGCTACACACAAGACGGTATACAGGTGAGGAGGAAGGGCAAGGGGCCAATAATGGTCAAGTTGGCAGGCAGTGCTTCAACATCTTTTTAAGGTTTTGTTGTTTACTTTTTTTTGATGTAGCTGTGAGAATCTTAGGAGGGAAACAGTGCAGATGCATCACTGCTACGGTGGATGTTTTATGGAGAGCACCTCTTGGCAAGAGAAGTAGTATGGAAGAGGTTTATTTGGAACAACAGTGGGACAGGGAGACTGGATTTCTGCATCAGTCTGGTGGGGTGGGAAATGAATGAGAAACAGACCCTGTGAAGATGAAAGAGTAGAATGAGGAAAGAATGAACAAGGTCAGAAAATGGGATGGAATTACTGGAAATACAAAGATAAAAGAATGGGTCGGACAGATGTGGCAATTTGTGATGTCATTAAGTAGAGGAAATGTAAGATAAAAAAACAGTGAGAAGCATACAAAGGTAAGACCACTTAGCAGTTTGTTTGCCCTGAAAAGAAATCAGGACAGGAAGAAGCAGAGGCAGGAGAATGGAGTCTGAAGTGCAAGCTGAGCAGCATGGGGTTCAGTTATACTAGAGGGAAGGTCCTTGTGGTAAAATCACAGAGAAGAATCATATGTGCTGGAAGTTCAGGCTGATCAGTTGCAAAGTGGTCCTCAGCTTGAGTGGAAACAGAAGCTTGAAGCTACTGAAGTGTGGTGAGAGGAAGATAAGAGTGAGAGCAGGTATGAGGATGGGAAAAATGGAGGGGAGAGAAATAAAGGGGTAAGCAGACAGATGCGTTAATTATGTGAGTAGACTGAGAAAAGAACAGAAGGAAATCAAATGAGAAGTGGCCAGCACTAATGGAGAGAAATTGTGGAATGGGTGGCAGGGAGAATTGTGGGGCTGAAGACTGTAGAGAAGAGATGCATTATCAGAGAGCAAAATGTTGTTTGATGGAGGACCTGTGGCAGACTGTGAGAGTTAATACTTCTTTGGTTCAGTGGGAGATCAGGCAAAAACGCGAATGCGACAAAAGCTAGCCAAGGATCAAAGGTTAAAGTTTTCTGGGGTGTGAGGAAAGCTAGAGGCACGTGTTTGTTTAGGGATTTAGGGTATTAGCATAAGGAATTGAAATGAGTGGAGGAGGAGGAGGGATGTCTGTTATCATAGGTGCTAAGAAAAGGGCATTCTACAGAAGCATAAGAGTCTCTTCTGTCTACAATAATGAGTCCAACAGAATATTAATTTGGTGTATTCATATTAACAGTTAGAAATTATATTAACAATTTCGCATAAACATTGGAATTGGAAACATTTAGATAGTCACTGTAGTTGTGGTGTGATTAGCAGTACAAATTAACGTAAGCCATCATGTGACAATGAGAAAATAAATTAACTTTCTTGACTTTGTTTCAAAAATGCAGTGCAGGTGTTTTTCTTCATTTAAAAGATTTTTGTATGTTATAACGGGATGATGTGTAATAATGCCAACCCGTCACTTTTCACTCAGAAAATGAAATGCAGTGGTGGCTTTCTTCCCCTGTGCGCTATGCCAACTGATTTGTATTTAATTTCTTTAATTTACCAGCTGCCAGTATATTCCTTCTGCCAAGCAGTTTCTCATAATTTAACCTCCAGTGGCAACTAAGCACCACACAGCCACTCACTCCCACCACAGTGGGATGCAGAAGAGAATAAGGAGAGAATCGGAAAAGTAAAAGTGAAAAAACTCTTAGTTGAGATAAAAACACTTTAGTAAGTGAAGGAAAACCTCTACACATACAAGTGAAGCAAAGCAAGGAATTAATTCAGTATTGCTCATTGGCAGACATGTTCAGCCATCTGCAGGAAAGCAGGACTTTATCGCATGTAATGGTTACTTGGGAAGACAAACATCATCACTCTGAATGCCCCCCCCACTTCCTCCCCCTGCTCTATATGCTGATAATGGCACTACGTGGTCTGGAATATCCCTTGGGTCAGCTGGGATCTGCTATCCCACCTGTGTGTCCCCTCTTAACTTCCCATGCACCCCCAGCCTACTTGAGGGTGGAGTAGTGTGAGAGGCAGAAGAGGCCCTTATGCTGTGTAAGCACTGCTCAGCAGTAACTGGAACATGACTGTTTCCAGCACAGATCCATAACAAAGCTCCTTATTAGTTACTATGAAGAAAATTAACTCTATGCCAGACAAAACCAGGATGTGGTTAAAGCTCTTTCCTTTTAACTCGGTGGTGGTCTTACTCAGTGCTCAAATCACTCCTGCAGGCTTTTGGCGGTGGCATGGGAATGATGCTGCTGGGAAAAGGATTAAAGATACAAGGTAATGTAGTGTTAAAGTAAGACAGATGGGAAAAGAATAACAAGTGAAATTCTCAAATAAAGAACTCTTGATACAGAAAGTTTGACTAGTCTAAAATCAGGAAAGAAGGAAAAGAATAGAAAGAGTGAAGGCAATCCCTTTTAAAAGATTAAATACCATTCTGTCTTAAATCACAGGTTAGAGATTTTTCTGAAGATACAGGAATGGCAGCAGGATTTCTGGCTTGTGTTTTCATGGGAAGTATGAGCCGAACTGCCCCAAACCATGGACAGCTTGGATGGGGCAACCTGGTCTAGTGGAAGGTGTCCCTGCCCATGGCAGTGAGGTTTGAACTAGATGATCAGTAAGGTCCCTTCCAACCCAAACCATTCTGTCATTCTGTGAATACAAGAAAGTCTTGAATGTGGTATTAACAAGGACTGCAATAGTTGCACTATAAAGAGCCTGATCAATAAGCAAGTGCCTTAGTTGCTGTAGATAAATTCTCTAGAGATATTTCAAAACCGAGGTTGTATTTACAGGTGTCAGAATGGTTGTTACATAGCAGTTTGAGGAAAAGGAGGAATAAATGCTTCATCATAGCTGAAAGAAATGGAAGTGATAAGCTAATGAAAAACTGTTTCATAGCTGGTGAGTGTGAAGAAGTGAGCCTTTCTTTCATTGTTCATTAGTTATCACAGAATATAGGTATTCCAGACATACATACTGTTACTCTTTCACTGTAGGACTATGAGGATAAAGAGCACGGAAAATGGGGCTTATTT
The DNA here is from genome assembly GCF_037157495.1 of Lathamus discolor. Classification (NCBI taxonomy): domain Eukaryota; kingdom Metazoa; phylum Chordata; class Aves; order Psittaciformes; family Psittacidae; genus Lathamus; species Lathamus discolor. Next base: position 81,668,127 of record NC_088909.1, on the reverse strand, counting down.
GGAAGGAAGCAAATACTTAGAAGTTCAACTTCTGAATCATCAAATTTTGAAATACACCTATTCCGAGTCTTCAATGAAAAGGAGTGTAAGGACTGCAGTTAGGTTGTGGCTATAGTGCAGAATGCATGCAGTTAGATGACTTTTAGATAATGTGTTTGTCAAAAAAAATATGGCCCATGGTTGTTACATTTATTATAGTAAATTCACATACTTGAAAATTACATGGCTTTAAGTACTAATTAATTTCTCTCATACTGTCTATGCTAGTGGAGAATATCAGTCTATTAGAGACTTTTGTCGAAAGGTTTCGTATTGTCTGGTATGTCAGCAGTGGCCACTGGGTTTCAAGCGACCACTGTGAGCAACATCCAGAGAAGTAATAATTAATTAGGAACTTACTAGGTATCATTCTGTCAGTTTCTTTTCCTGTACAGTAGACAGTTGAATCTGGGCAGTAGTCCAGATTCACATCACAGAAATTCATATCACATACTGCTAATGGAAGGGAAATTAAATTTTTCAAGCTCATCACCTTGGTAGTCTAGGGAAGCCCAATAATCGCAAAATCATTTGTGATGGCCTGTTTCCCGGTGTGATACCTACTGATAGTAAAACTAATACTTGTCATTAAAAACTGCATATTATTAATTGAAAAACCTACAGTAGTCTTGCAGTTCAGGCAAGTGCTTGAAGTAAACAAAAACCATTATAATTTAATTTGAATTCTTTTCAAAGGCTGAAAAAAACCCTACTTGAAAGGCAGGTACCTATCTCTAATTTTCCATAAATCCATCACTTATGATAATGAACATTATCGTAATGAGAAAGATGTACAAGTGCATTTTAACTTTGATAGCTGCTTCAGTGAATAGACAAAATATACACCATCCATTGTGGGAGGGTTTTTGTGTGTTTGGTATCATACAAGACTTCTCAAACCTAAATGAATAGGGTGGCTGAGGATTTGGGCAGTAGAAAGAACAATGTTGACTTAGCATCAGCAGGTAAGCATCAGCTAATTGTTTGCCCTTGCTTTTAGTACTCCTGAATATCCAGGTTTCTTTCCCCTCAGTCTGTGCTTGAATCTCCAACCAATTTGTATGGTTGCAAAGCCTTCAGACTCATATTACAAAAACAAGGTGAGCTGTGGGGAAGAGCTGTGGCAAGAAACCAGGAAAAGACAGGCTGCTCCAAAAGCTGTCTGGGAGCTCATTGTCCATCAAGACCACAGTACCGATTGCATATCTGGCTAGAGGAGAAGCTAACTTGACACTGATGTATTTTATACACCTTTTCAAAGATCTCTGCAGAATCAGTGGCACAGTTGGCATACATTGCTGAAGGCTGTTTGTATTCAGACAGGGAGTTTTGAAAGCTTTAGGTATTCTTTTGTGTGCACGAAGAAGCAAAACTGATTTGAGTGGAGGTTTGCATAGACTGGCCAAGAAAAAGCTGAACAGCTGTGAAATCCACATACATGAGCTGGTGCACTGCGCAGAACCATTTCTACGTTTCTATTTTGTATGCACGTGGGAGACAGCCAGATGCTTATAATCATTTGTAGTTTGGCTATTTGTATGTTCCAGATGATAAGAAAATAACACAGCTGCTTCCCTATCTCTCTGCTGGTGGAGGGTGGCAGATCAGAGGGTACCTGGTTGATGACAAGGATTAGAGCTGCTTTGTTCTTTTGGAGGAGCACAAGTATTGACTCTTCTGGTTTCTTTCAGTAGGACTAGCTGGCTCTGTAACAGGCAGTGTTTATCAGTAGTTAGCAGACTATTCTGTCATTTTAAATGTGAGTAGCATGTCCTCTTGTGCCACCAGGCTCAAGTTTGTTGAGGAATAACTATTACTGGTGTTTTTACACAATGCACAAAAAAAATTAGAAAGTTCAAAAGATTATTTGGACATCTGTGTATGGCCAGATTGGTTTTGCTCAAGTGTTCTGCTGAAAGACTCCTTAAGTCTGCTTTTCTCTTTCTCCCCAGAATTAGCCCTGATGGTAGTCTTTTCCCCAGGAAGATCTGTTCTCCCACTTTCTCTCTTTTTTCCTCTGTTTAACATAGGATTTTATAGGTTTCGTTTACCTTCATCAGAAAAAAGGTCTGCAGATGTCAGGATCAGGAGGGGTGGCACTCTTAATTTCAGTGCTCGAAGGCATTAGCTGCCCTTGTAGTGCTCAAAGTCATTAGGTGCCTTTGAGATTTCTGCCATTTACTCCCCATGTTTAAAGAAGAAGAAATTACTGAAATCCTTGCCTTACAGATCCTAATCACCACCTCGAGGCTTGGCAATATGATCAAATCTTCCTCCATCAACTTCTTCTAGCATTCTAAGGGAGTAAGTTAATGTTGCTTGGAGAATGATTAAGAACCAAAGAATCATGAGAAAGATGAAAATAATATCTCATTACCTGCAAAAAGGAGGGGAGAATGGAACCCAGCCAACCACCTATGGTATATTTTTAGCAGCAGCTATTCGTGCTTTTTATTTTTGCTTACATGTAGCTATGATTTGGACACCACAGGAACGGAAAAATTAATGAATTTGTTATCCTGTAGTGTGGGATGTGATCCCTGCCATATGCTATACAGTATCTGATTTTGTAGCCTGGGGATGCTGGGCAGACTCACAGAACCTGTGGGAACTGTCAGAGTCTTTGATGGGGAGTCACGTAAAATTGGTTTACTTGGGTGAGTTTGAGACCTGATTTGGGGAGACCACATCTGCCAGAGATGGGAGGGGAAATGAAAGAAATAGTCTTGTGTACTTTTTCTTACAAGACAAGAATCTAGACATGCAAGAGATAAACCAGAGCAGGTAGCTACCTTTTTCCTACCCTAGTGTTCTTGATTTCTAGCCCATATATGAGTCAGTACGTTGTCTGGATCTTCCATTTGAAGTGAGGCTCCTCCTTTTACATCATTCCTTTCCCATCACGGAGTATCTCATGTTTCTGGTGTCTGTCACTGCCTTCCAGCAAATAATGCTGTGAGAAGGAATTTTCTTCACAGGAATAGTTCAAACTTCTTCCCAAATTTTCATTTGTATTCAATTACGTTTCCGTAGGTTAAAACAAAACAGAATGCTTTGGCAGGATGCCTTCATCTCCTTCCTCTTTTTTTGATTTTTCTAGGAATCAAATGGAGTCCAGATTTCTGGTCGTGTTTAGTAGTTACTATATATTTTCATATACCTACTGATATCAAGCAGGTTACAACATACTAGATTTTCTTTCATTTGCCTATGCACAATCATCTCTTTCGTCTTGCCTGTATTAAGGTTGTGCCTGCCTAACAGTCCACAGGCTTCTAATTAGTTTTAAACAATCTTAATTAGTCTTTTGTTTTAAATAAGGTGGAGTAAATGCTAAGTGACTGAGGTTATTTCAGTTAAAATTTGAACCTGTTTCTGTTCCTGGTTGTGGCTGGGAGGTGAGAGTAAAGAGAATGTCTCTATTAGAGCAGCATGATGGGCAGTAGGAATGGGAATAAGGAAAGAAGGAAAGCAACTGTATTTCGGGACTTTTGGGCTCAGGCTTGGCATACTAATCTGTGCTTTTGACCTAATAATGCATTCTAAATTTGGGGACTGTCCAACATCCAGGCTGTACAGCTGTACAGTAAGGGATTCTCAAATTTTCTACAAGGCGATCTTCCTACAAAGATCTCAAATTCTTTTGTAACTGTAAGTTTCTGATGTCTGTCATCCTGTCTTCTTTTCCCCCCTCAACGATTTGCACTTTTTTTCATATTGCCCACTCTTATTTCTGGCAGAGACTGTATGTAACATGTAAAAAGAGCTGAAGTCTTCAGATGTGACTCAGTTGTTGTGCATACGTTGCTTAGTCGGGTCATATGTTGCTTGACAGGACCCAGTCTGAGAGAGGAATAATTTGGCTTTAGGGTGTTTCCACATCAGGTGAGATGGAATCCTTCACCAGAGGGTGAATCCTCCCATTACCCAGTCTGGCTGTCAACAAGAGCACGTGACTGGTAAAAGGAAGGGCAAGGGAAGACTGTTATGCCCTGCCACTTAATGTTATTTTAGTTTTAGGGGTCTCTGTCATCCTTTATGGAATATGAGAGTCATCTCAAACTACCTTAACTTTTCTCAAAAAGAAACTGCTTTCTTGCAGTTTCCACTTCTTGCAATTCTGACTGTGTCTGTCTAAACTGACTCACAGGATCACTCCCAGCTTATACTGTCCTCACATGTGGTCATGGGATGTATGCTGCTTATGCCAGTAGGTAGATGAGGTCAGGTGTTAAATGGTGATACTGTCTATGGACAGTTTTACAGTGGCAGGGGAAGCATCTGCTACATGAGATAAACTTCACTTCTCTTAGAACCCATCAGTCCTGAATGAGGATGGAAGAATAACAAGAGCCCATGTCTATGAACTTGTTTTATTTACCGCTTGGAATAGTGCAGAGGCATTAAGTCTGCTTTGTAATTTAGACTGGATCAGTACCATAGAGCCACAAAGAATCCTGTTTCTGTTGAAGGCATGAGGCATATTTTGGTCACCTGTGAGGTGCACAGTACAGCCAGTGGCTTTGGTAGAGGTGTTCACAGTAGTGTCATATCTATTATATAATTCTCTTTTTACTGAACTCTAAAGAGTAATTGAGAATGAAAATCTTAAACAGTTTTCAGAATCATTCTGTTGTGTTACTTTAAGATGTCAAATATATTGCAGTTACAGCTTTCACTCTTAATGCCTTTTCCCCTTCCCTTCCCTTCCCTTTTCCCTTTCTGTTTCCCTTTCCTTTTCCCTTCCCTTTTCCCTTCCCTTCCCTTTTCCCTTCCCTTTTCCCTTTCCCCTTCCCTTTCCCCTTCCCTTTTCCCTTTCCCCTTCCCTTTTCCCTTTCCCTTCCCTTTTCCCTTTCCCTCCCCTTCTGTTGTTGTTTTGCTTTCCCCCTTGGTATGGTCTGTTTTTTGAACTACACATGCCCTTTGTGTTGAACTGCTTGTGTTCAGGACAGTTTTCTCAGTAGAGAACCCCCTGCCCGGGGTTTCCTCTATATACTAGAACTGAGAAATGAAACTGAAACACTACTGTGCATGGAGAGAGTTACGGTAAGGGTTGAACTTTAAAATGGATTTTATTTTGCAGTGTTTGAGCAGTTTGGAGATTTCAACAGCACTTCCTTTGTGGTGCTACTTAATTTTTCGACTACTTGCCTTTGTTGAAAGGAATTATTATGTAATTCTTTACAGTTAAATTAGTTTTTTAATTATTTTGTGAAACAAAGAATTGTGTTTATATTAGGTCTGCCAGTGGCTCACAGTGTGAACTTGGGCAAACACTTCAGATCCTTGTACTTGTTTTACATCTGGAAAATAAGAAAGGTGACAATGTTTTATGTAAAGTGACCTGGTACCGAAGTGCTGCATGAACAGAATGGAGATTACTGTGCATAGTTACAAAGTTGTCTGTAATACTGGAAGTAATCTGATGACACTGAGGCCAAGTTCTTTGCTGACAGAAGTATGCTCTGCCTTCTACAGCAAAGCTGTATTTTGGGGTTTAGTTTTTAAATATGTTTGATAGCAAAGAATGTTATCAGTGGCCTAAAAAATTAAGGCCAAATTCTGGCTTCTCCTGATATTTGGGTGGGTTTTTTTTTTTTTTTTTTTACATTTTCTTTTTGTCTTTGTGTCTGTCAGAGGGATGTAATTGTACTGTGACCTTATTTGCTTTAGCAAAATGAAACTCAATTCAGTTATTATTTGATGAATGGGCAGACAAATACTGTAATGTTTAGTTTGGATCTAGGTGTGGGTGGACTGTTCAGGTACTGGTGGTCAAAGTCCTTATTATGGACCAATTAAGAAAATAAAATCTATTTAAAAAATCATTTACTGGTATGTGAGCAGTGAGATGTGATGAATGCTTTAAGGGCAGCAGGTGGTGGAGGCTATCCACTTATAGATACTGAATGCCTGGTCAGAAGTGGTCCATTCAGACATTTTTAATTCCTGCTTAGGATTTTTAATTGGATTTAGTTTGCTAATTGGAATATACATTTAACAAATCCAGTAACTAATAGTATTTATGGTAATTTGTTAGGATATTTTTTCAGGAGCTCAAAGCACGCATAACAGAAGAGACCAGGGTTGGTTTTAAACTTACTTTGGTGAGTCTCAGTAATTTGTTTTATAGCTGAAAATGTATGTGCAAGACCTCTTAAGAGTGACTAGTTCAGCTGGAGACATTTGTGTAGCTTGCAAACTAAAAAAAAAGTTTGCCTGTAATGCACTCCATTTCCCTTGTATTCTAGACTTGGCTCCAGCTTACCTTATTAAGTGAAATACAAAGTGTCAAAGAGCCTTAACAGGCCTTTTTTGGTGAGCTGGCTGGGTTTTTCATTGCATCACTGTCTTAGCTTGTTTTTTGTCATCTCTTCATTAGCAACATACTAAGTAGCGTGGAATACTTGGTCTTTTTGCGGTTTGCTCCTTTTGGGGAGTGGTTCTCAAGGTCTACAAAAGTCTACTCCTTTGTTGCAGCTTGGTCCAAACCCTGGCAGAGAGGCCTGAGATTCTTAGTTTGGCTGAGGTGAAACTGTAAATAAGGATGTATAATATGCTGAACAGTTCTGCAGAAAACTGAAGTGGTTTGTGAGTTTGAGATTCATCGAGAAAAAAGCCTGTCTTGTTCTATTGTTCAGAGAACAGCGTATCCTAAAGTTTTAACAGATCGTCTTGGGTAGGTTTGAGTTTTCCATTGGAAAGGGGGTAGGAAAATACCACCTTTAGGCAGCATAGAAACAGAAAGATTTCTGACCAGGAGTGGCATCTAGCGGGATGAATTGATGTGTCTTGGTTTGCATTACTGAGTAGATGCTTCTGCAGAACTTCCTGTAGAGTAGTGGGAGCTCATCCAAGATCGACATGTAGATGAAAGCACTAGACTTAGGGGCTCAGCAGCAGAGCTTGTGTTGGAATTGACTTATGTACTGAGAGACTTGAATGTTTTAATTTTTTTCTAGTTTTCTGTCATCAGATAAACTTTTAAGAATAGTTGAATACTTGTTCAGTGGGAAATTTGTAATGCAACTTCCCTATAAACAACTTACTGGTTCAAAAATGCATCATGCTATAAATGTTTAATCTTTACTTTTTAATGCTTCCTCATGAGGGAACTGATAATAATACAGTCTATAGCAGCACGTTTTGAAATCCAAAAAAGAGCACTGTATCTTCTTACTTGGTCTTTTATTTATCACAGACTAGTTAGATTTCTTATTTTCATCCACCACCAAATTCAGTAACACAAGTTTACCTGAAAAGTATTTTGCATCAGTGCATCTAAAAAATCAAGAAATACAGAATCTACTGCTTTCTTGACTCTTTGTTCCAGCCGTGTTATGTTCTTGTTTCTGAAAGAGAGAGAAAATGCTGCATTTCAAATAGGTATTTATTCTACAGTCATTATATCTGCTATTATTTGCTTTTCTATTACGCTTTTTTTCTTAAATCCACAGTCTGCTGGAGCTTTTTGATCTGTTGGGTCACAATCCATGTGCTCTTGCTTTCTGCAGTTTCCTTATGCTTTTTCAGGATATAATACCAAGAATCATGAAAAAAAGCTTTGTGTCATTCTTATTTCAACACTTAGGGAAATATGCAATATGAATACAGGGAGATCTTTGTAAGCATATCTTAATTGGGAGTATTTTCTTTATCTTTAAAACAAAGCATACAATTGAATTGCATAATCATACTAAAACCGGAGTTCTCTAAGTACTGCACACATAATGATAATTTGACTCTTTTCAAGTGGGGTAGAAGCACCAGTCTCTCATTTTCTCTCTTAAAAAAGCAACACAAAAAAAACCCCCAAAAATGTATAAGAGAAAGCAATTGGAAATGTTGCCTTGTTGAATAGGTGTGTGTCTTCTTAATGAAACTTGTTTTTTTCCCTGTCATTATCATTAGAGTTCTGCAGAATCTCTGCTAATGGTACTTTTTATGACAAACCTTTGTTTACTTTGAGAGCCCTGGGTTTTTTTGCTTTCATTTTTTTTTCTGACAATCTGTGTTTATAGAGATAACGTGATCTTGGCAAAGCATGTAGTGCTGTATCTTTGCAAAAAGATGGCTGGTATTTCAGATAGGGAGCAAGTGGAGATCCCTCAGGCCATTGATGATTAAGGAAGCATTAAGTAACTATCAAGTAAGTACATTTTTATGAATTATAAAGTGTCAACATTGCTGTCATAAATTATTCAACAACAATTTCTTCAACCCTTCTATCAAAGAATAACAAAAACTGCAGTATCTGTATGGTAACTGAACTCCAGATCATTTTTTGATAGGCTTGTGAATACATTTCTGTAGTTTTGAGTTTAGAGTGTTAGTATTTTAATTAAGCATTAATTTACAGGCATAACTTGATTTCAAATATTTGTGTGGCACTGTCTCACAAGATTGTTGCTTGGATATCTCGGGGGGTCTTATTCATGTTTTGGTTTGCATTATATGGCCGGGCCCTGATTCTGTAAGGATTTGTAAATGTGATTTAGTTCATGCACAGTGCCCGTTGTAGCTTTGTTGAATCTGCATAGGATCTAAGTTGGAGGCAAGGAGGGAGGTGTTGTGCTTTTGGTTTTTGCAGCTGTTGTTTGGTTGGTTTTGGGTTTGTTTAGGTTTTAGCTTGTTTGGGGTTTTTTGTATTTGTTTCAGTTTTTAAGGCAGATTTATTATTACCTGTTTTAGAACTTCACAGTGTAATCTTGCCTAGATTTTTAGCTGCTTCTGCAATACTAAAGAAAACTTGAATGAAAATGCAAGATATCTTATATACATTGCATTGCATGGATTTACGTTTTCCACAAACACGTAATGCAAAGTTAAGCACTTACAAATAACATTAGTATTCCAGGTTTCTTTAACTGATGTGTCATTGTAAAGAGCTAGCTTTGTTTCCTCTGCATAACTGTACAGTTTTCCACTTTGTCTCTGTGTGTGTCTGTAAACAACACCAAAATCCCTTAGAAAATCCTGCACCTTGAGGAGGGAATTTCTGAATGAGATTTACATCAGGTCTGGCTTACTGATAGACAATTTATAAAGTAAAGCTGAGAAAGCAGCGGAGGCTGAAGATGAAGGGGATCTTTCCAGAGTGTCCAAAACAGACACACTGGCATCTTTTGCTCTTGCCTGTTTGGTAGAGATTGCTGATTCACTCTGACTTAAATGTTACCCTGTTTACATGATGTCAGTTTTTTCTGTAAAGGGCTAATTTGTTGAAGCACATGTGTTCAGATTCTGTGTAGATAGTGTAGAAGCTGGGATATGCGTAAGGGGATAGCTTAGTTGATCCAGATGTTTTCATATTTTTGATGACTGGTAAATCTGAGGGAGAGTCTTTCCCTCCCACACGTTTTTCACTGAAAAATGTTACAGGAAACAAGGTCGTGCATGTTTTATCATGTAGCATATTACGCAATTTTATTGTCCAGGACCATTTTACCCTTTGCTTTTGTGAGGTGGTGAAAACTGGGAGAGGAAAGAAATCAAGGAACCCACAAATGCTGGAGCAGGGGGCACATCTTATAATATAGTGAAGAACATAGTGCGTATCTTTGTTTTCTGTTTTTGTAGGCAGAAAAGGTGGCTGGGGTTATGACTGTATTTTACATGTCACTTTACCATGTATGGTAAAGTATGAAGGTGTACTTCTAATCTCTAAAGGTAGAGATTTAGAAGTTTGACAGAGAAGAGTAGTTTCAGTCCTGATATTCTGGTTATTGAAACTGGAGACGCCTTTTAATCTATAGCAATACTATATTATATATAGCAAACAGGCATAGCAGTACTAATGCGTGTCATTATTTCTCACTGTACATAAAGTGACTGCAAATTTTCACAATCAGTCTTTGAGGTTTTAGTCACAGATTTTTCTTATGTTATTCTGATACTTGGCCAGTAATCGGCATCTTTTTATACTTCATTCCCCCCCCCGCCCCCCTTTTTTTTTTCTTTTGACGCTATTAAATTCAAGCTCTGTTGGAAGAGAATAAAATATAAGTGGCTTAACTCATGGAGGGGAAAGAAGGTTTTTAAACATTGTTTTGACACTTTTTGTATTTACTTTGTCTCTTCCTCCTTCTGTGTACCTCCTACTTGCTTGCAGGAGATGGCTTCTGTCACTGCCCTTCCCCCCGCCACATAATCTTCAGTTCTTGGTTCACAGGAAGAAAATTCTAGCTCTTCAGCCCTCAAGACTTTCTGAAAAGTGTAAACATATATGACAGTTACTGTAGAGGCAGTAGCCTTACTAACCTCTGAGGAGGGAAGTTGCCTGACTGGGGAAGTGAGATAAGAGCGCAAGAAAAGGGAGATGACGGTCCAAAAGGCTTTAAGTTGTTAAAATCCAGGTCTTGAGAAAGGCTTCCTGAGCAACTCTAAGCTGGACAATTTATCCTAATAGCCAGTGGGAACTGGAAAGAGTTATATCTGGTTTTCCTCACAGAAATGTTTGCTGTGAGAAACGCTTTATTTTCTGTGAAGGAAAAGAGCCTTGTATTTTCTACCAGGATATAGCTCCGTTTGATGAAACTGTTTCATTTTTATTTGCCTAGAAGATACCTTTTTTGTAAAGACTCAGAGCTCCAGAGCACTCCCATGGTTGGAGAGGACAAAGAACTTTGTTGGAGGTCTGATGTCCTTCAGAAGTACCAAATTATGGCAAGTGGTGGGTTTTGCTGTTCTTCTGCAATGCAGCTGTTGAAAGCAGACGTTTACATGAGAAATCCCTGCCTGCCACAGGAAAAAGGACAGGTCTTTGGTGGCTGAGAGAAGAATAGCAGTTTTGAAACCTTTTCCATTGTGATATGGCTAGTGTCTGCTTTGCCGCTGTTCTGCACTCTGCCTGCAACGTGAAATGGCAAGCGTAGTGCAGCCTGCTTGGTTCTTGACAGCATCTGCTAAACTGGCTTCTCTTTTGCAACTGTTGATGCTATTCTTTGTTAGCACAGTACTGTAGCAATAACTTGGTTCGTATTTTGATAACTGCTTCTTCAGTTACGAAGAGGAAAGCTTGCTTTCTTCAAAAGTGACTTCTAGCATCGCTGCCCTGCTCCTTCACTCTTACAGTGTTTAAGAAAGCCAAGCAATCTGACAAACTACTTTGCTGCTACTGCTGTACTTTTTGCTTTTGTTTCTACTTTCAATATTTAACTTGTGATTTTAGCTGTAACTGTCATATGTGTACTCTAGCATTGAAGTGTTTTTCCCCTAGACAGTGTTTTCAATAAAAATGCCTTTTAATAGAAAAATACTTTTTTCTGTTTCAGTGGTGAGTCAGAATATTTTTTCCACTTTGAAATGTGATTTTTTTTTTTTTAATCTTTCTTTATTGTCTCCTAATTTCTTGGTAATTCACTGGTAGGTGTTTTTACATTAAACATTCAAAGCATTGGCGTTGGTGTACAACAGTGTTCTGCATTTCTTTTGTAACCAAAAGCCACTAAGCAGAATGAGAGTAGTAGCGAGCAACCCTCAGAGACACTTTTTACTCTGAGTTAATTTGCTTCATGCACACAGGAACACTGGAAATTCCTTTTTTTTCTGTCTTTTTGAAAGAAATCAAAGAATCAATTAAGGAAGACCTGTGCTGCACTAATTAACCCTTATTTCATGGTCTGAGCTATTAAACAGAATGCACTTTTTAGTATAGCTCACAAAAAAGTATAGGATGTTGTGGCCTACTTGTGAAAATATCAGTTAGTCCTAATTTTGCTGTCATCATTATTTATTGCATCACTTAAAAAGAATTTTAGATATGTATAAGAGAATCATGGGAAATTGGAGACATTTTCCACATCCTTCATGCAGAAGGTCTTTCTGACCTACTGTGGTTACTTTTCCTATGTGCATATAAAGCTGTGCAGGTAATGGTGGCACTGAGTGGACTAAGGATCCTCAAATGTCACAGTCTTGGGAGGTAATCTTTGCCAAAACAATTAGGCAACCATTTGAATTGCTTGGAAATTTACTGATGAAATAGCCATTTGCTGAAATTCATCATCGTGGTGAAATTGAAATGTTTTGCAGATATAGACTGACTTCTGCCAGAGTTCTTACGAAAACCAAGCAGAGCTGTTGCTTGTGGGCAGGTCTTTGATTTGGTTGCTTTTCTGGTAACTCACCTACTTGCCAGGTTACTGTGATGCTGGGGTATTGTTCTATTGCTTCTAAGGGTGTATTGTTCATTCTGCTTTTTTTTACCCTATGTAGCTTTCTTTGTGAGATAAGCTAGGGCAAGGACTTCATTCTGTTGTGAAGAACTTAGAAATCATGATTATTTGTCTTAATTCCTAACCAGAATGAGAAGATTAAAATACTCATACTAACAGCTTGTGTCCACTTGGTCCCTGTGTGTCAAGCAGGCAGATCAAGCCGGTATCATTACCCTTTCCTTGTGCAAAAGTTCAGGGACTCTTGCTGAATTGCTGACACATGCACTGGTTTGCCAAGTGAAAACTGTAAGCAAATTTTATCTTTGCTTCTCTGCTTTTTTTAGCGTAAGTTTTGTCATTGGTATGTTAGGTTGTCTGTCATCTTCCTTCTTTTTCTGTTTGCTACCATGTGCATTCAAATCTTGTAACATTAAAAATCCTTGTGTGATATTAATGTACAGCTGATAAAACGGGAAAATTCATTTGGAATCACTTTGTGCAGTTATTTCTTTTATGAGCAGTTGTTCTGTTGTTGTTCTGGGCTACATCATAAATGTGATGAGGTCAAACGAAGTGATTCTACCCCTCTGCTCTGCTTTCATGACACCCTACTTGGAATACTGCATACAGTTCTTGTGTCCTCAACATAAGAAGGACATGGAGCTGTTGGAGCAAGTCCAGAGGAGGGCCAGAAGGATGATAAAGGGCCTGGAGCACCTCCCATAAGAAGACAAGAGAAGTGTCCTCATAGCAGTCTTCCATTATCTGAAGGGGGCTACAGGCATGCCAGGGATGGGCTCTTCATCAGGTACTGTAGTGATAGGACAAAGGGTAACAGGTTTAAACTGAACAGGGAAGATTCAGGTTGACTATAAGGAAGAAATTCTTCAATATGAGAGTGGTGAGGCATTGGCACAGGCTGCTGAGGGAAGTTGTGAATGCTCCGTCCTTAGCAGTGTTCAAGGGCTTGAGCAACTTGATCTAGTGGAAAGTGTCCCTGCCTGTGGCAGGGTTGTTGGAACAAGATGATCCTAAGGTCCTTTCCCATCGTAACCATTCTTCTGTGATTCTATGTGTCAGTGGCTTTACCTCGTGGCAGGGCAACTTTTAGATCCCCCAATAGGCAAAGCATGTTGGAAAAAGATTATGAGATCTGGAGACTTTTTTTTTTATTACAAAACATCTTGAAATATGCTCTAAGACAGTATATAATATTTTAGTGAAAGCTATTTTTAAAGTTGGAACAAATATTACCTGGGAAAAGACAAAGAGTTTTCTTAGTGCAGAAGATGATGCACTTAAATCAGAGATTAACTTTGTGTGTAAACTTGGCATCTGTTGTCTAAGCATGGAAAAGGTTATCAGATTTTCCAGATTGCCTAATATTTTTAAAGTGGTTGTTGAATACTTTGATAAAGTTAATCACAAGAATGTTTTCTTGTAAATATGTGGTAGGAAAATGTGAATCTGTTGCTGTAAAATTTTTTGTGAGATACTGGCTGATGTAGAATGTTCTGACTGAACAAAGACTTCAGAATTTCTTGTTGGTTCCATTAAGGAGCAGTTGCATTTCCGCGCATGCCGATGTTTTTAAAATACAGTACTTTACTGCCTGTCAGAGCAGCGTGTGCATTTGGTTCCTTGAATTTAGTATATTTCTGTGTTTAAAAAAACCCCAAAACCTACCAAAACAAACTACATACATAAAGGAAATAATCAGACGAGATTTGCAAGGAATACTGCCTGCTACATGCAGAATATAAACACTGTTGTTACCTTTTTAAGGTTTTAAACTTTTCAAAGCATAACAGGTCTGCTGTGTATACATTATGAGAAAATCTAGTTGTGGTCCATTTGTCTCTATTCAAACTGAACTGGGAAGACTATAATTAAATATTAAGTGTACCACTGAGTGGTGCACTTTGACATCCCTGAGGGACTGGATGCCATCCAGAGGGACTTGGACAGTCTCAAGAGGTGAGCCTACGTGAACCTCATGAAATTCAACAAGGCCAAGTGCAGGGTACTGCACCTGAGTCGGGGCAATGTCTGGTATCTGTACAGGCTGAGGGATGAAGGGGTGGAGAGTACCCCTGAGGAGAAGAACTTGGGCGTACTGGTGGCTGAAGAGCTGTACGTGATCCAGCAGTGTGTGCTCGTAGCCCAGAAGGCCAGTTGTATCCTGGGCTGCATCCAAAGGAAAGTGGCAGCAGGTCCAGGGAGGTGATTCTGCCCTTCTGCTCTGCTCTGGTGAGACCCCTCCTGCAGTGCTGCATCCAGCTCTGGGGCACCCAACACAGCAAAGACATGGACCTGCTGGAGAGGGTCCCAGAGAAGGACCACAGAAATGGTCAGAGGGCTGGAGCGCCTCTCCTATGTGGAAAGGCTGAGGGAGCTGGGGTTGTTCAGCCTGGGGAAGAGAAGGGTCAGGAGAGACCTTAGAGCATCTTCTAGTACTTAAAAGGGGGCCTATGAGAAAGATGGGCAAGACTTTTTAGCAGGGTCTGCTGCGACAGGAGGAGGTGTGATGGTTTTAAACTGAAAGAGGGGAAATTCAGGCTGGACTTGAGGAAGAAATTCTTTACAATGAGGGTGGTAAAACACTGGCACAGGTGGCCCAGAGAGGTGGTGGATGCGCCATCCCTGGAGACATTCAAGGCCAGGCTGGATGGTTCTGGGCAACCTGATCTCATTGAAGATGTCCCTGCTCATTGCAGGGAGTGTTTTGTTAGATGAGTTTTGTTAGATGAGTTTTGAAGGTCCCCTTCCAGCCAAACTATTCTATGATTCTATGTTTCTATATTAAGTACAAACCAACCAAACTAACAAAAACAATTACAAGTGGGAAGCTGACTGTCTTTTCTTCTTAGTATAATCTTGGTTTGGAAGTGAAAAATTTATTTTGGCTGAGTTTCATTAGACTCTAGTTCATTTTGGAATTGGGCATCCAGGTATGTTCCAGGTAACATTCTTTGCAACTCTGCTTTTAGAAGACCAAGTTGTGTCAGATAAGACTTAGTCTGAAAATACATAAACTGAGTAGTTTTATAAGGTCTTGCTGTGGATCCTATAAATAGGTATGTGTGTAGAAAAATAATGTCAGAAGTATATCAGGAGAAAAAGTGGTTGACTGAAAAAATAAGAAATATATTAGGATAACCACAGTGAGATTGTTTGGCTTGAGTTTTTAGTCTCCAAGTTTCCATGCTTTTTGACCAGACCTATGCGCTGCTTATTCATAAGCAAGCGACCATTTTTCGTGTTTGTCATGTGAAGAAGGATAGACTTGGTATTAGACTGCTCTGTCCAATTTTTGTGTTTGAAAATGCAAGCTGCAATGTCACAAAGCTTATTCAAAATGCTAGGCAGAGAGTAGAAGTGCCTTGAGTTCTTAACCTTGTTTGTTCCGTCAGTTCAGCAGTGGCTGTCTCATATGCCCAATGATGCTATGTAACTGATCTGGAGTTTTTGGAAAAGCTGCATAATTAACTACAGTGAGGTAAATCTTCATGCAGCTTTACTCAGAGTCAAGAACCTGTTTGGGAATGATGAATGTAAGGCAGTTCTGAACATGCAACAGTACTTCAAAAGTAGAAAACACTTTGCAGTACACAGCAATACCTCTTGATCTGAAACCTGCACGAGCAGATGGTGGCTCTGTGCTTTGATCTCAAGCTCTCAGATCGGTGTGCATGGAATGTGTGCTCAGTAGGTCAGTAATAGACTGCTCTGCTGCAGACAGCCCCCTCTTCCTCCCTCTGGAACTTTAATACAGGTCTGGAAAATTTGCATTGATTGTACTGGACTTTGGATCAGATCTTAATTGGCTGGCTAGACAGCATTTGAAGGAAAATCCCTGGAGGTGTATACAAAATACACAGCTGCCCAAACACAGCAAAACTGCTTATCTTCAGAGCCAGCATTGCAAGGGAGAAAAGCTGATCGTTGCCATAACAGCCTAACTTCTGAGAGAAGCTGAATTTACTGCTTGTTGAGATACGTTCCTTTTTCTTAGGGCATTGATGGTAGACTCAGTAGACACAGCGTGGTGCTGAGGAAATTGTGTTGATTTCCTTCTCTTGTCTCCTGTCCAGGGAGATTTCTGTTTGAAGAGTCATCAAATACAAAACTTGCAGTTCTCCCAGTTGGAATTCTGCCCCCTGTGAACTTTAACTGTAATTTTCCCCCCTTTATTTAGTTTTAAAATGCATTTTTGCTTCTCAGTCAGGCCCTCTTCTACACTGGGAGGGTCCCAACAGGCAATGTATAATTTTTTTCACTGGTGCAGGAAGTTGCTGTTACACTTACGTGCTTTCAAGTGGTGTTTCTTGAAACCACAGAAATGTTGTGCAAGGAGAGCAAGGGGGGCGTGCCCTGTCCTTCCTGCTGCAAGACAGTTGGTGTTAACTTCCACATGAATTGAAATGAGTAGTTTTCAAATAGAATGAATTGTTCTGGCTAAAGGAAGTGCTACTACAGAAAGTGAACACACCGTGTCTCCTTTTGTAATTACTTTTCCATTTCTCTTTTCTGCATGTAATGCCATCAACAGTTTTCTTAAATGGATGCTGTATTCACAGAAAAGCAAAACATGGTGACTGAAGAAAAAAATGAATTGGTAGCTATATTTCAGGTTAGATTTCATACACCAGTTTCTTGCTAGAACTGAGGAGCAGTCTCAGTACCAAAAATGCATTTTAAAAAACGTTGGGTTTGGTTTTTTTAAACCTTGTATTTAAAAAAACCCTAGATTTAAAAAGTTCTTGGCAAAGAAGATGGGAATTTGGGCAAATAAGATAGGAGTGGATCGCTCTGTACCTTAACACAGACTTAAATTCCTAAACAACAGTGCATTGTGTATTATTCATAGCCATTAACTTTTCTAATACTAAATATGTGTTTTTACTGCAGAGACATTATGTTCCATCACTGCTCGTGCGCCTGCTTTGTCTGACCTCCTGCGGATACCAGCAGTGAGTGAGTGACTTATTACATATTTATTTAAAGAGCTTCATCACTCTTGTGTTTCATTCAGAGATTTCTCAAGTGATAAAAGGTAATTAACAGTTGGGGATTTATCTGTAGTGCAAGACTGATCTTTGAACCTCCCAAATTTAGTTTAAAAATTAGGTGTTTAATTTAAAATTTAGGTGTTTGAAATGGTGTATTTTGAGATTCTAGCTCTGCAGGTTTCTCTAGAAACCCACAAAAAAACCCCTAAAACCGTAAGCTGCAGGAGGGAGAATTATTTGCATGAAAGAGTTTAGATTTTGCAAAACTGTAGACCCCTTGGTTCAAATAAAGAAATAAAAAATGTTGTTCTGAATGGGTCCACGAATGCTCCATATTATTACATCATGAGGACTATGTATGTCCTCATGATAATGAAGATACTGTCCTCATTATAATGAAATTTCTTGCATTAATACTGGGTTTCAGTCTCATTAATCAATTTCTTTCTGATTGACTTAAAAAAGAGCTGTATGAATTACTGCAGTCCGGTATGGCCGGTGAAATTATTCCTCAGATGCACTAGAGGTACAGACAGCAACTGAGGGCTGCATGTAAACGTGTTGTGGATACTGGTGATGGCTGTTAGAGCAAGACAGGGAAGGATTAATCTCATCCTTTAGAAGCTGTGACTTAAAATATTATCCGGAATAGGAACATAAAAATAATCCTATTAGATCAAATCATCTGTTCATCAGTACCAGAGTCAGATCTTTTATAGTTAGTAGACTTAATCTCCAAATCAAGATGTTTATGTTCCATCCAGATTCTGTTACACGTTGTTACATGGAAAAATGGACAGGCCATTTTTCTCTTCCACTGAGTCTTTTGTCAGATACCCACTTTCAGATATGTGTGGACATAGTTCCTTTTTTGCCAAATAGATAAATCTGTGGTAATGCAGCTTACCTGAAAAAGTCTCATTCTGGGTGCATTGAAAGAGAGGAGTAGACTATTCTGCATGTTGTATTTACTTCCTGTATTTACTTTTTTTACTGTATTTTATTGTTATTTCATATATTTAGGTATGATCAAGCAAAATTCCCTTCTTGGTTATGGAGATTTTTATATAGAAATGAGGGAATGATGAGGGTGGGTTTTTTTGGTTTTTTTAAACAGCAAATGTGTTTCTAAATGCACAAACTTTATGAAGGAGGGCTCCGCACAAACAAGTCTGCTTAGTTCACTTTGGAAATTGGCCAGGTTTTCAGTTCTATAAACAGTATTTCCATTCAGTGCTGGGTAGACATAATACCACATGATCTAAATGAAAAGAATCTGCCCAGTTCAGGTGAAGGTTTATATTCAACAGAGTTATTATTGGGGTGTTTCAGAAAAATTTCTGTGCTAATTAAATAAGCCTTCCTCTGGAGAGAAAAGCTGTGAATGTTTTGTATAAGCAAATGGTAGAACACAAACATTACATCTTACATACTGTTGGCTTACATACATAAGAATTCTGAATTCCCTGATGGGTTAACATAAAAGCATTTTCTTTCTTAATTGAACACTTTCTTGTTACCTGTGTGCTGCCTTTACAGCTGAAAGCACAAGTCTCTTACATCTAAAGGTTGCTGGCTGTGTGAATGAGGGTTCAAGCTAGACATGAGGAAGAAATTCTTTGCAATGAGGGTGGTAAAACACTGGCACAGGTTGCCCAGATTGGTCAGGGATGTGCCATCCCTGGAGACATTCAAGGCCAACCTGGGTGGTTCTGGGCAACCTGATCTAGTTCAGGATGTCCTTGCTCATTGCAGGGAGCTTGGACTAGATGACATTTGAAGGTCCCTTCCAACACAAACTAGACTGTGTTTCTATATGCCCACCTTAGCTACAGGTCCAAGGAATGTAGTGAGTGACACTTGCACCCAGAAATTCAGATTTAATATATCTGTGGTACAGTGGCTCTTTGTGTTGCTTTGTTTGGGAAATACAATTACACACTTTTCTCTTGATGATGGTGTCTCTTTTTTCTTTCTTTCTCTGTTATGTTTTGGGTTGGTTTTTTTTCTTTCCCCTAGAATTACCATCATAATAGAATAATTTTATCCTCCTGCATTGTGTGGTTTAATATTTTTGTCTGTCACATAGCGCATGAAGTGAATGTTTTTCTCCTTAAAAGTTTTCAGCCTGGTGTTTCTGCTGACTTAACCATTGCAGTCCGTTTCTGTAGCACAAGTCATATTTACCCACATAAATGTATATTTGTACACTCATCCTTCCCTCAGTAATTACAGTTGGGAGCAGAAAATTTAAAAAAATGATGTTCCAAACAGTTCTTTTATGATACAGCAACATAGTCCAATATAAAAAAAAGCTGTTGAAAATTGCACGTATAAGAATGTAACACCCACCTACCTATCCAAAACATTAAACATATTTTAAATGAAACAGTCACATTTTAATGTTGAATATCTTTATTAACTGTTCAGTATTTTCATCAGCAACATACAGTGGGATTGAGTGCACCCTCAGCAAGTATGGGGCTGACACTAAGCTGAGTAGTTCAGCTAGCTGATGGGCTTGAGGGAAGGGATGCCACCCAGAGAGACCTGGTCAGGCTTGAGAAGTGGGCCCATGTGAGCCTCATGAGATTCAGCAAGATGAAGTGCAAGGTCTTTTTGCACCTGGCGTGGAGTAATCCCCAGTATCAGACTGGGTTGAGAACAGCCCTACAAACTGGGACTTAGGGATACTGGTAGATGAAAAATGAGACATGAGCTGGCAATGGGCACCTGCAGCCCAGAAAGCCATTTGTATTATATAAAAAAAGAAAGCAGGTTAAGGGATGTCAGGATGTGAGGCCTGACTTGGAATCCTGTGTCCAGCTGTGGGAAGACATGAAAGCAAGTTAGAGCAAATCCAGAGGAGGGCCACAAAAATGATCGTAGGGCTAGAACACCTCTCATTAAGAAAGCCTGAGAGAGTTGAGGTTGTTCAGCCTGGAGAAGAGAAAGTCCCAGGGAGACTTTGTAGTGGCCCAAAACATTCAGTGATTATAAGAAAACTCAAATCCTTATAACTGATGTCTTGTCGAGACCTATTGTGTGTTTTGAAAATATGAAATGCTGAATTCCAGGTGGTAGCTGCTTAGTATCAATTTTAATAAAAGTGAGCCTTACAGACTGTGGTCAAAGCTTTTATCATGAACGTAGATTAGACTGATTAAAATTACGATTTAGTCACAGAATTGTTGAATGGTTTGGGGTGGGAGAGACCCTAAAGATCATCTTGTTCTAACCCCGTGCCATGGACAGGGACACCTTCCACTAGACCAGATTGCTCAAAGCCCCATCCAGCCTGGCCGTGACCACTGCAAGGGATGGAACAGCCACTTCTTTGGGCAACATGTGCCAGTGTCTCACCACCGTCACAGTAAAGAACTTCTTAATCTAAGTTTCTCCTCTTCCAGTTTAAAGCCATTCACCCTTGTCCTGTCACTACAGGCCCTTGTAAAAAGTCCCTTTCCAGCTTTCCTGTAGGCCCCCTTTAGGTATTGAAAGCTGGTCCAAGGTCTCCCTGAAGCCTCTCTTCTCCAGGCTGAACAAGGCCAATTCTCCCATCCTGTCTCCACAGCAGAGGTGCCCCAGCCCTCTGATCATCTTCGTGGCCTCCTCTAGACTCACTTGAGCAGGTCCACATCCCTCTTGTGTTGGGGGCCCCAGAGCTGGATGCAGCACTGCAGGTGGGGTCTCATGAGAGCAGAGCAGAGGGGCAGGATCACCTCCCTCGACCTGCTGGTCACACTCCTTTTGCTGCAGCCCAGCACACGGTTGGTTCCTGGGCTATGAGCGCACGCTGCGGAGTCATATTGAGCTTCACATCAATCAACACCCCCAAGTCCTTTTCCTCAGGGCTGTTCTCAATCCAAGTCTCTGCCCAGCCTACGTTGTGCCTGGGATTGCCCCGACCCTGGTGCAGGACCTTGCACTTCACTTTGTTGAACTTCATGAGGTTTGCACTGTCCCACCTCTCCAGCCTGTCCGGGTCCCTCTGGATGACATCCCTTCCCTCCTGTGTGTCAACTACACCACACAGCTTGGTGTCTTTGGCAGGCTTGCTGAAGGTCCATCGGTCCCACTGTCTGTGTTGCTGATGAAGATGTTGAGCAGTGCCGGTCCCAACACTGAGCCCTAAAGAGCTGAAGAACTTTGAGCAAAGACATTCTTCATCTGGCTTTCAGAATATACAGTCACTCACTTTAAAAACAAACAATTATTATATATAGTTATATATGTGGTTATATATTGAGTTATTAATCTCTTACTGTCTTTGATTATATTTATCAAAGAAGATTTTTAGCTTGAATTCCTTACAAATGAACTTCAGTTCATTAGCCTGAAAGAAGGCGGTGTTGAGTCTTCCGATTCGTATATACAAACCAAGTCTTCTGACTTAGAGTCTCACCTCACTTAGTACATGTTTTCTTTTAGATATCTACTTAAGATTAAAACTCAGCCAAAAGGTGCTGTTACTCCCCTTAATTATTAGCTAATAACCTAGCTAATTGTTTTGTAAGTTACCAATGCAGTGTTTGTATTTAAACAGGGAATATAACGAGTTGTACATACGTCATTGTAGGGATTACTTTAGCTTTCTGATTTAACTACCATGTTTCAACTGGACAGGTAAGCATACAGTGTCTAAAATCCAGTGAGAGGTAATAAATCCTCTAGTGGGACTCCCAGTTAATATCTTTGGTTTTCCTGTCATAGCGTCTTTTGTTTTTCAAACTAAAGCTACCTAGTAAATCAAAGAGAAACTTCAGTAAATCTTCTAAGTCATTCTCTTATCCTCAGCTGTTAATGTTCTTCCTGTGTCAGAATGGTAATGTCATGAAATAGGAGTATTGTAAGCAAAACCAAATACAGTTAGTTAAGAGCTACACATTACAATTTCTTTTAGGCAAATGCTCTGAACAGAACCAAACTGAACAATGGCCTGTCTTACAATGACAAATATGGAAGGTACAGAAACTTCTACTGTCCATCAGAATGGTGACGTCCATGGGAATAGCAATGCAGCCAGGCAGACAGAACCATTGCTTCAAGTATACCTTTATCATTCTCCCGGGAAGACAGGAGGAGATTACCTTCAATTTCCAGCTGGAGAATATGTTGCAGAAGAGATCTGTGCTGTTGCCTGTAAAGCCTGTGGTAAGTACATACATAACAGTTTTCCTAATGAGGGAGTGAAATTCAGCTTAATGCAAGAAAATTTTTAATAATCCAGAGCCCGTCAAAGTGGTGGCATTTTAACTGAAATGCTGACTTCTTTGTTCTTTCTGAAGTAATTAGCACCAGGCTGCAGAACTGTTCTGTTAGAGAGCTTGTGAAACTGGGATTATAACTGGGTAACTGCCATCTTTAAAATAATTCAAGGGTATACAGTCCTTTACTTTGAAGTCTTCTTTCATTGAACTGATATATAGTTTGGATAGTTAAATCACAGCAGGAGCTGGAAATAACTTGAATTGCTTTCTGATGCAACCCTACAAAACTGATTGGCCCTGGAAGTTATGCATATATTGGATGTTATACATGTTTAATCACTTTGCAGATGGAAACTGTTCTATTAGAGGAGACTACTTGTGTGTAATATTGTGAAAATAAAGTGAGTAAATGACAGGAGAATATATTTGAAATAATCATGTTTATATGTAAGAATGCCTTTGAATTGTTACATATACTCAGAGTTTAACATGACCATGTGCTGAGACCCAGAGCAAAAATACTCCAAGCATGCATTTTGTGCATGCATCTTTCTTAATTTTGAATTTGTGAATAAAAAAAATAATTCCAATAAACTTTGGATATTAAAGTGACTGTCTTTTTGCATTCTCATGCAAATGCGAAGACATAAATGTACATGCATCTTCGTATCTTCTTTTGGGCTGTCAGTGGTGCAAGACTAGATGTGTCTTTTAACTTTCCAAGTACCGCATTTCAGGTGCAAAGGAATTTGAAAGAAAGGCTTGTAATTCCAAATCTTTCTTTTATACTGGGTTACAGATACGAAGCTGATGAGTCTGTATATTTTATTGCCTTGAAACACCTTACACTTTTGTGACTTTGGGGTGGTTTTTTTGCTATGATGTTTTTAAATATGCTTTAAATTACTACTTTGGGGGAGGGGTATGTCAGTTTTTTCTGTGCTGTTGAGTGTTTTGTACTGACTGAGTTTCATGCTGTAAGTAGGTAGTTTGACAAAGATTCTGCTCGGTTGAAGCCCCATTGTTCTTTGGGGATCTTCAGCCCTGGCAGAGTCATAGAATCATAGAATAGTTAGTGTTGGAAAGGACCTCAAGATCATCTAGTTCCAACCCTCTGCCATGGACAGGGACATCTCTCACTAAACCGTCCCACACAAGGCTTCATCCAACCTGGCCTTGAACACTGCCAGGGATGGAGCACTCACAACCTCCCTGGGCAACCGATTCCAGTGTCTCACCACCCTGACAGGAAAGAATTTCCTCCTTATATCCAATCTAAACTTACCCTGTTTAAGTTTTAACCGGTTACCCCTTGTCCTGTCACTACAGTCCCTGACAAAAGAGTCCCTCCCCAGCAGCCCTATAGGCCCCCTTCAGGTACTGGAAGGCTGCTATTAGGTCTCCATGCAGCCTTCTCTTCTCCAGGCTGAAAAGTCTGACTAAGATCTGAGTTTGTAGAGTTGCTGTTCATGTAACAGATGAGCAAAACAGTGAATTCAGCAGAAGCACTGCCCAGGATTCATTCTGGGAGATCATGAGGAAGTAGTGTGGTATTCAGAAGTTTTAGCTTTATGAGAATTCACCATTCTTGACTCAGACCTTGTAGGTCCAAGTTTTACAGCTTGACCTGTAGTGTTCTTGAAGTTAAGGTATCTTTCTGGTACCTTCCACTGTATTCCCAAGGTTCTATAGTCTCTTTCCTCCAGTTGAAGAAAAGAAAAAGGGCCTGAGCCTTGTATGATATTCTTCTCACCCACATCACAAACATGCAAAACCCAATTCCTGCTAATCCACAAATCCAATTAGTCTTGCTTCCCAGGAGATCATCTGAATACTTCATACTATATTGTTTGTTTTGTAGGACCTCACAAGTGCTTCTTCAAGACATCTAGCTTTGTGGGGTACCAGTTACTGTTTTGTTGGTATAGCTAGTACAAATGTTAAAAATAATTTGTGTGAATAGTACAAGTTGGTTTTGTATTTTTCTGTTGTTTCATCATTCTTCATCAGAGTTTCTAAAGTATATAGCTAGTGATTTATACTTGCTTGTGTATATGAAATGTTTTATCATGTCGAGCCTTTATCTTTGTAGAGTTGAGGTAGAAAGAGTCCTCTGAAGAGTGGTTTCTGCCCAGCAGCTACTATGGCAATATTATACAACCTTTTTCTCAATGGAATTTGTAGCTATATTTCTTAATTGGTGGAAAAAGCTGCAGGTTTAAATTTATGCCATGTTCTTGAAAATCGTAATAAATTAGTATCAAAGTATGCAGAGCTATTGACTTTAACTAACATTTAAATAGCAAGCTGCAAAACATTTTGACGAAGTTAAAGGAGCATAGTTTTGATTAGCATGTTGCATTTATGCCTGGCCTGTCCTGCTAGTGTATAGGAACCCTGAATTTCTGTAGGGTATATCTGAATTTATTTGTTCTGATTTCCCCTTCTGTTAGGATCTTTAAACCCTTGCGATATTAACTTTAGAGGAACTAGAATCCCAAGAGGGAACCAATTTGATAATCCTGACCGGGTTGCTAAGTTACAGGCAGCTGACAGTTAAAAAAACCTTGAATTTCTAGACCTCTGTGTTTGGTTTTGTTCGGTTTGTTTTAATGTTGATATCCTGAAATTCCACCTAGGAACCTTCTAATTCTCACCCATCTAAGTTGCAAATACATTGGAAGTTCCGTGGTACTTCCTTGAAAACTGCTGGTGCTGCCTGGAACCCCTTAAGATAGCAGAGAATTTTTGATTCTGCCGAAGTAAAAATACTGTTGGAAAACATTTAATATGAATAAACACTGGTAGTGTCTGCATTCAGTTAAACTCAAGGGAGCGACTGTTACATAATGTGATGGTATGCAGTACTTTCTGCTTTTATGGCTCAGTACCTGAGATTGCTTGTTAGTAGCTACAGAATTTTAAGCATATTTGTCCTTAACATGCTGAATTTCGCGAATTCACATGTCTCAGAGTTATCTGTGATTACAGCTGCCCGTTGTGGGTTTTGGGGGTCTTTTGTGTTCAGGATTTGTGGGGTGTGGATGGGATTGTTTTGTTTTTTCTGAAGTGATAGCCTGCATTGAAAATCTTCAGTCACACACACCACCTGCACCCTGCTGTGCTCCAGCCTCCCAAGGTGAGGAATGAATTAGTCAGAACTCTTGAGCCAGGAAAGGAAACTGTTTTGCCAAGAAAGGAAACCTGGCCTTCAGTCAACTGTTCAGAAAAGATTTTTCTGACATGATAGAGACAGTGAATGTGGTGCCAGAGTTTGGTAAGCCTCCAGTTTGCATGACAGATGAGGGCAAGATACTATATTTAAGAAAAGCTAAGCAGTTTTCCATCTGCTATGTACAAGACTTTCTAAGTCTTAGATAGTTTACTGGACAGTTGTGTGAGAACTGACTGATGTTTGTATTGGACTTTGAAAATAGATTTTTTTTTTAGAATTGTCTTTACTCATTAATTCCATGCAGCTAATTGCTTTCATCTGTATATGTCTAGTGACTTACTATATGCTTGAATTGACAGTTTCATAAGAAGTATTTCTACTCTAGGCTGCACGTGGCTTCCACATTTCGTAGTGATGTCATGGCTTTTGTGATTCACAGTTTCTGGGTTTTAATTTTTCTTTACAGAAGGACGTTGCCTACTGAAAATGTACTGTGTGGGTGAAAGGGTACCTAATGCCAACAAAGGAGGAAATAGAGAAAAGCTTTATTTCACTAGCTACTTACCCTGGTAAATGAAGTAGTGTGACTTGTCTGAATGTGGAGATCTAAAATTATAATGAGGAAAGGAAGAAACTACTATGCAAATAATTATGGTTTTAGGCTTAGACGAGAAGTTTGAGGAATAAAATTCTGCTGTGTTAAGAGCCTTGCATGATGTTACTTGACAGACTGTATAGTATCATGAGGCTCCTTCACCTTGTATACAAAATAAAGTACTTGCCAAGAGATAGTCATATTTGTCTTTGCAATAGTCCAGAAAATTTATTTAGTAGCCCTTGCTGGAGAAGTAAAGCGGAGAACAATTCTGCTTTATTATGTCTGAGTAACTGTCTTCTCTCCTAATTGATCACTGATCGATTTGATAGGATGGCTAGTGTTGAAAATACATTTCTCAGAACTTTTCATTATCATTATGAAGTCTAGGCTTCATCAGAAGACTGTGATTCCCCGCCTCCACCCCCAGTCTTTTGGTTTTCATTGTTTCTGGAAAAAACATTTGAATACCGAGATTACCATTTGCTTGAAAAGTCCCTGCCATTAATAATACTGGCAAGATTTACATGAAGTAAGAATTTCTAGTCCCTCTGCTTTTGTCAGATTTTTGTGGACACTTTCAAGACTCCAGTTGGGGGGTTTGCTTTACTTGTATAATCTTTGAACTTTTTCAAGTGCAGCAATATTCTGGCACAAATGCACAATTCTTAAGAGGGAGAAAAAGAGAAGAATAAAAAGGTACTACTTTTCTTGAAAAACATGTAATCTATACATCACTGAGCACTGGTAATGAAAAGTACCAGTCACCATTCAGAATAATGAATTTTAAAGTGTGAGGGATGGATGAGTGCACAGTTTACTCTTCACACATAAGAAGACAGTGAAGCGGATTTTTTGGACTTTTTTCTTTTTTTAATGCCAAAATTTCTGATTTGCAGGGGGAGTTCCAAAGTCCAGCTCTTCACTTAGTTGAAGTTTCAGAATGCAATGATATGATCTGGATTGAAAAATCTGTGGGTTTCTTTGGTTTTCCTCAGGTTTTTTTAGAGGTTGGGCGGCTTTATCTGTAATGTATTTTGTGAAATACGGCAGCTTAACATTTGAATTTAAGAATATGACTTGGAAATTTGTTCTTCAGTATGCTTATGTGGGATTGTTAATAGTTAGGGGAAATGAGTTAATAAGACTAGCATTGTCTCAAATGGTGTTTAGCATCTGGCTAGAATCCTGAAATAGGCTGGTGATTCACATGCATTACTCTGTAACTGATCTGAAATTATTTGGGATGCAGAAACCATACAGCCTTAAGTCTGCAAAGTCAGTTGTCACTGCTTTATAGACAACTGATCTTTAATGTAATCTAGTTGATCTAGATATGATCAGTTTACACAACAAATGAGAACCATGATTGGTTGCATGGTATAGATTTCTTTTTAACTCGGTAAAATTGAGTTAATTTAGTATGTCTCCAAACTCTGATGGATCAGATATGCTCTACTGCGCCATAAATTTGCAACATCTACATTTACAGCTCCAGTTACTTAATCCCCTCAGGGTTATTCCTTTGGGGGTTTTGTTTAGTTTTGGTTTTACTTTGGTTACTTTAATCTTTTCCTGTAGTTTCCTGTAGTCTGACTCCTTTTCATAGAAAGTCATATGTTAGGACCTGTAGTTCTGGAATATTTTGGCAATCTTTAGCTTAAACAAGTGTCAGAGGATTAGTTTGTAGATTTCAGCAGTTTAACCTGACATCTGCACAATAGACCTCTTGTTCTTAGCCCTGTTAATGGCTCCCTACAGAGACAAACCCCTTTTTGTAAAGAATTTAAGCTAGTTGTTATTCAAGACTGGGTTACTTTCTGTTCCAAAAGCTTATGCAGTTTTGTATGTGGAATTGATTAGTTGTTTCTAACTGACTGTCTTACATGCACTTCAGATGTGATGAAAGAAATTTGGGTCTGCCCCTTTTGGTAGGTGCTCAGAACAGAAATAAAGAAATAAGGCTGGGTTTGTTTTGGTTTTTTTTTTTTTTTTTTTTCCCTTCCTGGTTTCTTGTGTGAATTTCTATGATTTCATTCTGAGTCTTTGGGCGGCAGGGTCGTGGGTACTTTGTCTTTTCCCGGAATTGTTTTAGAATCACAGAATCGTAGAATAGTTAGGGTTGGAAAGGACCTTAAGATCATCTAGTTCCAATCCCCCTGCCGTGGGCAGGGACACCCATAGCTCTTAATGTCTTTTAAGTTACTTTTGTTGTCTTTATCTGGGTTGGGGGGTTTTTTCAGTATTTTTTGTCTGCTTTCCCCAAAGTGTCTTGCTCCAATGTAAACATGGTTTTCTTTCATTTTGACCTGCTGTGACTTTCACACTGCAATTTTCATCCTACTCTCTGACCTTTAGATCTGTATATCTTCATGTCTTCAAAATGTTTGTCAGTGGTTGAAGTCATCCTTTCGTGCTGTGAGTTTTCAGGTATTTAAATGGCTTTCCAAATCATAGCAAAAGCATTGCATAGTACAGTGCTGCGGCATTTGCCTTACATTAGGCTGTAGTTTCAGCTGTGAGCCAAAAAAGCCAAATTAAAATTCTGGTGCTGCTGAAGAGTCAATTCTCAACTGATTTCCTTTAGTTTGTGATTAAAAAGGATCCTCATTAAAACAATCCTGAATTGTTGAGACGGAAAAAAATATATTTTCAAATTTTGTTTAATTAACAATATATGTTTGGGTTTGGTCTCTACCGAGCTACTAAAATACAAATGGAAAGTGGTTGTCCTAGTCACGGTGACTATCTTTGTATTGTCTTATTTCCAATTTTTGATCAGTCTAAAATCTTAAAATCAGTGCCTAGATCAGGTTTAGGAAAAAGGTAATGTACTGTTCTTAGCTGACTAATCTGTGAGGCAAAGAAGCCATTGTATTAGATGCCATACAGAGAAAATCTTGTAACCTAACAATGAGGCATAGGATAACAGGTGAACACAGTCCTCAGTCAGAAAACATAAAGGAATAATGAGAAAGTAAACCAGCAAAAACAGTCTGCAAGTAATTGGGTGATGATTACAATGCTGTTGGCAATGATGGACTAGTGCAATGAGCAGTTGGAGAACATGTGCCAATTAGCTGTTTTAACCCACTATATATATGTATGTATGTATATATATTTTTTTTTTAATTTGATTGTTTTTGAAGAGAGTTTCTTATGTTTGCTTTTCTGTTTAGGTATCATGCCAGTGTATCATAATATGTTTGCACTCATGTGTGAAACAGAGAGAATGTGGTATCCTCCAAATCACATCTTCCATGTAGATGAAGCAACCAGGCTCACCCTAATTTACCGTATAAGGTAACTGAAATCAAATTTTGATCAACTCAAGATTGGTTTACCACTTTTCATGGTAAAACAAGACTGTGTGAGAAAACACAACCAATAAGATATTTAGTTGAACTGTAATTTCTCCAAGAAGTTACAACCAGATTGTTGGTGATATTGTTGGTGATAATGTGGGTAAGAGATAAAGACTCAAAATTGTCAGAGTAGGTTTGAATAACACACTTAATTATATATATATACCGTATGTTTGCCATGTCAGATTGAAAAAAACCCAAATAAAAAAAATAGCAGAAGTAAAAGTATTATTTTTCTTAATGTTACATTTCATCTCCTCTGTGCTTGCCTATTAGAAATTCTGCAATACTGAGCAATTATCCTGTGGAATCAGGCAGATGTCTGCAATCGAATAATTTTTCTCTAACTTCTCTCTAACATCTGAAGCTACAGACGCAGTTGTCCTTATGTAAAATATTTTGTTTACTTGACGTAGCATAATGTGGCTTTAAGTGTTTCTTTAGGAGCTGTCTCAAAGGAAATTAGGAGACAGTAACACAAAATTCTCTATGTTCAGATTAGTGACCATAGCTTTGCAGTGCTCCTTGTTCCTACCAGTACAGCTTATCACCCTACTTAAATGCTGTGGTACTCTAAGACGCCAAAAATTGGATCCAAAGCCTTCCATTGACTAGCTGGGGTTTCAAATTGGTCCTCCAAACCTGCCAGCCCTAATTGCATTTCTGTGAAAGTGATAATGTCTGGTGTTGGTATGCAGAAGTATCTGGTTATTGATGTTTGCATAAATATTTCATAACAGGTTTTATTTTCCCCACTGGTATTGCAATGGCAGCAGCAGAGCATATCGGTATGGCATTCTTCGAGGTGCAGAAAGCCCTGTTCTTGATGATCTTGTCATGTCTTACCTATTTGCACAGGTATGATTTGCTCGATTATTTTTTTTTAATGCAGGATGGTAAATGTTTTTAGTATTTACTCTCTTTTGTGTATTCTGATAGTAAACGTGTAGGCTGTTTTGACAGCTTGAAGCCCTCTCAAAATGGAAAATTCCTTGCCTATTGAATATTTGAAGAGATAAAGTTCAAATGGCAGTTGTGGTGAGAGCAGTGAGAGTGTATAGCTCCTTTCTTGTGCCACTGTCAAGATTTTCAGTGTAACTTCCATTTTCATTTTGGACTGACACAGTGTAGAAAAGCATCATCTCCACGCTGACCTTCTCGACACTTGAAAAGGTTTCGAAAACTGTTTCTAAGCATGATAGTAGCTGGTATCCATTATGAACACGTGCAGCTTTTTGCGGATGAAGGGGTTCATTGAGGAGAGTGCAGTATTTAAAAAAAAAAATCAAAACAAGCTCTCCAAAACACCAACCAACCAACCAAAAAACCCACGAACAAAACAAAACTACACTCCAACCCCCGCTTTTATTGATGAGCAGCAGTGCTACAGTTTTAACTTGCATTCTTGCATTCTTCTTTCTCAGTGGCGAGCTGATTTTTTGGATGGATGGGTACAGATGCCTGTTACTCACGAAACACAAGAAGAATGCCTGGGAATGGCTGTTCTGGATATGATGAGAGTGGCCAAAGAAAAGGACCAAACCCCGCTGGCTATTTACAATTCAGTCAGGTGACTCCATACTTCATAATTGTGTCACACCTATCTGATACCTAAAACCAAAGTTTTTGCACATTAGCATCTGTGAGGAGATGTTCAGCTGTTGGCAGCTGATCTATTCTAGCATGATTCTATAAACTTAGCTATAGTGTGAACTAGAAATTATTAGAAAGATTGTATCACAGTGGCCATTTGTGGTTTTGGGTACATGGATTTGGCTCTCTTAATGAGAGGTAAGGCAGCAGCTACTTATGTGGGAAAAGATATAAGTAGTAATTTTTGTTGGGAAAGACCTATGGTCCGGATGCAACTTCCTGTTCAGATCAGGACCAACTTCCAAGTTAGGTGAAGTTACTCTGGGTGTTGTCTAGTCAAGTTCTGAAAATGTCCAGGGACATTTTCCACCGTCTCTCTGCATAACTTTGTCCTGTGTACCATCACCCTCCCTGAGGAGGATTTCCTCCATATCTAATCAGTCTTCTCTGTGATACCAGTTACCCTCTGTTGCCTCATGTCCTTTCACTATGCATGTCTGAGAAGTCTACTTCAGGCCATTCCATATCCATCTGTTGAAGACTGTTAGTCGAATACTTTACTTGAGCCTTCTTTTTCTCCATGATGAACAAACCAAGCTCTCTTATGCCTCTTCAGTCATGTCATGCCCTGCAGGCTCTTAAGCATCTTGGGCTGATCTCTGCTAAACTTGGATGGGTTTATCAGTTCCTATTGGTTTATCAGCCTAACTCAGCTGAGTTAATTCTGTCCTTGCTTAGTACTTAATGCTTAATGTTTGTGTTTTAATGAAACCTAGGAGAAGGAGTAAAAAAGAGAATGAGACAACAAATTATCCAGCTTAGTGCAGGTGACAAACTGCTCTTTTGCCCCTTGATAAAGAATACGGACTGAGATATAGGAACTTCAGTGAGAACCAACCACAGTGTTGTATTTTACCACTTATAGTTTCAGCCAGGAAAGCTGTTCTTTATCAATGCGGTTGCCTCTGTCTGTGCAGTATTGCCTTTCCAACTTCTGCGCTAAACAAAGCAACTGTTTAACTTCTGCTGCCTTAGCTCAAAACTTCAGTGATGACTAGAACAGTCAGGATTTATGGAAAATGGATTATGTAATGTACATTAATCTGACTGAGGGGGGAAATACAGAAAATTGAAGAAGAGACAGGGATGTATTTGAAATAACATACTGCAGATTGAAGAAAGGATCCCTGTTATCCTACAGTTTAAAAAAATAGGGTTATTTAGAGGATTAAGGTTATACATTTAGAGGAAAAAGTATTTTCATGATGAGTTGTTTAACACAGAACTAATCATCATTGCTTTAATGGATTTAATGGATAAAATGAGTAGATTTTTTTGCTGGTTGTTTATTCACAGCTACAAAATGTTTTTGCCTAAATGTGTGCGAGCAAAAATCCAAGACTACCACATTTTGACGCGGAAAAGAATAAGGTACAGGTTCCGCAAATTTATACAACAGTTTGGCCAATGCAAAGCTACTGCCAGAAACTTGAAACTTAAGTATCTTATAAATCTGGAAACCCTTCAGACTGCCTTCTATTCAGAGGTTTTTGAAGTAAAGGAACCTGGTGGAGATCCTTCTGGAGAGGAAAGTTTTGCAACCATTGTAATAACTGGAAATGGTGGAATTCAGTGCTCAAGAGGAAAACTTAAAGACTGTGAGACACTGGCAGAGCAGGTAATTTCTGTTGTTTTAATAATTGTTCAGTTTATCATGTAACAGTGATTAGCTTATGTTAGAAGTTCTGATTTACCCCAGGTAAATTTGCTAGGTAAATTTTACCTCACAGTGTTCATATAATTTCTGTATAGCTGAGGCTCACGGAAATGTATTGACTTAAACAGTTCAGAATTCTTAAATTATGCTTTTGTTGAAGTATAAGAAGAAAGCCAGTACTTGAACATGTGATACCTCTGTGTTTGAGAAATGAGATATTCTGTGTTAGACCTTCATTACTGTAAGAAAATCAGTGTGGAAAAGTAATTACCCTGCTCCCAGTTGTAGGTAAAATGTACAAATTCTGCAGATTCTCTTTGCAGTGCTTTAAGGACTCCAAAAGCAGGTGGATTTTGCTATACTCAGTTGTTGGAGCTAGCAAATTTAAAGTGACATTCCTATGACTGCAGAGTCATGTACTCGTTCAGGAATTAGACACAAAATTGTTCCAATAAGTGCTAGTAGGCATGTGCTGTTGCATTTTTATTTATCAGTATTATTTCTCCTCTGTGTGATTTTCCAGCATATCTCTTAGTTTTGTTGGATTTACCAGAATCTGATACAAACTTATAGAAGTATACATTGAGAATGGGGGATTTTCCAGAAGTTGAATTAAAGGCAAAGGGGAGCACATGCCAGTTTTCCAAAATAATTGCATTCATTAGATTGTTAGTTTTGGTGCATAATACATAGCAGTCAAGACCAGTCTTCAAAAGGTTGTATTTTTACAGTGTGCTATTACAATTTGTAAAACTCCCTTTTTTTTTTTTAATACCTAACAAAAAAAGAAAATGTGGTTCCATGCCCTGATTTTAAGGGTGTTCTTAAAATATTTGTAGATTTACATTAAATGTAGTTACCTCATTCATAATTGTCACATGTCAGCCCTCTTCCTTTCCTAGTCTGTGTGCCAGTTGCTCTGGCAGGAGCTAACATAAAAAGATTTTGCAATTTCTGGATTAGGTATACAAAATTTGTGCACACTGTGCTTTTTTGGGCCTTGCATTCAAGCCTATAGTAGTGCTTAAACTGATCGTATTTCCTATAAAGATTGCCAAATTATATTTTCATAGTAATAGTATCCTACTTACTGACAGAGACACAGTGTAGGCTGCATATATTTTCTCTGCTACAGAAATGGTTTATAAAATTGATTATGAAAACTTAATAAATGTCTGTTTGTAAATATAATCATAACTCTTGTTTCAGCAAACTGTACTGATGAATCTTTATTAAGATACTGAATTGAAACAAAATCTTTTGGGTTTTTTTTAGGGCTGGAATGACATATGTGGGGTTAGATTATAAAGATACTTGTTTTGCCAGTTGACATTTCCAACTGCCAGATGAAAAAATAGGGGACTTCAGGGACTTCAGTGCATTTGAGCTGATTTGTGTTAGCTGATACCCACTTAGTCTTAAAGCCTTGATTATTACACCTGTTTATTAGGATATGCTTGCAGCCATATAAATGGGGTATTCTGGCGAATAAAATATATGTACTTTGGAAAATAGTTTTAAATAGATAAATCTACCTTTATTTAAGAATGATACTGATCATCTGAAGTACTACTGAAAGCAAAACAAAGTATGGTTTATATGACATTGTAATTTGACTTGTGGAAGACTGAAGGAAGTAGTACAGAATAGTAGAGTGTAAAACGCTACCTGCACTTACTATCAATCAGAGAAAAGTATGTCTTGGATTTCACATATAGCTAGGATCAGTGCTTCAAGTTACCTAGTAAGTGATGATCATGGCTATGTGTTTTCTTCATTCATACTACATCCATCTCTATGGTAGCAGATTTTGCAGCTTTTATCACTCTGAACAAAACCATGACATTTTGGATTGTTAATAGGCTTTCTAAACCTCTTTAATAAGGATGCTAATAATGAATTCTCAATTTCAATTGTTAATCCTCACAAAATACTACAGAGCAAATAGAAATATCTGCAATTAAAAAAAATCAAACAGACCAAACCGCAAACAAACAAAACCAAACAAACAAAAAACCCAACACAAACAAAA
Organism: Lathamus discolor; assembly: GCF_037157495.1. Taxonomy (NCBI): domain Eukaryota; kingdom Metazoa; phylum Chordata; class Aves; order Psittaciformes; family Psittacidae; genus Lathamus; species Lathamus discolor. The sequence continues at coordinate 81,633,231 of NC_088909.1, read as the reverse complement.
CAAACCCACCCATACATGGATATTTCCATTCACAGTTCCTGGATCTTTGTGCATTTTTTTAACTGATGCTCCTAGTTATGATCTTGGGAACAAAAATATGCTTTCTTATCTGTAGTGGCATATTTAAGGATTTATCATTCTTTGTTGGAAGCTTACAAGTTCAGAGATGTAGGAATTTGCTGAAAATAGGTGGGATTTTTTGTTGTTATTCATGTTACAACTGACATATAACGAATATTTATTGCAGGATTTACAAACATACTGTGATTTTCCTGATATTATTGATGTCAGCATTAAACAAGCAAGCCAAGAAGGCTCCAGTGAGAGAAGAATTGTCACTATTCACAAACAAGACAGCAAGAATCTGGTCAGTTTGCTTTGCTTGCTGTTTTTTCAAATAGATGTTGCTTTGAGTAGGCTGTATGGTTGCTGTGATGTTTGTCATCATAGAATCATAGAATGTTTTGGGCTGGAAGGGACCTTTAAATATCCTCTAGTTCCAACCTGGCCTTGAACGCTGTCAGGGATGGGGCAGCCACAGCTTTTCTGAGCAACCTGCTCCTGTGCCTCACCACCCTTACAGTACCCTTATACCACCCTTCTTCCTAATACTAATCTAAATCTACCCTATTTCAGTTTAAAGCCATTCGCCTTTGTCCTATTCCTATATGCTCTTATAAAAAGGTCCTCTTCAAATTTCTTGTAGGTACTGGTGTTTATAGTACTGTATATTCAATTACCATGATGAAAAACTGAATTGATTTCAGCAGCATGAGAGGTTTATCAGAAGACCAGAGTTCATTTGCTTCCAAAGCTCTTTTGAATGATACAGAATTAGATGTTTTTAGGTGACAATAATTTCCGATACACAGATTGGTTCTTTATTGAAGTCTTAAACCCAAGTCTGGGTTTTTGTATCAAATATGCTGCTTCCATGCTGTCAGGGTAAGCTGTGTGCTGATGGCCAAAACATTGAAAAAGGCTTTGAAGTGCTCTCAAGGAATGATGACACACAGACAATGAGCACTGAAACCAAATAAATGACATTTTTACTGTTTAAATTGTTTAAAGAATCATGGAATCACAGATGGTTGGAAGGCACCACCGTACATCACCTAGTCCAACCTCCCAGCTGAGGCAGGGTCACCTGGAGCATGTTGCTCAGGGTTGTGTCCGGATGGCTCTTGAATATCTTCCAGGAAGCAGAGTCCACAACCTCTCTGAGCAATGTATTCCAATGCTCAGACTCCCTCACAGTAAAGAAGTTTTTCCTCATGTTCAAAGTGGAACTTCCTGTGCTTTAGTTTATGCCTGTTGCTTCTTGTCCTATTGTCTGGCACCACAGAGAAGAGTCTGGGCCCATCCTCTTGATACCCTTCCTTCAGACACTTTATATAAATTGACCAGATTCCCCCTGAGCCTTTTCTTCTTTGGGCTGAACAGGCCTATCAGCCTTTCCCCCTATGAGAGGTGCTCCAGACCCTTAATCATTCTAGTAGCCCTTTGCTGGACTTGCTCTAGGAGCTCCATGTCTCTCTTGTACTGGGGAGCCCAGAACTGGACACAGTTGTCCAGGTGAGGCCTCGCCAGAGCTGAGCGGAGAGGGAGGATTGCCTCCCTTGAGCTGCTGGCAATGCTCTTGCAGGATGCCATTGGCCTTCTTGGCCCCAAGGAGACATTGCATGCCCGGGGACAACTAGTTGTCCTCCAGGACCCCCAGCTGCTTCCCAGCGGGTCAGCCCCCAGCCTGTACTGGCGCATAGGGTTATTCCTGCCCAGCTGCAGGACCCTGCACTTGCATGTGTTGAATTTCCGAAGGTTTCTCCCTGCTCACCTCTCCAGCCTATCCAGATCCTTCTGAATGACAGTGCGGCAGTCTGGGGTGTGAGCCTCTCTTCCCAGATCTGTATTCTAGGGATGGAGGTGAGGCTGACTGGCCAGTGGTTCAAAGGGTCCTCCTTCTTGCCCATTTGAAAACTGGGGTGACATTTGTTTTCTTCAAGTCCTCAGGCACCTCTCTTGATTGCAGTGACCTTTCAAAGATGATCAAGAGTGGCCTAGCAAGGACACCTGCCAGCTCCCTTGCTGTTCATGGAAGCATCCTGTGAAGGCCCATGGACTTCTAATATCAAGTTTGTCTCATTAATCTCTAGCCCAATCTTCTTCAACCAAGGGAAATAATTTCTTTCTCCAGACCTTCTCCCTGATCTCATGGTCAAGGATTCTTGAGGGCTGACCTTAGATTTAAGCATTTAATTCATTTAGATTGAAGCAAAGAAAGCATTGAGTATCCCTGCCTTCTCTGTGACCCTCACAAGCAAAACAGACTCAGGCAAATCAGAGTAGGCTGAAGAATTAAAACCAAATCTTCAAGACATTTTCTTCCACCCCTCCCTTCTTCCCAGGCTCAACTTCACTCCTGAGTTTCTCTGCCTCCTCTCCCTGAGCAGCACAGTGGAACAAGGAACGCAAGTTGGCATCAGTTCGTCACACATTGTCTCTTGATGTTCTTTCTCCTCACATTTTCACCCTGCTCCTGCATGGGATCTTTTCCAAGGGGCACAGTCATCCACAAACTTCTGCAGTGCCGGTTGTTCCCATAGGCTAGAGTTCTTCACAAACCTGCTCCAGTGTGGACTCTCCGCAGGGTCACAGTCTCCTTCAGGCATCCTCCTGCTCCAGTGTGGGATCATTCCCGGACTGCAGGTGGAATCTGCTCCACCATGCATCTGCATAGGCTGCAGGGGCACAGCTGCCTCACCACTGGCTGCACCATGGGCTGCAGGTGAATCTCTGCAGGAGCACCACCTGCCCTCCTTCACTAACCTAGGTGTACATAAAGTTGTTGCTCTCAAATATTCTTACTCCATTCTTTGGCTGCTGTTGCACAGCAGTTTTTTCCCTGCTTCTTAAATGGTTATTACAGAGGTGGTACTACCATCCTTGGTGGGTTCAGCCTTGGCCGCAGTGGGTCTGTTTTGGAGCTGGCTGGCATTGGCTATGTTGGACAAAGGAAAGGTTCTAGCAGCTTCTGACAGAAGCCACAGCTGTACCTCCCCCCGCACCAAAACCTTGCCGTTCAAACCCCGTACAAGCTGTTTCTTCCCTTATCTCTGTGACTGATATGTGGGTTTTCAGGGCTCCCCATCTCGGCATTTATATTACTAGAAAGCTTCCTTCTCTCTTGTGTTTGTGAAAAAGCTTTGTACAACTTATGTACTACTTCTCTGTAAAAACATATTTTTAAAATTCAAAAAATATTTCAGTAAGAATTAACTAGTTCTATTGTCTCTCTGATGTTGCTTTTTTAAAAAGAAAAGCATATGGTTTGTTTTCATTTATAGTAGAATTATGATTCACATTCATTGCCTGGATTAATGGCACAGAATTAGCATGTTAAGAATTTGAAAAATTGCAAGGCTTTTTGTTGAAACAGAAGAGTAGCTGAAATATCTGTGCTGCTGAGAGCTTAACAGCTTTTCACATTGGTGGAAGAGGCTCCCTTAATCTTGAGCCATTAAATTTTTCTTTAAAAATTTTCAATAGTGGTAATTGACTGCATATGCTTGTGAGGGTAAAGGTGACTAAGAGCCTGTCTAAAAAGGCTAGTGAAGAGGAAGGCAGAGCAGGAAAAGTGGAGTAGCTGCTCTTTTGCTAATGCTTTTTGTGTGGACACTTTACATACGAAAACCAGCTGGTGTAAATTAAAATTTGTGAATTTAGTTTAACCTGTTACAAAGCTAATAGAATTCATTACAGAAATGTATTTTACACAGTTCTAGAATGTATGGATTCATTAAAATGACTGGATTTCTAGGGTGTTGTTTGTCTGGGTTTTCTGATTGTGGTATAAAAAATGGAAAGCTGGTTGTTTCCAAGACCTCTTTTAATAAACAATTCTTGGCATGTGATCAAGAGCACTAGCTTTTTTGTTCCTGTCTAGCAAAGAACTCGCCAAGGAATTGTGTTCAGCTACTAAGTGTGTCCCCAGTGTCATGGGCAAACTTGTACAGCATGTACTAAAGCCTGTTCTGTTGGGCTATGCTACTGAATGAAATCCAGCATTGGTCTGTAGATGATAGGGTAACACTTCCCCTGTTGAAGTAGAGACGGCCTTTAATGCTCTCATACAGCTGTCAATATATTAAGATAATATAGATAATTGCATTAAAATAGACTCTATTTTCCCTTATTGGCAGTAATAAATATATTGTTACAGATGGATTTAATTTTGCCCGGCTGTTACAAGTTCAATGTATTCTGCATAGACCTTTTCCACACCCTGTTTTTCTATAACCAGATTATTCTTCCCCTGGCTTCCATCCATTGTACTTCATAGTAGTTAACGGTCTGCTTCTGTTGTTATCTAGCTCAGGAATCCAGTTTCTGCTTACTAGTAGTTAAATTTTCAGGCAGGTATTTTTCTAGAGATTTTAATTTGCTACTTGAAGGCAGCCCCTTTGATAAGAAAAGCCTTTGATTTAGAAAAAAAAAAAACAAAACCCAAGGACCATGTTGCCAGTGAGGTAGGTGTCTGCCTCCTGAGTTGTATCTACTCAGTTTTTCCCTTTCAAATACTCCCTCTTGTCACCATTCCTCTGCTGTTTCATATATAGAGTAAGGGTTTTGTTATGGCGGATTGTTTTGGGTTTTATTTTGAACACTGAAGATTGCTAACAAGCTTTGGGTGGCACTGGGAAAGTACAATTATATGAACAGTAGTTAAAAACTACTTTTATATCTTTAACTTGTCTTTTAAACCATTACTGTATCCAGGAATTTTGTGTTGCCTATTTAAAATTGAATGTCTCTTTCCCTCTCTCTCTCTCTCTCTCTCTCCCTCTCTCCCCCTATCTCTCTCTCTCTCTTTCTCCCCTTCTCTCCCTCTCTCTCCTCCCTCTCTCCTCCCTCTCACCCCTCTCCTGCCCGCCATCTCCCCCTGTCTCTCTCCCTTTCTCCCCCTCTCTCCTGTCTCTCTCTCTCATTCTCTCTACCCTTCATTCTCCCCTGGCAACTTAACAGGAGGCTGAATTCCAGTCATTAAGAGAAGCTCTCTCCTTTGTATCATTAATTGATGGATATTACAGATTAACTGCAGATGCCCACCATTATCTCTGTAAAGAAGTAGCACCACCATCAGTTCTTGAAAATATCCAAAGCAACTGCCATGGACCAATTTTGTAAGCAATTTTTAGCAATGAAACAAGGTGATATTACTTTTGAAAGGTGAACTTCAGTTGACTGTAAACTATGATGGACATCTTGAAACGTGTACTTACTAAATTTATGTAACATAAAATGCTTTACATTTTTTCCTCTTAGTTTTCACTTTGAAAAATACAATACTTTTTTCATGTATTAAAAGTAAATGGAAATATTCTGGTTTTAATTTTTTTTCCATTAGAATTCGTTTTATCTTCAAGCAATACAGTCAGGAAAGTCATGATGCTGATTTTACAGAATTATAGTTACTACCCTGGCAGCAACATACAGTGTCATAGGTAGAAGATCTCTATGTTTTCACTGCAGCCTCTTGCAGTTTTATTATCTGAGTTACCAAGGGAAAAAAGGCAAATTCAGATAACATTTTACTCAATATTTGAGCAAGCTAATAGTTCATGTAGTATTGTTGTTCACATAAACACACATGGGAGCTTAGAAATATTTTGTTAGGCAGAATAAAGTGGGTATTTGCTTTAGCTACAGAAAGCTTTAAACTGATATATGCAGGATATGTTACATGAAACTAGCACTGGCTACTCGGCTAATACGGAACAGTTCTGTAAATTTCCCAGTGGCAGAAAGAGGATAGATGCTGTAACCTTCAGAAGAGATGGAGGAGAGGCATAGAGACCTATACAGTTCTAACCACCTTTCTTGCACAGTGACTACTGCTATGTATTTATTTAGGGTGTTTATAAGGATGTGCAATGATTCTAGATCTTTCCAAGCCATTTTATTCTTCATGAGATGGATAGAAATAGTCAGTTGGCAAGGCTTAAGGGGAATTATTCTTGTAGTAATAAATTATGTTTTATTTCAGCTCCTCTTCTGTGTTAGTCCTTTCCAAGTTAAACCCACATTTTTCAGCCATGCAAATATTTTAATATTTATTTGCCAGCTTTATTACAACTTTTTCCATAATGGATGTTGAAAGTAATATCATAAGATATGGGATATATATTTTTTAGACTGTAAGATTTCTCATCAAAGAAATAATTGCAATGTTTTCAGTATAAAAAAAAATTAATATACTGTTCTCTACATCTATATATATGTCTCTGAATATTGGAAAGCAAAGGGACAAAAAGATTAACTTGAAGCTGTAAAAAATGAAGTGTTTGAATTGCTGTTGTATTAGGTATCTGATAGTAGTGCTTATTGGCCAATCTCTGATGTGCCTCCATTTTGAAATTATGCAATATTAAACATTTCCTTTTTACTGTAGCATGGACTTTGCTATCAGTAAACTGAAGAAAGCAGGTAATCAGACTGGCTTCTACGTTCTTCGTTGCAGTCCTAAAGATTTTAAAAAATACTTCCTCACCTTTGCTATAGAGGTTTGTATTCTGCCTTGCATAATACCTGTATCATCTTTTTGTGTTATAATAATGAGCTGAGGATGTTAAGTGAATGAGTCTGAATTTTCTCTGCAGAACATGTATATTCTATAGCTACTTTGGTCAGATTGGCCAGGTTTCAGGGTCTTGTGAGAAACATCAAAATACATGTATGGTAAATAATTGCTAATGACACATACCGTGTGCCTAGGAGAGTAAGACAGGTGGAGGGGAGAGCTTGAGAGTCCTGGAGATGGTGACATAGCTCTTGGAAATGTTTAGGTACTTGTTTAGGTGGTAGAGCAGTTTGTTGGGTTTTGTTTCGTTTTTTAAAGTTTGGGGCTTTTTAGTGGATTTTTTTCACTAGGATTTCCACTGACCCTTTTTTTTTTTTTTTTTTCCTCTCTTGAACAGGGCTTAGATAGACTGAGTATACGGCCTGTGGTGATGTGAGAGTCTCTCTCCCTCACAGGTTCTTCTGGGTTTGGGTCCTATCCCTGTCCTCAGTGCTGGGCCAGCTGGATTATTTTGCAGCTTTTATGTAAACACAGATCTCCTGCTGGGTATCTTGTATTAGCTAGAATGGCAGCCACCCTTGAGATGCCTGCAATTTTCATGCAGCTGAAGAACCAGAAGTGCCTCTTCTCTGAGATTGCACTTAGCAATAATACAGTACCTTAATATTACTGTTACATAATTGCATTATCTTGTTTGAAGGATGTGCTTGTCTTTAATTAAAGTAATAGAGCTAAAGTAATAGAGGTAATACATGAGCTTTTCTTCTGATTTATAGCAAGCTAGCAAGGTCACTAAATACTGTCAGAGGTATGTACATCTCTGAAAATGATAAAATAACCTTGATGTGTGGATGCAGAAGTAAACAGCCATTTTAAAATCAGTGTCACAAAATCTTTTTGTCCAGTCAGTGAAGTGTGTTTGGTTGTGAATTTTTTAGGCTAAGAGATCAGTCCCTGAACAGACTTCAAGAGTCTTGCATGTCAAGCTTGTGAGTTAAGCCTACCATTAAATGACCTAGCCATGTAGGGTTTTGGGGGTTTTTTTCCATTTTTGTGAGTCTTTCTGGGCAAGCTCTTAGCAGGCTTCTGTTATTCAGAATTTGTTGGAAGCACCGTTAAGAGCCCCTCTTTTTTAAAAATGTTTAGTGGTATCTTTCAAGGCTCATTGTAAAAATAACTCAGTGCATATTGAAAATATGTGCTGGAAACAAATTGCTTAGAAGTGTACTGCAGATGACAGAAAACAAGAAATACATCTGAGGTCTAGAAATGCTTGCCGGAAGGACATAAGAGTATGAATATCTGGCCTGTTACTTCCAACAAAATTTTGTTTTGATATTACCTCATGTAAGGGTGAAGAAGCTGTAATTGCTAGCTCTGAAGGATTTTTCCTAGGATTTGTTATCTGTTTTCTCAGCCCCATCTTTGCACATTTTGTAACGTTTGTTTTTCTTAACATCAATATACTAATTCCAGTGATGGGAGTAGAATCATGTTTTCTCAGAATCACTATTATGTAGTGAGAACAAAATAACAAATTATAGTAATATTTTGCTGAAGCATTCTTTCTTTAGTTAGCAGAGTACTGTACATTTAAATAAGCTCTCAAATACTGAATATTGATTGATTTTATTTTTAATGGAAATAATCTCTGCAGCGAGAGAATACCACTGATTATAAGCACTGCTTAATTACGAAGAATGAGAATGGAGAATATAATCTTAGTGGAACCAAGAGAAGTTTCAGTAATCTTAAAGATCTGTTGACCTGTTACCAGACAGAAACTGTCCGTTCAGACAGTATAATTTTCCAGTTTGTCAAATGCTGTCCTCCAAAACCAAAAGGTAAGAGATAATTTGTAAGCATTTTCTAAGATTTAAAAAAAAATTAAAGCTAAATGATTCTCAGGTGGGTAGATAGATAGGTTTGTATGGGGTTTTTGAAATTTGCTGACCTATTTGTTCATCATAGTTTTCAGTTCTATTGTCTGCCAGATTTTACTTTGTTACAAGATGGTATTCCAGAAAGAATCAGGGTAGCCAGTTTCATTAATTAGAAGGAAAACTGGTGTCTTAATTGCAGTGGATTGTTTATAGCAGCATTTCTTCTTTAGTAATGTGTTTTCGTGCCTTGAGAAGGAAAGACCTACTTAATATATAATTTCTTTCTGAGGACAGTTTATAAGCAGTGGAACCAACAATGCCAGTGATTTTCTTGTTGATAGCTGAATTATACAAAGGCTGCATTGTGATTTCAACTTCTTTTTAACACTGAAAATTACGTATGGGCTAGAGCTCCTGTTTTAATAGTGGATTTTTCTTTAATGCAAATAAAAGGTTTTCGACTAGCTTTGATTTTCATAGTGCCTTTATTTATGAATTCTGGTAGCATCTGCTGGTTTTGCTTATTATTAGTAGTGCTATTTATGTTAATATAGTCTTTGTCTGGGATATCCAAGTTCTTATTAATGAAAAACATGAGAGAACAGACTATTTGATACCACTTTTCTCTCTTTTAAATTTGATTAAAATTAGCCAATAGATTAAAAAGCTTAGAAAAGATTTGACAAGTAAATACATATGCACGTTACAGAGGATAATAGTGTAACCATATCTCCATCAAAACCGAAAGTGTGTATGCATCAGAATTTTAAATTATTACATAAATATGATTACACGTGCATGCACACATATACCCGCAAATATGTGTCTATTGGCTTTAGTTTACTAACAGACCTTGCTTTACTTCATGGATAGCCTTTTTTTCAAGATCACTCAAAGAATAGTTACTCTGGCAGGCATAAGGCAATGAGAACCAATAAAGTACTCCCAGGGCAAAAATATGTAAAAGCTTTAAGGAGGCGTCAGAAGGATAGGCACATCTGAAACTTTGTAATATAAAAGGAGGTGACTTACCTCCCCTTTTTCTGTCCCATATTGTTATTGCAAATACAGCAGAGGTTAAAATATGAAAGGAGGCAGGAATGATTTCAGAATGTTTGTCTAAAGTAGAAGTATTTAAGAAACTTAAAATAGCTGCATGAACCTACATGCTTCTGCTGACTAGAGAAAGCCTTTAAATTTGTTTAATGAAATACGGTGTGGCTTTTTGAATAAACTGGTTTCAGTGCGATACCTTTTTTGTTGCATTAACAGCTTCTCATTAATAAACCTTCTGAAATAATATTGGTTTAGTTTTACGTTTTATAAATTTACTTTGGTTTCATTCTCACCCACCCTCTTCTCCCAGATAAATCGAATCTCCTAGTCTTCAGAAGCAATAGTGTTGCTGATGTACCTTCATCACCTACACTACAGAGACACAATAATGTCAACCAGATGGTCTTTCACAAAATCCGGAATGAGGACTTGATATTTGTAAGTCCATTAGTTACTTCTTCCACTGGTAGGTTTAATGCACACTTAAGTTTTAAAAAACTCAGCGTAAGTTTAAAAGAGCCTTATCTGAGCTAGAAGATTTACTGAGCTAGGAGATTTTACTGTAATCTTCCCTTAGTTAAAATTGTGAGAGAGAAGTTGTGTTTTTTTCCCACCCTTTAATTTTCCATTAGTTTTCTTTACTTCTAAGGATATCTAAATACGTCTTTAACAGATTGTTGTCAGTAAAAAATCAGCAAAGATTTAAGCCGTTTCTCATGTAGTTGCTTCCTTGTCCTCTCAGTTCGAATCTAGAGGTGTGCTAGCTCTAAAGATATGCGTATGCATTATTTAGGGTGTTTGGTTAAGAGATCTTCTGCAAAACAGGCAGAGATGTCTGATTTTTTTTCCCATCTGGTTTCTACCTTTCTTTTAGGAGGAGAGTCTTGGACAGGGAACGTTTACAAAGATTTTCAAAGGTGTAAGGAAAGAAGTGGGAGACTATGGCCAGCTCCATCAAACTGAAGTTCTTTTAAAGGTTCTGGATAAAGTGCATAGAAACTACTCTGAGGTTGGTGTGATTGTTGGTTGCTGTGTAATGTGTGTGCATGCAATGATAAGCATTACTGCTGTTAGAATGAGTATTTTTTATATGGTAGAGTGTTATATGTTGAACCAAGCAGTGTAGACATACGCTCTGGACAGTTGAAAACAATAAATAAACTACAACTCATTTTAATTTTAATAAGCTGGGTGATATATTCTAAAGGTAAGTGAAAACCAGTTGTTAAAAAGAGCAGGAGTGCAGAAATGCAAATATATGTCCTGAAGGAAAATGTGCTAATTTTAATCTTGTTTTGTTGGGTGAATAATCAGTACACACAAGCAAATGCAGTTGGAGATGGCACTAAAGAGAGTTAAAAAAGTGGCTAAAGAAATAAAAGCATTGAAATGTTTCTGACAGGGTTAGGTAAGGTCTGGTAGTAGTGGATGAATGATAAGAATACTTCTTGTCTTTTAACTTAATAGCGTGCTATGAAGAAATAAATTGGAAACTGCATAGTGCATTATGAAAGAATGCATTGGAAACTGAATAGTATGTCATGAATTTGTCTGCAGTTTACTTAGGTAATTGAAATGGAAGAAAAGATTCCTTTTAAAATGTTGAGATATACCTGCCTGCAGAAAAAGAGATTGCTAACCTCTCTGAAATGTGGATTATCAGTTATTTAAAAAAAAAACCCCAAAATAAAACAGGCAACGCTAAACCAACCACAAACGTAAAATGTATTACACAGGGTCTTTGCACTGAGATGGAAGATAAAATGTTTGAAAAAATGCACATGGCTTTCATAAACTACTAGAAATTATATAATTTTGGGTGGGGGTGTTTCCAGTGATATTTATTCTCTCTAAATCTCTCTCCTTCCTCAAAGTCCTTTTTTGAGGCAGCAAGTATGATGAGCCAGCTTTCTTACAAACATCTGGTGTTAAACTATGGAGTCTGCGTATGTGGAGAAGAGAGTAAGTAAAAATTAATTCTCTTTTGTATTAATTTTATACAGCTGTCATCAGACTTTGCCATTGGTTCAGGGTAAAAGCAGGGGAAAAGAAACAAAAGAAGTTGTCACACCAGCTGGATACCCAATACATATTCACACTGCATTATTAGTCTTGGTGTCAGAACTAATTAATATGGTGATACAGAAAACTGAGAAACTCTGTAAATACAATCTGTGTGAATAGTGACCTCTGTAAATTACTCACAATCATATCTATTCCATCTGAAAATCTCACTTTTGGAAAGTTTTGGCCAGGAACTTACTTCACCAGTTTCTTTGCAAAAACGCCCATGAGTGTTTTCTCTAGTTTATTTATTGTACCATGTACAGGGACTCCATGTAAAATTTCAGGTAGATAAGTATATAATTAAAAAATATATCTAAAGATGTATATGGTTACTTATTTCTCCCTGTATTACGACTGACCTCTGTAGACAGTTCTGTTTGTGAAGGCAAGAGAATTGTTAGTTTGGCAAGACACAGTTACTAAGAAATAGGAAGAGAGGCTTACTTTTCCTGTGGCTTACACACTTCATGTACACATTTGATGAAAATTGCTTCACATAATTATAAATAAAAGTTTGCAGTCTATAAAATGGATGTTTGTGGCCATTCTCAGATGTCATATAGCTTCTAATTTATAGTTAGTTCACCAACGAGGTATCAAAGAAAAAGGTGGATAATACTAGAGTAATGAGTCTATCCTGAAATTCCTTTATTTATTCTTGGTTTTAATTGTTACTCTTTTTACTATTTTAAATCAGACATCCTTGTACAAGAGTATGTAAAGTTTGGATCTTTAGACACTTACTTGAAAAAGAACAAAAATGTTATCAATATCTTGTGGAAGCTGGAAGTAGCCAAACAGTTGGCATTAGCCATGCATTTTCTGGTAAGTAGTTTATTCTTCAGTTTTGTTAACAGCTGAATTCAGGTGTTTCAGGCTAATAAATACAGAATAGCTGAGCTATTGCCCTACTTCTTGAAACTCTGGAGGGTATTTTAAAACAGGCTGGCTGTATACCATATAGCCAAGGACAGATATTTGTTATCTTGAACAGAGTGTGGTTGAATTTCCCATTAATTTTTAATGGTTTAGCTTGAAATAAAAACACATTTCCAGTAAAAATTCTTTTTCTTTTTTCCAGGAATCAGTCCTTCCTGCTTTTCCCACCTCAGCTCACGATGTTGAACCATAACTGTTTCCTGGTAGTGTTAGTAGTTAACCACTGGGTGGGGGAAACATTGTGCTGTTCAGACTGCTAGTACATCTCTTTCTGCATTAGGTCCCAACCTTATGGTCTGTTTAGTTTAACAAAAAGGCCGTTATTCAAGACAGAATACATGATTAGATGAATCTTCCCTTTAATAAAGTTTAAATATTAAGTTAGAATCATAGAATCGTAGAATAGTTAGGGTTGGAAAGGACCTTAAGATCTCATCTAGTTGAAACCCCCCTGCCATGGGCAGGGAGACCTCCCACTAAACGATGTCACCCAAGGCTCTGTCCAGTCTGGCCTTGAACACCGCCACGGATGGAGCATTCACAACTTCCCCTGGGCAGCCCATTCCAGTGCCTCACCACCCTTACAGTAAAGAACTTCCTCCTTAAATCCAGTCTAAACTTCCTCTGTTTAAGTTTGAACCCGTTACCCCTTGTCCTGTCACTACAGTCCCTAATGAAGAGTCCCTCCCCAGCATCCCTATAGGCCCCCTTCAGATACTGGAAGGCTGCTATGAGGTCTCCACGCAGCCTTCTCTTCTCCAGGCTGAACAGTCCCAGTTTAGATTTATTATTTCTTAGATTTATTTTAAATGGATCATACTGATGGATCAGTATCCTTCTGAGTTACCATACATCAAATAGTTTTAAACCAGAAACTTCAGGTGGATAATTAAAATGAATTAAAATTAGCTAGAAACTGTAACTGAGAGAAACTGATGAAATGCCTGAGATTTGATCAACTTAATCTATGGTCATTGTTTTGCTTCCTGATGTTTCCCTCATGCTGTAAAGTACTGGTTCAAATACCTCTTCAACCATAAGATTTTTCTAAGTATGTAAAAGATGCTTTTCTATTTGTAGGAGGATAAAGGCCTTGTTCATGGGAATGTCTGTGCAAAAAACATCTTGCTTATCAGAGAGGAAGACAGGAAGTCTGGAAATCTTCCATTTATAAAACTAAGTGATCCTGGCATCAGTATTACAGTCTTGCCAAGAGATAGTAAGTCTTTGTGTCAGCTTTCTTGTTTAATGCTTTTGACTTGAAAAAGAAGTTTGGGGTGTGTTTATTTTTCTGACCACCGTCTCAGGTACTTCCGTTACAAAAAGTTCCTTCATCCATATGTCTTTTTGAAGTAATCTCTGCAGTCTTAGCAGTTTTGAGTGTATCTTCTTTATCAGCAAATAGCTACAGGAAATAAAGCCACAGTTCTCCATTATGTGAGGTTTCTTCTTTACTGTTCTCATTTTCAACTTTTTTTTTTCCACTGTTAGTACTATCAGGATGCCGTAAGGTACCATGAGTAAGTCTTTTGCGTCTGCAGGTAGCTGCTGGAGTTAGTATCCTGTTATTAATTAAGATTAAATTGTTGTATTTTATAGCTTGGTGAATGTCATGGTTTAAGCCCAACCAGTAACCACACAGCCCACTCACTCACTCCTCCACTTCTCCCCTTATCCCCACCCGTTCCTGGAGGGATGGGGAGGAGAATCAAAAGAACCTAGACCCCACGGGTTGAGATAAGAACAGTCCAGTAACTAAGGTATAACACAACCACTACTGCTACCACCAATAATAATGATAAGGGAAGTAACACGGCAAGAGAATATAAAACTAAAAAGGGAAAAGGAAAATAATAAACACAAGTAATGCGCAATACAACCGCTCACCACCCACTGACCAATAGCCAGCCCTACCTGAGCAGCAATCTGGGCTTTTGAGGTAAATCCCCCAGTTTCTATACTGGCATAACGTGTTGTGGAATGGAATACCCCTTTGGCTAGGTTGGGTCAGGTGTCCTGTCTCTGCGTCTTTCTGGCTTCCCATGCTCCTCCTCACAGGCAGAGCATGAGACTGAAAAGTCCTTGATCAGAGTAAGCATTTCTTATCAACAACTGAAAACATCGATGTTACCAACGTCATTCTCAGACTGGAGTCTAAAACACAGCACTGCACCAGCTACTAAGGAGTAAAATGACTGCTACTGCTGAACGCAGGACAATGAAGCTTTCAGAGCTGAAATTGAAGAGAAAAAATTCCTCGTTATGGAGTCTTTGCTGTGCCATAATGTGCCAACCTCTAGCAAAGTACTTTTTACTCTTGGCTATGTAGTTTCTTTGCAGTAGCTAGTAGTAGGTCTCAGTAATACTGGGGGAAATGCCGAAGTTGAATCAAAAATAATGGAAATGATGTTAAAGCAGGTTTACAACATTAGGCTTATTTTACAATAAAACTAATGGTCGTCCACTCTCATTCATAAATACTATTTTTGTAGGCATTCTGTAGTTCGAGGTATTTTAGGCAGAAACAAAAACTTTTAAAGTTGTTAGAAGCACATTACAGAATGATATATCTAAGTATTCTGAAGTCATTTTAAAGAAATCAAATGTTAGAGAATTTTCTGGTTGTATTATTCATCTTAACATGATGTTTCCTTTGCATGATTGCACAGTTCTTCTTGAGAGGATACCATGGGTCCCACCTGAATGCATTGAGAATCCCAAACAATTAAGCCTGGCCACAGACAAATGGAGCTTTGGTACTACTTTGTGGGAAATCTGTAGTGGAGGAGACAAACCTCTGAGTGCATTGGATTCTTCAAGAGTAAGCATTACTGAGTCTGCAGTCATAACAGTTCTTTGAACACTTCTAATTTAAAACATCTGCTGTTGTAACTATGTCAGTTTGTGAAGTGTTTTACCACAATAGGAAAAGAACACTCTTACTGGTAGTTAATCATCAGAAGTGATGATTGAGGTTTGTTTTTATGCTGTTTGTTTTTATTTTCATGGGGACAAAGTACAGTGTTGCCAGTATTACCTTGTTCATGTTTCTTTTGCTTTGTTACAGCAGTATATGACTTCAGACAAAAAGTATTCCTAACAATGTACATGGATTTTAATTAGTATTGTTCTAGTGATTGAACATCTTAGAGTATTTAAGACTGTGTGTGTTGCAGAAAATTCTGCTGTTTTAGCTAAACCAGAAATGTTAAGTTTATTTCAGCTAGGGGCAGGGCATGGAGGGGAAACGCATTCCATAAAAATATTCTTTCTTATGTATTTTCCCCCTCAGTTGAAAGCAAAAAGATTATTGCCTTTACTACACTACAAAAAGATTTGTAGTATTATATTTAAAATGGCTGTTACCTTCTCACAAAGCCTGTTCTGATTTCTCGGGTGTTGTAATCAGCTCTTACAATAAACTCCAAGGTCTACCTAGACCTCGTTTATAGGTATCTAGGTATTTCAGAGGTTGCCCTCCTCTCCTCTACTAATACACATTCTTTAATAATACTCAGCCTTTTACAGCTGGAGGAACTCAGCAAGCTCACAGGTGGATAGAATTTTTTAATGGATCTATCCTGTTGAGGTTTTATGAAATCACCAGTAAAGGAGACACCATCTTTCTCAGTATCATTCTCTATTTTCTTATTTTTCACCAGTAACTGACTTGGAATTTCTGAACTAATTACTCTAAATTATGCCAGCATTGCTGTATTGTCATCCTTGGCTTTTCATGTAAATTGGTCAGATGTACCTTTAATGAGGTAACAAGTCTAGGCTGAGAGCTGTATCTTTTGCCTTTTACATTTTTAATTCCAGAAACTACAGTTTTATGAAGATAGGCACCAGCTTCCTGCTCCCAACTGGACAGAACTAGCAAACCTTATAAACAACTGTATGGATTATGAGCCAGATTTCAGGCCTTCATTCAGAGCAATTATACGTGACTTGAATAGTTTGTTCACTCCAGGTGAGTCTGTGCTACAAGAAGAATACGCTAGACAAAAAGAACCCTGATTCCCATTAGTTCATTTTTGTGCGGTGACTTCCTTTTTGGTATGTTGACCCACAACCACTCTCCAGAGCATCCCCAGAAATCTAAGTTTGTAAGGACACTGCGTGACTGTTTTAAACACTGTGTTTAGACACTATGAACTTTTTTATTTTTTTCTAAAGGTGAACACGTTAAAAAGTCAGCATTATCATTCAAAGCAGTTTTCTGGTTTGATTATTGCCTGTCCGAAGCATTCTAATCTCTGAACCAAGTTTATTATGCTTCTGTCTTTTTTCTCTTAATAAAATGAATGTGTATCTTCTTTTTTTTTTTTTTTTCCCAAATGGAAGGTGCATGTTACTACAAGCTCATTTCTGCCCTCTGCAGAAGTGGATTTGTTGCATACTGGTTGTTAAATTTGAAATGCAGTAGGCCTGCAAAAAGAGAAAATTGAGAAATTAAAGGAAGACTTGCTGTGAGTTAGGACAAGTCATTTGTTTTTTTTTTGTAATTCACCTTTGACTGCAAATTACTATGTAGACATTTGTTATTAATACTCTACTGAGCTAGAGGTACGCCAGGCAAAGATATAACATGCAAAGATTATAATGTTTCTTCATCTCCTGTTAATTTCTCTGTCCCGCCTGTTCCCTTTCTCTCTTCCTTTCTTCCTCCTATCAGATTATGAGCTTTTAACAGAAAGTGATATGTTGCCAAATATGAGAATTGGAGCACTTGGATTTTCTGGTGCTTTTGAAGATCGTGACCCAACACAGTTTGAAGAGAGACATCTTAAGTTTTTACAGCAACTTGGCAAGGTAGGATATTTTGAAGTTCTCTAATTGCCTAGGAAAGAACTGTCTTTTTACCATGACCCCATATATATATTATTTACATTGAAACTTTTGCTACAGAAATCAATAATTTCAGTCACATCTGACCACAGTGTGCAGTTCCTGAAAGGAGGTTGTAGTGAACTGAGGATCAGTCTCTTCTCCCAAGTAACGAGTGATAGGACGAGAAGTAATGGCCTTAAGCTGCACCAGGGAAGGTTTAGGTAGGATATTAGGAAAAACTTCTTCACAGAGAAGTTAATCAGGCATTGGAACAGGCTGGCCAGGGAAGTGGTGGAATCACCGTCCCTGGAAGTGTTCAAAAACCTTGTATATGTGGTGATACGGTTTAGTGTTGGTTTTGGCAGTCCTGGGGTAGTGGTTGGTCTTGATGATATTTAAGGTCTTAAAAGTCTTCCAACCTAGCTGATTTTATGATTCCTCTTAGATCTTTCTTGTTTTCACAATATCATTAGCTAGAATAAGGATAGTTGGTGTCTACAATGAATCAAGTCGTACTGAAAGACTAAAATCTTTTTCACTAATGCGGAGCCGCATGTGACGGATTTTTATTTCTTTTTTAAATACATGGTATTCATTTTAAAAGGGTCCAGAAGAGTCTTGCATAGAACTGGTGGAGTTAGGGGTTTTTATGCATCCGCATTCAGGGAAGTCTGAATACGCAGTCCCTAAATTAAGTAATGTTTTTGAGATATATGTAGGCCTTGAATGTTTTAGGTGTTAGAAATCTGCATTTGGTTACTACTTTTGCAAGTCATTGCAGCCTGCCTGTATGATGCCTAGAGAGATGACCAGGTGCAGGTGGTAGATCTTCACCAAGTACCATTTTCTCAGAGTGGCTCCTTGCTGGTTTATGGTTGTTATTGGTGTGATAGCTATATATTCCTTTGACTCCAGCTACTGGTGAAAGCAAGCATGAAGGTGAAATGGCAGAGCTACTTGTGTTTGCAGATGGTTTGGTTTTAACTGTAAATGGTAGTGTAGCATAGGGAGAGGAACAGAGTGGTAGGTGATGACTGCACAAAGGAAGACGAAAAAAACCAACTGCATAGAATAGTTTGTGTTGGAAGAGACCTTATGATCATCTTGTTCCAAACCCCCTGCGGCGGGCAGAGACAGCTTCCATTGGACCAGGTTGCTCAAAGACACACACAGCCTGGCCTTGAACACTTCCAGGGATGAAGCAGCCACAAATTCTCTGGGCAACTTGTTCCAGTGTCGCACCATCCTTATAGTGAAGAACTTCTTCCTAATGCCTAATCTAAATCTTTCTTCTTTCAGTTTAAAGCCATTCCCCCTTGTCCTGTCACTACAGGCCCTTGCAAATACAAGTCCCTCTCCAGCTTTCTTGTAGGCCCTGTTTAGGTACTGGAAGACTATCAGCCTGTTTTCAGAGCAGAGGTGCTCCAGCCTATGATCATCTTTCTGGCCTCCTCTGAACTCACTTGAGTAGGTCCACATTCTTCTTGTGCTGGCCACACTCCTTTTGAAGCAGCCCAGCACATGGTTGTCTTTCTGGGCTGCATGTGCACACTAAGCTTCCCATCAACAAACACCCCCAGGTCCTTCTCCTCAGGGCTGCTCTCAATCCAGTCTCTGCCCAGCCTATAGTTGTGCCTGGGGTTGCTCTGACCCACATTCAGGACCTTGCACTTGCCTTGTTGACCTTCATGAGGTTAGGACTGGCTACCTCTCCAGCCTGTCAAAGTTCTTCTGGGTGACATCCTTTCCCTCCAGCATGTTGACTGCTCCACACAGCTTGGTATCATCATCAAATTTGCTGGGGGTTCATCGGTCCCACTATCCTTGTTGCCAACAAAGATGTTGAACAGCACCAGTCCCAGTACTGACCCCTGAGGAGCACCACTTTTTACCAGTCTCCACTCGCACTCTTTGAGTGCGACCATCCAGCCAGTTCCTTACCCACCAAGTCAATCTGTCAAATCCATGCCTGTCCAATTTAGAGACAAGGATGTTGTGAGGTACATCAAATGCACAAGTCCAGGTAGATGAGGTCAGTCATTCTTCCCTTACGCACTAACGCCATGGCCTCATCGTAGAAGGCCACCAAATTTGTCAAGGCTGATTTGCCATTAGTGAAGCCATGTTGGCTGTCACCAATCACCCCCTTATTGGCATAAACAAAAGAAAAAAGGTAGAACATTGAAACAAATGAGGGAAGAACCACCAAGAACTGGGGGAGAGTTAAGAGCTGAGAGGAACCTAGATGAAGGGATTTTTGCAGGTGCAGCAGAAGCAGTGTGCCAGCTAACAATTTGGAAGTGCAAATACAAATCTGTGAAGAAGGGGGGGGGAAATTTATTTTTCATTTATTTTCAATGGACCTCAGCCCCCTTGTTTCCTTCCATGCTGTTCGCTTCCTTTCATTCAACATGTTTCTTAACAGGAGTGTTACCTGTGATCTGTATTCCTTTCTCTCAGGGAGGTTTTATGACATTTCACGTAATTAATTGTGGTCATCTGAATGCTCATCCAGTGAGGACTGAGGCAGCATGCACAATCACTAAGAAAGACTAAGAAAGTGGACTTGTTTTTAATTCAAGTATTTCCATTTGTGATCTAGGGAAATTTCGGCAGTGTTGAGATGTGCCGCTACGACCCACTGCAGGATAATACGGGGGAGGTGGTGGCTGTGAAAAAGCTGCAACATAGCACAGAAGAGCACCTTAGGGACTTTGAAAGAGAAATTGAAATTCTTAAATCTCTGCAGCATGATAACATTGTTAAATACAAAGGAGTATGCTACAGTGCAGGTATGTGCTATATTAAATACAACTTCAGGTCTACACTTAAGTATCCATACTGAATAGTTCAGAGAGGCAAGTGTTTATGAAAGTCACTAGCTTGTCATAACTTTACCAAGACTTAGAGAGTACAAATCAAAGCAGTGACTGTTGTGTACTACTACTCAGTACAAGATGGACATTTTATTCAGTCAGCTCATTGCATTATTTGATTGATCTAGAGAAAGTACCATTATGACTAATTACCCCACTTCTTTATCTTAGAGTGAAAGTTGTCCTAGAAAATAATTTAAGGTTAAGTGGGGAAAATGCAACCATTTCGTAACTGTTCTTGGTTTTTACTCCATGTAATGTCCTGGAGTGGATATTACCAATTCTTCTACAGCCTATATGGTAAAAGACAAAAAGTTTTAGAAGCAGATGTGTTTGAGTAAATTGTTGATGCTGTTGAAGCTGATGAATGAAAGCATGGGTTCTGCCTGGGCTCTTAATGTAAAAATTAAAATCTTGGGTTAAGAATCAAACTAAGTTTTTAAAGATGGTACAATTGCTGACCAGTTGTCAGTTGCCATTCTAAGTTTCATCTCGGCAATGAGGAGAAATTACATAAACACAGATAAACACATGTGGCACTTCTGCTTTGCTTTTGCAGTAGTAGCTGAAGTATTGATTAAATGATCTTGATTAGTGACGTGGTGTATATCAAGCATATCCCAATTATCGTGTTTGAGTAACTGTCATTTCCTGAACAAATAGAGTTAACTAATACATGAAATATTGCGTCGTGATATACATATAATTATTTTTTTTTGGTATTAAGACTATTTTCTATTTTATTCATAGACATTTGTAAATATATTTAAAAATATATTCAAAATATATTTGTAAATATATTTTCAAAATTGGAAAATGACAGGAAAATAAAGTGTATTTTTTGTTGTTATAAAAGGTCGTAGGAATCTAAGATTAATTATGGAATATTTACCATATGGAAGTTTACGAGACTATCTGCAGAAACACAAGGAGAGGCTGGACCACAAGAAGCTTTTGCTGTATGCATCTCAGATATGCAAGGTAGGAAATTTCAGATGACTGACATTTTTCAACAAATTCTTTGTCTTTTTGGCCTTGTCTCATTTGTCTCAAAACAACCTTGGTGTATCTTTTATGTCACTGTTGGGCTACTAGTACCACATAACCCTAAAAAAAGTAGCAGTATATATTCCTGTACTAAAAAACTGGACAAACTTCTGAGTGTCTTAATACAGGATGCCAAGACTGGCCTATCCGCAGACTAAGGAAGAATATACTTCATTTATTTCTGTTTATTTCATTGTTTGCTTAGCTTATATTTTGCCCAGAATTAAAGCCTATTTTCTCACTAGCGAGAGCTGAAATGAAGTTTTGCAGGAGTTAATACACTCGTCCGGGCACACTCTTCATGACATAGTATAACTGATGTTGAAGTGCTCAGAGCTGTAATAAATTATTTGCTAGTCTCATTGGTTGGTACTGAAGATCCTTAAAATTGTGAAGAGGTGGGCAAACACCTGATCTTTATTGTGATATCTTATTTCCTCAGAAAGAGGACTTAATGACCATCCTAGTATTACTCTGTTATTTTTCTTTAGATACAAGAAACTACAGACACATTAGATTTCATTCCACGTTCAGTTGTTTGAGGAAAGAAAAACAGAAAGTGGGGAAGCAGGGGGAAGAGAGAAAAGGCAGCAGGGGAAAGACATCCACACCCTCAAGGCATGTACCAGAAGTATTTTTAAATTCCTTTCCCCAGTCCCCACATCAAAGACATGGAAACAGTAGCTGACTTAAAGAGTATTCTTCAATGTGTGTAGCCCATAGATATTCTGATGTCTGGTAATTTCTGCTATGCGACATTTGGAGCAGAAGCTTTCCTTCTGCAGATCTGCAGAAAAGTCGAGAAGAATCAGGCAGCAGTGTCTTTGCCAGACCTGAGATCTTCTCCATTAATTCAGACTTCCTTGGAAATGAACAGAGCTTGATGATTCCCTGCTTGAAACTGGACTGATTCAGTAAATGTTTTGGCTACTGAACCTGGGGCATGTACAGAAGGATGCCACAGGCACCTTCAGCAGCTGATCTCACCTATTCATGTGTTTCACTGAAGCAAGGCTGTAGAAGCTCAGAGTAGACTTGCTTGCTTTCTAAAGTGGTGTAGCCTAGGTGCGGCTGTGTCTAGTCTTAGTCGCAGACAAGGTTACAACTGAATTAATTCACCACAGATGGCTTTTACCTAGCAGCAATCTGCAGTTTCAAGGTGGATCTTAACATTTACAATATGGGTAAATAGGATTTACTACACTTGCTATGTCAGTTTATACATGCATGCATGCACTTACAGTCACAAAGACGTGTAAGGATACTGGTTAAAAACTGCCCTAGAATTCAGTTAAGTATTCATA
The DNA here is from genome assembly GCF_037157495.1 of Lathamus discolor. Lineage (NCBI taxonomy): Eukaryota > Metazoa > Chordata > Aves > Psittaciformes > Psittacidae > Lathamus > Lathamus discolor. The sequence goes on along the minus strand of NC_088909.1, from coordinate 81,610,649 downwards.
TCAAATGTCTTGACATTCCTCAGCAGGTGAGGGTTGAGCCTCGAGGAGTTGGGGGGACTTCAGCCCAGATGCTTTTGTCAGCTTTTGATGACAGTCTCTGATTATTGCAAACATGGAGAGTTCATGAGCTCTGAGAGGTGTCCCATCCAGAAGGAGATGCTGGTTGCAGCCTGCTGCAGTCCGGGAGAGCTCAGGGGCACTCACTTATGCCTGCTCTTCATAGGGTTGCAAGATTATTCACTTTAGACATTAATAAATTTCTGACCTAGACACAGCCTGGGTCAGTAACTTCAGTAACAATGCTACCATTCCACTCAGGCTATGATCAAAGGAAGGAGTGTTCCAAGGCTGTCAGGAGGATGACTCATTATCCCCAGTCTCTCTTCTCACCTTAGCCAGGGAACAGGAGTCCCTGGTACGGTCAGTGCCTCCCCTCTTAGCCATTCAAGAGTTCCTGTTACGGTCAAGAGGCGCTTCACTGCCCAACTCATTACACAAAAGCCAAGGTCTGATGTGAATTCCTGAGGTTGTAGAGCAGCCCAGAGGGTGGGCAGGGAGATGCACCAGCGCATGAGGTTGGGAAACATAAAATGTTGTTAACAAGTCTTTGACAAGTGTCAGTCTTTAAACAGAGAGGAAGGATTGAACATGTGACCACCTACTCAGAGGATTAAAAAGTCCCCTTAACGTGTGTCTTGAAGTCATTCTCCAGTAACAGACATAAGAAATTCTCAGTTCTACTTCTGCAACAAAATAGCTGTTACTATCAGTGCTGGTAAGTCACTGAAAACAATGTTCTTCAAGCAAACAGCACCAAACAGCACCAGCTAGGATGACAGAGTGAATCAATCTATCATAGGATAAAGATGCAGCAGTGGTTTTTGAACACACAAAGTCAGCCACTTACCTGTTTCATTCTATGGTCTTTTTAGCCTGTGACCCGAAGGGTCGTAAGGTGCCTGCCCTTTTTGCTCTCATAAGAATCTGTGAAGCTTCCATATGTAAGTCTTCAGGCCCATTCAAAAGACTGAAGGAACAATAGTGACAATGTATCTCTGGACCCTGTCTGAGAGACAGAGGTATCTGATAGGAGGGCTGGAAGGTGGATTTTCGCTTTTGCAGGCAGTGCAAGGATAACAGGAAACTATGGGAAAGGACCTGAATACAAAAGGTACAGAGAAAAAGTTTTTAATGTGTGTGTGCACCTACACACATATAAAAGAAGCATCCAAATATTACTAGACTTAAGGATGATAATGAAAAATCAAAATAGCAGTTGAAATGACTGTTTCCTAAGTACCAAGCACAGACCAAGAGATAGATGCCTTCTGCAGATACATAAATAGGAAGACACCCTGCTTTCATGTGCAAAGCATGGGTACACATAGTGTGGAAATGTGGGAAGTCCATAATGGACTTGATCTTAATGAAGTATCTTCACTTCTAATGGAAGCAGTCTAAGAATTACAGTCTTGCTTTGCATTGTTGTTGCTGTACAACCTGCAGAGCAATGTGTAGTTTTGTTACTTCAAAACAATTTAATTAAAAACATGAGTACCTAATATTACAAACATTGGATATGAATGTTTTTTCTTCTTCTTTTAGCTGATCGTATTTCTCCCTTTCCTTTAGCTGTTTTTGCTTCTCCTGCAATGTTTGCTCTTTCAGCATCTCATATTTCTTCTTTCTGCTGTGCATTTCTGTCACTCTGTTATTTTGGGTTATTAAATCAAAAATCTTTCTCCTTCTGCCTTGCAGCTTTTCTCTCAAATGTATGAGAGAAAATACCTGAGGGTTAAGATGTGTTTGCTTGCTTGCTGTGTTCTGGTTCCTTGCTACTATAGTGGGAAAAGGGTTCTTGACTTGAAGGTGTCAGGTTTTTTGTGCATGTCTTGCAGTGTGAAAAGCAGCATTTTCAAAACCAGCGTTTGCTAGTGGTGATGTTTCTGTAGGTATAAATCAGTGCAGCTGTGACCTGGTGCAGCTTGTGCCACTAGTACAGCTTCTCTGGTGGCAAGCAATAGGACTCTGTCCTTAACTTCAAAGAATCTTGACAATAGAATGGCAAGTTACTTCTCTGTGCATCTGGCAGTTAACTGCCTATCAAAACTTGAGTAACAATGCTACTGTTCCACTCAGGCTGTGCTCAAGGAAAGGAGTGTTCCAAGGCTTTCAGGGGGATGACTCATTATCCCCAGTCTCTTCTCACCTCAGCCAGGGAACAGGAGTCGCTGGTACTATCAGTGCCTCTCTCCTTAGCCATGCGAGAGTTCCTGTTACAGTCAAGAGGCACTTCACTGCCAAACCCATTACTCCTTTAATAGGAAGTTAACTTCTCCGTGCACCTAGTTTTTGGGATATTCTTTTTTTATCTTTTGGTCCTGCATTTTGTTTGTGCTGGCTGATAGGAGAAGATAGGAATTAAGAAAAAAAAATCCATAATCAAGAAGAAAAAAAGCCACTTTTCCATCTCTTAGTGCTTAAACTGCTTCGTGTGTCCTTGCTGCAGAGTCCAACTTTAATGAAGCATTTGAAATCACAGTTAAACTCAATTCCATTGTTAGATTAGTGCCACGGGATTATGATCTCCACTTAGAATGTGCATGTTTTCAATTAAATGCCTCTCTTAGAACAGGTATTTTCAGGCTAACAGAAAGATTACTGTCATTGAAGGAACTTCAGGACTGTTTGTTTTCAGTACAGCATGTAGTAGCAAGAAAAAGTTACAACATTTACATAGACCGGTTGTATCAGAAACCCAGGAGTCTCACTTCGAAAAAGCTGGGTGTGGTGTTTTTCAGGATAGCAGTGGATAAGCAGGTAATGAAAAATTAGTGTCGTTTTTGAACGGGTTTGGCATGGGATGTGAGTAGTCAGCGATGCCACCTAGCGGGGCAAGGAGGTAGCGAGAGCCTGAGGGGAGGGTCAGGCTTTGGAGTCGACGATTTCTGAGGCTTCTCACTTTAAAGAAAAGAGAGAAAAATAAATCTTAAAGTATTAATAGTATAACGTTAATGTTCGTAAATTTCAGTTCAACAATACTCTTAGTTTATTACTTTTCAGTTGTGTTGTCACAGTGAGATACTTTCTTCTGAAACTGACAGCTTGCTTTGTATTTCCTCTCTCATATGATTTGGGTGTCTCGACATTGTGCAGGGTCTACTTCTGTGCACCATTTATTGCTGTGTAAGCAAGACGTTCTGATTTGTAGTAATGCCACTACACACACTGGCTTCTTCCACGTTTCATTGTTATCAAAAAGGATTGCGTACATTGGTAAAAAGGGATCAGCAGCAGCAAGAGAAGACATGGCTTCAGACTAATGCTTTGTTACAGCAACCCATGGACATACAACAATAAGCATAACTTTGTTGGTGAATAATGGTCCACATGGAAGAGAAACACACACAGGTGGGAATTCTGTCAGAGAATAGTTTCCAAATTCGGGAAATCATAATGTAAAGTTTTGGAAAGCAGAAGTACAAACTGAAGAAAAGATTAAATGAAATGGGTAAATAGGACAGTCTTCTCATCTGCCCTGGATTGTGTAGTTTAGCCCAAATTTTGATTTTCCTTCTGTCACCAGCAAACTGCATTTGGCCACAGAAGGGAGCTGTAACAGCTGTCCAGCTATGTAATGAAAAAGCACTTGCCTCTTGCAGGTGTTTAGTCTATCTTCCTTCAGGTAAGAGAAATCCCTGCGCTTGGAAAAAGTAACTCCTCAGAGAAGACAAATGTTCAAGCATGCCAATTTTGGTAACAGTTGTTACCAAACGACTTTAACTTTGAGTTTTATTCACCCCTTAAAGGAAAGTGCAAGTACTTAATGGTAAAAGTAACTCTTTTCTTATTGTGTTTGTGAACTTTCTGTCTAGGGCATGGAGTATCTGGGCACAAAAAGATATGTTCACCGGGATTTAGCAACAAGGAATATCTTGGTGGAGAATGAGAACAGAGTTAAAATTGGAGATTTTGGATTGACAAAAGTCTTGCCACAAGACAAAGAATACTACAAAGTAAAGGAACCTGGTGAAAGCCCTATATTTTGGTAAGCCTTGTTTTGGTGTATGAAATTGTGACATGTTTTCAGTTTTTACAATTTCAGACAATTGTTTTGCATATTGTGGAATTTTTAAGTACAAACTCAGGTCAGTTGCCCAGCATTGTGAAAGTCACTTGCATGGGACTTTTCAGCATACTTAAAACAGACAAACAAGCTGACCAAAAAATTACCCAAATGCTGAAAAGAAATAGATGCAACATGAAAAGTATTCAAAGATAAATCTTAAAGGGCTTTTTTCCCAGGATGCTTTAAAATTATGAAACTTTTGGTTCCCTAAACACTAGCCATTCATATCCTTTAGCTGAGACCTGTTGGATAGGCCCTCTGTTGACCAAATGGAGTTAAATCCCTGTTGTGGTTTAGACTCAGCCAGTAACTCGGCAAGATGCAGCCACTTGTTCACACTCCCCCTTCCCCTCTTCCCCAGGGCAGAATGGAGAGGAGAATCAGAAGACTATAAACCCCACAGGTTGAGACAAGAACAGTCCAATACCTGAAATGAAGTAAAATACAGTGATAATAGAAAGAATAGCAATAATAATAATAATAGGAAACAACAAGAGAAGAAATGAAAGCTCAGAAAACACAAGTGAAGCACAATACAATTGCTCATCACCCACTGACCAATACCCAGCCCGACCTGAGCACTTTATATACTGGGCATGACGTGCTGTGGTATGGAATACCCCTTTGGCTAGTTTGGGTCAGGTGTCCTGTCTCTGCTTTCTCCCAGCTTCTTGTGCCCCTCCTTACTGGCGAAGCACAAGAGACTGAAAAGTCCTTGATCAGGGCAGGGTAGGTGCTACTGAGCACAACTGAAACACTGGTGTCTTATCAGCATTGTTCTCTGACTACATCTAAAACACAGCATTGCACCAGCTATTAGGCAGAAAAATAACTTACATGTGAACTCAGGACAATCCCACAGACTGTAATTAGCAAGGACAAGATGCTGGGTTGAATATTCAGGTAGATGTCTGTATTTGGGCATTAAGCTTCCAGAGAAGACCTGAGTTAATCCAAAATGCAGTAATGCTCCAATGAGCTCTGCTTTGCTTGGAAAAGAAGAACATTTTGTGTAGCTTCGGAAAATGATGAAGGGATGCTTACTGGCTGTGACTGACTTTCTTTCTAGGCCTTATCACATCAAAATCTTGTTTACTCACACTACAGATAAGAAAAATATCTACAGCTTTGTTGGAAGAAAAGCAGACTCAGATATAGTTATCATTAACTGTGTGTTTAAGGTGGTTTATATTTTCAATACCAATTAACTATTATTAAAAAAAACAGTTAGTTATGAAGGTAATGAAAGAAAATGAGAATGTGCTAATGTCTGTGAACAAAGAACAGTTATTCATGAAAAAGAGAAAGTCTTATTAAAAGAAATACCTTCAAAACCAAGAAGAGACATGTTGCATAGAACAATCAATATTTCCATGTGTTGTAGGTATGCTCCAGAATCTCTGACAGAAAGCAAATTTTCTGTGGCCTCAGATGTGTGGAGTTTTGGTGTCGTCTTGTATGAACTCTTCACGTACATTGACAAGAGCAAGAGCCCACCAGCTGTAAGTACCTAGTTAATGGTTATCAGAAGTTTTTTGTCTGTTTAGTTTTTTAAAAATATATAGATTGATCCTGTACCTAAATAGGTTGATATTTACTGATCATTTTCTGGAGATACCTTAATGTTTATGAGGCAGCATCCAACGAGAAGCAGCAACATGCTAAAACGTATTAGTATCAAGCCATAAGAGGAAAAGGAGATTGAAAATTATCTGATAATCTGTGTAGATCTTATCTATCCTGTAAATGCTATTAGAAAAAAAAAATAAAATTTCTCTTTGTAGACTGTTCTTATTTTTTGTGGAGAGTAGTCTCAGATGCAACTGTTTCATTGCAACGTGACATGTATTCCTAATGCTACACCAAGTCTAAGGCTAAGCCAAACAAATATGTAAACATTAAGGTGATTTAAATAAGGTAACTTAAAGTTGTTCTGTTTTGTTACCAGAGCCCAAAGTTAGCAAGTTATTGAAGTTCAAGAAAGAGAGTGGCTTTTTGAAATCTGTTGGCAGGCACCTTTAAAGACAAATTTGCAGTCGATGGAGAAAAATGCTACTCGCTCACAAAACAACAGTTCTCCAAATTGGAAACCAGATTCACAATCTTATATCTAGCAGACACAACAGAGGATTGTTGAGCCTTATATATGTGCTTGAGCTGTCCTTACCCTTGGCCAGTGTCTCAGTCCTGGCAAGTGTAGTTTTGAGAGCTGAACAGTGATGACAGGCAAAAATACATTTGGAAGATCTCTTCATTGACCTCGCTGGACCTCTTAGTAATTCAGTACAGTATCTAAGCTATCAAGGAAGAATTCCCGAGGTAGGGGCAGCTCCTCCTGCATAATAATGTAAACACTGCAGACAGCTGAAGTGGTAAAATGAAAAAAAAGCAGTAGAGTAAGTCATGGGCTTGGGTGGAATATACTTTGAATAAATCAATTCTGCATGTGCATCCACCGCTTCATCAGGTTGGGTATCCTGTTGGTATGTATCAAGAAAAATGAATTCTGCCAATTAGCCGTGACACTCTCTTAGCTTTTGTAGTCTTCATAATTATACATCGTTTCCCCAACTTCAGCCATTTGCACATTCTAACAACACTTGTTTCACATTTTCGTGCAAAGGATCACTAAAGACATTTATTTACTATTGGAGGAAAAATAATTCTTGTGTGTCCTGCTTAGAAATTATTTTCAGTTAATAGTACTTCTGATGTCTGGCAATCTGAGATTTTAATCTACCTTTTGGGTTATGTAGATTTTTGGATAGCAAAATTTTACCTCTGTTTTAATTATGCTACTGTTTCTGGCCTCTAGTTACTGGTTAATCTTTTTTAATATATCAGTATGGTATAACTTGTTTTCTGTTTCACTGTGATTTTTCCAAGCATCAAGATCTTGTTTTAATACTTCAGGAAGCTCTTCAGGATTAGCTATGAGGTTTATCCTTTTAAAACTGGCTAATCATCAGGTGATGATCAACAGTTTTTAAAATTTTTTAGTTAGAGCTTCAAAGTGTATATATATCACCCTAGTTTTATCCACATGCACAGAAAATACATTCTCTGGACTTGAAATCCAGGATTTTGTCATTGTTATATACTACTCCATTATTATAAACTCTTCTTATAAAGAATTTTTGCGTGGTTAGAGTATTGCAGCATCTTTTTTTTTTCCCTTAATAATTATTTATGACACCTTGTGTTTCAGGAATTCATGCGCATGATTGGCAATGATAAACAAGGGCAGATGATTGTATTTCATTTGATAGAGCTTTTGAAGAATAATGGACGACTACCAAGACCGGATGGGTGCCCTGATGAGGTGAAGTATTATTGTATTAATATGTTACAATAGCCTGAAAGGTGTTCAGTCAGGGTGAGTAGCCCAAAAGTGCAAACTCTGTTGTTAGTTCTGCTTAGATTACTGAAGTATTTATGCAAGCAGAATGACTGTGCTGTTACTTTATCAGTTGCACGATTACTACAATTACATTTTTCTCCTGATCCTTCAGATTGCATTCCCTCAGGAGCCTAGAATGTAGTCTTTCTAAATATATGAAGTAGGACTATTATGACTGACTGCTGTACTGAAGCACTTGGGCTTTTATTTTAAAAATACTAATTTGTTGAGGCAATGCGATTAGGGTACAGGACTTGTTCCGTTAAGTTCTTGCTCAAAGCTGTGAACTATGGATTCTGCAGAAGTCTGTAACATTTACCAGAAGTGTCTTAATATCTACAAAAGTTTCTCCACATTTAATTCCAACATCTAAATAACTCCTTATCTTGATTATTTTTGTTCTCTTGCTTCCTCAAGCACAGGAATACCCATGTTTATCATGTGTCTTACACACCGGCAAGCATTCTCAGCCAAGAGCAATGAAATCAGATTTTCTGTGTTCGGGGCCTTCAAATTTGTATTCATGTTCTTCACGGATAGAGAAATGTATATGTATGCAAAGCCATCCTCAGAGCACACAAATTAATTCAGTGTGCTTTTGGTTTTTTGCCATCACTCCAAAAGGTTTAAAAAAACACTTTTCATGCTACTTCTAAGTCAGAACAGGTGTACTTCAGCTCGACTCAAACGTTTTAGGGCTGGGCAGGTGAATCAGTAGGGAAAGAATGTAATTAAAATAGTTACGCTTTTTAACATGTGCAACTTCCAGCTCTGATCTGTTGCTGCATCCCTTTGGAATCAAGCACACTTGTCAAGAAATAACCCATGCAAAACTAGAGGCAGAGGAGAGACTGGGGGCAAGTAGTCTAGCAGAGAAGAGAGTAGGACAGATGAAGCAGGGAAGAAGCCACAGAGGAAGAAATCTCTGAAGTAACCTTTCTTGCATTATGAGTACCAGCGTTGTTGAACTGTAAAGGTCTGGCTTTTTGTAGATAATCTGAATGTCATATATAAAAGATAATACATAATCTGTGTTATAGAAACTAAGCAAACTAATGCAAAGGTTCCAATATCTGACATTTCTTCAGATACCAAAGCAAGATGGAAAAGTTTCTCTTTTGTTAGAAACTGCTCTTCCAAATTCATTCTGAAAGGCCAGTCATCACAGATACTAAGTCTTCCAGATGTCTGTAGTTTACAAGCTGCTTGAGACTTGGATCTAAAGCAGCTTGGTCGATGCAGGAGTTTCAGGTCTGCTGGGAAAAAAAAAAAAAAAGGAACTGATGCTACCTTTTTTTTGCTGTGAGCTGTGCAGATTGCTCTTAAGCAATGCGTAAAAAGTTGTTGGAAATATGAGAAGTTTTCTGGCTTCTTTCCAATTATACATGAAGAGTAATTGAGAATTTAATATCCTCATTCAAAGAAGTGTATGTTATGTTGCAGGGGAAGCTTAATTTCTAACTGCTGTCTTTGTTAATCTGATTTTTGGTCAGACTGGTAAAGCATTTGTAATTTTAAACATTCTTGAGCTTTCCGAAAAGTAAGAGCAAGCAAGAAGATAAAAACTCAGCAAAATAACAGATGTCCTAAAAATTTCAGAATCTAGCTGAGTGAATTTCCATACTTTTTTTTTTTTTTTTTAAATCTCCTGTTATAATAAAGGCTTTTGCAGAGTTTGCTATCCTCACTTCTTGCTGTCATTGGGATCAAGCAGGTAAAGTGAGTGGTATAGCAAGACTTCAGGCACACTCTTGCACTACACTGTTGTTTGGAAGCGTAAAGTTAAGTTGGATGGCCTTTGGACCAGTTCAGAGTAACAACTGTTTGTAGCATCCGTTTACCTACTACTGATTTTCTTTGTTTCTTCTCCAGATTTATGCCATCATGAAAGAATGCTGGAACAACAATGTCACCCAGCGACCCACCTTTAGGGATCTTGCTCAGCGAGTGGATCACATAAGGGACAACATGGGTGGATGAGAAGACTGTCCCTCCTTCAGACGACATGTTGGAATGCAGAACAAAATATATTTGGTCTGCTGTGTATAATTGGCGTATGCATGACATGTGTATCTCATTTTAGCTGAATGTAAAATCTGTGTGGCAAAGTTCCTATCTTAATCTGCATAGTGAGGAATCCTGCTGGTTTTCTTTATCAGGATGTTACTATGAGAACATGTTGAAATTCTCAATGGGGAGAGAGGAATTATTTTTCTAAGTAAAAGAATCTAATATATGGTCAGTCTGAAATACCATTATTTGCCTTACTTGGCAATGAAAAAAAAGAGGTGACTTAAAATATGGTGAGATTACAAGGTGGAAAGCCCAGTATATTTCCTTGTTGAAATGGAGTTGCACAGAAAAGACTACTAGAAAAGTCTTTTCAGACTGGATGTATAGTGACTTGGTACCCTGTTTTGTGTGTTGCACAAGGTCTTGTGTTTGTTAATACAGTTTTACCATTTTTTTCATTGTTGATGCAGAAATGGCTTCTCTGTATAATAAAACAGAAGTGGTTGTGTAACCCACAAACTTTTATGTGCGTGTCTGAATCAGTTATCAGCCAGCAATATATGCAAAGAGATATACTAAGCTGGGTGATGTACTGTAAGTGTTTTAAGGGGAAGGGAATAAATTGTTCCTAATTTGGAGAGCCAAAAATCCTGCTCACTCATGTGAAAATTTTAATTTAAAATGAAAAAAAAAAACCAAACATGTTATCCAGTTTTTCTTAGTGTTCTTTTCCTCAGTTGAGTATTAGATTCCCTTTGTAAAACTGAACATATAGTGATGATGAGTAGAAGTGAAGCCATTTTATACAAGGCAGTATTTTCAGTTTGTTTCTGAAAAAGCTAAAGATACTGTTTTTAAATGCTGCTCTTTCATTCTTCCCATCCTTGTAATTTTCATGCAGTTGTAAATGTATCTGTAAATTGGGACCTTTTTTACAGCGGAATGAAAAATCTAGAAAATGCCCTCAATTTCACAGTTCGTCACTTTGCTGTCAGATAGTCACACCTTCCCTCCAGTACAAAAAACCAGAATGTTTAAGGCTTAGTATCTGAACGGCCAGTCACAACCACATCAAGTCTGTTTTGTAGTGAAGTGGCCCAAGTCACCTCCTTTTTCTTTCCCTGGTAATACCCAAAATGCCAGTATTTGAAAGGAAGAATTACAAGTGCAATTTCTTCACACTCGGTGGAAGGCAAGGACATGAGCCCAGTTAGTGAGAACTGGAAGGAGATCAGAGCTACCTTGCACAGATTACTTACTTATGCTGTAAAACACAGCTTTTGAAATAAGTCTAACAAAAATTCCTGGACAACCGTTTGGTTTTGCCTCCAGGCATAAAACTTGGGGATAATCTCATATCTCAGAGCAGTGAAGTTGCAGGTTTTGTTTATTTTTAATTCAAGTAATCTCGGTGTTGTTGTTGTTGGTTTTACTTAAGCATAATTGTTTGCAAAGTACAATGCTTGTTTTTCTTGGACTTTTGCTGAAAGAAGTTCAATTAAGGGGATATGCAACTTAGCAAACTGACCTGATACCTAGATTTGTATTCAGAAATGTTCACTTACACAATTTGTGGCAGTTAAATCAGTGAAATATAGTTACTTTCACTGTGGGTCCTCCTTAAGATGTGTGATTAACTACATCCGTCTTGTCAGAAATTCAAGTACCTCAACTTTAAAAAAAATAAATAAAAATCCATACTTAGTGTAACACAGTGCCAGTATAGCAGTGTTTTGTACCACTATGATGTTTCTCTCCCACAATTACTCATACAAAATTACTATTTTATAAATATGGGAGATTGCTAAATACAGAATGCTGCCCATTGCATTTAACAATATTTCTGTTCATTTTCTTGCCACCAAGCATGTGCATAGACAATTTTAAAAACTAATTTCATGATCAGTTTTTAAGCTGCGAAGAACTTTGAAGTGCTTTGTTCAGTGTAACATCTGTTTTCTCCATTTCTATATATTGCTTTGAGGATTTTAAATTTTGTGCAAAAAATGTCTTTGCATTTGTAGTCTCAGTTGTATGTAAGTGTTTTTTGTAACAAAAGAAGATAAAGCTTTAAAGCATTGAAACAGCATTTTAGCTGGATAAGATATGCAGGAATTATGTAAAATTTGCAGTGTATGACACTTAGTAGCTAACTGGTTTCCAATATATAGTAGACTAAATATAATTTATGTAAAAGTCTCAGGGAAGCTCATGTAATCCAATGAAGAAATCTTCCAGTCTGCTATTTTTGAAGTGAATAAAAAGTCTTTCTCTTGTTCTACTATAGTAAGACTGATTACATAGTTTATTTGATTGTATAAATATAGTGATGAACTCAAGGATCATTTTAAAGTGTTTTGTGGATTTTTTTTTTTTTTTTTGCTTTAATACTTTATATATTTTAGAGAAAGCCATATCTTCACACTGCATTATAATTCTGTGCTGTTGGTCAGGAGCATACAGTCTTTTATTACAAGCCTGTTTGTGCAAAGGGCTTGATCATTTGGTATGAGTATTTTTAGCTGGGTGAATAGGACCAAGTAGTGCATAGAACACTGGGGAGATGTGTGATCATCTGCAGGGTCAATTTTAGGTCCTGGAGGAGACAAAATGGTGTTCTCAAAAAACTCTTCGGGATGTAAATGCAGTGATTTTTCTGAATTTGCTATTGCAAATTGTAGTAACCCTTGTTAAAAAACAAACAAACAAACAAAAAACCAACCCAAAGAAACCCCACACCACCAAAAAGCACTGCATTTTGAAAGCTCTCAGATAGATCTACAGTAGTGTTGAATAATGCTGTATCTTTATATAGTCTTCGTATTAATGGACTCAGTTCTTTGTTTTTAGTACTTACTTCAGTTGGCATTGCATTTGTCATACTTTAGTGTAATCATGCTACTCAAAATGCTGTGATTTTTATATTATTTTTTTTAGTAAAAAAGTGCTGGTTTATGCATACATGGCTGCTGCTATGATGTAGAATTAAAATATGAACTACTGCTTTGCACTTGTATTTGAAGTGAAAGAATTTTTCTCTTAAGTGCGCAATATATCCTATATTATTCTAGATCTCACAGAATATCTGCAAACGAGTATTGTTTAGTGTAACATTGGTTTGTTCTCTATCAATATAAATACGTGAAGCTTCAAAATGTGTTTTAAAATAGATTGCACAATCTTGCAACAGTCATATGATAAGCCAGACAAAGAATGAATTTTCAGGAAGAGAATCCCACATTCTTGTTGTCAAGTCCTAGTATTGATTAAAAGCTTCCAGTTGAGATAATTGTTACTAAATGTGCAGATGAATGTAACTGTAAAAATATAGGGTTCTCCTCCCTCACTTCCCCCCCCCCTGAAATTAGGTTTTTAGATGTTGACCAACTGCCTTGAAGTGTATGGGAAGAATCGGTACTGTATGAAGTATTAAGAAATGTAACTCTTGTGTAAAGAAGGCAAGATTCTAAGGAATGTGTGACCACAGGTGCCTGGAGGGTAAGTGTTCTGAGAGCAAAAGTAGAAGCATAGAAGAACAAGAAGAATGATGGGAAAAGGCCGATGTTCAACACTGAAGAGCTTTCTGGAATGTAAAATGCACAGTGAATTATGAAAAACTGATGTCGACTGGAAATGCCGTACCATGAAAAATATGCACTAACGTATTTCTGAATTGTGTATTGTCTGCCTTAAACATAAATTGCTCAGAGACCTAACCCAAGTGAAAAATACAAGAATTACTATACCAAAAGAAACTGCTTAAGGTTGTGCCATGCCAGACAGCAATTCTGAAAAGATGTTTGGCTAAGAAGTGTTCTTCTGAATTTTGCTTTTTGATTAAGACGTTTACAATACATTATATTAAAGTAGGAAAAGTCCTTTTTAGGGAGGGGGGTGCGGGGAAAGAAGAAACCTTCTACTTATGGTTGCGCTGCAAAAGTTTGAGCACATTGTTTATGGAAGAGAACATTAAAGGGGTGTTTTTTTAGGAAACTGTGTACTGATACCTGAAACTTTACTGTGCATTTGTTTTGAGTTTGGATAGTGAAAATAAAATAACTAAATACAACGAATGGTAAATGCCTGCCAAGATGTTCTTTTATATCATACCTAAAAATAGTTACTGGTGTTTAAATCTCTACTGAAGACAGCCGGTTTGTTTAAAGGGGTAGAATACATGACGTACAACTTCACGACCTTCCCAGAACAACCGTATGTGGGGTTTATCTTTTGAAAGGAACTTCCATGTACCAAAGTAAAGGCAGTATATTGGGTACTACCGAGCAGTAGGACTCTGGGGTATTTCTGATGTTTGTCTTTCAGATAATTAATTCTGAAAGAAGAAGCACATCCTTTTACTGTCAGTATTTAGAGAGTAGCAGGTCTGTAAGATGGGGACCACTAGCAGATCACCTGTTACCAGACTACAGTTCTTGAGCATTTCCAACACGAACTTATGAAACCAATTCTTGATTCGCATTCATTCATTGTCTTTTCATGTGACTTCCCTGTAACTTTACATGGAAATTTTTACCACTTACCTTGAGCAGAGTTGAATAGTGTCACTAAATTTTGAGAAGTACGATGGTAAAATGGAAAATACGCATATAAATTCAAGCATGCAAATATATTCTTAAGCTACTGTACTGTGGTGGCAATAAAAATTAAGCTACTATTTTCTCCACTTCCTACACGTGAAAGGCAACTAATCCTCAGAGTATGTCTGAAGATTATTTTATGTGACAAAATGCCATCCCAATGAAGTTTAACGGTTATTATAGGTAGTGTTCTGCTGTCCCTCCTAATCCCATTATCCTGACATGATTTGGGATTTTTAATTGTTCTAGAGAACAAATTTCTGGGAAAAGGAGGAAGTTCGAGGATGAAAATACTGCAGGGGGTGTAATAATGTCGTGAAGGATGTTGTCCCCGTATCATAAATGGAGCCTTCATTCTCATGTTACGCAGTGATGTGGTGGTCTTGTACTTTCTGTAAATAAATACTCATAGTGGTTTTAATGAATTCTGAAATTCAGGTTTAGAAACTTGTCAAACTGCAGCCAGACCAAGTGAAACGTTCTGTGTGGATAGTAAGAAAGAAAAAATATGTCCAGTGTTTGCAAAGGTTACCCCAAACTGTTCGGTTAGGGAGGCAATAAAAGAAAAGAACAAGTGGGATGTAATTATGTTTATTTTATAAAGCAAGCAAGGCAGCAAAGACTAGTTCAGATACTTACCTGCCCCAGAAATGCAGACGAATGAGTAGATACTCTCACAATGCAAATCACTGGGACCAAGCGCAGAAACAGCAAATATTAATGTTATAGCTGAATAATACTAATATAAGCAGAAGGACAAGGTAAAACTAAAATGCTTCAAGTTTTCTCTGGTTAATTATTTTAGGCAATGCAGAAACCTCCAGAAATGGGGAGTTCAACAATTTTTAGCTGAATGAATACTGTAGCGCAGCAAGTACTGAATTCTGATGAACTGTGTTGTGTTGGGTTTGAACTTGGGTTTGGGTTCCATGGGGGTTTTTTCAGGGAATGAGAAAGATGGAATAACAGACTAAATTGAGCTATTACCTTAAACTTCAGCGAGACATTTGCTGTGTACCTGTATTTCTGTGTATCCAGTTGCATTTTGCATGTGGAGCTGTGCCAGACAGCTCATTGAGCAATGGAGATCAGAAAACCCAGAACAACTCATAAAAACAACCATATGCCACTTACCTTTCCTTTTATGTTACAAAGGTTTGAAACTCTTAGAGAACTTATAAAAAAGAAGTTCACATCCATGTAAGCTTACTAAAAGTTAAATAGCATTTCTGCAACTAAGAAACATCACTACTGGTGTGTGTCTGCACACACTGAGTTGCCATGTATTTTCCAGAGTGCCTCATCTGAAATGTATAAAAGGACTGTGTAGCACATGGGGACCAAGGCTGGTGCTACAGGGGCAAGTAATTTCTGCCTGTGCTGGTTCCTGTGTTTGTAAGAGGAGGTAGCTGCTCTCAGAAAGCCGTGCAACCTGTTTGTGACTGCACCGCACATCTGACGTGCGCTCATGTGAAGCGTGTGATACACTACACAGCAGTAACTCTAGAAAAGAGGATTTTGAGGGCAAACTGCAGCCAAAGAAGCAAAATTTCTCAGATTAAAGCTGAATTAAATTGGTCTAAATGGTAAAAGTGGGGGAAATCCAGGTGTTTAATAACCCCATGCATGCAATTCACAGAGCCAGATGCTGCTGTTGTGAAGAAGTCAAAAGAATGGGACTGGAAGAATAAAATCTGGAAAATGTTGCAGTAAGCAGTAAGATCTGAAAGATGTGACCAGACATAAACCAGTCGGTTTTTTAACTCCTCCTCCCGGAGTACCTGTAAGGCTGCAGTGCTACTTAAATGCCTTCAAATAGAGCGTGTCAGCTGTATTTGAAGTAGTGCTATGTCAGAAGCTTTACAGCACGGCACAGAAGAAACATGAGCAACAGTGGTCTGGCAGTTCAGTGCTTGCTGGCACTGCCTTCTTGTTCCCAGGTGCCTGCTGCAGCAGCAGGGGGAGGCTGGTGCCCAGGATCCGTGCCCCGGCCCTGCCTCTGCGCAAGAGCTGGCAGGATGCGCTCTACGGGGCAGAAGCACTGGTTGCCACAGCCGCCAAAACCAAAAGCTGCGTGCTTCAAGGGGGTCTGGGAGGGAGTTGTGTGTGGGCCTTTCTGTGAGGCCTTTGCAAGCCCTGGGCTCACCTTTCTGGAGTTCAACCTTTTGCACCGTGGCTGCGGTGAGCATTGTGGCAGGTGTCAAATAATTCATTTTGAGTAATGCTGTCGTTAAGAAAAACGAACTAACGTGAGCTAAATTCCGCTTGCTAGGAAACATCAGCAAAAGCTATGGAAAGCATAGCTGATCTTCTAACCCCAAACTTTAGAGCACGAACTAAACATCAGGACCTCGAGGTTGTATTTAGAATATGAACACAGTTCTATAAATGAATCCCCTGCTTTTTGCATCCATGCTCTTGACTAATACTCTTCTCTTAGCGGAAGAAATTAATGTTAAATGGAGAGCAGAATAGCGTCTAATACTAAATGGTCTCTATGAGATGCAACTTAAATTTCAAACCTGTGGAGAAGATCTAAATGAAGAATACTTACAAGGTACTGAATATGCCCTCCATTTCTCAGGACTAAGCAAAATTTTAGTACCTTGCTGTACAGTCTGTAATTCAAAGGCTAAAATGAAATTGATGTGGGGCTATCACAGCCTCTCTATGAAGGTTTTTGGGACATCCCATGTTGCAAGTGTCTGGGCAACCATGCTGTTACAGGAACAACATGATATGGACAAAAGAAACTGCCCTGGAAGAACTGTAGCCCCCTGTATGGGACTGTTGGGCCCTTCGGGACATGTGGCTCCAGAGCTGGTCAGTCAGCATCTCCCACTAGTGAGCTTACAGAGACTTGGAGCAGGCCAACCAGCATTGTGACTGTGCTGGCAAAGGTGGAGCCTTGCCTTAGGATAGGAGGGGAGCAGTGTATGAGCACCCTGTGCTGTGGTCCAGCCCAGAAGCATATGGAGGAGAATGTGGCAGTCCAGGTCCAGCACCATGCAAAGGGCAGGATGTGGCTGAGGTGGAGCTGTTCTATGTTAAAACTGAGCTGCCGCTCAGAAGCCTTACAGTGAGGCAGGAGGGAAGTGGGTAGTCCTCTGGGCTTAACTCTGCTTTTAGCTGGGACTAATAACTGGGGCTGGTCTCAGCCGATCGTGGGTGGTTGAGATGCCTCTGAGTCAAAAGCCTGTTCTACGCTTGATTTGCTTAATACGTCAAGCTTAGCAATGTCAAGTGGCTTGACATTGAATAGAAATGTACTGTTATTTTGGTGTGCATTTTCCATTACTAACCGCAGTCACCAGAATGAGGGCCTGCTAAGGCAGGCCTATCAGTCGCTGTGTAGGAAAACACTCCTGGCATTCAACTGGGCTTTGTCATCTGAAATTGCTAGCAAGCTTCTCACAAACAAAAGGGTTGGGGCAGCAACAAAAGCCATAGGCCCTGAAGAAGTAAGAATGTCTATGAAACTGAGTTGGCTTTAAACTTCAGATTCAACTAAGATCCGCTCTTAAGGATTTTAAGTTTATAATGAAAGCCTAATGGTCTTTTATAAATACCTTTTCCTTAAGGAAAAAGTTTGGAACTCTCCAAAACACCTGTTTATTCAAATTATCATCTTTACCTTGCTTTCCTTTGTCTTCAAAGATCTTCAAATCGGTGGCTGAACAGAGAGGGAGATGTCAAACACACCCCACTTGCATCACAAATGATGGAATGGAAAACAAAATTTTCTGTCAATCTTGGATCTCGAACTAGCATCTGTGGAGGCAAATCTGGTGTTATAGACAAGAGGTCCCAAAGAACTTGGTTCTTTGTAATAATAAGCAATAATAAGAGTGAAATTAAGTCAGATAACTTCTAAAGATACACCTGCCACCTTGTAAAAGATTCACAGAATAACTGGAAATGTGAGAAGAACCAAAAGATGGATTAAGTATGCCGGGAGAGAAAAGGATATTATTGTGCAGTTATAGCAGAATTGGTGCAGATCAGACCATCTAAACAAGGACAGCGAGAAAATCCTGTTCAAGATCAAAGTGTGCGATCAGTACATATTTTAGGCACATCTGATCAATTTTAGCTGGGTGGTGTGTGATTGATTGACCCTGCATGGTGGGAGAAAATTAACACCGCATTTCATTCCCTCTGTAATACAGCTGCTATCGTATTATTGTTTTCTTAGAAAGAAAGAAAAAAAGTCCTGCAGAAGTAGTTGCTATTACTGTTCTTGGTTTGCTTCTATAATCTTATCTGCAGTTCTACTGAACCTAGACAGCTCATTTCAACTTTAGTCTTTATATATATGTATAACAATTATTACAGAGCTTTTGTAAAACTTCATTAAGAAATTAAACATTAACAAATCAGATACTGAAATTAGTTAAACATAACTGAGTAGGTGTCTCAAGTGTACTCAATTCATTTAAAATTGCAGTCATTTCCCCCCACCAAGAACTCCAGTTAGCAATCATCTAGTGTATTATTGAGTAGAACTAACTTGAACAATGAAAAAAACAAAAGCTAAACAATTACAATAAGAGGAGTTGAAAAGAACTGTTAAATGTGGATGCTAGATGTGTTGACTGAGCTGTAATCACATCCATTGGCTTTTCTACCTTTGTCACTGAAAACTCTCAGTCTGTTGAAAGTGGCTTCTCCTCAGAAATACTGATCTATCAATTAAAAAGTTAAATCAAACTTAACATCTAGTCCATCTAGTCCATGCACAGCAGCTTCTGCATGGGCAGTGTGGGGCTGACAAACATACACATGCAGGTTCTTGCCTGTTACCTCTGGAAATACCTTGCACTCCACTCATCTATGACATTAGCCTAGTCTCAATTCTCAGTGCTAGATGACTGGTGCAGTTGGGCTAGTCAATGGCACTTACTAACTTCAGTAAACGCTGGAGAATGGGGAGACACATTAGGTAGACAGATAGATACACTGGTTTTGTTTCTTTATGCCATGATTTGTCTTAATGCTCCTTTCTTTTCTAAAAATGATGATTATACCATGGTCATTCTTTCTTATGATGCCCACCGTGTCCACATTCTTAGCCAGATCTTTTCTAGTAGTTGTAATTAAATAGTACATTCCCCTCCAGCTGTTTTCTCCATCTTCTTCAGAGTGCTTCAAGGCATTTCCAGAATTTTCTGGGTAGTCTGTGCCCTTCTGTATTGCTTTCTCATCAAAATGATAATTGAAATTTCCCATTAGTATGAAGTTCTCATGCTTTTGATAAGTCCTTTAGTCACCCAGAGAAAGACTAATCTCTATTATCTGCTTAATTTACAGCCTACAGCAGTCCCCTTCATGACATCAATATTGCTTTTACTGAGAAATGTTTAGTCACTCTAGCATCTGATAGCCCTTCTGGACTAAGAATAAACATGCGCATCCTTGAAATAACCTTTTGGTCTTAGCTATCTTTCCTGAACAGACCATACTTGTCTGTATGAACTATCCAACCAAACCCATATCACGCCAGTTAAGACATTTATTCGAGTATGATTTAAGACATCTAGCCATTCCTGTTTACTACCTTCTTGCACCTGTGTAAAAAAAATAGTTACAGTGTGTATGTGTGTGTATATATATATATATGATAGTATATAATATTCAGTATATACGATCAGTATATAATCAACAACAATAACATATAATGAATATATATTTGCATACAATGAACTAAAATGCTTCTGCTTACCTCACTCAATACCACACCAAGAAAATAAAACTCCCCAAGGCTGGAGGCAGCACAGCTTCCCTGTGTTCTGGCCCCATTGCTGGGCTGCCCTTGTGAACAAAAGGCTTCTTCGTATCTATCTCCTGCCTGAGCCTCCGGTGTCCCACCTATCAATCACCTTTATTTCTCATCCTCTTCCTATGTAATGCTGTGAAAAGCCTGCCTCCTTGATGATCTTTTTATAGATAGCATGGGGCTGTGTCACGGGGCATTGATCCTTCAGTTACCTATTCAGGTCAACTAATTTAGTTTAGCTGTGTTCTAAGCTTATGGTTACATATAGGCTCAAAGGAAAAATTCTAGAGATTTTTAGATGCTTCAAGTCTGAAAGAATGACTTGTTAAGCCAAGTTGGGAACACTGGCAAATGTTCACTTATGTATACTTCCATGCAAAAGGATTATGCTGTGAGCAGGACAGGTGCTTTTATGAAGCCCAAGTCACTGTGATCAGCAAGCTTTGAATTTAGAATAGGTACACAGCTGTGACCGTAGCTGGAGTCAATATTTTAGCATACTCTCTCCTGACTGATAATGACTTTTAGCTTCAAATATGGCCTGTCTGTGTGGCCTGGGACCCTGTGCAAGCTCAAACCCAGCTCACCAACAAATCTTGAGACAGATGCTGCCTCCTGATTAAAGTTTTGGACAAGCATGGAACCACAATAAGAGAAAAAGCTTGTGTGTGCTTGAACACGGATTAACAAAGCTGTATCTGCTAAGGGTTTGCGAAAAGGAGAGTCTGAGGGGGACAGCAAGAAAGTGGAACCTGTGCTTCCTCCTATAAATTTTGGAAAGATTCCCAGGAATTGTAGGGTAGTCTAAAAAATCCTTGAAAGGTGGGCATGTAGACCTTAAACAACGAGGTTTCAATGAATAAAAAGTCCTCTCCAGGATGAGTGTACCTCTTTGAAGGTGTTTCTCTATTCCACAGCTCTAAGAAGCAACACAGACAAAGAGCTGAGGGATACAGAGGAGGTTGTATCTATACACTCTTCAGTGCTGGGCTGAAAGCTTTCGAACGCAAAGCTGCAAACGCTTCTTTTTAAACCTTGGTTTATCTTTTGCAGGCTCATCAACCTGATGTAAAAGAGATACATACACGCACGGTTCTCCCTCTCTCATGCAGCATTCAGTGGGTGTGGAAGAGACACAGGAGACCTAGTGCTGGGACATGTAAGATAAATTTGGTAATGTAGGAAGTCTGACAAGGTATGGAAGTACCAGACTTCTCTGAAACAGAGCAACACTGCTACAAACCCTAAGAGGTTGGGAAAAGTGGTTGTTCAGGTAACTTGGCACGCATTGTTCCTGGTATCAGGCCTAGAAGGATCCGAAGCACGTACCTTCCCACCCCACCAAACCAGCAATGTGTCCTTGCTGTCGTCAACTCATAGAACACACCAGCCTCTCACTTGCGTTACTGAAAGTCTCCAAGACCAAGACATTTGAGCAGGACAGGAATGTTTTTCAGCTGTTTAGCTGGAAGATGAGAGCATAGTGTTCAAGGTGAGGCTGGACAGGGCTTTGAGCAACCTGGCCCGGTGGAAGGTGTCCCTGAACATGGCAAGGGGGGTTGGACCTAGATGAGCTTTAAGGTCCCTTCCAGCCCAAACTATTCTGCTATTCTATGATACTGAACACTCACTCTGCCCAGTCTCCACTGAATAAAACTGACACTGTTTTTTTAATTTAAAAAGGATTGTTAGATGCCTGGTAATTGGAATAACAGTAGCATCTTAGGAAAAGGAATAAAGTGATGCAATAATTTCACTAAGCAGTATTTCAACCAAAGAAGAGTATGGAAAAGGCAACCTGAAGAATTAAGCCAAAGGTAACAACTGTGCTATTAGCAACTTAGAAATACATCTAAAGTAGATCAGACCAGCACACTGTAAGACACAGGAAGATGTCCGAGTGTCTGTAGAACAAATTACTTTAAGCACACTCAACGCTCTTGCTCTGCAGTGGTAGGGAAAAAAGCAGGAAGTAAGATATACAGGAATGATTGTGTTAATAATTCACCTGCTAAGCCCATTTGTGAGTGGGAGAAGAAATACTCTGGCTGCAAGTGTTGTATTGTAGTAAAGTTTCTAGAAAGACAATATTGCATAAAATTATTCTGCAATTACAAGGGAATTAGAATTAGAAAAGTGTGTTCAAAAGTAATCAGTAAGCTCAGAATGGAATTGAGTGGAACTTCAACTGGTGAAATATTCTTTCTGCACAGCTTTGCACAGTGAATCTCATTTCAAGAACATATCTGGATGTTCTTTCAGTTGACAGAGAAGGAAAAATTTTGTAACACTTAGTGTAATTGCCCTTTTATGAAATATTGAAGTTCTTCCTAAAATGCTACAAATATATAAGACACTTGTAATAAGTGTAAAGGCTCGACCTTAAAATGAAAAGGCTTAGTAAAAAACAGATTAAAAGTTACTGCAGCAAACCAAAGTCACTACAATTACACTTAAAATTTTTTTATTACTTTTAAAGACAACCAGCAGTATTGACAGGCACACAGACACAAACACTAACAAAATACCGCAAGAGCTTTCTCCCTCCGTACATTATCCAATGAAGTAGGTCTGCAACAAACATTGATTTCATGCGTAAATGCGGAGAGGATTTTAAACTCTGCATATGGCACTAATTTCAGCTTTTGTACAGCCCCATTTGCAACAAATTCCTGCCAAGCCCAGGGAGTCACGTTTTCTTCTGGGATACTTGGCCCAAAGGTAATTGTTTGACCCCATGCGGCTTGCAATTCCTGTTCCCCCCCTCTCCTTCTTAACAGCCTCCTCTACCTTTCGAACAAGTTCTTTAAAGTCATCTGCCACAGGTACATACTCATTATTGTCATTCAAATTATACAAGTCATTAATCATTTCCCATCCAAGAGACTGGCTGCTTCTCTGCGGCTGCTCCACTTCAGGACCCGAAACTGATTGCAGCTTCAAGCTTCCCAGTAGTTTGTTACTTGCTGTTCTCGCAGAATCTGTTTAAAGAGAAGATTTTTTTTAAGTTCAGACTGTAGGAGTACCAAAAGGAGCATGTAGCCCTAAAACAGCAATAAAACCCCTTCCGTCAATAATAAGCAAAGTACTGTTATCTAGGAGACCTGTCAGGATTGCAGGGTCTCCACTCTATTATTTACTTACAGCTTACTTTTATGGAAATCTTATGCTTTAAAGACTATGCTGCCTGTTAGACACAGAGAGTGCACAGCTGGAGCCATGCATGAGGTACAATTATCTTTTCAACTGCAGTGTTACTGACTAGAAGTCTCAATACTTCTATAGAAACAAAGTTTTTTGGTAAAGACGTGTGCCCAGAAACCACACAGTACTATGTCACATGGCCCGTGAATTAGATTAGACCACTCCTGTGCCATGCACTGCTGCACAAACCAGCATCATACGAAGAACTAATGTAGGGAGGACTAAATACTGGATGAAGTGTGTAAACTGCTTGTTATAGATTGTTATAGATTGTGTTTTTCCATAACTATTTTCAGCCTACACTTTCCACTCATTCATTTATCAAGGGCAGAGGCTTGCAGAATTTACTCAGAAACACACTTTGTCTCACTGACTGAAGTGTTCTGAAAAATCCAGCTCTACTTCCTTTCACTTCATACTGTTTCTCTTGGCTTTACTTCTGCAAGGCAAGCGGCATTGCCTACTTCAGCTCATACGAAGAAAAGCAGCTCTTCCATTTAAGTGAAAAAGAAATTCCAAAGTGTTTGTCTTGTGGTCTTAATGCTGTTAGTATGCTTTTTGTTTCAGAAAGCTAAAAGAATATGAGAATACCCAGAGAATGTTATATTTACATTAATGTTACTAACTAATATGTGGAAGCTAACTTTCAGATAGAACAGCTGCCTGAATACATACAAAAAAAGTGGCTGTAGCTACTTCACCAATTAGATGGTAACTGCTATTCAGTAATCTTTTAGGGCAGGGATGACTTAGAGAGCATGCAGCACAGTGTGGGCTCCTTACTGACTGATGTGCTCAGAAGCTACTGTTAATGAAAACAAAGTTTGCTGGGGAAGAACATAACCCCAGCAGAGGCTGCATATATGTAACTTGTTGTAATTACAAAGGTAAGTTTTATCTTTTACTCCATTGGAAAAAGAAAGAAAAAGAAAAGAAAAAAAAAACCAAACAAAGAAAACCCCAAAACCCATGTAAAACATTCCCAAGACACCCAAAATGCTGGCTGCATTGACTGCCTGAGGTCCAATGTTATTACATTAACACTATGCTCAAGCAAGAAAAAAGAAGCTCTTCTGTGGCACACTTTAGCCATAATTTCAATTTTCTTAAAAATGTTATAGTCATTATTCGAAATATCAGCATCAATGAGGTTTACAATTACCCTGTTACACTGCTGTAATTTCAGACCACTGCCCAAACCCCATCTACTTACACTTTCTTGATATATTTGACTTGGAACATGAGACTGTAAAGTTACCCGAGGCACATTTTACCCATTATCTGTTCCACCACAGATTCCTAAAGCAGTTCTTGCCGTCTAAACTGAAGCACCAGAGTCCCATCCGCCCTCCAACGTGCCAACTCTTCCGTTCAGAGCCGCACAAGTGACCGATAGAAGCACAGGACGACCCCACGTCCAGCAGCGCCCCTCGCACACCCCGGGAAGGCGAGGAGCACGGCTTGCAGCTCCTGCCAGGGAGGGCAGACCGAGCCAGGTCTCCCGGGACCGAAGAGTCCCGAGATTCGGGAAGGGAGCGAAGCCACAGCGAGAGGCACTCCCTCCCGCTTCCTGGGGCGCATCACACTTACCTGCATGCCCAAGAAGTGCTATTTATTGCGTGCGTTCGGCTTTTGTAAGCAAAGAGCGCCCACAGAGACCCTGCCGCTGGCCGGGGTGCTCATCCCCGTGCACAGCAATGTCCCTGAACAGACCCAAACTTCGCGAGTTACCCCGACTAATACCGCCCCAGCGAGCGCCCCGTCTCCTCCTCTACGTCTGAGGGCTCCCTTCCTAAGTCGCCGGAACGCTCCGAACAGCGCCGGGAGCGAGAGCGCCGAGGACGCTCCGACCGCGGCTGGGGCGGGAGGAGCGCGGAGCGTCGCGAGGCGCTAGCCCTGGTCCGCTCCGTCCCCTTGCCCCGGGTCTCCTCGCAGAGCGCCCCCGACCGAGGAGCCCCGAGAGCTACCTCCGTCCGGGGGGGCTGCCGCTAGCGCCGCCCCGCCCGCCCCTCGGATACTCACCGGCCGCGGGCGTCGGCTCCACGGCCAGCGCGGAGAGGCGCTTCCAGCGGGACCCGCCGCAGGTGAAGATGACGGCGCGGATGAACTCCCTCCCGCACAGCTTCATCCCGTACCCATCGCCCTCGCCCGCGGGGGGCACGGCGGGCGCCGCTCCCCGGGCGCGGCGCGGACCCGGTGCCGCGGCGCAGAGCAGCGCCGCCACGGCGCAGAGCAGCTGCAGCTTGGCCCGCATGGCTCCGCTCGGCTCCGCGTCCCGCCCGCCCGCCTGCCTGCCTGCACGCTCGCCCGGCGC
The DNA here is from genome assembly GCF_037157495.1 of Lathamus discolor. Taxonomy (NCBI): domain Eukaryota; kingdom Metazoa; phylum Chordata; class Aves; order Psittaciformes; family Psittacidae; genus Lathamus; species Lathamus discolor. The sequence goes on along the minus strand of NC_088909.1, from coordinate 81,585,215 downwards.
CCGCTGCCCGCGGCCTCGCGCCTCCCCGCTGCCTTCCCCGCGTGCCGAGCGCGCTGCCGCTGCCCGCCCGCCTCTCGCCTTTTATAGGCTGAGGGAGGCGCTGAGTCACCGCCCGGCCCCGCTCCGCTCCCCCCGGGGGGCGCTTGCGCTCGGAACCGGCCCGGGGGCGGCCCCCGGCAGCCGCCGTGGCACGGCCGGCCCGCTGCGTGCTGCCGCGGCGGAGCGGAGCGGAGCCGAGCCTCGCCCGTAGCCTCCGTCCGCGACGTGCTCCATCCCCGGCGCTCCGGCTCCGTCCGGGTTTACTCGTGTGTGCTCAAGCACCAGCTGCCGGTGCCCTCCCCAGTGGCCCTTAAAATGGGAAAAACTGGCGCTCGTCGGTGTTTTCCCTATGCAGAACCTGCATAACTACTCCTACAGCCAGCTTCCTTGAAGCAAACAGACAGCGCAAGTAAAGTAAAACAAACTCTCTTCCACTGTTTAAGCTGTGGACGGATGAGGTGGGCTTTAAAAGCCCGAATTCCTCTTAGGCTTGTCGCTCTCAAGACCCATGCCCAGTGGCACACGTGCGGGGACGTGTAGCTCCACGCCCGTACGTTTCACCAGCAGCCCCCAGCAGGCGCTCACCGACAAGGGTGGCATCCGTCAGTCTCACCAAACTGACCTGTGTTGCCTCCCAGAGAGTATTTCGGCTCCGTTTCGGTTTGGGTTTGTTTGGGGCTTTTTTTTTTCACCACAACAGGACAAGAACTGGCTGCTCTCCTCTTTCATAAACTGTCACACCGTGAAAACCAGGGAAGTTCACCTACCTAAGAATACAATGAAGCTCATGTCTGTACATCCTTCTGCATGAGGGCTGTGCTTTCCATCTCCCAGGTACTGTCAGTGGCTGCCCTCAAAACCCAGTCTAGAGGGAGAGCACAAAGAAGACGCGAGCCCACAGCCGAGTGCACAAAGGTGAGTGATTCCCCTAAGTGGGCAGAGAAGACATGGACTCCGGTTACCTTCTTAAGGAGGACTCTGGCGTTTTACACTGAGCTGGATCTAGAAACAAGCCATGGAGGGCTAAAATAGTGAGCAACATGCAAAGCTGTTTATGCTTGGGCTTTCTTTTTGGCCCAGTCTTACATGTTTCAGGCAGTGGTACCACTTCAGCAGTGGACAGTGACAGTAACCATCACCCAGGCTGTTAGTAGTCCTCAGAAGTGCATGCTGCTAATCTGAAATTCCTGAAGAACAAAACCTTGATCCGCGTCTCCCTCAGCTGAAGTCTTATCGGGTGCTCTGTTACACACAAGCTGTTCAGGGTTAACCATAACTTGCATTTTTGAGAGCAGCTGCTTGATCTTGGTGTCATGGGCTTTTTCTGAAAACACCCATCACATCAGGTGAACCTACTCATGGACTGCACATAGTCTTCTAGGCAAGAGAATTGTTTCCAGTGGTGGGAGGGCTCTAGTCATGTGTGAGAACACTACCAGGACTTTCAAGGCCTGAGTCAGGCAGCGACTGACCTGGTGAGTTACCCAGGTTGCAAACTAATATAATTCATTTCATACCCTCCTTTGGTGCCCATGCCCAATACTGGATCCAGTCTTGAAAAGCAGCAAAATGTTGGGTATGTCCTTTTCAGAGTTTCTACCAGAGACTTTCCAGAGAGGTCCCCAGGTAGCAACCTGATTTGTCAGTCTAGCAGGGAAACTCTTGACTATCCTCATGCTTTGGCTTCAGTTTTAACTGGACCACCAGTTACTGTGGCACCACATCCAACTCTCCCTAAGCAAAGACAGGCAATGATGGCCACCTTTAGGGCTCTTTTGTAAGATCCTGATTTTTGCAGCTGTCTGAAGCACGTAACTTCTGACTACAGCTGCTAAATACAAACCATCGACACACTGGAAAACAGTTCAAACTGTTTTCTCTGGCCTCCCCTGCTTCTTCATCAGGGCTACTGAATGCGGAAGACAAGACTTTCTGTGCTTCCCATCGTGCTTGTTGGTAGGTGATAGAGCACAAGTTGTCAAAGAGGCCTCAGAGGGAATCCCTTCTCAAGACATTCCTAATTCCTCAGGGAAGCCCACAACGCAGCACTCTCCATCACTGTTCTTGCTGAAAAGCATCAGCTATGAATGCTCCATTGCTAGGATTTAAGACTGCAGCAACAGGCAGTGAGTTAATGAGTTTTATTAACGATCATATCTGAATGAGCTGGCAGTAGTTTGACATTGCTTAATGTTACTGTGCTTGATGTGGTTTCACTAGCAGGGTGTATTGCTCAGTATTTTTTCTTCAGCTGTATTTTAGTAACATTGCCTTTGCATCTAGGGCTTTCAACTACATCTACTGTGATATGTCATAAAGAAACTATGTTGGCCATATAACTTTAAATCGTACAGGGCATTATACAGAAAAGCCTAAGTGTCAATCTCTCAGTAATTTGTGGTGAATTTAAATCAAGCCACAGGCTAGGTTTGTTTATCTGTTCCTCATAGCTAGAAAACTACTTCTATGAAAAAAAATGCATGCAGAAGAAAATAATTTAAATACTTTCAAATTATACTTCTAAATAATTTAATTACTTTTAAATAATTTAAAGTAACTGTACGCCTTCTTACTCTTTGTATTATAAAAACCAGACAACAGCAGAAAAAAGAAACGAAATTCCATTCATCACCTGTAGGATCTTCCAGTATGGTGTGGTGTTTCCCAGGGGTCAGTGTTGGGACTGATCCTGTTCAACATCTTTGTCGGCTACATGGACAGTGGGATTGATAACACCGTCAGCAAGTCTGCCGATGACACCAAGCTGTGTGGTGTGGTTGACACACAGGCGGGAAGGGATGTCACCCAGAGGGACCCGGACAGGCTGGAGAGGTGGGACAGTGCAAACCTCATGAAGTTCAACAAGATCAAGTGCAAGGTCCTGCACCAGGGTCGGGGCAATCCCAGGCACAACATAGGCTGGGCAGAGGCTGGACTGAGAACAGCCCTGAGGAGAAGGAGTTGGGGGTGCTGGTTGATGAGAGGCCCAACATGACCCCACAGTGTGCCTTGAGCCCAGGAACCAACCGTGTGCTGGGCTGCATCAGGAGGAGCGTGACCAGGAGGTCGAGGGAGGTGATCCTGCCCCTCTGCTCTGCTCTCACGAGACCCCACCTGCAGTGCTGCATCCAGCTCTGGGGCCCCCAACACAAGGGGGATGTGGACCTGCTTGAGTGAGTCCAGAGGAGGCCACAAAGGTGCTCCAAGGGCTGGGGCACCTCTGCTGTGGAGACAGGCTGGGAGAATTGCGGTTGTTCAGCCTGGAGAAGGCTCTGGGGAGACCCTGGAGCAGCTTCCAGTGCCTAAAGGGGCCTATGAGAAATGTGGAGAGGGTCTTTTTAAAAGGGCCTATAGTGACAGGACAAGGGGGAATGGCTTTAAACTGAAAGAGGGGAGATTTATATTAGATATGAGGAAGAAATTCTTCACTATGAAGATGGTGAGACATTGGCACAGGTTACCCAGAGAAGCTGCGGCTGCCCCATCCCTGGCAGTGTTTGAGGCCAGGTTGGACACGGCTTTGAGCAACCTGGTCTAGTGGAAAGTGTCCCTGCCCACGGCACAAAGGTTGGAACTAGGTGATCGCTAAGGTCCTTTCCAACCCAAACCATTCTGTGATTCTATGGGTACATCCATAGTACTGTCTCATGGCAAATATTTTGAAGTTTTTAGTTTCCTAAAATAAGGCGAGAATGACTGTAAAGATGATTCTCTCCCTTGCACTTAATTTTGCATCTGTTGGCCAATAGCAGTGGAAGTTTATAGAAGGTACAAGATGTTTCATGAAAACAGGTGGCTAAGTAGATACCCTTTAACAGCTACTTGACAGCCTTGAATTCCTCCAATGAAAGGCTTACTCACATGTTAAATGTCAGACAATCTACACGGAAGATCAGAGGTAGAACAGAAATGAACAGACTTGTCTTTTTTTTTCTCAAAGACTTAATTTCAAATTCATGCAATTCACTGCTGCAAGAACAATTTAGTTTTTAAAAGCTTCCCAAAAATGAAATTAAAATATTTCTTAAGTTTGTATTGTACCAGACAGGATTCTGCAAGAAATGTGAAATATAATTGCATGTATGCAATTGGCGACTAACTACCAATGTTATCCAACTGTCTGCTTCCCATGACAATGGGTTTTAGGAACCAATTCAACTTCAGAAAGTTTATAGGCAAAAAACGAAGAAATCCTAGAATTTTTTACATAATGAATTCCAGGACTGATTAAGCGATTAAATAGTAATGCAGAAATGATCTTGTTGGAACTACATGACCCTAAGGTCCTTTCCAACCCTACCCATTCTTTGATTCTGTAATGCTATGTCCAGATAAGTGCTTTCCTCTTTTACTTTTAAAATCAGTGATATGCAGTCATTAAGTAACTTCAAAACATTGAAGCACGGTCTGTTAATATCCAGCTTTCCCTATTTTACGGAAGGGTTCAGAAAAAATCATATAATTCAGTCAAGGAATGAAGGAAGGGCCCAAACTTGATCCCGCCCCCCCGCCCCCCCCCCCCCCCCCAAAAAGAGACCTTTCTTGTTTCTCAACAATACTCATGTATCCCATCAAAACCAGATTAACAAGAGAGGTGTGGGATGGGCAGTTTTGGTTCACAAGTAGCATGCACTTTCTTGGATTCAGTAAGACATATCCATAACGAGAACACAGATTAATTCTGACATCTTCACCATGACTTCTCACTTTCCTGGAAGAGTCCTGCTCTGACTGACACTGATTCAGGATACATGGCTATCAGATACTACGACCAGAAAACCCAACAGGATTATGATGGCAAGAGTAGTGCCCTCAGGTCAGAACAAGTTTCCCCTGCAGTTATTCTCCATCTCTTCCCCCATGATCCATAAAACCAAAGACAGTTGCTGTGATATATTCAAGTAAGTCTTAGAGCTGAAGCCAGTTAGGCTTCAACAACAAGAGGGAGCCGGATGTTTTAGGTGTTTTATTTATTTCTATTAGTACAATGGCTATGATTGTTACAGGCAACTTGTGTTGTAAGTATCGATTTCCCTGAAATAGACTCTGTTATAGGTAAGCTTTCCTGCTTTCTTTCCCTGTTCTCTGAAGGAAATCATACAGTTCAACCATGCTGGTAGCTCGACTATCAGATATGGCCAAGCTTGGCACATGCAATCATTTCAATACACTGGCAGTAAAATAAATAACTGGGTAACAAAGAACAAGCATCTTCAAAACAAAAGTATGTATCTATCAAGGAAAAAGAGCTAACAGTAAAAAATAAAGACAGTAAAGGTGACTAACTGTTAGCTTCTTGATGATCTTTGGCACATATTCTACGTAGCCTGTTCAAATCCACTTCTGTGCTTGACATTAGATTGTCCTACTTATAACCTGTTGTTTTTCACTTATAAATTTGGTAACTTTCGTTGATACTGCCTTTGTAACACTGAAATAAACTTGCTCCATTTCTGTCCCTTTTTAGTGTGGACTCTTGCAATGGATTAACATTACTGGTTGGTGTTTAACCTTTGGGAGAAAAAAGTTTCAAATTCAGCTAGGATGGAGTAATAAACAGCTATCCTATTATCTCCTAAAACTGCTATCTGGGTCATACTTGGCTTAGCCTGCTTGCTTCCTTTAACACCACTTTTTGATTCAACACCATAGCCAGCAATCAATCACTCAGATATTAATTCTGAATTCACAGCAGATAGGATTAGGGTATTTCCTGCTACTGGTAAATAAAACGGCTGTACAGACTACTAAAACTGCTCTCTTGTAAAAATCTCTTTCATAAGATTAAGAGGAGGGTTAAAAGGCACATGTGGAGACATACAAATAGCAAAACCAGCTGTTTTACTCGCTTTTCTTTATTGGAAGAAAGAGTATCAATAGATGACAGAGATCCAACATAGAAGGCTGTCATAACTTCTTCAAAATTGAAGCAAGGTAGATTTCAGAACTTTGAGGAGAGGTAGTCAATGATCTGTTATTCAAAACAAACCAAAGCAGGGATACATATGTCCCAGGAGCAGTACAAAGTAGTGATGGTAGTAGCCATGTAGATGGTAGTACCAAGTAGTGATGGATTATGTTATAGGACAGGCAGAAAATGTGAGGTGGTCCTGTGCTGCATTTTGTGAGCTAAGGGAACATGCGGAGCATCACAGGCTGAGTTGAGGCACACCTTCCAAGACAATTAAAATCACTGCCTTAAATCCTGAACAGCCAAAGTGCAGACCAAGCTACTATAACCACACAAGCTATAATAACCCATTTTATCACTCTGCACATTAAAATACATCACACTTGCAGTCTGTTACAGATTTTTTGTTGCGTCATTCACATGCAGATGACAGAACCAATTATTGAATGCAGAAGTGAGGATTCTTTCAGAAATCAATCTTACACAGCTACAGAAACTGTGCTATTAATTTCTTCTATGTTTAGAAGCTTTTGACTCATTATCCATTCACCTGTCTTTCTGTAACAATATTGTAATTCTAGTCAACTAGTTTCCAAAACCAGAATCAGGTCATTAACTCCATCTGGAATTTCATTTTTAACTCAAGAAATTGTTAATACAGACTTAAGCTTAATTCATTACTGGATGCTTTTTGAGCATTTGTGTTTCATTCCACCATTAGACTAATGCTAGAAGAGTTTCCATCTGAAACATAAAATCAACTGTTTTTAAAAATGATTTCCAATACAGAAAAACTGCATTTCTGCCAAGTGTAACGTCAGAACATTCAAATATACTAAAATTATATTCTCAGTATACACCATTCTAAAGGCCTGCAAAAAATGCCTCAGACTTCATTACTTGTAAGGCTTCTTGGATCTACCCATTACAAGAACACAGATCAATAATTTTGCTTGCTGTTAGCCTAATATTAATTATCATCTTGGTAATATTAATATTAGCCTAATATTAATATTCATTTTGGTAGTGAAACTCTTGATTTCACGCGAACAAATTATCCTGAGTTTCAGAATGTCAAAAAAGCATGAAAAAGATTCAGGGAATAGCTACATTTTTTTTTTCTCTTTTTGAGAAATTATCTCTGCTCACGCTTCAATACAATTTTTTTCTAAGAGGAAAACACACAGTTAGCAAATGATGTGTTTACTTCTGAATCTACTTCTGATAAAGGCTATTTATTCCGGAATTTGAAGGACAGATGGTAGTTTACTGCCTAAAGAACAGCAAATAAAAAGTGTCTTATTTGTCAAAGATGTTGATTGTCTATTCTTGACTTCAAATTGAGCTGTGTCTCCTTAAATACATTTGAAAATTATGGTCATATATATACAAATTTGTAACTTCCAATTAACTTATTTTTGTTGATTATAGTGAGTTTGGTCAGTACCAGACATTTCTACTACAGGTGAAAGTCATTTTCACACTCTAAATAGACATTGTAAATTCAATTATTTCATTCTAAACAAGAAAAATATACTACAGCAACAATGGGTATTTTCAAGAGATACACACAATATGAAAGTAACTGCTTTAGAAAGCACTGATTAAAAAATACATATTTTGACTTTATAAAAGCTCATAATTTTCTCACAATTTTGACGATTTATGTCCAAAACCAGTATTACAATCACATTTCAGACATTTAGCTTTAATACAATCTTCCTATTTTTCTATGAAGAACTTGCCCTGAGGTCTTCTGATTTTCTCCAGTTCTTTGTAAGTCAGCCCTCCTTTTGACAATTCTGGCAAAGTGCTCTGTGTGTCCAACGTTCTCTGCCTTACCTTAAAAAAAGAGAAATTAAATAAATTTCCTCACCCTTACTGTGAGAAAGCAGTGGAAGTAACAACAACAACAAAAAAAATCACAGCTATGTATTTTACTAATAAGCTGATGCCAATGTAGCGTTAAAGTTGTCTTCAGATAAGTTGGATAACTGCACATGGAAGTGTTTGGTCTGACTCAAGTACCTGCCTTAGGCTGTATTTGTCTCAAAGTAGTTCGACCAAAAAAACCAAATGTGCTGTTATTGTTGCTGTTCTTGTAGACCCTTACTTCTAAAAAGCACAGTGAGTTATAGTAGAGGAGGTTTATGAGGTACAGCAAGGACTTTGCATCACCATGTACTTTATGCCAATACCATACTGTATTTGCCCAATCAGGAATCTGAGAAGAGGGGGGATCAGACATACACATGAGAACATACATGAGCTTTAACAAGTATCTTAGACACTTCATATTTGGGAACAATTTTTCCTCGTCTTAGGCCTAGGCTAAAAGACAGCAGGCTACAGGCAGAAAGTACATAGCACAGGACTTGAAGAAGCATTTGTAAAGAATACGGCTCATGAAAAGATTTGCTAAGGCAGTTACCTAACTATGCAGTCGTAGCAGCATAGCAGGCAAAAACTGTAGGGTGCAGAATGCTCCGGGTTAAGGCTGGAATGAAAACATCTGGGACTGAGAATACAAAAAACAAATATACAGGCTGAACATCACACATAAGTTGTGCTCTTCTGACTGTGATACAAGAAAGGACGAAGATTAGGCAAAGAATGTGTTCATTTTGGCTGATACTATTCGGTGTAATACCAACAATCTTGTTTAGCTATGCCTTAACTCCTAGCTTTATGATCATTACAACAGTGCTTTGAAGCTACATTTGTGTGCAATAAACCTGACTGAATATTGTAACACAGTGAAGACTGTGGTCATTCTTTAAACCAGGTCTGAATGCTGAAACCTCTAACTGCAATTTTTGTCATATTGCAGTGCTTGGGATCTCCACACATCAGTAATACTCAGTGGGATGACACTGATTACCACTCCCAGTAACAGATAATAACACAATGTCAGTCAGTTGTATGTGGCATCTGATTATGGAATAGCAAGAGATCTTAGGTGACAGAGATGTTACAGATAGTCAAATCTCTATGCCTGTCACCCATGTGCTAGAGCAAATGGCACAGTCACCATCCTTCTCACATGGCTCAGGATACAGGATGGGAGCTATCTAAATCCTGGAAAAGGTAGCTACAGTCTCATTGCTGAATGAAAAAGTTCTGTGCAGTTGCAGGCTGGCTAAACAATTGTCCCCTCCTCTAATCATTTATCTGAATAACACCAGCTGTATGTACTTGGGCTAGGAGGAAAAGCAGAATAGCAAGGACAAGAACACAGGTCCATACTGATTCTCAAGTGTCCTCAGTCATACAGAAAAGACAGTGCACCTGAGAGCAGCTCTTTAACCCTGTAATCCCCAAAAGACTCAGTTCTGTACATGACCCTGGCACACTCATGGATTTTCAACAGCAGAAACAGAACTCAAAACAGGTATTTCCCCTCATGTGCTCAGTTTTTGCTTTAATTACCCCAAGCTATAAAGAAGGAAAAAACCTCCAATTTCAGGGTGGGCAAATAAGCAAATAATGAGAAATGTTTGGACAAGTAGGCTAAAGACAGAATAAAAAAATAACTGTAAGCAAGATCAGAGATAAAGTGCCTAATGAAAGAGAAATACAGAAACCTTCCAATTTAAACTGATTGCAAAGAATGTAGGACAGCAGATGCAAGGCTGTTTGATCAAGGTGGTTCAGATACAGGGAAGATTGTGCAGCAGGGAAGTAATTGCACATTAGTTCAGGAGAAGCAGCTGACTACAAGGCTGAAGATAGGCATATCCTGGAGGAAAGAGACCAGTTAAAGAGGAATAATAAAGGGAATGGTGCATACATTCATTATTTCACCCAGAGATGAAGCATGGCTTGCACCAACAGAATACATGGGCAAGCAGAGAAGTGGCTGAGAAAGCAGTATGGGAATGGACACAATGATCAGCTAAGCAATAAGAACAAGCATTGTGGCTGCAGGTCAATTGTGTCATAAAACCTTCTCTTCAACTACTTAATTTTAATCTTAAAATACAAATGAACTCCTGAACCTAATTTCCTAATAATTATAATCCTTCTTTAGATTTCCAGCTGAGATTCATCCAGGCTAGTTCACTTCATTTTATTCTAGTGCTGACACTAGTAATCAGTTTAATTTCTTCTCTTACTTTCCTTTATCCCATCCTATAAGTAGGACCTGTAGACCCAAATACCTCATGTCTTTTTACAAGGCTAAACCAACTAATCACTTTGTCTTCTCTAACAAGGGAGCTTGGCATTCCCTAGTAATTTTAACTCTTGAAATTGAAATGATCCAAATTATGTATAAACTTCCAAGGAATGTATTACCATTTTCCTGCAACAAGACCTTCCTACTGTAATCTGTATATGTACTAAGGCTGTGGAATATCCATCCCTGGAGATATTCAAAAGCTGTCTGGATATTTTCCTGGGCAATCTGCTCTGGGTGATCCTGCTAGAGCAGGCGGGTTGACCAGACAACCTCCCGAGATCCCTTCCAACCTCAACCATACCGTGATACTAAGAAATCTCACTTGATTTTTCTAGCCTTTGCTTGGTTTTCACAACTTCATCACAATACTGGATTATACTCATTCTGTGATCACCTAATACACCATTTTTGTCCCCTTTTCTGTCATTTCCATCTGGAGAGCTCTGATAGCAGAAATCCCTGATAGTCTTTAGCTTCTCACAGACCTTTTTATCAAATTGAATCCTATTTTGTTATCTCAGTTCTTCAGGTCATCAGTTCTTCTTGTACTAGTTTCTTTCTTCTCTGTTGATGACACCAATCAAGTCTGCCACCCACAGATTTGATTAGTATAACCTACTCAATTTCCAATACAGACCAAAGCATATCCAGACCAAACCCTGCTAAGGCCAAGCCTTCCTGTTTGAACACAAACCTTTGACATCTTCTCTTCACTCCAGTGTTTACGTGTCTACTAATTTCCATGTCTCTCATGCTAACTTAATATCTATATGATGCCACACTAACTGCTTTCATGAGTTTATAGTAGATCTACCACATTTCTTTTGGAAAGAGAAATGATTTTCCTGGAAAAGCCAGAGTTAGCTTAGCATATTTTATTTTATTTTATTGGCCATTTGGCTCCATAGCTTTTTTTCTCCAAAATGTTTTCACAAGCCTTTGCTGAAGTTGCTCTAGTGGCTCTGAAGTCACGAAGATGATTTTCCTTATTTGGAAAGCAGTAGAATACACATTGCCCCCTTCAAACTATACAGGCTGATCCTCATTAAACATATTACATACTCTTGCTATGGGGTTTGCATTAAGATACGCTCACTCTTTCTGTAATAAAAATGACCTCACTTAAAAGAAAATATCAACGAACCCTAAATTCTAGGATTTCATTCTGCATTGTATGTACTAATCTCCTTTTCAGCACTTTGATTTCCAAGATCCACCTGGTTTTGTTCCCTGTGCTTTATGTATTTAGTGGGGTTTAGGAAATGTTCACAAATATATACTGCTGCATCACCTAAATATATTTGCACCTGGATGCATCAGGAGGTATCTCAGCTTGTCTAATTAATCTACCATCATTTTCTTAGATCTGGTGGCTCAGACCAAGACCTGAAACAAATTTTGATTTTGTTTTAGTATGTTTGTGTCAGTGGCAGACAGGAAAATCAAGCTAACTAAGATGACCTGTGAAGGTGACAAGCCATGGCCCAATGCTGTCTTCACTTAAAGCATGTCTCCTTCACTAGGAATCAGAGCTGACATAAATGCACCTCCATAATCCTCAAATACCCACCATTTAATGAGGTCTGCCACTGACAACTGCGAGGCAAGACACCACTTTCTATGTCTCACCTTTCTTTTTTTTCCATCTTAGCATGGCACTGTGGCAAGATGATCAGCTGACGACCATGTTTGGTCAGGATGGTCTAAGGGCATGATTTCTGTCTGTATTCCTGTCTGCTCCTATCATCCCTACCCCTTGCCAAAACAGCAGCATTGGAGTAGAATACGGAAGGAAATCCCTAACTGTCATTTCTCCCAGATATGCAGTGCTTACCTCAGCTGTATTTATAGCCTTAGAATTCATGTATTTCAAAACAAGAGAGAAGAAATTCCTTAGAATTCATGTATTTCAAAATAAGAGAGAAGAAATTAACAGTCTTATCTGGAGGAAAGGCCATGGAAGTAGAGTGAGTACTCTTTGACTGGGAAAGTATCTGATCGTAACAGAGAAGAAAAATAATACGACTTTGTCAAAATCGAGGTGAGGAAATCTATTGCAAGTTTTCTTGCAGACATTCTAAACAGAGTTTATCTGAAATATTCAGCTTGGTTCTGTGTGTGAACTAGACTGACTTATACACACATACTTTTATCCTTTTCAACAGTGTTCCGTAGCCCACATAAATATCATAAGGCAAATACAAAGCTTGAAGAAGCTGTTGGCAGCAAAGCTCCTGGGTTCTTTTTTTTTATTGGTCTGTTAAAAAAAAAAAATAAATTATTTAGAACATTCAGCACATCAGCGCTGTTAGTTTAAATTGACCTTGACTGTCTAGAACTTGTGTATCCTTCTACAATCTCTAATCAAAGAAGAACAAGTCTTAATTTTCTCAGAAGCATTTATTTTCTGGTTGCTTTCTTGCTCAACTCTCAAATCAAAGGTATGAAAAAAAATTGCTTCCAGTGAGTTTTGAACATACCTAACAAAATGAGATTATCCAACTTGTGTAGCATACATGCATTCATATATCAATCCAGCCACATGCAACATGTAGCGATCAAGATATGTTTAGTTCCAAATGCATCTGAGTTCACAAAAATTGCAAAATGCATAAGGTGCATTTACGTACACAAGCCACAAATATTTCCTACATTCCATCTAATCATATTATAGTACAAGAAAAACATGCTACCAGACTTAAGTTCTGTAAGACAAATTCTTCCCCATGCAATACAGCTTTATTAGCCAGGTTTTCCCCCTGGGCAAGTTTCTTGATTCAAATTTTAAGTGAACAAATTTCAGAATATGTCCAGTTGTTCACTGACATACTAAAAAACCCAGGTGATGGGCTTGTTCCTCATTAACAGTTCATTAAAAATCACAATACAGACAGGAATACAGCATGGCTTTTAAGCAATCCCTCCTGTTTCACATGCAACTTTTACTTTAAACTTTTGGTACCTCAGCTGCATAATTTTATTGTCAGCTCACAAGTCTCTGCTTTTATGTAAGTCCACAGCACAGACATAACCAAAACACATGTGGAAGCAGACAGAAATCAGTCACTTCATCATGTGATCAACTTCTGAGCAGTTACTCACAGGACAAAAGTACCTACCTGTTAATAATGCAACATGAAGATTCAGCAATAGAGAAATATAAATGTAATGTATTTATATCTTCTGTTAGGAAATTATTTTCACACCCAGCTATTAAACCTACAGCAGCAAGTCCAAAAATCGTCCCCGAATATCTGGAAAATTCCTGTGTCCAAGCAATCTGCATGGCTGTTTGTCTCTCTCCCATCTGGTTCTGCAACAGTAGTTGCCTTTACAGCTAAAGAAGAGAGAGAGGTTAAATAAAATGAAGTTACCATTTATTTTAAAGACTGTGTCAATCTCTCATTAGCCTATAAATCCAAAAGGCTGAGAAAGTTTTTTTTTTTGTTCTTTTACTTCAGCTATTCATAGCTTTTGATTGAAAATGGTCTTTTTCAGTAATAACTCAGAATAGTTTATACCAAGAAAGCATTTAAGTCAATTAGCAAATGCCTTATATAGTCATTCTAATGCTGCTTTTCAAGATCAAGAAAACCAAAACACCAGTGTTAGGTTTTGAGAGCTCCCCAGGTCTCAGCAGCACTCCCTAGGTTAAGGTTCTCCTCCCTCTGCATTTCCATGGTGATTTAAAGCATACCATCTAGCTGCTTTCCAGTTTATTTTGTTTCATTTTAATTTAGCTGATAGTAATGTTAGAGTCAATCTTCACATTTCTTTGCCCTTTGAGGATCCTCTGATCCATCATAATGCCCTCTGATGCATCATAATGACAACAACTCTTTTGAAACGCTATAGTTTACAAAAAATGCTGTGAAGATATCATATCTTTTGGAGATACTGGAATACATATCAAAAGTCCATGAAAAAATACTTCTGCAACTAGACTTGAAAACAATAATTTAAAAAGAACAATCTAGACTGTATAGTCACACATCAATGTAGAACTTTCTATGGTGCATCACATTAAAAAACAGACTATTAGATTCTTTTTTTGTAATTACATGCCTCATCTAAACATACTGGTACATTTCCATTAAGTAAAGGCAGATTTGGTATTTCTTAGAAGTTCCTTTCTATAAAACATCAAAAAGAACAATGGTCTTTCCTCCTTAGAGTGATGCAAAAAATAAGAATTGTGCCAAAAATAAGTAGTCTGAAACCAAAGTACAGAAGTTAGTTAATACAGTAAGAAGTCTATTTCTTCCCATTAATGTTTGTAACTTATTCTGGGGGAAAAAACCAGGGTACCTGAGTTGGTATGTCTAGCCTCACTAATCAACCTGCATATGAAGTCCAACAAGGTAGAGGAAACTGAATACCAGCTGCCTAAAAAATGGATATTCTAGAAAAGAAAGAACAAAGAGCAAATTCAGAAAGTTCTCATGTGTCTATAAAAGTAATTAAATCTGTTCTTTTTTTCCTGCTTCCTAATTCATTAATAATTTAAAGGATTTGTAATTACTTAAGGTTTCCACCCATTTATTCATCTCCGTTATTATTGATTTAGCCTGAACAGTACAATTTCTGTTAAACTGTTACTAATTATTTCTTCAGACTATGTTGATCTTGCTGTCTTATTTACAAGCTCATTCAGTACCTAGATAGGCAGAATTAATTTTTTAGACAGCATAATAAAAAAAAAGGACAGATCTAATTACCTATAATTGTACACAATAGGAAAAACAACATTCACTGTAGTCTCACAATACTTTTTCATCTGTTTCACTCTCCTCAAGACTTATATTGCAATAGTTGTTGTCACACACACACACAAAAATATCAACAGGGTCTACCTTCCTGATATCTGTAATATTCAGATCTATTTTTTCAGATGAAGTAATTACATAATGGCTGACAAGCCAGTTAATAAAATATCAAAATAATTAGATTTTATTTTGTCACCTATGAGATACTTGCAAATTCTAAAGCAAACAAGCCCCATTTCTAAAGTAAATTAGCCCCATTGTGGCCCCCAATATCCTAACCCTGGTAAATTGCTGAGGGTTGACGTGACAAGATAAAATAATTACATGTAATATCAGTTTAATGACCTCTATTTTGCCGTTCGATTATGTATATAGCTCGCACATGTGCGAGAAGTGTTAAGGGATCTTTTGTTTGCCTGTCAGCACAAATAAGGAGCCTACCTTGCAAGAGGCACAGTACTACCCTAAATGAGCTTCAATTTGAAGAACTACATGTGGAGGAAGTGGGACAAGGATGTGCAGATGATAGGTCTTGCTAAAAGAAAACTTAATGGAGAACAGTAAAACAGTTTAATACGCATAGAGTGTAAAAAGAATCATGGAATAAAGATAAGCTGTAAGTTTAAACCTACAAAAGAAAACTAAAGGATCCTAATCTGATATTTTTTAAAACAATAACAAAAGAAAAAAAACACAGAAATTCCCCTCAGACAAGCTATACTTCTACAGCTCTTTAAAACCCAAGTACTAAAAGAAAAAGGTATTACTAAGTCACAGACACTGAAGTCAAACAAACTGCTTTCTGTAGGAATCTCTCGTATCAAATTTCAGAAGCCCAAGGATACTTACATGTACATCTACAAGTAGTTTATATAAGTAACTTTATATGAACGAAAACAACATCTTATGCATATTATAAACAGCAACCAGATAACATAATTTTTCATACTCGTTTCTAACCTGAAGGACCTTGCTTTTTTCTTCCACTTAAACAACCTTCAACTTTCTGCACAGTAACTCACTCAAAAATAAGGGACGCACACACATGCACACTGAGAAAAATGCTCAATATTCCTTTCCTCTGAGCAAAATTCTGCAATGTGGTTACAAAATCTTACCTAGATGAAACATAATACTGTATTTATTAAATAAGATGTGTTGAAGGGAAGCTTTAGACTGATCAATCTTAGAGATAAGCATTTTATGTGTATATAGGGAAATACAGCATAGCCAAGATGAAAAGGTTTCAGATGCACAGAAGGCAGTAAAAAGTGTATCTGGAGACATTCAGCTAAGAGTCATTTCCTTCTTGCTGTTATTGAAGTTGCATGATGTCACAACGACCAGTTTACTATACAAGACGTATTTTGTCCATAAACTTACAATGTAGCACCAAGAAAGCACCACAATGCTAAGTAATCTACAGTACTGCTGCAGACTTTTGTTTTTAACTTGAATTTTATTTATATATAAGTTATACAGAGAAAATCTAATAACACCACACAAATATCACTAAATGTTCTCCAAAGTATCTCTGAACCTATGCAATCTTATGCCAAACCCAGAAATACTTCTCCCAAACACCAGAAATTACCTCTGTTCTGTTCTCTTTAGTTCTGAAAAGATCTTAATTCTTGCTTTCCATTTCCACGATCAGTTTTGTCACTTGGCATAGTTTCATCTTGCCAAAACAAAAGACTGTAGTGCTGTAGCAGTAGGACTGCAAGGGGAATCTGCATAACAAAGACATTTACTTAAAATTTTCTAAGGCAATTCCATACTGACTTTACCGGATTCCAAGCTTTCCTCAAGAAAAAGGAAAGAGAAAACTGAGCAACCATTATGGCCAAAGTCATCCCAGAACATACTGTTTCATCTCACGACTTAAACCTACTGGAATAATTGCAGGAAAAGGAGTTTGGAGTATGCCTGAGCTTTCTTCTGAGAGTCACTGTGCTGCTGAGTTATGTCGGTCAATATTGCCATCAGGTTCCATGTGTTGGCTCCAACAAGGTGTCTCTTCCGTGCAGCAGAAAACACACCTCTTGCAGACTATGACAAAGCAGACATAACGCAGGGCACCTATCTACCCTGTGTCATCAAAGACAGACTTAAAATGTCCAGACCTAACATCTGATCAGCTAAATAGGTTTATAAGCCATGTTTGATGTTAAAAGAGTATCTGCATTTAAATGGATTTTGGATGCTCTAAAGTTGCAAAACTAAGCACCTACATGGGGAGTCAAGCAACTCTTACAAACCTCAATCTTTCAGAATTTATAAAAATTCAGAGGCAATATCCTTGTTCTTACCCACTTAACATGCCGATCTGAATCGAACATCTTGAGCTCCAACCATTTTGAATGACCACGGTACTCGGATATGTTGACTTTACACCACAACTATTTGTAGATCATAAGGCGAAACTATTATATTAAGATTACATTAACCTAAAGCAAGTCAGGATTTGAAAGCAGATCTATATAGAGAAGGACTCAAGAGTCCACCACAAAAGATTATTCCAAATTAGATGAAAGATAGAAAACCAGATCATGTTTGACTGTAGTTCAAATCAATATCCCATTTTCAGCTGTTAATTTCTTAGTAATTGTGTCTTATTTTCCTCCACATGTGTTCTATTGAAAATGCCAGCCACACTGGGGTATCGAAAGGGTGGAGGGCACTTTGACCTGTTAACATGCAGATTTTATGACAAAGGCCAAGGCCAAGTCCTGCTCCTTTGGGACTTTGCAATGACAGTTAAGATGACTTTCCATTATGGCATATCAGAAACAAGAATTAAGAACAGCATACATTTTACTGCAAACCGTAACTTCACACATAGGACTTTCCAGGTGATAAGAGAACACAAATGTGAATCATCCAAACTTAGCAGAGATGTGCTGTAGTTTATTTAGAATAATCTCACTGATAGGAGAAGCTGATTATATGTATCAGGTGAATCATACATATCAGGTGAACAAAAGTTCACCATCCAAGTGCCATGTTTTAGGGAATGAATACATTTTCTGCCATGTTTTAGGGAATAAATTAATTTCAAGTACATAAGCCTCTGGTCTATATACTCATAAAAACTAGGGACTGTTTACACAACTGTGCTTGCGTAAAAATTACAGATAAAGGGTCACAACTGCACATTTACTGTGGAAGGAAGGGTGATGCTGCAGTTTTCCCAGCCAGGTTGCTGTGTATGGTATCAAAAAGCTGAAGCTGTGATGTAGATGCACGGGTACACATCTGAGCATGCTTTTCTGTTACCAAGAAAATACACCTACAACGAGACCATGTATTTAAGACACATATAAAAGTACACTTAATATAGTATTCTTAAAAACCCTAATCAAACCAATGTGAATTTCTGTGATTTTAATTCTATAATGAACAGAAGCAACTTATTTACTGGTAATAATACGGATTGCATAATTTTAAATTACATTTAGTTTTTCAAAATAAAAAGGGTACTAGCAGCAAGTAACATTTTCTATTTTATAACATTTTCAGGAGGACTCAATCAGAAATAACTTTCGCATTTTTCTCTAAATACAGTTAGTAGTTTCTCAGGACTGTGTGAGAAACCGTAAGGGCTGATTAGCATTTGAAGTCTGACACATACGAACTGCTATAGTAAAAGGAAATCAATCCGACAGAATGAAACACGACAGATGAAGAGAGGTGAGATGGAGAGGGAAAAGGTCAGTTACTGTGAAACTGATAATGCTAATAAACTAGTCAGTGGTAACCATCCTTATCATTTCTATTGATTAATCTTCAGACTGTCACAATGATGTCAAACCACAGAAAAGAGCATTTATGCCATCATTTCATTGATTAACATCCAGTGGGAGAAAATTCTCAGCTGAAATAATTTAATCAACTTCAGTAACTTGCAAAAAAAATGAACAGTCCTCTCTGGATTACAAGCCACATCAGCACTGGTAGACAGACTGGAAATTTCTAGTACTCTTAGCTTATTTTCTCTCTTTCTTTTTACCTTTTTGTTTCATGTTCAGATGCTGTAGGAAGGAACAGATGCTACCTTGGTTTTCTATTAAGGTAAGGAACAAAGCAAAACAAGTGGGATGCAAGGTGCTGTACAAAGGCTCAACAAAAATGAAAAGCAGAGCCAGTGCAAAATGCTCTCTCTTCACTGTCCATGTGTACTAAATACAATTTCTTTTTGTGCAGGTCAAGATGTATCTGGGAACTGGAAGACACAGTAATCACCTCCGGATAAAGCCTCTATTTTTAACCTAGTATATTTAATGGCTCTCCAGGCAGATAATGCTGTTTTCTCCAACCCCTCTGAACTGGTGGACAAGAGAAAAAAACCTAGCTTGAGAGTAGTTGTAGCGGTAAACCTATTTAGAGAACTGCATTTCATGTTCGTATCATTAGGACAATTATGCTGACAGCCTGGTAAACAGATATTCAGATAGAAATGGAATTAATTTACCTCGGAACTACCAGTCAGATAAACATACATCATCTCTGCTTAAGTTCTGAAACTCACTAAATCTAAGAGAAACATGAAGAAACCTCATAGCAGCCTTCCAATATTTGAAGGGGGCCTATAAGGACACCAGAGAGGGTCTCTTCATCAGGGACTGTAGTGACAGGACAAGGGATAATGGATTTAAACTTAAACAGGGGAAGTCCAGGTTAGATATAAGGAAGAAGTTCTTTACTGTGAAAGTGCTGAGGCACTGGCACAGGTTGCCCAGAGTCACTGTGGCTGCCCTATCTCTGGCAGTGTTCAAGGCCAGGCTGGAAGTGGCTTGCAGCAACGTAGTCTAGGGTGAGACCCCCAGTCTAGAGGTTGGAACTTAATGATCTTAAGGTCCTTTCCAACCCAGACCATCCTGTAATCCTGTGACTGTAGTTCATGGAAATTAAACCGATGGTAAATCCTTAGACTCATGTTAAAAGAACCTCCAGTTTTGTCACATGTTAATCTTTTGCACATTTGTTAACAGGTCATGGCTACTGTACCTGTTAATAGAAGTTTATTTTCACTTACAGTTTTTTAGTGATCAGAGACTCTTGAACAACTAGTGACTTCTGAGTACTCAGAGGCACAACGAAAAGAAGGCTTAATTTTTAAAATACGTGTCAGTCACACACACAAAACTTGCAAATCACTTACAAAACACACACAAAAGTTGGTGTGCAGGTAATATAGCTAAGTAACAAACACCTTGCAGTAGAGTGTACTTGGCATTTTGTAAGCTGATGAAAGATTAAAGGCTTATGTGACTTGTCCTAGATGTCATCCTTCCTAATCTATGTGCAAAACCAAAAGCTGTTGGAAATGGTGGTTTAGCAAAAATAAATGGAAAGTAGAATAGTGATACCTATGTTTACACCTCCCTTGTAAGCCACCAGAGTGCAATACAGAGATTATTACTTGTAATAATTACAAGTGCCTGCTTGGTTCTATGACCAATATGTACAAAAAAGTGTCACATAATGGGCCTCTAGATTAAACAGTTAGAATAAATCAGACTTAAATGTTTTATCCTGCCGCTTCAAAGCTTGTTTCCAAATATTTTTTACATCAATTACACAGGGCAATTAAAATTATTAGAACTGCAAGAAACTATACTCTCTAAAACGAAAACTCAATTTTTAATGCTTCCAACTGCAAAGACACATTACAAAATATTTACAGGCTAAGAGCTATCACTGAAAGGAAGGGATCACACAGTATCTGCTACAAGCCTGAAGGTAAACTGCACTGATAAACCATAAAAATTCTTTATATTCCTGTTGTCAATAAGTTACTGGAATTACATGCCATTTAAAAGGAAAATAATGTCGAAACCACCTAAATCCATTTTACATTTTAAGCTGTGCAAAGGAGATGCTCAACCCAATGGACCGTAGTACAAAACTAAGATTTCTTGGCAGCAGACTTGCTTTTCCATGCTTCTGCCATGTGGCCTTTGAGCAACTCAACATGCAGCAGAGTGAAGACCTGCATTTAATAATCTTAACAACAGAGTAAGGAAAGTTTTAAGGTACTATTATCAGTGTTTAAAATGCTCAGGATTTTTATACAAGCTCTATAAAGGCATACCACGTCATTTGATAGTCAGTGATGTAAAAAACAGGTATCCAAGCTGTAGGAACAATAAAATAGATCAAGCCATGTAAGATGAAGAGCTGACATTCCAGTATCAAGTAATTTTGAGATCTGACTAATAACTGCATAAGTAAGTACTATTCAATTTGTTATTTCTGTCCAATAATGCCTCTAGATATGTGCCTTGTGTGCCTCATAAACCTGTTTTTAGAAAAGAAATACTCAGAACATTGAATCACAAAGACCAGAAGAACTGGCTGTAAAACACTGCAATATGAAAGGATTTTATAATACCAACAAAACCTGCAAATATGATGATTCTTCCTATCCATTTCAGATTCTGACTTGCAAGATTACTGTGGCTCTCTTTACATAACTTTTCTCATGGAATTAAAATACCTTTTTATTCTCTTTAAGATCTCTTTCATTTTTACTTTCTGGGCTCTTATGAGTTCTTCTCTACACAAGCTCCTTTCCCTTCCTCCTTTTTTTTTTTTTTTTTTTAATTTAGCATTCAAGAAGTAGTATTTCATAGAAAACAAGTAAAAGGCCAGATTTTAGTTCAGTGGACTTAACAGTAGAAGACTAAAATGGTAGATTTGCTCTACTAAGAAGGAAGAAACTATGGAAAAGTCATAGCATGAAATTAGGCAGCTTCTGAAGGCATTTTTTTCTTTGAAGTGTGTTAAATCCCCCCAGCAAACTACATCTACACATGTAAGGATTAGCTGCAGGTGCACTCCCAAGCAAGACAAAAGTTTTACCTAAGCAAGCTGCGTTCACAATGATATGTACTAGTCACACATATTCAACAGAAAGACTGATAGAATTGATCCCACTGAACAGATTCGATTAACATTTGTCTCATTACTGGTGGAGTAATCAGTCTCGTTTGCATCTTTTGCTGGTAATGCTTGCACGTTAGAAATAGCTATTAAAATCCGGTTTTCATAAACCACTGCATTTACTTCTTTACACTGATCAGGCATTGTACACAATCTCTCAGCTAATATCAACCAAACTGGCTTCTTTCCTGCAAGACAGATTGTTCTAATCTCCCTCAGTACAGGTATCATTCATCTTGTTCTGTTCCATTCGACTCACGCAAACTAATAAGGATATAGAATTGTTACCAGAGAGCATTTATTTCCTGAATTAAGCCCAGATCACCTAAGGGGCAAAACAATTTTTCTAATGCTTCAAGACAAATGCATCAGAGATGCCGTAAGCACTACTAGTATCTTGTCAATAAAAACAAATCTAGCTGTTTCCCACCCCAAAGGAAAAAGGATGGTAGTAGTCAAGAAACGGGAAGCTTGCTTACATTTTACTTCACATAAAAGACAGGGAACGATTGTTTTCAATGTTATAGAACATAAAAAAAATGCTTTTGACTAAGTCTCAGTGAAAACTTTTGAGAGGAAAAGGTTAAGGACTTAGAAAGTTACTCAGTGTCTAAGACATTTGAAAAAATTAAATTTTTCAGGTACATCATGGAGGCGGCTCATCTTTTCTTAACAAAGACAAACTGGAAAATCTGTAGATGGAAAGAATGTCATCACACAAAGTTTTACTAGCCACAGGAAGGACTCCATAGAAAGCAGCCTAGGCAAAAGCATGTGCCAGTTCTCTTTCTTTTTTGATCAATGAAAGTGATAAAGCACAAAAAAGAAGCTTTATTGTTCAGAAATTCATTGGCATTTTACAATTAGCTATTCTTCCTGCCAAGAGCCAACACACAGTACACATATGCCTTTCAACAGCCACCTCATTTTATGATCAACTGATAAATCATCAATAGTATACAGACTAATGAGTTAACTGAATTTATAAAGAAAAACCCCTACAGAATCCCACAACACTGTTTGCAAATATACTTCAAATAAAACAGAGATCACCTCCCCATACCCTTACTTATACTTCCTTATATTCTCTTTTCCATTCCTAATTTTAGCTCATTACTCAAAAAGCATCTTAGGATAAGGACAGGAACTTGTAAAAGATCAGGTCCCTATCAAGAACAAAATGAGAGGCTTATTAGGTCAATTTATCTTACCTGTGTAAGACGGAATACTCTTAAGTCTACTATATTTTCTCTTTTCAAAAGTTTTGTTTTCTTCTCCTCCGTTTTCATTAACATTTTGTGTTTTGTCTTTAAGTTGAATTACTAAAACAGAATGTGGCCCAATGTCTAGCTTCTCATAAAACTCCTACTGACCTATCTTTTAACAGCATCTTTGCATTCTTAATACAATTTTCATCTAATTGAAATAAAATCTATGCATATAAAACCTTCACCTCAAATATAAATTCTTTCCCAGTTTAAAACTATCTGGGGAAAGGAGGGCAGAGGGGATTATCAAACTGCTTGATAGATAAATCCTCATCTCTCCCTCACAAAATTCTCAGCATTTGCAGTAATGAAAGAAGTTCACCAAAATGTTATGCATTAATATATCCTAAGGACAGTACAATCTATTATTCAATTCAAATCTCACAATAAGAGTAATCTAAGGAAAGTGTACATATTTATATAAAAACATGTATCTTCTAAACTATGCAGATAAAAATACTGCTTGTACTTTATTTATGCTGAGTAATCTCATTTTTCATTTGAACAAACATTTCAAATGCTTTATCTCTCTCTTTCATTATATCCTCCCACATATATTACCACAGAAACTTCTGTTTCTTGAAAAGAGCTTCAAAAACCACTAAGAGGATAACTAGATATGATATCAGATACTTCTCAGTAAGAAACAAACTTAAAACTCCCATTGAAAGGCTTGAAGTTCTTTCTTACTTACATAAAACAGTTGTTACCTACATTGAGGTGAAAAACCAAACACCAATAAAAAAAGCTGCATAACTGAAGTTACAACATCCTGCAATCTTTGCTAGACAAAAATCTCACTGGTAACATAATAGCATTCACAAAAAAAGTGAGGGTTAAGTCCTGAAAAACAGGCAATTTCTGTATTAAAAAAAAAAAAAAAGACATGTTTTCTTACGTGTTTTAGCTGCTTAGAAATCGTAAGGCTGGAAAAGAGATGTTGCTAAAGAAGAAACAGTATTATGTATAAAATAAACCTAGAAGAGTCATTACATATTAGTCAGTCCTCGGTTAAATGGACCTGCATTCTGTTCAGGTACTTCAGCTTCTGTGTTTGCGTAATCATGAGGATAAGGCCAGAAAGTATATTCAGAGGTCCTTTAAAGTTAGCTTGAAAGCAGGGAGCATTAATACACATTTATTTATCCCAATCAAGACCACCAGTGACAGATTTCATTGCACATATAATGACAGTTAGGAACTCAAAGTCTCCTAATATTTATTCCAATTCTAGCTTGCTTTCGCAATGGAAAAGGCTTAATAACTCTAGGAGAATGTGTAAGAAAAGTGAGTGGATTAAAAAACCAACACACACAAACTTAAAATTCATAACAGACATGTTTATAGCATGAAAAATACATTTTTTTCATCCTTTCCTCATAGGTTCTGCCTTTATTATTCTTACTACCATGCTCTGAACTTCTCACAGCTTGTCTGCTTATTAGAAGCAGCATCAAAATATTTCTTCCCAGTAAAGTCATCAGGAGGGCAACTTGAGTAATTTTATTCTTTTGTGTAATTGCAGTTAGAGCTGAAAGAACAGATGAAAGCACACAACTCTTAAGAGGCATTTTCAGAAGTAGAAATGTTGTGGTTTATAATTTGGATCAATCAGGTATTTTATTTCTAGAGGTACAGAATATACATGAGTCAAGTATGGTTTTGCCATTTCTGTGCTGTGCCCAAAAGAACTTTTATCGTACCGAAGAAACTGCTGTGTTATTTTTAATCTTTAAACAGTCAAGGTAAGCATGATTGCACTGGAGGATGAGTTTACCTAGCAATGTTTCGTATTATCTACCCATCTATTCAACTTACCAATTTTTACTAACTGGGGGAAAAAATGCATCTAGTTTTTATTTCCCATATTATGTTGCATCACTGCTAAAGCTTCAAAAGGAGCTGTTAAAGAGGGGGTGGGGGGAGGTTAGGGGGAACCAAACCAACATAGCAAAATCCCCAAACAACCCAAGACATATCACCAAGGGGCAGCAGGGCATGGGGGTGTGCAAAGAGATGAACACAGCATAAACATATCCAATTAGGTACCACTGTGCAGAGCAGCTTCAATACCACAGTCTGGCCCTCATTATAACAGGAAAATGTGGTAGGCCCATGGCTCAAAATCTCTATGAAGCTGAGAGAAAAGGTTTGAAAAGCAAAGAGAGGCTGGCATGGGTTTTCAGAAAAGAAGATGTAATTGCACTGCGTTGTCAGAATAGAAAAATCAACCCCCTTACTTTTCCAGCTTTACTTGATACTGGCACTTTTTTCCACCAAGGAGTATGGAACCTTTCCCACGACCACACAGGGCACATACATGGAGCAAGTCTATAAACTTCCAAAGAGTACCTACTGTGAAAGCAGATCTATGGCTGTTTCCTGGCTATCCGATATTACCTGGGGAGAAGAATGCACTTTACAGTCTGACATAATAAACAGGGAGAGAGAAGGGATGGCAGGAGAAGGCGAGTGAGACTATCCAGAGATTCATATTGCAGACAGGAGGTTATAATCAAAACATTTTTATTATGGGTAATAGAAGATTTGTCAGAAGTATATTATTTGTCTAGCCTGTTTATTTTCTCAAACATTATGTGGCTCCCATCAAAGATTAATTTGGAGGATTATCTCTGACTCCTGAATGCAATTATGCTTTCCCACAGAGAAGACTACCTTGTGTCTGATAAGGAATTCTCTTGCTGGGGAAAAATACCCAAAATTCAGCTGTTCAGTTGTACAGTATGTACAATACTTTTTCAAGTAAATTACTCCTACAGACAACCATAGTCTTCCTTAGTTTTTACAATCCGATATGCACGGCACATTGAGAGTTTAATTCTGAATTCCCTTCCTTGTGATGTTACTTCCATATCAGTATCATTTACAGATACCTGAGGTCTACCTAACAACTTTTAGTTAAAGAGCAAGTCACAGCTTCTTTCAATAGATCGCTGCTGTGCATATAGTGCTCAAAAGGCATGTAGATGTCAAGTGGTAACTCGTTGTAATTCTCAATCTAGGAAGAAGCAGATTTGAGGAAATTCTAGCTTATAGGATCCACAAAATACAGTGGGCCAGCCTGTCACTGCTTCCACAGTGATCAGAACACCATACAATAACTCAGGTTATAGGTCAGATGAGACCTCAGCAAGCCCTTCTCAAAACAGGGTCAGCTATATGGTCAGACCAGGTTCCACAGCTTCACTGGGCCCCTGCTCCACTGCTGGTCTATCCTTGTGGAAGAAAGAGTTTCTCCCTCCATCCTGTTTTGATGTATATTCACTACCTCTCAACCCCCTGCAATCCACCACTGTCAGCATTCTGGCTCTGCTTTCTTGACAACCCCCTCACAGTTCCTGGGGGTCTGCTGTTGGATCCTGCCTTCCCAGAAGACACCCCTCTCCAGGCGGAGTAAGTCCAGCTTATCTGGCCTCCTCTCTAGAAGTGCTCCAGCCCTTGACCATCTTTATGCTCCACTGTTAAACCTGCTGCTTTTCATCTGCATTTTTCTTGGGGTGAGGGAGAATGGGGTCAAAACCCAGAAGCAGTGTTTAAATGCATTTAACGAAGCACTGAACACAAGGTGACAGTCATTTTCCTCAGCTACTGGCTGTAGTATAAAGCCATCGTTGCTGGTCCTTTTGCCAAGGGCACACTGCTGGTTTATGCTATGGTTGCTGTCTTCCAGGGCCTGCCCCCATTCTTTGCAGAGTTGTTCCCCAGCTGTCAGCCCTCAGCTTGCACTCTTGCCAAGGGCTCTGTCTTGCCAGGGGCACTAGAAGGAGGTTGTCCTTAACCACGGCAGCTTTTCTCAACTCCTTAATGCTTCAAAACTGCCTCCTATGGCATCACACCTATCAGTTCCCTGAATAAGACAAAATCTGCTCTTCCAATGTCCAGGGTCTGCACTGTGCTACTTGCCCTTCCCAGTCCCCTCAGGATCCTATCTTTCCACCACAACTGAGACTGCCCCTGATATTACTTCCCCAAATCAGTTCTCCCCTATTTGTAACTAACAAATGCAGGTACACTGGAGCTCTAGATGACTCATCCAGCACATATTGTATCAAACAGTTATGTACTATATTTCTGTACAGCACAGAACTATTCTTCTATAGTACAAAGTTAATTCAGTAAACTTCACTCTGTCTGTTCCTAGAATCAAATTCACTAACAGCAAAAAACTGAATTTAAAATTGTAGTGTTTAGTGTGCCATGACCTTCTACCATGATTTTGCTAAGTAATACTAAGTATAGAGTATACAAGGCTGTTTAAATATCTTATTATTTAAGATGACGTTATATTATGCACTAATCATACTTCAGCTGTCTCATCACAGTAAGGTCTCTAGCAAGCTTCAAAGTATTCTTTGAAACTGAATTTAGTCAGTTTCCTATGAAGAGAATTACCTGTTGGTCAAAGGAATGTCACTGTCTAGAAATAGCAAGTATAAGAAAGTTATATTTAAAATGTTCTAATCCATACTTCTGAATGAATGATGAACCATGAATATTGCTGCATTCCTAGTTGCCAGTTTCAAAAGGTGCACCATTTTCTAGGTTGTTTTGTACATCTTGAACTGGCTTTCTTAGTAAATAGTCACCGAAATAGCTTTTTCAAGGTATACATTTGGGTTGTTGAAAAAAATGGCAAGGGAGAAAGGTCTAACCAGAATAGAAAGTACAGAAGAACAGAGCACTTCAACAAAAAATACATTAAATTATTGCTTTTAATTTTATTAAGAGCAC